>NC_064925.1:295369707-296009429 GCF_023897955.1 Schistocerca gregaria
ATGTCGGTTGGTGAGGTCTGGCACGAAGTCGGCGTTCCAAAACATCCCAAAGTGTTCTACAGGATTCAGGTCAGAACTCTGTGCAGGACAGTCCATTACAAGGACGTTATTGTCGTGTAACCGATCCGCCAGAGGCCGTGCATTATGAACAGGTGCTCGATCGTGTTGAAAGATGCAATCGCCATCCCCGAATTGCTCTTCAACAGTGAGAAGCAAGAAGGTGCTTAAAACATCAGTGTAGGCCTGTGCTGTGATAGTACCACGCAAAAAAGAAGTGGTGCAAGCCCTCTCCATGAAAAACACGACCACACCGTAACATCAACGCCACTGAATTTTAGTGTTGGCAATACACACGCTGGCTGATGACGTTCACCGGGTATTCGCCACACCCACACCCAGCCATCGGATCGCCACATTGTGTACCGTGATTCGTCACTAAATAACGTTTTTCCACTGTTCAATTGTCCAATATTTACGCTCCTTACACCAAGCGAGGCGTCGTTTGGCATTTACCGGCGTGATGTGTGTCTTATTAGCAGCCGCACGACAGTGAAACCCAAGTTTTCTTACCTCTCTCCTAACTGCCATAGTACTTGCAGTTGCCGGCCGCGGTGGTCTCGCGGTTCTAGGCGCGCAGTCTGGAACCGTGCGACTGCTACGGTCGCAGGTTCGAATCCTGCCTCGGGCATGGATGTGTGTGATGTCCTTAGGTTAGTTAGGTTTAAGTAGTTCTAAGTTCTAGGGGACTAATGACCACAGCAGTTGAGTCCCATAGTGCTCAGAGCCATTTGAACCATTTTGAGTACTTGCAGTGGATCCTGATGGGGTTTGTAATTCCTATGTGATGGTGTGGATAGATGTCTGCTTACGACTCTCTGTCGGCGGTCTCATCAGTTAACAGATGGGACTGGCCTGTACACTTCTGTGCTGTACGCGTCGCTTCACATTTCCACTTCACTGTCACATAGGAAACAGTGCACCTAGGGATGTTTAGGTGTGTGGAAATCTCGCGTACAGGCGTATGACACAAGTGACAGCCAATCACCTGACCACGTTTGAAGTTCGTGAGTTCCGCGGAGTGCTCCATTCTGCTCCCTCACGATGTCTACGACTACTGAGGTCGCTGATATGGAGTACCTGGCAGTAGGTGGCAGTACAGTGCACCTAATGTGAAAAATGTATATTTTTGGTAGTGTCCGGATACTTTTGATCACATAGTGTATCTCTTTTCCTGCGCGTCTCGTAGCTGTCCGCGCAGCAAAAGGTGGCTATTCAAGCTTGTGACAGGTGGTCACATTAATATGACTGGACAGCGTAATTCATCTACATCTACATCATACTCTGCAAGCCACCTAATGGTGTGTGGCGGAGGGTACTTTCGGTACCACTATCTGGCCCTTCCAACCCTGTTCCGCTCGCGAATAGTGCGTGGAAAGAATGATTTTCGTTAGGCCTCTGTAGTGGCTCTAATCTCTCAAATTTTCTCCAAAACTCGAAATATATGTGAGGGGCAGCAATATGTTTTCCAACTCCTCCTCAAAAGTGCTATCCCGAAATTTCAATAGCAAAACTCTCCGTTATGCACAACGCCTCTCTTGTAATTCATACGCGTTAAAATGGTCCCAGAATTCCGACCGAACGTTCGTCGTTCTATCTTCAGAGTAGCTACGAATACCGATGTCGTGAGATTAGAGGGAATCACTCCCTCTCACCTTCGCATGATCTGATCATAGTCCCTGGTTTTAACAGCGAAGTACACTCGTGCTCATAAATTAAGGATAATTGCAGAATGTGGTGCGACGCAACGTGGCACTACACACAACTGGCGCTAATAGCATAGGCACATAGGGAACACACACCACACAGATCTGTAAGTGTACAGTATTGGTGATAAGTTGCGAAAACCGTCCCGAAACACATGTGCTACAAAACGCCACTGTTTCCTGCGCATGTACCCCGACATCAATATGGGATATGATCACCATGCACACGTACACAGACCGCGCAACGGATTGGCATACTCTGGATCAGGTTGAGCAGCTGCTGGGGTGTAGCCTTTCACTCTTGCACCAGTGCCTGTCGGAACTCCTGAAGTGCCCTAGGGGTTTGAACACGTGCAGCGATACGTCGACCGAGAGCATCCCAGACGTGCTCGAAGGGGTTTAAGTCTGGAGAACACGCAGGCTACTCCATTCGCCTGATATCTTGTGTTTCAAGGTACTCCTCCACAATGGCAGCTCGGTGGGGCCGTGCGTTATCATCACTCAGGAGGAAGGTGGGACCCACTGCACCACTGAAAAGGCAGACATACTGGTGCAAAATTACGTCCCGATACATCTGAGCTGTTACTGTTCCTCTGTGAAAGACATGCAGGGGATGTACGTGAACAAATCGTAATCTCAACCCACACCATCAAACCACGACCTCCATACAGGCCCCTTTCAAGGACATTAAGGGGTTGGTATCTAGTTCCTGGTTCACGCCAGATGAAAACCCGGCGAGAATCACTGTTCAGACTATACCTGGACTCGTCCGTGAACATAACCTAGGACCAGTGCTCCAACGACCATGTACTGTGGTCTTGACACCAGGCTTTACGGGCTCTCCTGTGACCAGGAATGCAGCTTGCAGGTCACCGGGCGAATAAACCATGTCTGTTCAGTCGTCTGTAGTCTGTGTGTATGGAGACAACTGTTCCATTGGCTGCGGTAATGTCCCGAGCAAGGCTACCTGCAGTACTCCATGGCCGTCTGCGGGCACTGATGGTGAGATATCGGTCTTCTTGTGGTGTTGTACAATGTGGCCGTCTGTATTGTATAGCGCCTGGACACGTTTCTCGTCTGCTGGAATCGTTGACATAATCTTGAGATCACACATTTTGTGACACACGGAGGGCCCTTGTTACGACCTGCTGTGTTTGACCAGCCTCCAGTCGCCCTAGTATTCTAACCCTCATAACGCGATCAATATGCGTCCTTTGAGCCATTTTCAACACACGTTCACCATTAGCACGTCTGAAAACGTCTGCACACTTTCTCGCTGCACCGTATTCCGACATCCATCAACACACATCTGCGTATGTGGACTGCTTCCAGCGCCACCGTACCACGTCCGCAGGTCAAATGCACTGCATGGTCACACCACGAGGTGATTTAAACCCGCAAACCGCCCAACAGAGCGATGTTTCACCATGTATCAGCATTATCCTTAATTTATGAGCGTGAGTGTATATCAAAGTCCACTACACGGAGCAACAACGGATGTAAAACTTTCTGCGTATTCAGGTGGGTACGAGTATGACGCCTCCGGGATACGTCACCCCCGTACCGCCGACACAGCTACGGCATGCGGAGGGCCGGTGACGCAGTACGCGCGTTGTATTAACGCGGCGGCAGTTCTGCGGTCCTCCAAACGGATTAGCCCCCATTTGCGGGCGTCCGTAATTCGCATCCGATCAACGGAATCCGCTCAGCGAGGCCGTGGCCGCCGCTATCGCAGCCGTCCCACACGCGGCCGCTTCAGTCTGAATCAAAATAACGAACTGGCCGACAACAATTGGCCGCTTTGTGCTGCGCTGAATGCGTCTGTCCGGCCGGAAGGGGGGCTTCATTGGCGCCACTGCATTCCCAAATCCGCCGCCCACAGTGTCGAGTGGAAAGCGCGGTCGCGCGAGCAGGTGACTGACAAATGTGTCGTCATAATGGACAAGTGTGTCGTTTAGCGCTCTGGATGCCGTTATACAGTGCCACAACGCCAGCGCAGTTTTGTCTGCGGCCGAAAACTGTTATTTAGCGGATTCGCTGGGCTTTACACAGACTCGTTTACATTCTGATAACTGCTCTGGTATGTTGCTGTTGGCAACTCGTAGCGGAAGCAACAGAGGTAGTAGATTGCACACAAAATAACCTGTACAATACTTGCGCAGACTATAGACTGGGGAGAGGGCAACAGTAGTGGTGGGGTTCCGTTGTCTTTTTTTTTTTTTCGTATTTATGCAGGTGTGCAACCACAACCTGGTTGGGATTCCTGGTTTTTGGGTGAAGTGATAATTTGCTCTTTATTTGCTCGTAAGAAGGGCTGCAGGCTTTCTCAGTCATCAAGTCCTTCTGGAGATGGGTTCTGCTTTGTTACGTCACAAGCAGCCATGTTGTATGACGTTAAACATCGTATTTGGTGGTTTTTTTTTTCTCATAGAGTACGTGGTATGAATATAAGCTGTTTCAAAGAGTCAGCAAATGGAGGATCACTCGAAAACGCATCGTTTTAACTATGTTTTGTTGTAATAAAATGGCAGGAAGCTACACATCGGCAGGTAAAAGCTTCATGTAGTTGATGCTTTTACTGTTAAACTTCTGCTATGAAATTATACCGTTTCAGTGCTGCGGCAAAATCATTTATCAAAAGTGTGTCGTTTTTGGTACAATTTTCAAATAAGGGCATTTATAGTTACGCTCTGCCGGCTGTGGTGGCCGAGCGGTTCTAGGCGTTTCCGTCTGGAACCGCGCGACTGCTACGGTCACAGGTTCGAATCCTGCCTCGGGCATGGATGTGTGTGATGTCAAAAATGGTTCAAATGGCTCTGAGCACTATGGGACTTAACATCTGTGGTCATCAGTCCCCTAGAACTAATTAAACCTAACTAATCTAAGGACATCACACACATCCATGCCCGAGGCAGGATTCGAACCTGCGACCGTAGCTGTCGCTCGGCTCCAGACTGTAGCGCCCAGAACCCCACGGCCACTCCGACCGGCGTATGATGTCCTCAGGTTAGTTAGGTTTAAGTAGTTCTAAGTTCAAGGGGCTGATGACCTCAGATGTTAAGTCCCATAGTGCTCAGAGCCATTTGAGTTATGCTCTTGACACACAAATGGTGGTCTGCTCGGTATGCTGAAGCTGGGGCACACGTGGTAAGGTCGTGTGTTCCGTGCGAATATAAAGATAGTGGGTTCCGAAATTTTGTTTTCTAAAAGATTTTTAGCTTTCTTATTCACTGACTAGATGCATTATCTCAAAGCTCGATATTATTTAATATAAAGGTTTGGTGCAATTCTTGCTGCAAATGCGAACGGCTTGAATATTTTCCCAGTGGCTAGAAATCTGAACGTGACTGCCAGTATATGTCTAAAAGTAAACATAAGTTACACGCTGGAAGTTTTTGCTGTTATGAAACTTTTTGTACAATGTATCTTCCTATTTCGAGTTTATGGACTCCCTCATGTTTGTGTCTTACCAGGGAATATCTTTTTCAGTGATGGTGAGCTACTTCGAAAAACTCGTCTCTTCCATTCGAATGAATTACGAAACGAATCTCGATTTTAATACCTATGTGATGAAGTACTTTAATTGTGTGTCGATAGTCAATGCAATATCGACAATATGATTGTTATGCGCAAACTGTCATTAGACGCTATACCTTATCTATATCAAATTTAAAGCAGAAAATTGGATGAAAATTCAACTGAGTTAACGATTAAGTTTTAATGGTATATGTCTCAGATCGTTGTACAGTATTATGTAACGTTCCTCTACGATCAGTTCACTATTCGACTCATGAACGAGTCCAAAATCGGCTTCGCGAGTTTTCCGCTCTTCTTCAACAGAGTTAAAACAGCTATTATACGCGGGTCCATTTTCGCAAAGAAACTGTGTGGTTTGCGAGCAAAAGAAACCCGACAACGGCCGCAGGAGAGTCCTGAGAGCGCAAATCACATTAACCAGCTCGTTCCGATGATGATAATGACGACGATGATGATATTTGGTTGTGGGTCGCTCAACTGCGCTGTTATCAACGCCCGTACAAATTCCTAATCTTTTCACTGTCCATTTCCCCGAGTGGTGATCAAATGATGAGGACAACACAGACATTCAGCCCCGGGCGGAGAAAATGCATGAGCCAGTCTGGAATCGAACATGGGACCCCGTTATCCAGAGACAGCAACGCTAGCCACTACACGACGAACTGCGGACAGGTCGTTACGTGTGCCGACGGCTTAACAGTTGCTGTGGTCTTGAGGTCCAGACCATGTTATTCCAAAATTCTAAAGAGAGACTTATGGTTCGTGGAGTCTTAAGCTTCTTTTAAAACGTACAAAGCTATAAATTGCCTCCTTTTTATATATATTTTTATGTCTGAAAGGTAGTTTCATAGTGAAAACTATTCTTAACAAGATCTATTTGGTCTGAAACATGCATCACAGTAGCCAGTTTTGCTTTTATGTTGTTGTTATGCTCAGTACCTGATACGTTGGCATAGACTTTTCTACGGCAAGACACAGAATGTGTATAATAATAAATGCATATTAATTCAAACAGTGATCAGAAAATGCAACACTGTAATCAAATCCGAAATACAGTAAGCAAGAGAGACACTAACAAAAAATGGGTCAAATGGCTCCGAGCACTATGGGACTTAACAGTCCGCAGCTCGTGGTCGTGCGGTAGCGTTCTCGCTTCCCGCGCCCGGGTTCCCGGGTTCGATTCCCGGCGGGGTCAGGGATTTTCTCTGCCTCGTGATGACTAGGTGTTGTGTGATGTCCTTAGGTTAGTTAGGTTTAAGTAATTATAAGTTCTAGGGGACTGATGAGCATAGATGTTAAGTCCCATAGTGCTCAGAGCCATTTTTTACAACGTTTCCTCTCACTCTCACTAACTCCCTTTGTTCTCTCTTAGTGCTACTATCTCATTTATCCCTTTTATCCCTTCCCACTGCTGCTGCTTCTTCTGACTGCCGCCATCTCTCTCCTCGTCGCTGTCATTGTCATAGACTCTTCTTCGTTGACATTGTCATAGACTCTAGCTCTCATTATCACTGCTCTCACCCACTTCCATTTTCTCCTTCTCTTTATTCCTCACTTTCTCCTTTTTCTTATTCCTCTCCCACCAGTATTGTCTCCTTCAGTCTTTTCCTAGCAGTGTTCTGTCAGTCAACTATGTTCCCCAGCCACTGTGTCCTCTCTTATCACTCACACTGCTGTTGTCTCTTCCACTCTTTCTAAACCAGAACTCTGTCTGCTATCTTGCAGTCAGTATTCATTACTTTTCCATCTCTTTCCCACTGCCACTGTCTCCTTCTCTCGCAGCATAAAAAGGTACGAATACGTTCACATGGCAAAATTTTTGAGGAAATTTTTAAAGGTGCTGAGAAATGTACAATGAAACAGCTGACACCTAACTTCTCAGTCAGAGTCTTTCAAAACAGAAGCGTATCATCCTTTTTTGTGCTCTGATAGGAGTATTTTTCCGCTTGTTCCCTTTTTTTCTGCTACAGCACAGAGTGTCATTCATATGAAAAGCACTTTATGGGTCAATAAAATTTTGGTTATTTACTTATGTGAAATTGAAATAATGCAATACTAATTTTACGCCATAGACCGGATTTCACGCGCACAAAAATTTTGCAAATGCGGGAACCCGGGCGGGGGAAGCGAGAACGATACCGCACGACCACGAGCTGCGGACGAAACGTAGTACGACAGAACGATGGAGACTATGACCGTGAAACAGGCGACAGTGACAGAGGATCACGAAGAGGTAATGATAATGTGTTTGACTGAATGAATGAGTGAGAACGGGCAGGTGGGAGTGGATGGGTGTCAGCGACTTACAGCGACGGACTAACGGGTGTGGGCGAGTTACAGTTAGGGGAGCTTGTGGGAGTGAAATGTGAGATGTATGTTAAGAAGACCGCGAATATGTTGGTAAAGCATTTTTCCGCTGGTCAGAAAGAATGCTGAAATAAGGCAGAATTCTTTGTTGTATGTTCCTACTGTGTGACAGCGCAAATAATAATAACATATAACTCATTTGTACAGATCAAATAATTGGCTGAGCACGGTACTGTATCGAAGAGGTGATCGATGTAAAAAGGTAACGCAAATTTCGTGACAGGAATACTTCTGCTTCAACAGCGGGCTACTCAGTCCGACGTCACCGGGTTCCGTTAGCTAGAAGGCGTAGCCACTTAGTCGGGAATGTGAACAGAAGCAGCAGGAGGCGGCACCACTGTGGAGCCAAACGGCGAACAGGTGTTAAAGCGCTGGGCGCGGTCGCTAGCTGTCCAGAATGGAGCTCCTCTCCCAGAATGCAGCGCGGCGCAGGGACGCCGTGGCCGACCTTGAACCTGCCTGGACGCCGCCGAGCTGCTGCCCCCTCCCCCAGCGCGGGCGACCTTCCGAGCGACCAACTCCCTCCCCCACCGCCACCCCCGCCACGCCTACCTGGACCCGCTGCACCGGCCGCGATGCTGCAGCGCGCGCCAAAGCCTGCCAACGTACACGCACCAAAGTCACTGCTGTCGCTGTGTTAAATACTCCGCGGTAATCTTCTCTTTTCGGTTGTACTAACAACTGCTGCAACGGATAGGTATGTACATATACGGCTCGAAAGAATTAGGCGAACATGTGTATCAACGTCCGGTATAGCCTGAGATCTTTGCTTTCAGTGTATGACGCAACTGAAGTCATTTGCCTTCTGTCGGTCATGTTACGCATTACAGTATCAGATGAGCCATCAGAGGGAACTGAGTACCGCTGTCCCAGTGTCCTCTAGGGAGGCATACAGACGGCAGTTGCTGCAAGCGTAGTCTGTGTGACCCAAGAAGGATGTACTTTCCGTCATTTTGCTGCAGATGCCAATGTCTCTCTGTCCGACATCCGAAGGTTGTAGACATGCTACAGGGAGAGAGGTGAGTACAGATGGTGAGTTAGACAAGCTCTCCGATGCATTACAGCCCCACTTGAAGAGCGATATCTGGCCATCTCTGCGGTGCAACGCCGTGCAGCTAGCGCCAGAGCACTGCAAGACAATCTCAGAAGGGCCACTGAAGCCGCTATGTCCGATATGATTGTAAGGAACAGCTTACGAGAAGGGACCAGGTATCCTGTTCGGGAACACTACTTGACACGAAAAGAAGTCGCAGCCCTCCTCGAGCTCCGCCATTCCCATTACAACTGGCACCTTCGCCACTGGCGATATTTCTTGTTCACAGACGAGTTCAGATTTGCAGTGACGCAAGTTGGTGGCTGTGATCGTGTGTGGGGACGCCGTTGTGAGCGGTACCTGCCAAATCGACAGATTCGGCGACGGTTGTGTGGTGGTGTTGGGAGCCTTCGGTGTTGACAAGCGTACAGATCTTTTTATAGTCCATGGTCGCCTCATCACCAGGCAGTAAATCGAACGTACGCCGTTGGATCATATGGTGGTTGCTGCATACGGTGATGTCCCTGAATTCCTTCTCATGCTCGATAATGCCATGGCCAACGTTGCGGGCGTCACCAGGAATGTATTTCAAACCCGGGACGTAGAAGTAATGCAATAGCCAGCGGTGAGTCCCGACTGAAGAACTATTGAACATGTGTTGAACGTGCTTAAACAGCTGTGCTCGTGGTCATCCTGTTCCACCAAAAACTCTCCAAAAATCATCAAGGGCTCTCACTGAAAAATGGGAACGGATACCACAGAGTGATCTCCGTAGAATTACGCGGAGCCTGCCTGCCACGTAGGTGACAGTCGGTGATAAACGCTCATGTAGGACATACAGATTATTGAAGCTATCAAAGTCCAATGAAACCGCCCAGGAGATGGTACGAACGATTGTTTCTACTTTATTTCCGACACCTTTCGGAAATTTCAGTTCTTGTTATGTGAATGAATGGGGATATAATGATATTTTGTTGTGTACTTAATTTGTGAACGATAATGGTAAGTCTGTCGACTATCATTATTTCGTTTTAATTTTGTAATTGTGGCCTTCAGTCCGAAGATTGATTTCTTGCAGCTCTTCATGCTAATCCAACTTGTGCAAGCATCCTCATGTTTGAGTGACTCACGCAAGCTACATCCACTTGAACTTGCTTCCTCTATTCAGGCCATAGTGTATCTCTACAATTTTTACCCTCCCAAACTGACAATTCTTTAAAGTCTGAGGATGTGTGCTATCAACCGAGTCCTTCTTTTACTCTTCTTTTAGCTAATTTCTTTTTTCTACAATTCGATTCAGTACCTCCTCATTTTTTATTTTACCTACTCATCATATCTTCTGCTTTCTTCTGTAGCACCTCATTTCAAAATCTTCTCTCTCTTTTGTCTGAACTGCCTACACCTACATTTCACTTCCACAGAATGCGACACTAGACAAATTTCTTCAGAAGAAACTTCCTAACACTTAGAGTAGTATTAGACGTTAACAGATGTCATCGGCAAACCTCAAAGCTTTCATTTACTTTCCCGGAGCAACTGCTTTTCCAGAATTTTCTTTGGCTTGCGACACAGCTTGATCAACGTACGGACTGAATAACAGTGCCGATACGCGACACCCCCAACTATGGTTTCCGTATCATGTCCTTCAACTCCTATAACTGCAGTCCAGTTTCTGGACAAGTTGTAGGTAACTTTCCAATCCCTGTATTTTATTCCTCACACTTTCAAAATTTCCAAGAATGTAGTCCAGTCACTGTTATCAATAGGTTTTTCTAAAAAAATTTAAAACATACTGAGCGATCTTAAAATTTGTTAAAATTAAAATTTAAAACAGTCTTGATCGCAATTTTTATTTATTTATTGGAATGAGCGACCGGTTTCGACTCTTTCATAGAGTGATCTTCAGACTCTGTAAAGATATACTGCCAAAGTAGTGTAGACGTTATAATAAGCATAAAAAAGATATATAAAAATGAGATAAATAGCAATAAATTATACCCAGAGCGGTGGATGGACACTGCCAGACGAGTTTCGTCGACCATCGACGCTCGTGTAACTGCTGACTGCATAGAGGAACAGGTATTAATTAATAGGGCTGGACACACCCACCGTTCTGAGTATGACATCATATGAAGCCAATCAGAAAATACGTTCATGATTTGATAACTTAATACATAACTACGAAGGAACAGTTACAGTTATAATACATCATAATGTCAATTATTGATCATTATTCGTCAATGAATATGAATTATACTATTAAAATGGTTCATTGGTACGAAATAGAGTATGCTGCCCTCTAAACTCAGAACTAAAAATCTGCACCAAAGATTGTCGTTGCCCCAGCGTTTACGTGGATAATCGAGGGTTACTATGGAAATGGCGTCCTGTTCCGTTGTGGACGTGCTGTCAAAGACTGTACTATGGGGAGTTACGTCGTATGTTACGGTTATGTGCCATAGAAATACTGTTAATTTTGCTCTCTTCTGATGTCAGCTGTACTATGGCGGAACCACACTAATATTTCTGTTATAACAGAGGAACAATGTTACTAAAGTGCTGTTATTACAGTGCATATATAATTTAAATAACAACAAAATCTGATGTAACACTTCCCTAATCGAAACATAATCTACTGATAAGTGTTTCAGAAAAAGAAAAGAAAAAAAAACATTAACAATGTCACAACTGAGGTGAAATATGTTTTGGCGTTAAAACAAAACATAGAGTTTTGTACTTACAAAAAGACCACACATCCTTAATTATTTATTATTTTATGCAAGTACAGCAACTGAGCTCAAAACTGCAATGCGATAGGTCAGATATATTGTAATATTTTAACGTGCACTCGAGAATGGCTAGAAATCATGATTGTGTAAAACAAGAAAACAATTTACAGTCAAATGGCGAAGATTCCATTCAAAACATTCTACGTGACTGTGGTAAAATCATTAACATGATTTTATCATCGGTTGACAACATCTATGGCCGGCCGCGGTGGTCTCGCGGTTCTAGGCGCACAGTCCGGAACCGTGCGACTGCTACGGTCGCAGGTTCGAATCCTGCCTCGGGCATGGATGTGTGTGATGTCCTTAGGTTAGTCCTGTTTAAGTAGTTCTAAGTTCTAGGGTACTGATGACCACAGCTGTTAAGTCCCATAGTGCTCAGAGCCATTTGAACCATTTGATCTGTCCTATTTCCGCTGTTCTATATTCATTATTATATTTTTATGACACAGGATTAAATATAGGTAGATACGGTTAGAGATGGCGGAAACGGCCACAAAGCGGGGCTCATATGTTGTCATAATCATCTTGTGTTAAATATTGAACAAATGTTTATAGGAACACAAGCAAACCTCGGTTTGCGATACAAATATATCGTTACATGGGATTCACGAACTCGATCCGTATTTTTTTAACGTCCGTTTTTCATATTAACTGCAGCCAAATTTTTAATCGCGTAGAAAAAAAAGGTTCTATACTGGCGGGAACTGGAACTCTGGCAAATTACAGAAGCAACCTGCATATCGTACAACGATTGAGAACGGAAAACGTTTTCTTGTTAATTCAAGGAATAAAAAAGAAGGTAGCTGTGTTCTTTTTACCTGTTCTTCCATCAACAGCCTTAGGCGAGGCTACTAAGAATGTTGTTTGTAGCGTGCATTTTTTTGATTTGTGTGGGATGTGGATGAATGATAGAATATCCAAGCTCGTGTGTCAGTATTCGGTTTTATTTGAGCCAGACGCGTGGGGGAATTCGTACGCCGAAGTCGGCCGTTCATTAGAGCAAAATTTCCGCCTTCATACTTTGCCCGATACACTTTTACTGGGATTCCGCCTCTGCAAATAACGGCCCCACCCGGCGCACCACACAAACACGGACCCCGCCCCCTCGCCATTAAAGAGCAGTTAGCTGCTGATGAATAATACATACCTCCGGCAGTTGGCGGCTAATTGCGAGCTCCGTCTGCCGCCACTTTCTCCGGCGCCCGCTGCGAGGCGCCACGGTCGCCCATTTGACCCCCGGCGACCCGCGCCGCTCTTGCCAATTGGGAAGCCCTGCAGGACACCGCCCCCGGGACACGGCGGAGCCACGAGGCGGTCAGTCGGTCGGTCGGTGCCTACGTCCTGCGATTCAGAGGGACCACGCGCAGGCGGTCGGTGCCTAGATCCTGCGGCACAGCGCGCATTCTGCCGCGTCTCTCTGACCCCAGGAAATACCGACGGCCTAGCCGCAAGATGCGAGCTTTCCCCGCGGCCGCTTTCTGTTGGATACGAGAATACTGTCCCAGGAGTACACCACCAGCGTAGGGGCCCATTCACCCCGTTCTATTTGGCTAAATTCCGATTCTCACAGGTCGAGGCATTGGCGGTTAGGGACGGCGGCTAATCTGAAAGAACCGGTTTTCGATTGTATCGTTTTGTTCACGCCCGTTTAACCTGTCTGTTCAAACTGCTCAAAAGAACCGGTTACTTAAATAACCGATTTTCGTTTTTTCCCCTACTGTTTTCTATAATAAACGTAGAAGTATAATAAAGACTGAACATTTTGACTCTCAGTTTCAAGATACATAGAATCAAAATATCATAATGTGAACACGAAAACTGAGCCGCGCGGGATTTGCCGAGTGGTCTAGGGCGCTGCAATCATGGACTGTGCGGCTGGTCCCGGCGGAGGTTCGAGTCCTCCCTCGGACATGGGTATGTGTGTTTGTTCAAAAATGGTACAAATGGCTGTGAGCACTATGGGACTTAACATCTGTGGTCATCAGTCCCCTAGAACTTAGAACTATTGAAACCTAACTAACCTAAGGACATCGCACACATCCATGCCCGCGGCAGGATTCGAACCTGCGACCGTAGTGGTCACGCGGTTCCAGACTCAAGCGGCTAGAACCGCACGGCCACACCAGCCGACGTGTGTGTTTGTCCCTAGGATAATTTAAGTTAAGTAGTGTGTAAGCGTACGGACTAATGACCTTAGCAGTTAAGTCCCATAAGATTTCACACAGATTTGAACATTTTTGAACGAAAACCGAGGTACCGATTTGTAATATTAAGTATAGAAGAAGGCCAATGAAACTTATATAATTGGAAAGGTACTTTGCCATAGACGTGCACAAACAAAATTAGTGTTTACGTAGCTGTTAAGAAGGAAGTAGATGCTTTCATATTCATAACTCTGTTGATAGCTTTTGTGTCGAGCATTAAAAACTCCAGTAGGTGAATTTCGAAAATTGAAATGCTGCCAACTTCTGTCCCACGACCGAACAGGTGCTATGCTAGAAATGACACACGTAATTAATAACGTTTCATGAAATCTCAATCTGCAGATGTTCATGTTTACATGGTTCATTTGCAATAACACACGCATGCCAGGCAGTAACAATGCGACAACTGTTAGATCGATAATGTTGTCAGCAGTGGAAATCACAATATCTACGATTTCCGCCTTTCATTATTGCACGAAAACTGTATTTGTTTTAGGAAAGCGCTGGAAAGAGAACACTAATGGATCGGAGTGAAAGGCGCAGAGCGAGACAGAAACAATCAGCACGAAGAGACAGTAATCGGAATGTGGACTTTCATAATAATAATGCAACTGTTTTATTTAACAATACATTTAAATGTCCGCTGGAGGTAATTCTACATAATTTTGACAGAATTGCGGTCGATGAATTTACTGTACAGGTTTTGTAATGCAACACATTCTGCATCAGAGGTTACTCTACGTGACACAACGGCTTTCATATTACGTTGTCATAAGGGAAAAGTTATAATATGCCAGCGTTAACACAAAATTTGTTTCTCAGCGCACTTCTCCAATGGCGTGCTTCAAACGATCCAAGAACTCAACAGATATCGAAAAATTATTTCAATAACATGGGAATATTCCGATAATATAGAAATATTTCAGTAATAAAAAGACTCACGAAAGTAACAACATTTCATGATATCGCATTCTAGAGACGATCACATTTAAATTTCACAGATCGTTCGTTTGCAGTAACACACACATATAGGACAGCTATAATGCCACAACCGCTAAGTCACTGCTGTTGTCAGCAGTTGAAAACAAAACATCATAGTAACGAAGCTACTGAGTGCAATACAGACTGTACTTAACGTTGTTTGTTGCCGTCTTTTTTCCGCTTAGTTTTGTCTAAGAGTAAACGGAACTAACTTTCTACTCATTTTCCCCCCAATAGAAGTTATTGTATTGTATGTATGTATGTATTGTATGTTAACCGGGGACCTATAAACGACGGAGAGGCTCCGTCCCCGCAGTAACCGCAGTGGTCCACAACCCCACGACGACTACCGCAGTCCACTTCACCCCTCCGCCGCCCCACACCAAACCCAGGGTTATTGTGCGGTTCGGCCCCCGGTGGAAACCCCAGGGAACGTCTCACACCAGACGAGTGTAACCCCTATGTTTGCATGGTAGAGTAATAGTGGTGTACACGTACGTGGAAAACTTGTTTGGGCAGCAATCGCCGACATAGTGTAACTGAGGCGGAATAAGGGGAACTAGCCCGCATTCGCCGAGGCAGATGGAAAGCCGCCTAAAAACCATCAACAGACTGGCCGGTTCGCCGGACCTCGACACAAATCCGCCGGGCGGATTGGTGCCGGGGACCAGGCGCTCCTTCCCGTGCGTTAGGCCGCAAGGCCAACCGGGCGGGCCCATAAAAAACAAAATAGTAAGCTCCTGACTTTCAGTTTCTTCATTTTAAACACTTACAACTTCCCTTATTATCTTCGGTTACGCCACGAAGGAGGACACTAATGGGTCGGACTGGAAGACGAAGAGCTAGAGAATACAATTTTTTCGTTGACAAATCAATAGGAATATAGGAATAATGTCGACCTTGCTGAAGATTGCTTTGAAAGGTAGTGTTCAGACAAGAAATAAGAATCTGCATACGAATAAATTCCAATTATATATATAGGGTGTTACAAAAAGGTACGGCCAAACTTTCAGGAAACATTCCTCACACACAAATAAAGAAAAGATGTTATGTGGACGTGTGTCCGAAAAGTTTGGTAGAGGCGGACCAATTCCATGGCCTCCACGCTCTCCTGACCTCAACCCTCTTGACTTTCATTTATGGGGGCATTTGAAAGCTCTTGTCTACGCAACCCCGGTACCAAACGTAGAGACCTTTCCTGCTCGTATTGTGAACGGGTGTGATACAATATGCCATTCTCCAGGGCTGCATCAGCGCATCAGGGATTCCATGCGACGGCGGGTGGATGCATGTATCCTCGCTAACGGAGGACATTTTTAACGTTTCCTGTAACAAAGTGTTTGAAGTCACGCTGGTACGTTCTGTTGCTGTGTGTTTCCATTCCATGATTAATGTGATTTGAAGGGAAGTAATAAAATGAGCTCTAACACGGAAAGTAAGCGTTTCCGGACACATGTCCACATAACATATTTTCTTTCTTTGTGTGCAAGGAATGTTTCCTGAAAGTTTGGGCGTACCTTTTTGTAACACCCTGTATATATATTACTTTATAAATACAATTAATCGAATTTAGACTGCAGATGATAGCAGTAAAATTAAACAGGCAAATGAAAGGAAACTTAGACCATCCACCGCTCGCCGCTTTTCATCGGAATGTGATAGGTTGTTGAATACTACAAAAAATCACCAGTATTTTCCTGTTGATTCCAGTTCTACGAATCTCTTCTCAAAAATAATGTTGTAATCGGGTTCATACCTCTATTTGGATATTACCGATAGTCAGTTCTAAAGGGTGAAAACTGAGGTTGCAGAACTCTCTTTTTTGTGTTAATTTGTCCGTTTTCAAGGGCTACAAGCAGATAGAAACATAGTATGTAGGCACAGGCAGGAGATCGGCTACTTTCTATTCTTACTATATACTAAGAGTGAATTGTTGATTTTTTAATTTATTACCATTGCCAAATACGCATCGTCTTTTATTATTTAAAAAAAAGATCTTTAAAAGCAAATGATGCATTGTACTTCATTGCAACTTGATTACGTAAAAATATTTCGAGACTACGGTTGGTGTCACCGTGAAATACAACGGAGGTCCGGCGACGAAAGCGACAAACTTCTTTATGGACCAGATGGGGGCGCGTCTTGCGCACTGCACGCTCACGCCTACATTTAGCCACTGAATCACGGCGGTAGGGACATTATTGGCTCAGCCATGCTGCACAAGTCTTTTTCCATATCTTTGTTGCTCGTTTTTGTCGCCATTGTTATTAAAGTAGCACTGATCACTTTTCCCATTTTGTATAGTAAGGAGGTATTTTAACCAACGCAAATTTTACGAATAAAATTTACTTCTTTTTTTTTTACCTATTGGCTTATACAGCCGACCCACAGCGTGTCGCAGGTTTCAAGTCCGTTATTACATTTGCGGCTGTGAGACGGGCCGAGCAGCTATAGCTTCTTCTTAGTGTTTTTTCTTCTCTGTTAAAAGATGGCGCGACATGTTATACACTATTGTAATGGTGAGAAATCGATCTGTTTAGTGGTGTAATAACACACTCGAGTTTTTCGATATTTTGTGAGTTATAATCAATCGTTTTCAGGTTTCGTGAGATTCATCACAAACCCTCTTCCCCTCTGCCCCGCTTCCCCCCTCCCGGCAATTGTGTCAAGAAAACGCCATCCAGAAATTGTTGGAAGTGGGCAATGCAAGGAAGAAGAAAAGTGATACATGGTATGAACGTGAGAAATGTCTAGTATTTTTCTGATACACGGCACCAACAAAAACTTCAAAAACGCTATTATCTTCACTCCTCGTCACCTCAATAAATAGTGAGGATACATATATAAAGAACTGCTATCAGAAAATTTATGGTATTTTGAGAAAAATGTGTAACACAAAGATGCTGGTCTTCTAAAATTGAAATAGCAAATATAGGGTCGACTATGGGGAAAACCATTAACAACTCAGTGGGTTAAAAATGTTTGTTTAAAAACTAAGAGCCTGCCGGTGCGGCCTTGCGGTTCTAGGCGCTTCAGTCTGGAACCGCGTGACCGCTACGGTCGCAAGTTCGAATCCTGCTTCGGGCATGGATGTGTGTGATGTCCTTAGGTTAGTTAGGTTTAAGTAGTTCTAAGTTCTAGGGGACTGGTGACCACAGATGTTGAGTCCCATAGTGCTCAGAGCCATTTGAAAATTTTTTTGAATTTTAAACACTAAGAATTTTAGCACTGCTGCAATGGCTAATGCGTATTTCGATTTTTTTCCTCGATTATTAGAAAAAAGTGAAAAACACCTGCTGTAAAGGAGACCAAATAAATACCGAAATATACCGGTTACTCGGAATTAAAATACCGGTATCGGTTTAAGCTGGCCTGTTCCTCTCACTCGAACGTACGGGAAATGCGTTGTAACCGATTCCAAACTGTGTGATTTGCGAACCAGATACAGGCGACAACTGCCGCCGGAGCGCACTGCGATCGCTGATACCAAGTAGACTGCAGTGGTTCCCAAAGGGTGGTCCGCGGACCCCCAGGGGTCCCCGAGCTATGCCAGAGCACGCTCACCGAACGCACAAGCCGCGACGCTTCTGAACGTCCACGAACGCGATGAACTCGGTACGCTCAACGTTGACGTCCGGATGGACTCTTTTTTTTTTATTATTTAACTTACAGAGAAACCCACCGTCCAGTATCTATGGTGGGTTGTACTACTACTACAATATGTAGCGTTAGTGGCACTTAGGTCTGTTAGCCGGTGTGAGAACTTTTAGAGGGTCATATAAGTTCTCACACCGTTGCCCGTCCCTAGCGACATGGAGGTGGACCAGATTTCTAGCACGGTGTGCCACTAGTCTTCCTCTGTTTATTATTCTTTTTTTTTGTATGTATTGTTAATACAAAGAAACTCTAAAAAGAATTAAAAATGTTTGAAGTTTAAGAAATATATAAAATCGAAGAAAAATAAATTTACATAAGATAATTTGTATACTTAAAGATCTACTTCCTTAGCAGATAGGCAAAACAAGAATGACTAAAAACGAAAGCTGTGATTCCACAGTGAGCCACACCCACATGAGGGCTCGGCAAATCTTGGAGCCTGTCATAGTGGACGTGGCTTTTGTACCTTTAAACGTCTATATACGATCTTTACACTACTGCAAAAAAAGAAGGACAACAAGTAATACACTGCAGAGAATATAATAGTCTGGGTATAACTTGTTATTAATCATACAAGAAGACAAGAATAATGTATACTACCGTGTTCATGAGCAATTTATGCTAATTCTTAATCTAAGGAGTACATTAATATTAGTTACCAAAACATTACACATAGTTACCAATACAGTATATACTAACATTAGTTGTCAAAGCAGGAACAGTTTTAAGCAATACATAGTGGTTATACAATCATATGAATTATTTTAAAACACATCTACTTGTATGCATCCACACCCAAGTGTGAAGGCTCGGAATTGGCTTCGAGCCAGTCGCTCTTGGGATGGCAGAACCTTCATACCGTGTCCTCAGTTCCTATCGTCCACAACTGAATCTGAACCTGAGTCTGAATTTGAGTCTGTGTCAGTGTCACTCCATTGATTCTGCCTAACCTGTGCAGCCAGTCTGACCTGTGCATAAGACCGATCCTCCCTGAACTGTTCGTCGAGCACATTTGAAATGTCGTTGCTTAAATTATTCAGCCTCACCCACTCATCTTGCTGTCTTATTAAATTATACAAATCCTCGCTAACAGTTGGTTCTCGTGTCCTTGAAAGCCAGTGACAGTGCAGGACGACGTGTTCCGGAGTGCCGACTTGACCACACACACACATACACCTGGCTCTCGCAATCCGTCCGGATGGACAGTCCGTGGGTCAGCGGCGTAAAGTCATCCAAAGTTAGGGGGAAGAGAACGGGTCCGGTGTGGCCGAGAGGCCAACGTGGCTTGTCGCCAGTTATCTGTCACCAGTCTGGGCTGCGAGTACGAGGGTTCAGTCAGCCGCGCCCCCACCAGCAACCCAGCCTCTCGTAGGGTGCCCGGGGCTGCGACACGAGCCGCCTCTCCCACGCTCGGCGCCCACTGTGTTGTCGACCACATACACACACACACACACACACACGCGCGCGCGCAGCGTCATCGCCCCTGCTTTGTCACCGCCTCTGCCACACGCTGCACTCCTGCCTGCACTTGAGTTCATCACCATCGCCGGCGCATCAGAAGCCCCTTTACACCGACGCGAACACAAGCGAACGTGCAGTAACGAACGAGAATTCTCTCTGGTGTAGACGCGCTGGGCGCGCGTGTGTAAGCGGCGTTCGGTCGCGTTGCGTTCGCATTCGCATGTCTTTTCTCTTGTTCCGCTGGTTGTCGGTCTTCTAGCGAACCCTCAAAGCAAGTTCGTGACCTCTCCGCTTCGGAACTGGCAGTGCACAAAGCTGTCGTCAGACAGTTTGTATAGTTTTGTTGACACGAGTTACGTGAACAATGGAATCGTACGAAGACAATATAAAGTGACTGATAGAAGAATCCCAGAAGGAAAAGAAATTGCCGAAGCACTCAAAAGTCCTACTGGGGATGTGAGACAGACGATAAATTCATTAAATGATTTCTTTAGACGGGAACGGAGAGAATAAGGACAAATTTTGTAATTCTTTTTATTAAAAAGGGACAGCACAGTAAATTTCCTTGATAGTAAACAGGTACGAATATGTGTCTATTACGCTGATTACAAATAAAATTGTACGAAAGAGCACACCAGTCTTACTATTTTCGTTTGTGGCCTCTGTAATTCTGTAGCCGATGTGTCAGTACTATTTTGGAAATTTTTAATGATGAATGAAAGTGTTTTACCGGGATCACGCGATGTGTCCTGTAAGACACTATATAACAGATTTAATTAAATACTTTGTGTGATATTATAGATCGTATGTATTACATTTCACATTTCAGTAGTTATATTTTATTGATGTTATCTTCTTTGTATACCCTTTAAATAAAAGCCGGCCGGTGTGGCTGAGCGGTTCTGTGCGCTTCAGTCTGGAACCGCGCGACCGTTACGGTCGCAGGTTCGAATCCTGCTTCAGGCATGGATGTGTGAGATGTCCTTAGGTTAGTTAGGTTTAAGTAGTTCTAAGTTCTAGGGGACTGACGACCTCAGATGTTAACTCCCATAGTGCTCAGAGCCATTTGAACCATTTATGCCATGTGAAGTTGTCGCAGTAGATATTTTTTTCCACAGTGGATATGGTCTACGATCGAAACCAGTACTGGATAAATGTATTGTGAGACAGCACTGTTTGTATCATGAATTTCTCAAAGTGACACCTACAGTTACAGAAAGAGCCTCTAAAAGAAGTTTGTATGTAAAATTAACTCTGAGCTGAATACGCCTTTGTGGTGGCCTTGAGAGTGACGATATTTTACAACGAAGCGATTCCTGTCATTAAACGAGAGTCAAGGCGTACGTATCGAAACAGTTGAGATTAGCAAGCCTTCTGTGGTAAACGGACTGTACTTTGTGGGTGGGAGTTACGGTCATATTGCGCACGTATTGTTCGGCAAGTCCTACGCTGTCGTAAAGGGATTATTGCCTCCATTGTCGTTTGTGAAAATAGTTTCAGCGACTGAGCTCAGTTTGCGGTCGCGAGGAAAGTGCTTTGCTGCGTTTCCGCTCCCGGACCTCACGGCTGTGTGTCGGCACACCCACTCCCCACCTCACTGTCTCTCTCTCTCTCTCTCTCTCTCTCTCTCTCTCTCTCTCTCTCTCTCTCTCTCTCACACACACACACACACACGTATACGCGCGAGCCGCCAAAGAGTAATTGTTAAGGTACAGAGGCGGAATGCGAAGTGGTGTTATTCCCTTCATTTCGCGCTTTCGGTTTCATGCAAGCGGACGGGACAGAGAAGGTGAAATGCAAATGACGCTCACGAAATACTAGCCTGCCGCCCACGAACTGTTGTCTTCGACGCTCACCGTCTTTGCTGTGGAATACAACGAGACACTTGCCCATATCTAATCGAAATTTGGCGCGCGCAGCAAAATTATACACCCAGTCAGTCCAAAATTTTCAAGACTGGGTTATTAAAAAGTAGAGAAATGTTAATTTGGTGGTTTTAATCCCTGACGTGTTCTACATAGTATCCACCCTCCGAGCCCCCACCCAACCCCCTCATCAACCCCTCACTTGAGTACAATTATGTGAAAATATTAGGAAAAATCTTTCTATGGGCAAATGCCAGGATGGTTCCTATGAAAGGGCACGGCCGATTTCCTTCCCCATTCTTCCCTAACTCGAGTTTGCGCTCCGTTTCTAATGACCTCGTTGTCGACGGGACGTTAAACACTAACCTCCTCCTCCTCTTTCTATGGGGTGATGGTCAACTCGCGTGTCGCCCTGGCTTGAGAGTCGATCAGTGGCGGATGTAGTGTAAGGGCACAAGAGTATGTGAACACCATAACTTTTGAGATCTTGCGGATTTATTGGCTATTTTTCTTTGAATGCTGTTGAACATAATGTAGATGCACTAATCTAAAATACATGGCACTAAAACTATCGTATTGTGCTACATTGCTACTCCTTTAGACTCTGTGAATCTTGGCAAGAGGGTCACGAGCACTCCTTCAGTTGTGCTCATTTTAAGGAGCTTCTGCGCAAGCGCAACTGGCGCGATGTAATTCCCTTACAGGGCAAATACATACGCATTTGATACACAACGTGCACGCCTCATGCCGTGCACAACTAGTCCTTACCTCTCAACAAGTTTACATCAGTGCCGCTAGGTGACAGCACGTTGCACCAGACTTTTATCCCCATTTGCATGGCATAAACCCCGGGTTCACAGGTTCGATTCCTGGCGGGGTCAGGGAATTTCTCTGCCTCGTGATGGCTGGGTGTTGTGTGCTGTCCTTAGGTTAGTTAGGTTTAAGTAGTTCTAAGTTCTAGGGGACTGATGACCATAGATGTTAAGTCCCATAGTGCTCAGAGCCATTTGAACCATGGCATAAATCCCGACAGACGGTAGCACGCATCTCATATACGCTCACTATGCAGTAAAATTAGATCGGAAAGTGTGTATGTTGTAGGAGGGTTGCCCATAAAGTAATACACTGCACTTTGTTTTCTTCAACAATTCTTTATTGGTCATAATGAGAATTACATAAAACATACAATGGTGTTTTAGCTACACATCCTATTTTTGCACGTAATCTCCATCCCATTGTTAGTCTTCCTCCAGCGCGAAACAAGGGCATGTACGCCCTCTCGGTACCAATCCTTGTCCTGGAGGTGCTTCACTGTGTGTATCACCTCCTCATCGTCCTCAAAATATCTTCCACGAATGACGTACTTTAATGGCCCAAACAAGTGGAAACTCACTGCAACATGTCACGTGTGACAGCCATGGATGGTCTCCCCGACTGCTGCAAATCGTGGAGCTGCGCAGAACCGCCCTCTGATGACCTCACCCTCCGTGCCCAGCGACTAACTGTACTTCTGTAGACAGCACAGGCTCCATAGACTTGGCACGAGCGTTTGTGAAAAATCCCCACAGTTTCTTGCTATGCAGTGAGAAACTGAATGACGGCACGTCCAGAGACAGGTAGTGCTATTTTCCTTGTTTCTACAAGAAGTGGTTAGCAATCACAGTTTAGTCAGTAATCAACCGCCTTTAGTGAATTAGCAGTCTAGTTAAAAGCTGATTAACACTCTATAGTAAATTGATTTCTTAGGATGGCTAGGATGTGTGGCTGCTGTGTACGGACGCAGGAGGACCTGGCCACTCTTCGCGAACAGCTGAGCGTGTTGATGGCCGCGGTCAGCCGTCTTCAGGCTGCTGCCTCGGAGTGTAGCGGCAGTGGGGAGTCTGGTGCGTCGCATGGTGCACCCCAGGTGTTAGATGCTTCACCCACTGTCCCTGCTGTCGAGACATCTTCGCGGGTACCGGGCGCGGTTGGGCCACCCTCTCCCCAAGGGGAGTGGCGGGTTCAGCGGCGTTCGCGGCGCACGAGGCGGAGGGTCAATGTGGAGGCTGGCCGTGTGGCATCGCCCGCTCTGCCTGTGAGTGGACATGTGGCTGCTCCTTCAGCAAGGTCCGAGCAGGCACACGGGGGGAGGGGTTTATTAGTTATTGGGAGCTCCAACGTTAGGCGGGTGATGGAGCCCCTTAGGGAAATAGCGGAAAGGTCGGGGAAGAAGGCCAGTGTTCACTCTGTCTGCTTGCCGGGGGGTCTCATCCGAGATGTGGAGGAGGCCCTACCGGCGGCGATAGAGAGCACTGGGTGCACCCGACTGCAAATTGTTGCTCATGTCGGCACCAATGACTCTTGCCGTCTGGGTTCAGAGGTCATCCTCAGTTCGTACAGGCGGTTGGCGGAGTTGGTGAAGGTGGAAAGCCTCGCTCGCGGGGTGGAATCAGAGCTAACTATTTGTAGTATCGTTCCGAGAACCGATCGCGGTCCTCTGGTTTGGAGCCGAGTGGAAGGCTTAAACCAGAGGCTCAGACGATTCTGCGGAGAGCTGGGGTGCAAATTTCTCGACCTCCGCTATCGGGTGGAGAAATGTAGGGTCCCCCTGAATAGGTCAGGCGTGCACTACACACCGGAAGCGGCTACGAGGGTAGCGGAGTACGTGTGGAGTGCACATGGGGTTTTTTTAGGTTAGAGAATACCCTCCGTAGGCCCGACAAGACGCCTCCTGAGACGCGGCAAGGCAGGAGTAGGCAAAATGCAACAAGGAATAACAATATTAATGTGCTAATAGTAAACTGCAGGAGCGTCTATAGAAAGGTCCCAGAACTGCTCTCATTAATAAACGGTCACAACGCCCATATAGTACTAGGTACAGAAAGTTGGCTGAAACCAGACGTAAACAGTAATGAAATCCTAAACTCTGATTGGAATGTATACCGCAGAGATAGGCTGGACAGTGAAGGGGGAGGCGTGTTTATAGCGATAAGAAGTGCAATAGTATCGAAGGAAATTGACGGAGATTCGAATTGTGAAATGATTTGGGTGAAGGTCACGGTTAAAGCAGGCTCAGACATGGTAATTGGATGTCTCTATAGGCCCCCGGGCTCAGCAGCTGTTGTGGCTCAGCACCTGAAGAATAATTTGGAAAATATTTCGAGTAGATTTCCCCACCATGTTATAGTTCTGGGTGGAGATTTTAATTTGCCGGATATAGACTGGGAGACTCAAACGTTCATAACGGGTGGCAGGGACAAAGAATCCAGTGAAATATTTTTAAGTGCTTTATCTGAAAACTACCTTGAGCAGTTAAACAGAAAACCGACTCGTGGCGATAATATATTAGACCTTCTGGTGACAAACAGACCCGAACTATTTGAATCAGTTAATGCAGAACAGGGAATCAGCGATCATAAAGCGGTTACTGCGTCGATGATTTCAGCCGTAAATAGAAATATTAAAAAAGGTAGGAAGATTTTTCTGTTTAGCAAAAGTGACAAAAAGCAGATTACAGAGTACCTGACGGCTCAACACAAAAGTTTTGTCTCAAGTGCAGATAGTGTTGAGGATCAGTGGACAAAGTTCAAAACCATGGTACAATATGCGTTAGATGAGTATGTGCCAAGCAAGATCGTAAGAGATGGAAAATCGCCACCGTGGTACAACAACCGAGTTAGAAAACTGCTGCGGAAGCAAAGGGAACTTCACAGCAAACATAAACATAGCCAAAGCCTTGCAGACAAACAAAAATTACGCGAAGCGAAATGTAGTGTGAGGAGGGCTATGCGAGAGGCTTTCAATGAATTCGAAAGTAAAGTTCTATGTACTGACTTGGCAGAAAATCCTAAGAAATTTTGCTCCTATGTCAAAGCGGTACGTGGATCAAAACAAAATGTCCAGACACTCTGTGACCAAAATGGTACTGAAACAGAGGATGACAGACTAAAGGCCGAATTACTAAATGTCTTCTTCCAAAGCTGTTTCACAGAGGAAGACTGCACTGTGCTTCCTTCTCTAGATTGTCGCACAGTTGACAAAATGGTAGATATCGAAGTAGACGACAGAGGGATAGAGAAACAATTAAAATCGCTCAAAAGAGGAAAGGCCGCTGGTCCTGATGGGATACCAGTTCGATTTTACACAGAGTACGCGAAGGAACTTGCCCCCCTTCTTGCAGCGGTCTACCGTAGGTCTCTAGAAGAGCGAAGCGCTCCAAAGGATTGGAAAAGGGCACAGGTCATCCCCGTTCTCAAGAAGGGACGTCGAACAGATGTGCAGAACTATAGACCTATATCTCTAACGTCGATCAGTTGTAGAATTTTGGAACACGTATTATGTTCGAGTATAATGTCTTTTCTGGAGACTAGAAATCTACTCTGTAGGAATCAGCATGGGTTTCGAAAAAGACGATCGTGTGAAACCCAGCTCGCGCTATTCGTCCACGAGACTCAGAGGGCCTTAGACACGGGTTCACAGGTAGATGCCGTGTTTCTTGACTTCCGCAAGGCGTTTGACACAGTTCCCCACAGTCGTTTAATGAACAAAGTAAGAGCATACGGACTATCAGATCAATTGTGTGATTGGATTGAGGAGTTCCTAGATAACAGAACGCAGCACGTCATTCTCAATGGAGAGAAGTCTTCCGAAGTAAGAGTGATTTCAGGTGTGCCGCAGGGGAGTGTCATAGGACCGTTGCTATTCACAATATACATAAATGACCTGGTGGATGACATCGGAAGTTCACTGAGGCTTTTTGCAGATGATGCTGTGGTGTATCGAGAGGTTGCAACAATGGAAAATTGTACTGAAATGCAGGAGGATCTGCAGCGAATTGACGCATGGTGCACGGAATGGCAATTGAATCTCAATGTAGCGAAGTGTAATGTGATGCGAATACATAGAAAGGTAGGTCCCTTATCATTTAGCTACAAAATAGCAGGTCAGCAACTGGAAGCAGTTAATTCCATAAATTATCTGGGAGTACGCATTAGGAGTGATTTAAAATGGAATGATCATATAAAGTTGATCGTCGGTAAAGCAGATGCCAGACTGAGATTCATTGGAAGAATCCTAAGGAAATGCAATCCGACAACAAAGGAAGTAGGTTACAGTACGCTTGTTAGCCCAATGCTTGAATACTGCTTAGCAGTGTGGGATCCGCACCAGGTAGGGTTGATAGAAGAGATAGAGAAGATCCAACGGAGAGCAGCGCGCTTCGTTACAGGATCATTTAGTAATTGCGAAAGCGTTACGGAGATGATAGATAAACTCCAGTGGAAGACTCTGCAGGAGAGACGCTCAGTAGCTCGGTACGGGCTTTTGTTAAAGTTTCGAGAACATACCTTCACCGAAGAGTCAAGCAGTATATTGCTCCCTCCTACGTATATCTCGCGAAGAGACCATGAGGATAAAATCAGAGAGATTAGAGCCCACACAGAAGCATACCGACAATCCTTCTTTCCACGTACAATACGAGACTGGAATAGAAGGGGGAACCGATAGAGGTACTCAGGGTACCCTCCGCCACACACCGTCAGGTGGCTTGCGGAGTACGGATGTAGATGTAGATGTAGACGTCGCTTGTAATGTACCGGGTGATCAAAAAGTCAGTATAAATTTGAAAACTGAATAAATCACGGAATAATGTAGATAGAGAGGTACAAATTGACACACATTCTTGGAATGACTTGGGGTTTTATAAGAACAAAAGAAAAAATAAGAAAATTACATAAGTTCAAATATGTCCGACAGATGGCGCTTCATCTGATTAGAATAGCAATAGAATGAGATTTTCACTCTGCAGCGGAGTGTGCGCTGATATGAAACTTCCTGGCAGATTAAAACTTTGTGCCCAACCGAGACTCGAACTCGGGACCTTTGCCTTTCGCGGGCAAGTGCTCTACCAACTGCTTCGGTAGCTCAGTTGGTAGAGCACTTGCCCGCGAAAGGCAAAGGTCCCGAGTTCGAGTCTCGGTTGGGCACAAAGTTTTAATCTGCCAGGAAGTTTCAGAATAGCAATAATTAGAATAACAAAGTAAGACAAAGCAAAGATGATGTTTTTTACAGGAAATGCTCAATATGTCCACCATCATCTCTCAATAATACCTGTAGTCGAGGAATAATGTTGTGAACAGCACTGTAAAGCATGTCCGCAGTTATGGTGAGGCTTTGGCGTCGGATGTTGTCTTTCAGCATCCCTAGATATGTCGGTATATCACGATACACCTGCGACTTCAGGTAACCCTAAAGCCTATAACCACACAGACTGAGGTCTGGTGAACTGGGAAGCCAAGCATGACGAAAGTGGCGGCTGAGCACACGATCTTCACCAAACGACGCACTCAAGAGATCTTTCACACGTCTAGCAATACTGGGTGGTTCTAATAAAGCCACATGTTATTCCAAGCACGTCTGCCAATTTTTACCTCTCTATCTGCATTATTCCGTGGTTTATTAACTTTTCAAATTTATACTTACTTTTTGATCACCCGGTACATCACCTACAAATGCCATTTTGAAACTGCCTTGCGGTTAACTATCTGAAGGAAGCGACTGAATCTTCGCGCACTCACTCAGGAGACTTCAAATAATACATATGTAACGATTCGCATTCGTAGCATTGTTTTCAGCCGAGGAAAAAAAAAATGCTGTGCGTTACTTTCTGGGCAACCCTCGTAGTTATTCTGACACAGAAACCTATTGTGTAGGGTTTTGAGTGAGATATAGTATTTAAGTTATGGATTTCATCATACGATACTTAGTTTGAGGCGCCGAGAACCATAAAGCACATCGTCGTACATTGTGAGACGGTATCATTTATTTGTGCTTCAGACATCTGTTGAACTTATGTTGAGTCAGGTTTGCCTGTATTGTAGGCCCACGCATTATATATGAACATTCGCGAAAAGCTGTCTGACTGGTTTCTTTGATATTCACTTAAATGTGGGATCGACAACTGCGTGCTTTTGGCCCTTATGGTTCTGAGCGCCCCATTTTATTCGAGTCCAGCGACCATGTTAGAGTTGGTTGTTTACTGCGCAGGAACTGGCCTTCGTGAGCAGTGTCAACATGAGCTCTGTTGATGATGATGATTAGTTTACGGGACGCTCAACTGCGCGGTCACCAGCGCCCGTACAAAGTCCCAATTTTTACACAGTCCATTTTCTACTCAGTCCAATCTAGTCACGGTCAATAATGACGATGATGAAGATGAAGTGATGAGGACAACACAAACACCTAGTTCCCGAGCAGAGAAAATCCCCAACCCGGCCGCGAATCGAACCTGGGACTCCGTGATCCAGGATAGCAACACTAGCCATTAGACCAGCGGAGAGCTGCGTACATGAACTCTCTTGATCTTTTTTAACAGCTAACAGAAAAGAAAATTACCGTGAAAAGTTAGCCGCAAAGGAACTAGAGCATTTCAGACCAGATCGGTTGACTGAGAAAGTGACGACATCGAAGCAAGTCATAAGTATGCTGCTAGATTTGTTGGTGAAGGATTTGATCAACATTCGAGTGTTAAGGAGATACTTTCCGAACTGAAATAGGAATCCATGGAGGGAAAAATATGCTCTTTTCGCGAACTGAAATTGAGAGAATTTAGAGAACGGGCGTTTGGAGCCGATTCCAGAACGATGCCGTTGCCGCCAACATAGTCGTAGATTTTATGTATCGCGAAGATAGGAGAAATGAAGGCTCGTATGGAGTCATTTAGACCGATATTTTTCGCTCTCGCTCCAAAACTGAGTGGAATAGGGAAGGACGTTACTAGCTGTGGTACATGGTACGGCCCGCCATACACCATAAGATGGCTTGCGGCGTGAGTATGTAGATGTAGAATGTCAACCAGGATGTTTATTTCAACATTTCGGTGACCATGTTGCGTTCTGTCTTTTGCACCTTCATGTGAGTAATTGTGACGATTCGTATCTTCCAAGACCAATTACGCGGTCTTAAATCGCATAGACAATGTATAGGACTATCTGCAATAGCGAGGGAGCCGCAGCAATCCATATCCACACAGATCTGTAACTTTGCGGGGTCTGATTATTAATGAGTAGCTTTAGCTACTTATGGCATACACGAAGAATCTTGTAGAATCCTTTCCTTGTCTAACTGAAAACAATTACAAGAGCTGGAGATGGTGCTGCATGAAAATAGTGTTTTTTTTACTTGAAGTGATTAATTTGCTGTCCGGTGTGCTAACACCCCTCGTCCGAAGAGTTCAGAGTCCGATTTTGTTCATCACGTACAAGCAATGTCAGTGCAATAAACAACAATGGCACCTTGAACTCAAAAATTGTTCAAATGGTTCTGAGCACTATGGGACTTAAAATCTTAGGTCATTTGTCCCCTAGAACTTAGAACTACTTAAACCTAACTAACCTAAAGAAATCACACACATCCATGCCCGAGGCAGGATTCGAACCTGCGACCGTAGCAGTCGCGCGGTTCCCGACTGAAGCGCCTAGAACCGCTCTTCTTGAACTAACAACTGCAAACAACAGATGCACATCTGACCAATCAGCTGCGAGCAGGCAGTGTGAATTAGTGCATATGCGGGCGAAGTGTCTCAACGTTGTTGTGTCACAAAACGCAGGACTCTTTAATCAGGTGTTTAATTTGCTGAGCGCGAGGCGATTTTCTGGGCTTTCCTTTTTGGCAGCAGTCCCTCGTGCTAACGTGTGTATGCGAGTGAAATGACAAACGTGACATCAAGAAGAGGGGTTTATGATCAGACCAGAGTGTACAGCAGCCCGTTGCGAAGGACAGATGTGATATGATTTTACTGTTAGATGATTTTACTGTTGAAACGTTTATTTTTTGCACTGCAGTACATTACCCATAATTTAAACACAGGCCGTATTCAGTCTTACTCACATTGCTACTATCAATGCTCACTTTTCTTCCTCTACGTTTATACAACAAACTCCACAGAGAATGCAGATGTCGCAAAGTCTCAAGATACTAATAATATGGATGAATGCGTTTTCAAAAGAGGTCATTGTGTTGAGCTTGTGTGGCAATGTCTTAGGTGTTTACTGCGAATTAAAAAGAAAAAGGAAACAGCATCGACGTTAGCTAACTACTACACGTATTACCACATAAGCAGGCCTGGAGAAGCAAATAAAATTTGGGAAGAAGAATTTAAAACTTCGTGGTTTGTCGATGTCATTGTAATCCTGTCAAGGATGGCAAAGGACTTGTAAGATCTGCTAAACGGAATGAGTATTATCTTAAATAAAAGGTAAAAGGAGGCTAATAGACTATTGCCCAATTATGCTAGGAAATGCTGCGGGAATTATATTACGAAATGAGACATTGGTAGTAGTTCCGTTTCATATTTTTGGACAGCAAAATAAGTGACGATGGCCGAAACAGAATGATGCAGAATCTGAGTAACAAAAAAATTATTTCTGAAAAGAAGAAATTCGTCAACATGTAATGCAAAGTTAAATGATGAAAAGAATTCTTGAAAGTATTTGTTTGGAATTTAGCCTTGTACGGCAGAGAAACACGGACGGTGAAAAGTACACCATATTAGGCATGGCGCCCACGGCCTTGAATAGAAACTTTTGAAATTTAGTGATATAGAAGAATGCTGAAAATTAGATTAGTAGATCGAGTAGCTAATTAAGAGGTACAGGGGTGGATAAAAATATGGAAACACGAAAACACAACTCATTAACATAATAAAAAAAGGGAAAAGACCGTTCGAACAGGTCTTGAAGTCCCAAAGGTACCGACCGGCCCCCTAGTCATCCTCAGTCCTTAGGTGTCACTGGATGAGGATATGGAGGGCGATGTCGTCAGCACACCGCTCTCTCGTTGGCCTCACAAGGGCTGAGTGCACCCCGCTTACCAACAGCACTCGGCAGACCCGGATGGTAACCCATCCAGGTACTAGCCAAGCCCGTCAGAGCTTAGCTTCGGTGATCCGACGGGAACCGGTATTACCACTGCGGCAAAGCCGTGGGCACCATGCCTGAAATGGTGTAGGAAAACTGTTGGTATTCAAAACTGCTTCCAGTCGTCTCGGAAGTGGTAAATACAGCTACTGTATTGTTTTTAAGGGAATCATATATCCTTCTGCAAAACAGGGGTCTATAACATTGAGATCAGGTGACTGTGGTGGCCAGGGCAGATGTGACAGTTCATCCCCTTGCTAGCAAAACTAATACTGGGAGGTAGGAGCTTTGTGAACAGTCTTATGGGACACTGCATCACCCTTGGGGAACAAAATTTGGATCTTGCGATGGACGTCAACTTAAGAAATGGTCACATAATCCTTGGCACTACGCGACCTTGAAGACAAGCCAATGGGGACCATGTAATACCACGAAATAGGCACCAAAATAATATTTCACTCTTGGGACGTAAACTCAACCATAAGTTGGAATCAGTGTGAAACAGGACTCATTCGAACAAATGAGTTTCTTTCATTGCTTCATAGTTTAGGTTTTATCACCTCAGCGCCACTTTTTTCGTATTATGAGTATTTCCATCAGAGATGAGCGGATTTGGAATTCCAGCTCGGTCTGAAATTCCCTGATTATGGAGCTCTGCTCGTGATGATGGCGTCCGCGAGTGCTACTTTCAGTATCACAGTGACTTTAGCGTCCGACGCCGCTTTATTTTTTATCATAATCGTCTTCAACGACCGTCTTTCGCGGTCACTCAACACACAAGTTTCTTTCACGTTGTGACTCAGCGCATGATGTTATTCCCTTTCGCTGTACGCGGTATAAATCTTCGGTACGGTGTCTCTTGAAACACCTAACTGTTCGGCTACCTAGCTTACGGAAGCACCCACGGTCGGATTCACTGATCTCCGGCATTATGCCCTCACGACTGCACAGAACACCGTTCTGACAACAACAGACACTTGCAACGTATTGAAAATATCGTACAGGTGCCATCTGTGGTCAAATACAACAAAATGATTCAAATGTCTCTGAGCATTATGGGACATAACTGCTGAGTTCATCACTCCCTTAGAACTACTCAAAACCTAACTAACCGAAAGACATCATGCCCGAGGCAGGATTCGAACCTGCGACCGTAGCGGTCTCGCGGTTCCAGACTGTAGCGCCTAGAACCGTTTGGCCACTCCAGCCGGCCAAATACAATAACGCGACCTGCAGACTTGGTTAGCATCTGCGCTTATAATTAAGAATGCTTTTCTCGCGATATTTCCAAATCCGAACTGGGCAGAAGAAATCATTCAGACGCAATTAGACTAAATGAACACATATTTACCCACCAAGAACTAATGAATTTGAAAATAAATGTAAGTGTGCGTGTAATAAATTTATGGAGGAAGAAGAATGTGTGACTGTGTGACTACTGCAGGAAGTCTTAAGTGAATGTAGTTTAAAGTAGTTATGTAGGGATTTGGAGAACTGCACAGAACTCCATTCGTGACTGGTCCATCGGGACCTGTATCAAGCACTCCTCAAGAGCGACAAGCGGACACCAGCTGTCGGCAGCCAGTACGCGGTTAGTCTGACTGTGTGGAGGAGGGCCCTGCTTGGTGAGTGAGAAACATGAATACGGACGCCGAGCGAAGGGGACAACTTTCCGAGAAGCGTTCTGTGCCCGCCCGTCCAGCGCATGCACCCATCAGAGTAGAGGCGACTGTTTTTTGTGGCTGCGGCAGAGCATTACCATTTAAATGTACCGTTTAAACTTTAAAAGGCTGCGCCAGCGCGTCTGCACGGACAACGGTACAACTCTCGTGCGTTCTCCCTCCTAACTGATTCATGAAGAACGGCCGCCTCTGCCACAAGGCGACATTTTTATAACCCTGTCGGACCCCGTGCGCCGTAATTTTTAATTTTCCTGACGGTTCTTTGAACGCGTCTTTTTCATAGGGATTCTGTTACGTCTTTATTCCACACTTTCTTTCATACAATGGTTCCTTTATTTCTTTCAGTACAATACGAACTTTCCTCCTTTGACCTTCCTTACAGGCAGAATGCGCCGTTGTACGTTTAAGCGCTACTCCAGTGCACATCCGTTTCTCACATCCTGTTTATTTCCTTTCTACTCTTCTCTCTTTTTACAACAATAACTATTGATGCCCACTGTAAGACTAGCTGGTGTCGCTTAAGAGGCCTACCACTCAGCAAAACTTTAGTCATGATGCGTAGGTTCTTAGGTTACTTATACAGGGTGGTCACAAACAGTCTGAAAAGCTTATAAGGGTGTTCTGTCAGAGCGGCTGATGCATTTGGGAGAGCCAGCCATGGCAAAACAACTCGTATTTCACCTGGTGCGCAAGAAGTATGAGGCAGGCGAAATACTCTCATAACGAATGTAACAGTTCCAATTCCAAGGAAAGCAGCTGTGAATATTGCCGGACCATCAGTGTAATAAGTCATGATTCCAAAATACTGACACAAATCGTTTACAAAATAATGGAAAAACTGGTAGAAGCCAATCTCAGGGAAGATCAGTTTGCATTCCGGAGAAATGTAGGAACAAGCGAGGCAATACTGACGCTGCGACTTCCCGTAGAAGATGGATTAAGGAAACGCAAATCTACGTTTGTAACATTTTAGACGTAGAGAAATCTTTTCGCTGTGATGACTGGTATACAGTCTCGGAAATTCTGAAGGTAGCAGGGATAAAATAAAGGGAGAAAAGTGTCATGTAAAACTTCTGCGGAAATCGGGCGACAGTTATAAGAATCAAACATGCAAGGGAAGCAATGGTTGAGAGAGGAGTGGGACAGGATTGCCGTCTATCCCCGATGTTATTCAGTCATTAAATTGAGCAAACTGTAAAAGTAGGCAAAGAAAGATTTGGAGAAGGGGGGAGAAATAAAAACTCTGAGGGTTATCGATTAAATTGTAATTTAGTCGGAGTCAGCAAAGGACTTGAAAGAGCAGTTAAACGGAATCGACAATGTCTTGAAAGCAAAACAAGGATAATGGAATGTAGTTGAATGAAAGCAGGTGGTGGTGAGGGAATTAGATTAGGAAATGAGACACTAAAACTACAATGCTGTCCTAAATTAAAGCAACAAACGGAAATTTTGCAAGGTTCGTTTATTTTGACACAAAAAAAAATGGTTCAAATGGCTCTGAGCACTATGGGACTTAACATCTGTGGTCATCAGTCCCCTAGAACTTAGAACTACTTAAACCTAACTAACCTAAGGACATCACACACATCCATGCCCGAGGCAGGATTCGAACCTACGACTGTAGCAGTCACGCGGTTCCGGACTGAGCACGTTAATCGCGAGACCACCGCGGCCGGCTATTTTGCAACAACACATAATAAACAAGTGTTAGTAAAGTAGGAACAATGTAAAGAATAAAGAAAGTAAACAACTGCAAGATGCATAACGCAAACAAAAATGTTCTTCGTTTTTCTCAATTTTACGAATTTGAAAACACATTCCGACAACTGGTAATGTGTTCAGTATGGAGTGTGTCCACCCTTGGCAGTAATGAAGGCCTGACAACGACGGAACGTGCTATGAACGATGCCATCAATCTCATGCAGAGCCGTTTGCAAGTCTTGGAAAGTGTTCGGTGGATTCTGATGCGATGCAGCCCGTCTCTCTACTGCATCCCAGACATGGTCTAGGGGGTTCAAATCGGAAGAGCGAGCAGGCCACGCCAGAGGTGCAATATCTACCGTTCCCAAGAAAACGTCAACCACCTGAGCTCCATAAGGTCGAGCGTTATCGCCACCACTACGAAGTGTGCGCCCGCAGCAACCCGCAACAACCGCACATGAGGTCCCAGGATCTCGTCACGATACCTGACAGCAGTTAAACCTTGCAGATTCACCCGTACAAGTTCATACAGAGATGTTCGAGTGGTCAACAAAATCCGTGCCAACATCATTAGGTCCTCTTCGATATCGGTATCTCTCCACATTGTATAGGTCCCGAAACAGTGTTCCACTTTCCCTGCAGATGCGAATCTGCCGTGAATCACTCTCCAGACCAAACCGGAACTGATCTGTGAAAAGAACATTGGCCCTCTGTTCGACTTACAGGTGGTATGTTGCCGACTCCACTCTAGATGTTCCCTTCTGTGAAGACGTGTCAGAGATACTCTAAGTAGCCTGTTTACATGTTTGTATGTTGGCAGCGAGTTAGACTACATTAATACCACTGACATCGCTCTGCGCCCTCTGTAAGAGACTCTGTGGCTGGTCGGACTTGCAGTTGGGAGTGTATAATCTGCAGTGATATTAATGCAGTCTGAAGTGCTGCCAACATACAAACATATAAACAGGCTGATTACAGTACACACATAGCAGATCTCCGGCAATAAAGGACACACTACCGAAGCCTTCTGTACAGCGTTAGTCTCGATACAGCACGTCCAATGGATACTGCGATGTCAGATGCAGTTGCCGTGCAGTACTAAGGCGGCACCGTCGTGCCCTTAAGGTCAAATAACGATCCTCTCTCACGTGGCCGGCCCTGCTCTGATCTTCGGGATACAATTTCGGTCTGTATAAACTGTCACCCCATCCGAGAAGCAACAGGGAGAGTCACATTAAGCCATCGGGCCACATCAGTTTGCGACTGGCTGCTTCCATTCTGCCCATGGCTCTCCACTGCAGAGAGTCTGGTAAACGTCTTCACTATGCCATACTGCACCGTGTGTCACTGTGTACACAGCGACGGTGTGTCTGGCACTACCACGCAAACACTAACCCGTTTGATAGGTGCCCTGACGTTATCGTTGGCGTGGTTGTCCGTTGACCGGAATTCCATTGTGCTTGTAGAATACGGTCGTACTGACGTCTGTTGACAGTTTGTGTGATAATATCGTGAATTAGATATAGGATGGGGAAATAGCGGTTTGTTGCTTTCATTTCTGACACCAGTGTAATAGATGAGTTTTGCTATTTGGGCAGTAAAGTAACGGATGGTGGATGAAGCAGAGATGATACATATGATAAACTGGCAATGGCAAGAAAAGCCTTTCTGAAAAGAGAAATTTGTTAACATCGAATTTAGATTAAATGATAGGAAGTCTTTCTGAAGTTATTTGTCTGAAATTTAGCTTTGTACGGAAGCGAGACGTGGGCGATGAACAGTTGATTCTAGAAAATAATAGCTTTTGAAATGCGGTCCTACTGATGAATGGTGAAGATTAGATGGATAGATCATGTAACTAATGAAGAGGTGCTGAATTGGTAAGAAACAAAATTGTGACACAGTTTGACTAAAGGAAGGGATCGGATGATAGAACCCATTCTAAGACTTCAAGGGATTATCAAGTCAGTATTAGAGGGAAGTGAGGGAGGGGGGGGGGGGAGGTAAAAACTGTAGAGGGAGACCAAGAGATGAACACACCAAACAGGCTCAAATGAATGTGGGTTGAAGGGGGTGTTCTGAGACGAAGAGGCTCGCACGGAGTAGATCAGCGTGGAGAGCTGCATCGAACTAGTCTTCGGGCTGGAGGCCACAACAATATCATATATCTGATCTTGAGTGTCTGTTCCCTGAGATACCAATAGTCCAATTTTCACAAGCTTTCTTTGGTCAGACAAATCTAGTTTTCTCTCGGAATGTTTATATTTTCTTTCTTACATGTCAGCTGCGTGATTTGTCGCCGGCCGGTGTGGCCGAGCGGTTCTAGGCGCTTCAGTCCGAAACTGCGCTGTTGTTACGGTCACAGGTTCGAATCCTGCCTCGGACAGGGATGTGTGTGATGTCCTGAGATAAGTTACGTTTAGGTAGTCTTAAGTCTATGTGACTGATGACCTCAGATGTTAAGTCCCATAGTGCTTAGAGCCATTCGAACCGTTTTAGCTCGACAGTCATGAAATCTTGAATGAGACTCTGTGCTGGAGCAGACTCGACGATTATACTTTATATCCTATGATCGTCTAGGTCTTTAGATATGTTGGAAGAATAGCACGCCGTGACTAAGAGCCGGTGAGAGGACATTTTTTGCCATCAACCTCTTCTGCTCATGTACTGAAGATTTGTAGATTCAGTATCTGTACGTACCGCAGTTGTTATGCATAGAAATATCTGAGTAAACTGCTAATGGCCGAGAGAAGATAAGTGCTTTTGTGTGTTTGCTTATTGAGCACTGAGTGTTTTCCTGGAGGCAGGTCTCGTGTGTGTGCCCATTTCCGAGTTACCAGATAAGAAACGCCACTTGTTTGTTGCGTGACCATAATAAAATAGTGAAACTTATAAGATTACGTTTTGTGCTTCTTCAGAAGTGGGAAACTGACTTACTCATTCATCATAAAGCCGTTTTCGTGACAGAACGTCAGGAATCGCGATAATATCTTATATTACGGTAATCCATCACTTGGGGGTAGAAGTAAAATTACAAATTTGTTACGCTTTTCTGGTAAAAGAAGCAGTGATACTTCTTGATTAATAAAACCGTACAAAACTCGTGTCTGTCTGTTTGTCTTCAAACACGTTAATATCCGAAAACTACTACTAGACGGGTTTCTACGGGGTTTTCACTAGTAACTCCAGCTGGCTTGGGACAACGGATACACTTTATGTCATCAAAAACCGATCACAAAACGAAAGATCTCGTAACTTAAATATTTACTGAAATTTTCTTGTCTGAATGCGTTAATCTAAAAAACTACTAGCCGAGTTTTCGTAAGATTTTCACAGGTAACTTGAATATATCTTTGCACACCGTACAGGCTTTATTCCATAAAAATCGAATCACGAAAAACAAATATCCACACGTATTTGAAACCACTTGACCGATTACAACCAAACGTGGTACACGTATCACTTATTGACAGGGGTCTGCTGGGGCACATTTGTATGTGGCACCCGAATGTCATTTTACAAAATATGTATGTCTTTGATAGGCTTTTTATTGCTGCCTGTGTAAGACCGCAGACACAGAGGTACTGCTAGTGTTGAAGTAGGAGAGAGCTTGGCGCACAGTTGTTGGGAGCTGTCTGTGAGGAAAAGACGATGGAGTAGGCAGTTTATATGGTGTGCTGTGTGAAGCCACCAAGCGTTAGATTAATATAGGTATGTCCATATTGTTGAACTTGGAAGCAGAAGTCTTTAGGCAAGCAAGGTAAAGACGTTAAATAATTTCTGTTTTTACCAGCCTGTTAATATAGATGAGTTGGCTGATAATTTGTAATTGTTGAGTAACCTCAGAATGTACATAAATCGTTTTCATAAAAAGGCTAGTTGGATATTTCACTTTGTAATGTTTCTAAGATTTGAAACTTCATGATTTGCATTTGTGTTGGATTAATGAAGTTAGATAATACTTGCTGTTTAGATCTCATTGTTTGTGAATCAATTGTATGTGAGATGTTTTTGAAAAGACGAACTGAACTAGAAATATGATTTTGCTAAAAAAAAAAAAACTGGGTGATAGTAATTCACCATAACCAGTACGACCTCCATGTCCAGGTCATATATTTTTTAAAGAAGTTCGATTTCCTTACTTTTCTCTTTTATCGGCCAAAAGAATTTCATCTGCATTTCAAAGTACTATGGTCAGCACTGCACACTGCTGACCCTGTAGCTAGCATATTTATATTTTTGTGAGGGACCAGAATATATAGTGTTCCACCGTTGCTACTCTAGAGGTAGACCAAAGTTATCAGTTCTGAGTAGGGTCAGAAGATTCAGTGCCTAAGGGGCTGAATGTATTTTGCAGTGATTGTACTTCTTTATTGGTATTGGGAGTTGCATTGCCCAACCAGTTCGTGTAAAGTTTTGCTAACAAAAACACGGAGTAAGTACATGGTTCAGACATTCAACGCAATCTTAACTTTTCATTTTAAAAGAACGTGACATTATTGTCTGGGAAGAATCGATTTGGGGGTAAGAACCACATACCTATCAAACAGGTGGTATTGAAAACCAAATAAAGGTCACGAAGCGAGAATGCCCGGATTTAATTCATCCAGCATTTGAGAAGAAGAGCACTTAGGGACTTAAAACAGAATTTACACATAATTTCAAATCTTTACGAAACTTTTTCTCACTGACACTCCCCGTTCCCCACCTAATGATGAAAGAAAGAAAGGTTATTACATACTACATTTTCGCCGCTCATTTCGGCATGAGCCATGACGTCATGACATTTAAATTAGTTACGTCTTTGGTACTATCTATATTCGCAAGACAATTAGAAGACAGTATCTACATACACCGCAGAATGTGCTTACAAAATTATATCATTTTACGACACAGACAGAGGGAGGAGGAAAGATGGACAGATAACGGGAAGAGGAGGAGATGGACAGGAAGAGGGAGGAAGAGGAGATGGGCATAGAAAGGAAAGAGGAGATGGATAGAAAGAGGGTGTGGAGGAGATAGTCAGAGAGAGGATCGGGAAGAGATGGGCAGAGAATGAAGGTGGAAGAGGTGGGCAGAGAGAAGGGGGAGGAGGAGATGGACAGAGGAGATAGGCAGACACAGGGGTAAGGAGGAGATGGACTGCTAGAATTGAAATAAATAAATACCTGGGCAACGCCGGATAATCAGCTACTATTATCATAATGATTAAAAAGTAATACGATTCCGTGATGAAATGTAAGAATGTATGGAACCAAACGTCCCATTTATAACATCTACAGCGATACTCTGGAAACCAGTGTGAACTGCTTGGCAGAGCGTACTTTCAATTGTTACTGATATTGGACTCATTTCATTCCCATTCAAGTATGGCATGTGGGAAGAGCGACTGCTTAAACGCGTCTATTCCCTCTGTAATTAATCTAATCTTCGTCTTTGTGATTCCTATTGGAGTGATATATTGGGGATTGCAGTACATTGAGAGGGGGTGGGGGTGTACGTATGGTATGTATCCAAAAATGTAAACATGTATTTAAAAAGATCGTTACAGCCATAGGTACTAACCTACATATCTAAAATTTTGCGTATGCAAAGAAAAAGAATGATATGTTAATGGATGAATGTAGCAAAAGACCCAGAATTAATCTTTTGCCATAAATATTATTTTTATATTCTTTGACTTTTTATATAAAACCATAACTCGAAATCCAATCATGCAATGAATTTGAAAACTTTATTGCGGGGACCTAAGATTATGAGACCACTGAAGTACAATCACAAATTTATGGCAAACATTTTATTATTTACAGAGTTTTGAGTTTTGCACACTCAAAATAAAGTTTTTTTTTCTACATATAATCCTATAAATCAGAATGTGATCGAAGAATATTGTATTTTTTAATTCGAATGAGACGACAGCATGTTTCAAACAGCTCCCGAAAATGTCCTAGCATTAGCGAACATACTTTTAAAGAAAAGGCTTCTTATAATGGAAAAAATGCAAAATCAGTGTCCCAAATATTTTCTTTTGATACTTCTACAGGTAAAAAGCTTGACTAAATTTTAAAATCCTACGTACTGATATTCATCCTCCTCCCAGGTTTCTCTTCCCTCCCCTATCAATATGTGTGGCCTGTATTTGCAGGTAAGACACAACTCTGTCAATTTCCTTGACCCTGATCTCATCGCCGGCTGCAGTGACGGAGCGATTCTAGGCGCTTGTCCGGAACGCGTGACCGCTACGGTCGCAGGTTCGAATCCTGCCTCGGGCATGGATGTGTGTGATGTATTTAGGTTATTTAGGTTTAAGTAGTTCTAAGTTCTAGGGGACTGATGACCTGAGATGTTAAGTCCCATAGTGCTCAGAGCCATTTGAAGCTGCTCGCATCGATCGTGTAAAATGTTTTTGTCGTAAACACACCCGGGTCCCTACCAAATCTCTTCATCACTTCAATGCTGCCGTTATTTCCCTTATTAAAACATAACACTGCATCATAAACAAGTTTTTCAGAACATCACCTCTTTAGAATGCCCTTTTTAAGTTTCTAATCAAAATTAAATTACAGAGGATTTCATTTGCATTGTGTGTTTTCCCACGAAGATCCTCCCTTAGTATATGGAGGTTATTGTAAGAAACCTGAACGTGGGCGTAAATGCTTTCATAACAGGTTCTGGAAGTGAGTGTTTATGTGAATAGCTCTAATTTCTTCTCTTGTAATTATACCACTCGTCTTTCGGGCGTAGATAATACATTTGTGTTTGGACAGTGGAGAGTCTGTGAAAAAGTACTATCCGCACAGCACACTTGAAGCCTCTAAATTTCTTATGTTTTTCCAAATAGGTCTCCCATAAAATACCTGTAGAGAGTCCGTGTCTTTCAGAGTAAGCCTGCCTTTCCATGCTAGCGGTTTTCCATCCTTAGACACTTCACCGTTCTTCTCTTTCAGCAAGCGACGAAGCCGACCACGAAGCCTCTATTGGATGTGGCCAACACATTCCAACTTTTCTGTTGGGTTATTGTACTTTTTTAAAATCTGTTACAGCTCTGAAAGAAGAAGAGTCCCAATAACCAAGTCGTGGCTGCCAGTGCAGAGTTAAAAAAGAGTTTAATGTTTTGAAGGCATTGTTGATGCTGCTAACAAGATAAAAATCGCACACAACATAGATTAAACTCAGTAGATTAATAAAATGCTTTTGAAAAATCGATTTTTTGATCCAGATCTGTTACGTCCCTTCGTGGAGTTGGTTCCTGAAACTTAATACATAGACTTTCATGGAATAGTTTGCGTTTGTCTTCAAGCATTTGCCAGTTCACTTATTTCAGCACCCTCATGACGCTGTTCCATTGGTGAGACAAACTTCCGTCCATTGGTGCTGCCCGTCTCTTTGTGCGTTCAATATCTCCTGTTAGTTCTATATGGTATGGATCCCATACTCTAGGGTGGGTCGCACGAGTGTATTGTAAGCAATCTCCTTTGTGGAATTCCCTAGTGTTGTACCAATGAACCGAAGTCTACCACTTGCTCCACCCACGACTGAAACTATGTGATCATTATATTTCATATCTCTGAAATTGTTCCTGCCAGATATTTGTATTAGTTGGCCGATTCCATTGATTCGTTGATACTGTAGTCATAGGACACTACGATTTTTCGGTTTCTTAGGTACAAAAAATTACATTTCTGAACATCTAAACCACGTTGTCAGTTTTTGCACGACTTTGAAATCTTATCAGGGCCTGATAATTGTGTTTCATAGAGCTATGGAAATGTGCACAAAAAATCTTTGATCCAGGATGAGAATTATTACGGAGCGGAAAAAAGAGACTTGCCGCGATTGGAAATGTTTGTATTGAGTTGTTTATTTAGGCGTGTTGTATTGAAAACAAGTAAGAGGAAGGACTATAACTGGACTTCCATTCAGGAGAACGACGGTTCAAACCTGCGTCCGGCCATCTTGATTTAGGTTTTCCATGACTACCCTAACTCGCTTCAGGTAAATTCCGGGAGAGTTCCTTTGAAAGAACACCGCCGATTTCCTTCCCCATCCGTCCCTAATCCGATGGGACGGATGACCTTGCTGTTTGGTCCTCTCCCTCCAGTCAACCAACCAATCAACCAACCAACAACTAGAATACATACAGAAAAATTCCTTGTTAATTTTCTGCGACCCTTAGTATGTCTAATCCTCTCCACGATCTGAACCCTCTCTTCATCCTTTCCGACCCTACTTCCCTCTTCAATGTGTGTGTGTGTGTGTGTGTGTGTGTGTGTGTGTGTGTGTGTGTGTGAAAAAAGTGGAGGACAGGAGAGACGACGGTTGGGTGGGACAATGTGAAGGGACTTAAACACGTGAGATGATAAGCAAATATGGAGGCCGAAGACCGGCGTTCCATAAACGTATGGGGAACCGCCTAACCAAACAGAGGGTCGCCGAAGCCCGCGGAAGCGAGGGCGTGTGTCGCCCAAGGGTAAATACAGTCACTCAGGGGGAGGACCCCACGTAACTTGGTAGTCACTGCGCCGTCTGAGCCGGATAAAAGGACTGCCGAAATTTTTAATGAGTTTCTTTTGAAGTATAAATAACGTAAGAAACTGAGAAAGTAAAAGTCATAGAGGCCAATTATTCTGATACACAATATTGCATCTTCGCTCATTAGAGTTCCGCCGTAAGATTCTCGTTATAATGAGCTTAGCTGCAGTATTTCCGAAAGGACAAAGGATAGGGTGTCGTAATTATAAGACGTCCAGGGGCGCCGCAGTTTGTAGAGAAGCGTGTCCCGGGTCTTTCCTTTAATCTTTCTGGAGGAATTTGGCGTAGGAGGTCCTAACGAGCACTTACCTCTACGGAGAAATTTATGTAGTTTGCAGAAAAGAAACACGAGAAATAGTGGACATACTCGTATATTTAAGGTTGAATAACAAGTACACTTTTTTGTTGTACAGGTTTTTGTTGATTTCAAAACAGTTTTCGGCATATTGGGCCCTCTTCAGGAAACAACTAACTAGTATCCGAAAGGGGTACTAGTTCTTAGGTAGCCAAACATTATAAGCAAAGATACAATCTACTTGGATAGAGTGTTGTGCATTTGACTTGTTTCTTAGCGTTGAAATTACACTTTACATAATGGAAAATGGTCAGTTTAACAATTTCTGTCAATGACACTTCCTCAAAAAGCTAACCATTTAACCTGTAATATTGTGTAGTTTAATTATTGTGCTCATAATTTTTCGTTTGATACACAGTTCTCTATGCAAGTGGATTGCCCTTTGCTTATAATGTTTGGGTATTTAAGAGCTGCTGTCCCTCCCAGAAGCAAGTCAGACTCACAATTTACGCGCAATCCAAGAGCATGCGCTATCACAAAGTCATCTCTGGGATTGAGACGATGTGAAAAGCTGAGAGAATTCATGTCGCCCACAACTCACTCGTTTACTTCACGGAAAACATTTTTACACGGTAACGAATTACAAAATTTGCCAGAAAGGGAGTTTGCAACATGCTTAGCGCGGAAAAGACCGTAACTGCCTCGGCGTGTATAGAGAGCCAGAAATCTGCAACAATACGACTGTGTAAACAACGTTTCAAGACTTTTAATCCTCCGCGTACGTGTAGAGACTAATGGCTCCCGATATACGAAATCAGCCAACGTAGAGCTCTCCGCGCGATAAAAGTGGGGTGGCCAGATGAATACCTGCCTGTCTTAACGTTTGTCTTTGAATCTTATTTATAGTGATAGAGCAAGCGCTTTCAAAGGAAAGTACCAGCGTTTGAACATGGAACGCAAGTCTATCGGGAGGTATCAATACCGGAGGCATACACATTATTCAAGCTCTCAAAACCCAGTGGAAAGCACTCAGGACGACAGGGAGAATTATTTTCTCTACTTTGCTTTCGGAACCTGTCGGACCTCTCAGTTCTTATTATATAAGCGATTGAGGGTACAATGATGTTTTGTTTTGTACGTAATTTGTGAGATAAAGGCATAATTGATAACATACCCAGACCTCAATTATTGCTCGGTGGAGTATGGTAGACACCCCGTAATCCTTCCAACGATATATGGGTGAGTCACTAACTATTGCCACCTGCAATAACTCCGAAAGTATTATAGTAACTGAAAAGCTTGTGGGACAAATGTTACATGGGACAACGGGGGCCATAATATGATGTTGGTTTTTTGATGCTATGTGAGTTCGTTTCAGAGATATGGTCCACTTTTTTTTTAATGGGATGCTATATTTTGGTACTTATTTTCTGATAGCGGCTGTCGAGACGAATCCTATGATATGGAACATAAGCTCTTTGAAGGTCAACGAAGGTCAAGAAGGTGGTATGAACGTCCATTTATAGAAGGTGTTCGAAGTGATGGCCACTGGTATCAATGCGGTGCTGCAATCTTCTTATCATGAACTGAGTGGCATTCTTTATCACTTCGGTACTTATTCGGAAATTCCCACTGCAAACTTCTAGGACATGTAGGGGGGAGTGAGTACATAGTATTTTGAATAGGAACTCATGTCCGGAAACGAACAGTTTCCTTTCCACGACGGTTTGTTCAGATGTGAAACGCGTACACGTCTGCTGAGGGAAAGAGACAGGTCTCAGAGTTGCTTGTCCTGGTATGAAGTAGCGTAGACTTGGTGACGTGTATAATATTTGTAACAACGTCGATGTTTTAATCATCAGTACTGTTCTGTACGTACAGTGCGTAGTGTAGCAAGTACTAATACAAACAAATGTTTGAGTGATAAATGGATGTTTCGTTATGTTTCCTTTCGAATTGTTACCTAATAACTGCACTGCGTCGTGCCTAATGCAATTTCTCAAGCGGAAGTGGATGAGTTAAACATCTGAATTGAAACCGTCGTTCAACGGAAGCGATACGTTTCCGGTTATGATATTCTGTTCAAAATATTATTGACTCACTCCCCCCTACAAGTCCTAGAAGTTTGCAGTTGGAATTTCCGAACACCATATAAATGTTCCTATTAAGTAGTTTTCGAAAATTTTCAGACTCTGCAGGTGGGGCACATGGAAGTTAAATCTTTATTCCTACTGGATGTTTCTGGAGACTGGCTGGCTGGAATATGGGCGGAATTGTAGTTATTGTTCACATAGCTGGTTCTATTTTAATTTGCTTACTGTCCGCAGATTAATCAATTTTAATTATTAACGAAGAAAAGACACCATATATTCTCCAGCATCGCCCAGCTGCAGAACCCAGCTGGATCCGCGGCTGTTAGGCTGCTGCTTCAGCTGCGCCCTCGTCACGACCAGTTGTAGTTAGTTTCGACGCACCTCCGCCAGGCAACCGCTTGTATGAAACCAGCTCCGGTTGCTATCGGCTGGTACCCATTAATAAAATCCCTAAGATTTCATTAAGTGGTGTGGTCAGCTTTGGAGGTCACGCCACACACAGAGAAACACCTAGCCTTTGCTCCTCCCCGTCGACTCTCGCCGGATGCCAGACTTCCCGGCCACATGCCGCCGGTCCTCGGTGGACGGCGCGCTTTGAGGGCAGCTGGTCGCGACTTTGGCTAACGAGCGCGGCTAACGACTGCCGCACAAATAGTCCTCCCGGCTGCTGAGGGAACGCTGCCGGCACTGACGTCACGGGAGCGCCTTCTGAAGCAGCAAACTCGCCCTCGTGGTCGTATGATTTTGCCTGTTGAAATGTTGAAACAATAGCTTACGCAGCCCTCAGGAATCTCGTCTGACCTCTGTTAGACCCACGTTTCGCAAATCATACCACGTGGTTATAATTAAACTGAGGCTGTGCGAGTGTTGCTGTGCGGTTTGTAAACATCGCACGACGCCGAAACATCGTAGGTATGTTCGTTAATCGGTGCGCTCACGGATTATGCTGAAGAACATTAGTTCCACTTCCTGACACCAGGTGAAAATATGGCGCTGTATGCAGTCAGAATTTGATGTGTGAACAGGAAAATGAGAGGAACGATCAAACACATAACTATGACTCTGGCACGCTTATTACATGTGATCAGTACAGTATCCTGACTGAGCAAAATGCTGCATCTTGAAACCTTCCCGTCTGCTCTATATCTCTTTTGTTACGCAATAACCGTCTCCTCTATATCTCTTTTGTGACGCAACCTTTCCTTCTACAATAACCTATGAAACCTTCCCTTAGGATTTCTACCTCTTGCTTAATAATAACAAATGAAATCTTCCCTTTGAAATTAATTCTCTTTCTCAATATTCGCATAAAAATTTAAATCCTGCTTCTTAAAAGCTATTTTCTGATTATTTCGACGAAACACAGAATGTGTCGTCGTCGTGGCCCTCAGTCGTTATCTGCAATAACCCAAAACTATTCCTTACCTTTTTTTACTGTTACTGGATCGCCATCTGACTGCTACATCGAACTGCGACATGAATATACTTACTCTGTTTTACTATACTTTATTAGCTGCTGGTGGGCTGTCATAATAAGTGGCTGAATGTATTACCAAAGCTGAGGTTATTCTTTAATTAATGTGACTGACGTTACGTAATTCATAGTTAAACTTTTTCTTAACAACAATAAAGTTTTGCAAAGTTTTACGTTGATCGTTTTTGGGATGGACTATAATCAGTAATGCAATATTGCTGGCAAAAATTAATTATATTCTGAATGAAATGATTTTACAAATGTTCAAATGGGACTTACATTTTACAATAATCTTACAATTAGCATTGCGCAAACATACCTTCAGTAGTCTTGAGTTTCTCAAAAAATTAATTCAATAATATTTGTTCCCCTTATGATAATAGTTAGCTGATGTCTCTGTACATCCTTTTATAATCTACACTACTTTTATAATCATAGCTGGTGGCTGGCAGGCACACCGCTCCTCTTAACCTCTCGCTTCAGACCTGCAATCGACTCGCTTCACTTCTCGCTTACTACTGACTTCCAACGAAAGCTAAAGTGCGGTCTCTCCTGCCAACAATGCTTTCTGGTGCAGACAATCCCTGCTACCATTACAAAATGTATCAATGCGCGGTCTTTCCAGCTCTTTTCTTAAAATGTATCCATACGCTGTCTCTCTGGCCCTTTTAAAAATGATATCAATGTGCGGTCTCTCTTGCCAACAATACTTCTGTGCAGACATTCCGTGCTACCACTATTATTTCCAACGTGACAAATATTAATTAGTCCTACTTAATCCTATTAATAAAATATAAACATCTGTCATAAATTGTGGTTTGACGATAGACAATAGAAATATACACGTCTTACAATCTGTAACACGGCATGGTCAACAGTTACTCACAGCATATCCAGTGTGATCAGAGAGATATGTCGTCATATGCTAATTTTCAGACCAGGAATAGTTCGGATACATCCCTGATAGAAACGATCTTCCAGATATCTTCACAACCAGGAGTCACGTGGATTTCGGTAGCGAGAACAGGAAGGCCACACATCTCGAAATTGCCTAGAGAAGAAGCGGTCGTTACCGAAGGTTTCTCTCAACAAATATTTCACCTTGCAAGCGACATATGGTGTCACCCCATCTTGCATGAAAATAGCGGTGTGGACACAGTTGCGTTCTTGCAAAGCTGGAATCACGTGACGCACAAAGAGGTCAGTATAACGTACAGATAAGGTGTCATTTCTTCGTAGAAAAACTGGCCGAGAATGAAGCAGATAATGAAGGCACATCACACTGTCACATACGCATTCACGGTACCGTGCACAGTAAAACGTGCCTCGTCCGAGAATATTCCCAAGCCACATGTCATCCATTTCCATGCGTGGAAAAAAATGAAGGGCAAATGCACGGCATTGTAGCCTATGCTGGGACTTCATTTGGTGTACATTTTGAATCTTGTAGGGATAGTAGTGTAAAACGCGTCGAAAAATCTTTTTAACTGTTGTCAAGGTGAGAGGGAGTTGCTAGGAGACAGCTCGAGCACTGGCTACAGAATTTGGGAGATGGTCTGCACATTCCGCTGAAGATACAGCAGCTTCACCATCTGCCATGGGAATGGGCCACGTCCCTCTCCCTGCTGTACTACACGATTCACCAGTTTCTCCAAATTTCTTGATCATATTCTTTACCCTATTTGACATGGGCTCCCTTTGCAGCTGTTTTGTCGGCGATATTCGCGCAATGCAATGCTGCTATTTTCTCTCAATAGACATTGTGTTTCGTGCGGAAAACGTCAACCTTGTTAACCCTTTACACCAACTGTCGCTAAAAAAAAAAAAAAAAAAAAAAAAAAAAACAGAGCACACGTCGCCAAGTGACAAACAAAAAATTGACGTCAAAACACGAAGCATTTCACATTCTGACTGCATCACCTGGCAGCAGAACGTGGAACAACTACCTTTTTCAGGAAACTCTGCAAGAGCACCGCTTAATAAATATACCTACGCTGTTTCAGCGTCCTCTTAGCTATGCAGCCCACTTTTCGGCACTCCAAACATAGCCACCCAGTATGTACACTAGTGATCGAGAAAATTATGGCTACTTGCTTACTAGCGTCTTGGTCCACCTATGAAACGTAGTACAGCAGTTATTCGGCGTATTATGCAGTAGACTAGTTCTTGGAGTTATGACGCGCCAGATGTCTACCCACAGGCCACACAATTCTCGAAAATTGTGGGTTGTTGGTTCGAGGGCGCCTGACAGTGTCCTAAATGACTTTCATAGGGTTCATATCTGGCGAATTTTGAGGTCGAAATTTGAATGTGAGTTCACCATTATGCTCCTCAAACTACTGTTCTACAGTTCTGGCTTTGTACCGTGGACTATTATCCTACTGCAGGATGACACCTCCGTCGGCGAAAACATAAAGCACGAAGGGATTCAGGTGGACAGTAATAATATTCACGCAGTCCACAGCAGACTTTAAGAAAGGAATCAGGTGTCATTTCCTCCAAGTTTTTTTGGGGAATTAGAGGTTTTCATACAGTTGCTGAAATGCGCCAAAACCCTTTCACTCGCATGATCACAAAGTAGGTGTAATCCGCTGAATTACAGACCTATATCACTAACATCGATTTGCAACAGGGTTTTAGGACATATACTGTATTCGAACATTATGAAGTACCTCGGAGATAACGATTTATTGACATATAGTCAGCACGGATTCAGGAAATATCGTTCTTGTGAAACACAACTAGCTCTTCATACTGATGAAGTAATAAGTGATATCGGCAGGGGATGTCAAATGTTTCAAATGGCTCTGAACACTATGGGACTTAACATCTATGGTCATCAGTCCCCTAGAACTTAGAACTACTTAAACCTAACTAACCTAAGGACATCACACAACACCCAGACATCACGAGGCAGAGAAAATCCCTGTCCCCGCCGGGAATCGAACCCGGGAACCCGGGCGTGGGAAGCGAGAACGCTACCGCACGACCACGAGATGCGGGCGCAGGGGATGTCAATTTGATTCCATATTTTTAGATTTCCAGAAGGCTTTCGACACCGTTCCTCACAAGCGTCTTCTAATCAAACTGCGTGCCTACGGAGTATCGCCTCAGTTGTGCGACTGGATTCGTCATTTCCCGTCAGAAAGGTCACAGTTCAGAGTAATAGACGGAAAGTCATCGAGTAAAACAGAAGTAATATCCTGCGTTCCCCAAGGAAGTGTTATAGGCCCTCTATTGTTCCTGATCTATATTAACGACATAGGAGACAATCTGAGTAGCGTTCTAGATTGCTTGCAGATGATACTGTCACTTACCGTCTTGTAAAGTCATCAGATGATCAAAACGACGTGCAAAAAGGTTTAGATATCTGTATGGTGCGAAAAGTGGCAATTGAACCTGAATAAAGAAAAGCGTGAAGTTATTCAGATGAGTACTAAAAGAAATCAATTAAATCTGAAGGCTGTAAATTCAACTAAATACTTACGGATTACAATTACAAATAACCTTAATTGGAACAATCACATATATGTTGTGGGTAGAGCAAACCAAAGACTGCGCTTCATCGGAAGAACACTTATAAGGTGCAACAGGTCTACTAAAGAGACAGACTGCTTATACCACGCTTGTCCGCCCTATTCTGGAGTATTGCTGTGCGATATGGGATCCGCATCAGGTGGGACTGACGGATGACGCCGAAAAAGTACAAAGAAGGGCAGCTCGTTTTGTATTATCGCGAAATAGGGGAAATAGTGTCACAAACATGATACGTGAATTGGAGTGGCAATAATTAAAACAAAGGAGTTTTTCGTTGCGACAGGATCTTCTCATGAAATTTTAATCACCAGTTTTCTCCTCCGATTGCGAAGACATTCTGTCGGCACCCACCTACATAGGAAGAAACGATCATCACGATAAAACAAGAGAAATCAGGGCTCACACGGAAAAAAAATTAAGTGCTCGTTTCTCCCGCGTGCCGTTCGAGAGTGGAACGGTAGAGAGACAGCATGAAGGTGGTTCATTGAACCCTCTGCCAGGCACTTTATTGTGAATAGCAGAGTAATCACGTAGATGTAGACGTTTGATCTGCTCCTTTCCGATGTCATCTACCACTGCTGCCTTGGCCGACTTACAAATACGAATGGCTGTGTTCAGCTCTTACTTGCGAAAATACTGTAATTGTTAATCGCTGTCCAGTTCGTGTGCCCGTACAGTTTCATAATCTGCAATTCAATGCAACCACTGTCATATCCCGTAAGCGACATTTGGACTGCTGTATTTTATTCTGGCAGTATCTATGCTGTCACGTAACCGGCAGTCTGTGGTTCTGCACACGTTGGGCGCACGTCGACTTCCCTCTTGACGATTAGGGAACTCGCTGCACGCCGAATCATTAGGGGCTTCAGAAAGCCTCTCCTGTCGCACCCCCGCAGGCGAAGCCTCAGAACTGTGAGTGGGGGGAGGCGAGGCAGCGGGAGACGCCGTCGGCAAACACTGCACACTGCACGCTGCTCTCCTTCACCCCCAACACGACGACTCGAATCCACCGCTGACCCTTGCTTCACTTGTACATCGCTTTCTGCAGCAGCCGGGCGAATTTGCTCGAAGAATCCTTCGCGCTAATAGGTGAACGCAAAAACCTCATCTCCAGTATCTGCACTGCTGGCTATTAAAATTCGAACAGCATGATGGCTGCACGTATCAGACATCAAACTGGTAGGATGTGTGCTACTTGCTTGACTCTGCAAATGATTACCATTTGAGCGCAACCGCACAGTCTGGTAAGAGTAACGCTACAGGTACGATATTACAGTGCGTGTGTTATTCTGATTACGATGCAAAGTTCCTTTGAACATGCGTTCATTTCCAAAGGACCTTGCATGGTAGTCAGAATAACACAGGCACTGCAACATCGTAATTATTTGCCGACACCGGGCAAGAGACTTTCAAATACAATGTCTGCCCTGTACGGGAATAAATATAATATATTTAAGAGTACAGGTTGTAGATGAATGGTTGGTGACATCTGAAAGTTTAGGTCTGGGCGTGAGTCGTGCAAGGATAGCCAAATGATGATACGACAGCTCGCGATGAGAGGAAAATCCGCTTTCGAGTCCCGACCCGGCTCAAATTTTCATTATCGTCATTCACTTCCACATCTGATTGGTTGTCCTTTTTTGGAATTGCAAATTCATTTGATATAAATCCATCTACACTACTGGCCATCAAATTTGATACACCACGAAGATGACGTGCTATAGACTCGAAATTTAACCGACAGGAAGAAGATGCTGTGATATGCAAATGATTAGCTTTTCAAAGCATTCACACAAGGATTGTCACAGGGTATAGAGTGGTTTATCGCTACAAATCACGCGTTTCCAGTCATCCACTGACTATTGGCGTCGCTCTTTACATCATATCAAGCGTTGCGTAGCATTGAGAAAAGAAATGTGTTGGTTATCAGGTGCTGCTCCACCTGTGTACGCCATTCATTTCACCTGCTGACGTACAGTGACTGTGTCAGGTGCACTTCTGATAGTGCTTCCGAAATCACGAGTGGTTCACTCAGCTGATTTCATACAACCAACCTCCGTTATGTTCGACGGTCCTCATCCGTCAGTATATGAGGTGTGTCTGCTCTTGATATTGCTGTGGTTGCCCTTCCACTTCACAGTCACGTGACCAACAGTGAGCTTGGTCAGATTTAGAACGATTGAAATGTCCCTGATGGATTTGTTACTCAGGTGACAACTGATGCCTAGTTCACATCCTGAACGACCAGGTCTGCTGCTACTACTTAGCTACATCTACATCTACAATTACGTGATTACTCTGCTATTCACAATAAAGTGCCTGGCAGAGGGTTCAATGAACCACCTTCAAGCTGTCTCTCTACCGTTCCACTCTCGAGCGACACGCGGGAAAAACGAACACTTAAATTTTTCTGTGCGAGCCCTGATTTCTCTTATTTTATCGAGCTGATCATTTCTCCCTCTGTAGGTGGGTGCCAACAAAATGATTTCGCAATCGGAGGAGAGAACTGGTGATTGAAATTTCACGAGGAGTTCCCGTCACAACGAAAATCGCCTTTGTTTTAGTGATTGGCCCTCCAATTCACGTATCATATCTGTGACACTATCTCCCCTATTTCGCGGTAATACAAAACGAGCTGCCCTTCTTAGTACTTTTTCGATGTCATCCGTCAGTCCCACCTGATGCGGATTCCACACCGCACAGCAATACTTCAGAATAGGGCGGACAAGCGTGGTGTAAGCAGTCTCTTTGGTAGACCTGTTGCACCTTCTAAGTGTTCTGCTAATGAATCGCAGTCTTTAGTTTGCTCTACCCACAATATTCCCTATGTTATCGTTCCAATTTAGATTATTTGTAATTGTAATCCCAAAGTATTTAGCTGAATTTACAGCCATCAGATTTGTGTGACTTATCGCGTAATCAAAATTTAGTATTTTTTTTTTTTTTTTTTTTTTTTTTTTTTTTTAGTATTCTTGTGAATACCTTCACACTTCTCTGTATTCCGGGTCAATTGCCACTTTTCGCACCATACAGATATCATATCTAAATCATTTTGCAATTCGTTTTGATCATCTGATGACTTTACAAGACGATAAATGACAGCATCATCTGCAAACAATCTAAGACGGCTATTTAGATTGTCTCCTACGTGGTTAATATAGACCAGGAATAATAGAGGGCCTATAACACTTCCTTGGGGAACGCCGGATATTACTTCTGTTTTACTCGATGACTTTGCGTCTACTACTACGAACTGTGACCTTTCTGACAGGAAATCTCGAATTCAGTGGCATTACTCCGTAGGCACGCTGTTTGGTTAGAAGACGCTTTTGAGGAACGGTGTCGAAAACCTTCTGACATCACGGTAGTCCCCGCCTTCCGTTATGCTGAGGGGTCCACCTCTCGTGATATCTAGTTGTCAGTTCTATGCTACATAAGCCTTTCCGGATGTTTTTAATCAAACAGTGTACTGTCCTACTGTGCTGGATCGCACAGTGACATCACATCAGCGACCCTGGGTAGATTCGTCTGAGCCTATTCACCTAAGTAGATTGCTCGGCGACTCTTCTGAAAAGAATATTTGGTTATAGTGGGTTTGTTTCGGTGGCCAGCTCCCGCTGCAGCTGTTACAGTGTGCTGAAAAGTAACGCCTCCGATTTTTTGTGTGAAAAGAATATTTTTAAATAAGATAAACGCTATTAACATTCAACATCTTTATTCTTCATGTCTACGCCTTAATTTCTCAACATGCCATCCTGGCTACGAATGCATTTCTCTCAGCGAGAGACCAATTTGTTGATCTCTTCACTGTAAAATGTCTGATTCCGTTGTCGGAGCCACAACCTCTGTTCTGGTTGCACCGCTGCATCACTACCAAAGTGACGTCTTCGAAGTTGTTCTTCAAGTTTTGGAAACAGATGACAATCGGGTGAAACCAAGTGGGGACTTTATAGAGGACGATCGATGACAGTGCAGCCAAGGCGTCGGATTGTTTCAGATGTCGCAGCGCTATCGTGTGGTCTGGCACTTGCAAGCTGAAGGAGAGAGTGCTCCATGTGTGGGCGAACTCTTCGAATTCGAAAATGGGTTATAGCTGCTTTTTCTCATATAACGACATAGTTACATTATACACTGCAATTTTACCGCTACAGTTCGGAGCCCTCATGCGGAAGAGGGATCGAAATATATAGACATGAAGAATAACGGTGTAAAATATTAATAACTTTTGCGTTATGTAAAATGGTTTAAGAGTTCTAAAAGATTTGGAAGTATTATTTTTCAGCAAGCCGTCATAATACTTACATATGGGGAAGGTGTTATTGCGGTTAAATAACTTATACTGCCTGCCAGATAGTTTTGGAAGAGTCAGATTGGAGTACTAATAAATCGTAAAGTGAGAACCGTAAATAAGTCGTGTAAATAAAAAATGTAAATAAAGGAAGGTTTCATGGTATAGTTAGCTGGGCACCCTCAGTCGCATAACTGACATTTTTACTCTTGTATGCAAGCATCTATACCTCACCATCGCAAAGAAAGAGTGTTGTTCTGGCAATGAGTTGATTTGTTCTTTTTATGCTGGGGGAGAACTGCCATGTAGCCTACCCGATTCGTACAGCACCGAAGGGGATAGCGACAGTAAGCAATCCACCGATGTTCGGATTATTGTCAACGTGGGCTGACCAACTGATAATTAAAGTAAAAGGTCGCAATAAATAAGAGAAATATGTAGGCCTTATTTTCTTTCGCAAGTGTTATTACAAAAAATCTTGTTTGCACAAAAAGATTAACGTAAGACGAGTTTGGGTCATGCGTAAAAAGACGGAATCCGATCCTGTATTTGTTCTGCAAACACGGCTGCTTACGGAGAACCGAAAATCGAAAGGATGATTGCAGTAACCTGTAATTCAATGACAGCCATGGAAAGCATAGAGATTCATCGAATAAAATAACACCTTGGTGATGTCTGGCAGTACAGGGAACGTTCTGTCTTTCCTTGTCTCCCAGGCCTGAGCCCACTGGCAGCATCTGCCTAGGAGCACTGCGCGGTAACGAACCTCGCGCCTGGATGAGGTGAGGCAAATGCACGCACCCGCTGCACGCGCTTTCATTTTGCGAGGCTTCTGTTTTAAAACGATGTCGCTGGCGGCACCTGCGTCCCTGCTTGCTGTGCATTCCCTGCTTCCTCATTTCCTGTAGTCTGCTGCAGCTGATGCACACCGACGGCAGACGAGCGTCTGCTGCACTTACGTAATAAAAAGGCTTCTCACAATAAAACGTCCCAGGTTGCGCTCACAGCAGCTATTCTGAGTACCTCATGGTAAGAGATTTATATGTGGAGCAGCGCTTAGGCATAAGAACCAAGTCCGCAGCTCGTGGTCGTGCGGTAGCGTTGTCGCTTCCCGCCCCCGGGTTCCCGGGTTCGATTCCCGGCGGGGTCAGGGATTTTCTCTGCCTCATGGTTACTGGGTGTTGTGTGATGTCGTTAGGTTTAAGTAGCACTAAGTTCTAGGGGACTGATGACCATAGATGTTAAGTCCCATAGTGCTGAGAGCCATTTGAACCATTTTGAACAGGAACCATGGCTGGAAGACCAAGAACAAAATACACGGATTAAAGAGGGTGTAAGACGGGAGAGTATGGACTTGCGTAGTAGCTGTACCCAATAGCAGATACAGACTCAGTCACAATTTACACTGAGGTCACAAAAGTCAAGGGATACCTCTTAATATTGCGTCGGACATCCTTCCGCTCGGCGTAGTGCTGCAACTCGATGTGGAATGGATTCAACAAGTCGTTGCAAGTCCCCTGTAGAAATACAGAGCATGTTGCCTCTATAACTGTTCATAATTGCAAAAAGTGTTACCGTTGCAGGATTTTGTGCACAAACTCTTCTGTCACTTATGTCCCGTAAATGTTCGATAGGAATAATGCCGGGCGATCAGGGAAGGGGGAGTCAAACCACTCACTCAAATTGTCCAGAATGTTCTTCAAACTTCAAACTAGTCGAAAACAGTTGTGGCCCAGTGACATGTTTGGGAACATGATGTCCATGAATGCCTACAAATGGTCTCCAAGTAGCCGAACATAACCATTTCCAGTCAATGGTCAGTTCAGTTGGAATAGAGCACCCAGCCCATTCCGCGTAAATACAGCCCACACCATTATGGAGTCACCACAAGCTTTGCACAGGGCCTTGTTGACAACTTGGGTCCCTGGCTTCTTGGGGTCTGCGCCACAGTCGCATCCTACCATCAGCTCTTACCAAGTGAAATCTGGATTCAGTTGACCAGGCCAAGGTGTTACAATTGTCTAGGGTCCAAATGATATGGTCACAAGTCCAGGAGAGCTGTCGCAGGCGATGTCGTGCTCTTAGCAAAGATTCTCGCTTCGGTCGTCTTCGTAGCCAATTAATGCAAAATTTCGCCGCACTGTCCTAACGAATACGTTCGTCATGCGTCCCACATTGATTTCTGATGTTACTTGTCTGTTAGCATTGACATCCATACACAAACGCGGTTGCTTTCATTCGTTAAGTGAATGCCATTGGCCACTGCATTGAACTGGCTGAGAAATAATGCCTGAAAATTGATATTCTCAGCACAATCTTGACACTGTGTATCACAGAATACTGAATTCCCTAACGATGTTCGAACCGGAATTTTCAATCCTTCTAGCTTCCACTATCATTCGGCATTCAGAGTCTGTTAACTCCCGCCGTGCGGTCATAAGTTGAAAACTGCTCCACATGAATCACCTGAATACAAATGACAGCTCTGCCGATGAACTCTGCTTTTATATTTCGAGTACGCGGTACTGACGTCTACTGTATATGTGCATATTGCTATCCCACGACTTTTTGTCACCGCAGTGCATGTGCCCTGGTGGTTACGTAAAAGAACCTAGAAGGATTAATAAGGCTGGAAGCAAAACAACCAAGTGGATTTTTTAAGGGTGTAAGATGGGAGAGAATGGACTTGGTAGTAGGCGTACCCAGGAGCAGATATAGGATCAGATCGCAATTTAGAAATGAGAAGAGGCTGAAGTTACTAGAGTAGTCAAGAATAGTCAAGCACAAAGAAGTGGTATACGAATGTACTAAGGAATGAAGAGATACGCTTTCTCTTGGGCTACGGATACTGCGGCCATGAATGCAGTTCAGTGGAAGAGGAATGGACATTTCTAAAACGGGAAGCCAGAGAAATGGGAGAGAGAAACATATGTACAAGGCAGGTAAGTGTGAAGAAACCATGGGTAACAGAAGAAATACTTCTGTTGAACGACGAAAGAAGGATGTATCAAAATATTCAGAGACTTCACGAAAACCGAAATAAAAGTCACTGAGGAATGAAATAAATAGCAAGTTTAGGGAAGCTGTCGCGAAATGGCTCCATTAAAACATGAAGAAATCGAAAAAGAAATGATTGTCGAAAGGACTTACTTAGCATATAGAACAGTCATAACAACATTTGGGAAAATTAAAGGCAAGGGCGCTAACATTAAAGAGTACAATGGAAATTCCACCGTTCAATGCAGTGGAGGGAGCGGATAGGTGCAAAGAAGACACTGAAGGCCCCTCTGTGCGGGTGGGTGGGGGAGAATTGTCCGATCACGTGATAGAAGATCGAACAGGAGTCGGTAGGGAAGATGTAGGAATTCAGTATTACAGTCAGAATTTAAAAGAGATGTGGATGACTTAAGATCAAATAAGGCAGAAGGGACGGATAACATGCCACTGAAATTTCTAAAATTATTGGGAGAAGTGACAACAGAACTACTACTCACGTTGGTGCCTAGGATGTAAGAGATCGGCGATATAACATCAGACTTTCGGAAAAACATTATCCACACAATTCCCAAGACAACAAGGGCCGACAAAAAAAAAAAAAAAAAACCGGCTCTGTGCACTATGGGACTTAACTGCTGAGGTCATCAGTCCCCTAGAACTTAGAAATACTTAAACCTAACTAACCTAAGGACAATACTCACATCCATGCCCGAGGCAGGATTCGAACCTGCGACCGTAGTGGTCGCGCGGTTGCAGACTGTAACGCCTAGAACCGCTCGGCCACTCCAGTCGGCAAGGGTCGACAAGTGCGAGAATTATCACACAATGAGCTTAACAGATCATGTATCCAATCTGCTGACAAGAAAAATATACAGAAGAATGGAATAGAAAGTTGAAGATCTATTAGATGACAGTCAATTTGGGTTTAGGAAAGCTAAATGCACCTCAGATGCATTTCTGACGTTGCAGTTGAAAATGGAACCAAGACTGATGAAAAATAAAAACACGTTCATACGATTTGCCGACCTCGAAAATGTGTTAGACAATTGTAAAATGGTGCAGCATCGAAATTCTGAGAGAAACAGGGATAAGCCGTAGGGAAAGAAGGGAACAAGAAGAATAGAGGACAAAATCGAAGTTCCCGGATTAAAAAGGGTGTAAGATAGAGATATAATTTTCCATCCCCTATTGTTCAATCTATACATCGAAAGCAAAGATGGAAATAAAAGAAAGGTTCAAGAGTGAGATTAAAATTCAAGGAGAACAGATATCAATTGTAACATCCTCTCATGACGTTGATGCCCTCAGTTAAAGTGAAGGAGAATTACAGGATCTTTTGAAGGGAATGAACAGTCTAATGAGTATAGAGTAAAGATTGAGAGTAAATCGTAGGAAGACGTAAGTAATAAGAAGTAGCAGAAATGAGAACTGCGAGAATCTTCATGTCAGAATTAGTGATCACCAAGTAGACGAAGTTAAGGCATTCTATTATCTAGGCGGCTAAATAACCCATTACGGAGGGAGCAAGGAGGACATAAAAAGCTGACTAGCACTGGCAAAAAAGGATGTTGTTGTCCAAAAGAAATCTGCGAGTATCAGACATAGGTCTTAATTTGAGGAAGAAATTTCTGAGAATGCACGTTTGCAGCTCAGCAGTGTATCGTAGTGAATCATGGAATGTAGGAATACCGGAACAGAAGAGAATTGAAGCATTTGAGATGTGGTGCTACAGTAGAATGTAGATTTGTTTATTTATCGTATGGCATACATCGCTATTCTTATTCACTTTATACAAAATTTAATTACAAATTGACATTCAGACATTGAATATAATCGATATCCCGTCTGTTGCAGCTAGGAATTCGATGAAAGATCCCATGTAAGTTCCAACTGGGCATTCTTCTACTGTGTGCTGCATCCTTTGGTTTTCAACATGGCAACCACAATTTTGAGTTGGTATCCATCCCCATCTGAGGCCGTCAGTAATTCTTCAGCGGCTAGTGCGTATGCGGTTTAAAGTTGTCCACACGTTGCGTGACTGATTAAAGCCGGGCGGCTTCCCATTTATCCTGTATCTTTGGGATTTTGGTGGGCACTGTTCTCGCCAGTGTTGTTCCCAGAGATTGTGGATGTGAAAGCTGGAAGTCATCATCTCTTTATAAGTGAGTAGCAGTGGTAGTTTCAGTAGAATGTAGAAAATTAGGTGGACTGATAAAGTAACTGCCGGTCACGTTGGCAAAGCGGTTCCAGGCGCTTCAGTCCGGATCCGCCCGATTGCTACGGTCGCAGGTTCAAATCCTGCCTCGGGCATGGATGTGTGAAGTCCTTAGGTTAGTTAAGTTTAAGTACTTCTCAGTTCTAGGAGATTGATGACATCCGATGTTAAGTCCCATAGTGCTCAGAGCCATTTTTGATAAGGTAACGAATGAGGAGAATCTCCGCAGAATCGGCGTGGAAAGTTATATTTGCAAAACACTAAGAAGAAGAAGGGACAGGATCATAGGACATGTGTTACGACATGAGGGAATAAGTTCCATGGTACTGTAGGGAGCCGTAGTGAGTAAAAAATGTGGGAGCAAACAGAGACTGGAATACATCAGGAAATAATTGAATTTGCAAATGTTACTGTTAGATGAGATATTACACACAGCAGAGGTATTCTTGGCGGTTCTCATCAAACCAGACAGAGGGCTGATGGCTAAGAAAAAAGTTATCCTCATAACTTCTAAGAAAGCTGTCATTCATTATACCAAATAGACACACAGTCAAAGTCTTTATGCAATTCCTTTCGATCACCTAATGACGATATTTTGCTGCACACCATAGCAGTCGCCAGCAAACAGTCTAGTGTATAAAATTTCTGTCACTGAATGTTTGCCGTTCATACTGGGTGCACACAAGAATCGGACATTTTTACGGTTACAGCAGCGTTACTGATTTTCGACCTGGGTACGTTTTGGGTTCATTTTGCGTTCTTCAATGTTTTGACTGAGTTCGACTGCCAGAAGCATATCTGAAGATGAAATCTATAATTTCGAAATGAATCGTTAGAATGAAATGTCAGCAATAAGTTAGCTCAATTGTGTCTTCCTTCCACGACGATGAATCTCACTAAAACTATTGATGAAGTCAGCGCAACAGTGCAAGGCCCAAACAGCGCACTGGAAATTACTCCAGAAGTATCTGCGGGTACTTTGGAACGCGCCGCAAGAGGAGGGGACTGGGTGTTTCTGTGACTCGGAACTCACGGAAAACGGAGATCTCTTTCAGCTGCCCATGTTTGGCTTGTGCGAATACGCGAGACCGACGTTCCCCGTCTTTTGAGCGCGGGTCGTAGCCTCTCAGAGACGGCTTAGCTTCGGTCTCGCGGGCAGAGCTGAGTGACTCGTGTATTTTGGTAGCGTCCGCAAAAGAGCGCCCGGGCCCGCGCCGCGCTATGCACGTGCAGACACCCAGACACTGGCAGCTGCTTCCCTCTCAACCACAACAGCGAGGCAGCTAGCTAGGCCCTGCCGTTTATTTTCGCTGAAGAGTGACTCCGGCTGCAACAGCAGAAGGACGCGCACCACCTGTTTTCGCAAAAGCAGCCCTCCTCAGTTTATTGCCTCCGTCAGGGCGAACGGGCTTTTCTGTTGTTCGAGACGTTTTTATAGTCGGCGAGAAGTGAACACGGTTTACTGTTTCGTTCGCTAAACACGTGTTTTACCAGCTACGTCTACATGATGCGTTTCGGCAACATACTCATATCTGTGGAAGCATTTTACTAGTGACTCGTGTACAATGCGTCATTGGTGGCACTGTTGTGGTGAGGAAAACATATTTCGTTAAAGACATTACCATGATCAGCGAGCGTTTATCATTTTCCTTAGACCATAACATGATTATTAGTATCTTCTTTGTATACAGTGTGTATCACCAAGGTAAACTTATACCCCTTGAGACTTCCTGGCAGATTAAATATGTGTGCCAGACCGAGGCTCGAACTCGGGACCTTTGCCTTTCGAGCTGGCCGCGGTGGTCTCGCGGTTCTAGGCGCGCAGTCTGGAACCGTGCGAACTGTTACGGTCGCAGGTTCGAATCCTGCCTCGGGCATGGATGTGTGTGATGTCATTAGGTTAGTTAGGTTTAAGTAGTTCTAAGTTCTAGGGGACTAATGACCACAGCAGTTGAGTCCCATAGTGCTCAGAGCCATTTGAACCATTTTTTTGCCTTTCGCGGGCAAGTGCTCTACCATGTGAGGTACAAAACCACGACTCACGACCCGTCCTCACAGAATCAATTCCGCCCGTATCTCATCTCCTACCTTCCAAACTTCACACAAGCTCTCCTGCCAACCTTGCAGAACGAACACTCCAGGACGAAAGGATATTGCGGAGACATGGCTTTCCATACTGTGAGGACGGGTCGTGAGTCGTGCTTAGGTGGCTAAGCTGGTAGAGCGCTTGCCCACGAAAGGCAAAGGTTCCGAGTTCGAGTCTCGGTCCGGCATACAGATTTAATCTACCACGAAATTTGGTATAGCGCACACTGCGCTGCAGAGTGAAAATTTCATTCTGGAAACATCCCCCAGGCTGTGGGTAAGCCATGTCTCCATGTCTCCGCAGTATCCTTTCTTCCAGGAGTTCTATTTCTGCAAGGTTTGCAGGAGAGCTTCTGTGAAATTTAGAAGGTAGCATACAAGGTACTGTCGCAATTAGAGTTGTGAGGACGGGTCGTGAGTCCTGCTTGAGTAGTTCAGATGGTAGCGCACTTCCGCGTGAAAGTCAAAGGTCACGAGTTCGAGTCTCGATCCGACACACAATTTCAATCTGCTAGGAAGATTATCAGCGCACACTAAGCTGCAGAGCGAAAATTTCATTCTGGTCACACCCATTTATTTTGATAACGGTTCAAGATATCGAAACGAGGTTTTTCGCAAATGAGAGGAGAAAAAAGAACATGAATTTCATTCTGTGCATAAAACTTCCAACTATTGTATCAATCAAGATAATCTACATCTGCAAGCCACTGCACGGTGCGTTGCGGAGGGCACCACGACTAGTCATTTCCCTTCCTGTCCCGCTCGAAGACAGAACGAGGGGAAAACGAATTTTTATATGCCTCCCTATGAAACTTAATTTCTCATACCTTATCTTCGTGGCACCCTACGCGAAATGTATGTTGACGGCAGTAGGATCGCTCTGCAGTCAGCTACAAATGCCGGTTCTCTAAACTTTCTCAGTAGTTGATCATAGAATGTAAGGTTTGCCGCTTTACCTCCGAGGATGTCTCCCGCAGTCGGAGACGAAACGTCAGGAGAGAGTCTTATACTTCGACCACGGCCTATCAACCCGGAAGTTTTAAGTGAAGGTTTCTCAGTAGTGTTCTTCGAAATGAATGTCCAAATGGTTAAAATGGCTCTGAGCACTATGGGACAACTTATAAGATCAGTCCCCTAGAACTTAGAACTACTTAAACCTAACTAACCTAAGGACATCACACACATCCATGCCCGAGGCAGGATTCGAACGTGCGACCGTAGCGGTCGCGCGGCTCCAGACTGTAGTGCCTAGAACCGCTCGGCAACACCGGCCGGCGGAAAAGAATGTCTCCTTCCCTTCAGGATTCGTACTTGAGTTCCCGAAGTACTATATGCGTAACACTTGCATGCAGTACTCAAGAACATCCCGCATCAGTGTCCTACATGCGGTTTCGTTTACAGAAGAAACGCACATTGTCAAATTCTCCCAATAAATCGAAGTAGACCATTCATCTTCCACAAAGGCTCGTTCCGTTTCATATCGCTTCACATCGTTACGCGCAGATATTTAAACCACATGACTTTGTCAAGCAAGACACTAATAATGCTGTACTCGAACATTATGGGTTTGTTTTTCCTTCTCATCTGCAATAACTTACATTTATCTACATTAAGAGCAGCTGCCATTCGTTACAGCAACTAGAAATTTTGTGTAGACCACCTTGTATCAACCTACAGTCTATCTTCGACATCTCCCTGTACTTAGCAGCATCATCAGTGAACAACTGCAGAATGCTGCTAACCCTGTGTTCCAGGACATTTATATGTATAGAAAATAGTAACGCTCCTGTCACGCTTCCCTGGGGCATTTCTGATGTTACCCTGGTCTTCGATGAACACCCGCCGTCGAGGACAACATACTGGGTCCCGAGCCAGTCACATATCTCAGAGCCTTTTCCGTAGACACCTACCTTCGCTAACAGTTGCAGTGGGGCACCGTGTCGAACGCTTTTAGGAAATCTAGGAAAATGGAATCTGCCTGTTGCAAGAGCAACTACTCTGTGCAAGTACACTGTTTGACCAAAAAGTGAAGCACCCAGAGGACATGGTCAACGTCTGTAAGACCACACACTAACGGCTTACACTCGCAACGGATGGGCCATACTAAGAGAGCATTGCCTGTATTGTTTACCCCTCCACGGTAACGCTGTGCTCGCGCGCCTTGATGTGTTTACGCCTCGCCTCTCATTTCCATGAATTTAGCACAGACGTATCGATAATTGCTTCCTCATAGCAGTTAATGCATAGTAGCGTCTTCTACATCTACATAATCTACATCTACATTTATACTCCGCAAGCCACCCAACGGTGTGTGGCGGAGGGCACCTTCCGTGCCACTGTCATTACCTCCCTTTCCTGTTCGAGTCGCGTATTGTTCGCGGGAAGAACGACTGCCGGAAAGCTTCCGTGCGCGCTAGAATCTCTCTAATTTTACATTCGTGATCTCCCCGGGAGGTATAAGTAGGTGGAAGCAAAATATTCGATACCTCAACCATAAACGCACCTTCTCGAAACCTGGACAGTAAGCTACACCGCTATGCAGAGCGCCTCTCTTGCTGAGTTTGCCACTTGAGTTTGCTAAACATCTCCATAACGCTATCACGCATACCAAATAACCCTGTGACGAAACGCGCCCTTTTCATTGAATCTTCCCAATCTCCTCTGTCAACCCGACCTGATACGGATCCTACACTGATGAGCAATACTCAAGTATAGGTCGAACGAGTGTTTTGTAAGCCACCTCCTTTGTTGATGGACTACATTTTCTAAGGACTCTCCCAATGAATCTCAACCTGGCACCCTCCTTACCAACAATTTGTTTTATATGATATTTCCACTTCAAATCGTTCCGCACGCATACTCCCAGATATTTTACAGAGGTAACTGCTACCAGTGTTTGTTCCGCTGTCATATAATCAGACAATAAAGGATCCTTCCTTCCATGCATTCGCAATACTTTACATTTGTCTATGTTAAGTGTCAGTTGCCACTCCCTACACCAAGTGCCTATCCGCTGCAGATCTTCCTGCATTTCGATGCAATTTTCTAATGCTGCAACTTTTCTGTACACTGCAGCATCATCTTGCTGCCCCGATTTAATTTCCTCACAGCAGCCTTCCGTACTAAGGTTGTCGATTAACTGAATGCGCCCCCAGAGTCGCAGACAGTGACTTTATATGAATGTTGCGCCCCCTGGTGACGTGTATGCGTGACCCACTTTCTCCCCCCTCCCCTCCCATTGGAAACAATTTGAAAAAGCCGTCCCCATCATAGCTGCGAGCGGAGCGCGGTGTGCCATTTGCAGTCTACGAAGATGCTGTCGATACCACGCTTTCATATGCCGAAAACCTCGTTTCCTTATCTTTAGGTGATTCACCCAGTATAATGAAAGAATCTCGTTTATGAGGCGGTCACTGCTTAGTTTCGAAAAAACCGTTCCACAGCTGATAATCTGTTTACTATACGACAGATCTTTGAGAAATACTGGGAATCTAACAAAAACATCCGCTGTCTCTTCATTTACTTCCAGTGAGCCTACGACATCATCCACAGAAGTAGTCTCTACAACACATTACGAGAATTTAGTATACCCAGTAAAACCATTATTATACAACTGTGCATGGATGGCTCCCAAAGAGCAGTGAAGTTCAGAGGATCAATATCCCCCACCTTTCCGATTAAAACAGGCTTATGACAGGGAGACGGTATTTCATGTGTCCGCTTCAACCTTGGATCAGATAGTGGCTCGGGAGAGTAATTTACATTTATACAGTGGTCTCCGATTCGAACACAGTGAAGTAAAGCTCATGGCTTATGCAGATGATACAGTGTTGCTGAGTGAAACTGAAGAAGAACTGAAAGACATGTACTGATCTCTCAGACACAGTGTCAGCAAAATGGGGCTTTTGATCAACCAAGAGAAAACCGAATATATGGAAATAGCTCGAGTCATCAACCCAAATCCTTACTTTGAAATTGACCAGCATTCTAAATTCAGAAAATTTATCCAGTTTAAATACCTTGGATCACGTTTCAACAGTAAAAATATCATAACAATGGATATAAATGAATGAATAGCCTCAGGGTCAAGATATCTGTACTCGCCAAGCAATCCACTAAAAAGTAAAGCTTTGTCAATCACCACAAAGATGAAGATACACAACACTATCACTGCCCCGTAGTACTGTACGGTTCGGAAAAGTGGTCACTTGCAATGAATGAAAGAGAAAAACTGAATGTTTTCGAAAGAAAAGTAATGAGAAAAATCTGGGGACCAGTGTTGGAGAATGGTGTATGGAGAATTCGAAAGAAAAATGAAATTTATCAGTTAATGAAGCAACCCACTATCATCCAGAAATTAAAGAAGTAGGAGGTTGCAATGGGCTGGACATGTGGTTTGATTGGAAAACAACAGAATCACCAAGAAAGCATTTGAAAGAACTCTCCAGGCAACGAGACCATTGGGCCGACCGTACAAGGTGGAGAAAGGCTGCGAGAGATAGAAGATGGTGGGAGTAGATCGTTGATGCAGCGCGTGACCTACAGGGCCTGTGATCGCTGAGATACTTATACACTGCTTAATGCGCGTAGTATGTGTTAAGTTATACACCTTGAAAAGTGCTGCATTGGCACTGGCGACGCCTTTAGTGAAGGATGATTTTCCCATGGTCCTTTTTCTTCTTTTTTTTTTTTTTTTACTTTTTTCTGATCTCAGCTGTGAATCATTTTCCGGCGTGGCACATCAGAGGCTGTCCGACGGCCGGCGCGTCTCTCCCTCCCTCTTCCGGCTTAATTTCTGCCCCGGGCCCGCCCTGCCACGAGGAGCACTAGCGGAGCAGTGTTTCCCGTGGCGTTCCGTGCCGTGCTGGCTGGCAATTAACTTCCCCAATTCGTTCCGGTAGCGTCTGCGCGAGTTACGACGTGCCGGGCCGTGCCGTGAGTTATGATTCCATTTTTCATCTCCGTATCCTCTCTCTCTCTCTCTCTCTCTCTCTCTCTCTCTCTCTCCCAAAAAGAGGAAGAAGGAGGGAAAAAAAGGACCGGTGGAGGAATTTTGCCGTGCTGCCCCGCGGAAGTTGCGTGCTGTGCTCCGCCGAGAGGCAGTCGTCCGCCGGCGGGTATGAAAGTGACGTTAGCGCGCGTTTAAAATGCGCGCGGCGCTTCGTGGGGCATAACGTACGGCCCACCGGGCGCGACGCCGACTCGTCTTAAATTCTTCGTTGCGAGTAACGTCGTCGAGGCGCTGGGTGGAATTTACCGGCATCATTACTTACGCGAATGCACGGGGCGAATAATAAATACCAGGGCTATCCGGAAAGCAACTTGCATCGGCCTATAGCTAAAACACTGAAATAATTAAACGAAACTCATTAGAAAAATCTCACAACTACGTCGTGTTACTTCTATACATCACTACCATTAGAATCTAAGAATCTGTGTTACTAAGTGGATAAAACGGTCTCACAGTCACCTGATCCCATTGCAAGTCGCTTATCTGCCAGCTTCCAGTTCTAACAAAAGTTTGATTTCCAGCATCTCACGTAATTATTGACTAAATTTAATGTAAAATGTTTTCATAATCGACTCATTAAGAGGTATAATCTTACGTTAAAGGCTTAACGCAGTAAGTCGAGTATTAAGGTATACTAAAAATATTAAACTCCGCCCGAAGAGGCCATGAGAGCCCAACGGTACCGATCGGCCGCCGTGCCACCCTCAGTCCACAGGCGTCACTGGATGCGGATATGGAGGGGCATGCGGTCAGCAGACCGCTCTCCCAGCCGTATGTCAATTTACGAGGCTGGAGGCGCTACTTCTCAATCAACTGTCTCCTCAGTTTGCCTCACGAGAACTGAGTGCACGCCACTTGCTAACAGCGTTCGGCACACCGAATGGTGCCGGCCGTTGTGGCCGAGCGGTCCTAGGCGCTTCAGTCTGAAACCGCGCGACCGCTACGGTCGCAGGTTCGAATCGTGCCTCGGGCATCGGTGTGTGTGATGTTCTTGGGTTAGTTAGGTTTATGCAGTTCTAAGTTCCACCAGACTGATGACCTCACATATTAAATCCCATAGTGCTCAGAGCCATTTGAATACTGTATGGTCGCCCAATGCTAGCTCAGTCCGACAGCACTTAACTTCAGTGATCTGACGGCAGCCGGTGTTACCACTGCCACAAGGCCGTTGGCATTACGTTACACGGCTCAACAAAATTAAACAACCCCTGAATTCGTCTCCCATTGCGATGTATAATTTTGAAATTATATTCACATATATCAATGTACCTTCATCCGTCGTAGTGTAAAAGCATGGCGCCCTGCGATATCACCATCGGATGCGGCGGCACTTCAGACAACGAAGTCTTGACACGTGCGAAAAGAGGCCGCCTGTCAGAAGTTCATATAGCGTGTAAGTTCAGTTAATGATGTCACATTGACACCAAATTTCACCTCAGACGTGGGGAAGCTCGTTACACCCCTCTGAACCACATTACACCCCTTCTTTTGATGCCTCTGGGATGAAAGCCAGAAACACGAGGCCCAGTGTTGAAACCACAAGATTTTCTTGTGGGTGGCCGAGGAAAACAATTTACAGACCTCCACTCAGAATCGTCACGAAAAGGCCTCAGGGGGTGGAATAAAGAGCGTCAATGAAACCACACTTTTCCTAGCGTCGTTGATTCTCACACATTTCACGGTCGAAAATTACATTTGGCATTGAGATGACTAGCAGGAGAAAATTTTGTTGACAAATTTTGCCTCTGCTGCCATTCTGCGGACGTTTCAATCTATTTCAAGGGCATGGCGAGGCTACAACTTCATCGATTGTGCTCTAACCCTTTGCAGTGTAGTACGATAGCAGTTTCTGTTGTGGCGTAGAGGATGGGACAACTAGGAACCGTTCAGTATCGTTCGACGAAATTTGAACGTGACCCGAAGCGAAAAGCTTTTTTGTGCTTTATCATCCCTCCTTTCTCATGCCCTCTTGTGGCGTGATCACGTGCTGCTGGTTTTTCAGTTTTGTTGCACAGTGCTAAACGCTGTGTAAGGACTTGAGACAGCGTAACTCAGGGCGTGCAAATTACCCCAGATTATATTCATCTAGTGTTTCAGAATGAGAGAGCTTAGCAGCTGCCAACAAACTTAATACACAATTTCAAACCTTTTCGAAACTTTTTTCGCTGTCACCCCCGACAAAATAATCAACAGAAAAACAAGTTCATCGCTTAACATATTTTCGCTGTTTAGACAATAAAGTTCAGCGTCAGTTATGACTTCTTAATTTAGTCCTTCTTCAATATTAACTCTACTCGCAACTCATTTTATAGACAATATCTACATGTATCGCTCAATGTACCTGCAGTTTATATCATTGAACAATAGCACAATTGTATCATTGAACGATACATAGCTCAGGACATATGACGTCATATACATTGAGATGCGATATATCACTTAAGTACCTGCAAAATTGTACCGTTGTGCGATACATAGTTTAGTATTTATGACGTCAAAGACATTGTGGTGCCTGAAAATCTAGCTTTTCTAGAAAGGCCATATAACTACATCGTATTACATCTATGCAGCATTACCATTCAGACTTAAGAATTAATCGTATCTCTTAACGAGATGGCAATTACGATCTGCATAAAATTTTGGTGCCTGAGATACCGCCAGTCCGTGAAAGCTGTTCATCGCAGTCAAATGTTTGGAGACAAGTTACTTTCTCGTGTGCACGACGATATGAAAATCACTTCGAGCGAAGAATGAGGAGTAGGATGTTAAATACCTCCCATTTTAGTTGACTCTTGAATTGTGTTTGGCGAGCAGCGTGTGGCCAACCATTGTCTTTCAAAAACGCAACACTGTTAATCAAGCGATAGTGCCACTTGGTTCAGTGGATCTTCTCAGTACTATCAGCTTAGCTATACTAACACATTTGAAATTGTGTTAAAATATTGCGTGTTATATTCGTGCCAAATCATGTGCAGCATTTGTCCTATTGTGTCTAGATAACAGAGTAAAAGTCAATGACCAGTAAATAAAACAAATAAATACTGCTAATATCTAACAGTTTTTTTTTCAAAACTGATTGTTCTTCCATAAACAAATTATCTTTTTATTTCCAAACAACCTGCTACCAATAACTTTTTGGGTGGTGGATTTACTATCCTACTCAGCACAAGTTGGAAGAGATCAGTATCACTTGATATGTAACGCCTTGGAACTAAATAACGCACCAAGTGGACTAGTATCACGTAGCGAACGCTATGCTAGAAACACTGTCGAAAACGTAGTGAGGTCGCCGTAAGCGCACAAGACCAGTCCAGAGTGCTTGCCAAACAAGAGAAACCGTACAAGGCTCTGATAGGAAAGTACGCTCTTGTAATTTCAACAGCAAACCTTCCCGTGATGCACAACGTCTCTCTTGTAGCGTCTACCACTGGGGTTGGCTGACCATCTCCGTGATGCTTCCCCGATTATTAAACGAACCTGTAAAGAAATGTGCAGCTCTTCTTTGTATCTTCTGTGTTTCCTGTGTCAGTCCTATCTCGTACGGATCCCAAACTGATGAGGAATATTCAAATATTAAGGGGAGGTTTACTATTTTTGGCCCGAAAAAAGTATGTTCTTCGAGAATATTTTTCTCGGGATGTGTTATAGATATCTGCCAAATTTGGTCAAAATGTTTATTGATATTTCCTCTACAAACTGGAATTTTTTCGACCGGAAATGACGAAGAGCAAAGGCGGAAGTGCCGTCGGAACGAAACAAAATTTCGATGTAGATCTCCACGCGTGGTATGTCACAGGTTACCCGGCTCGTCTGAAATGAAAATTGAGTTGACGTTATCGAAGTATATACAGTAAGATTCTGTAGGAGTTGTACCGCGCTTAAGTTATTTGGAACATAGGAGACAAAATGGCGGCCATTGAAAAAATAGGGCTTTTTCATCACTTTTTCGACTTCGTCGGTCAAGTAAAAATATTTATCGTTGATGGATCGCAATAAAAGTGGTACAATTCATAGACAATTTAGTCAGCTTCGTCGGAAACAAAGAATCATGCCAATCAGTTCAGTAGATTTGAAGTTACCATACCACGAAATAAAAAAAAAGTCATTTCGAGAAAAACGCGTTTGTAGTTTTGACTACATATAAATGCAACATTATGCAACGTACGTTCAATCTGCTATTCCGGGTCCATAAACTAGTCCTTGCTCTTCCTCATAGAGGGCGTTCTGCTCCATCTGGCCATCCTGCGTTGCTCCAGAGCCACTCGTACGGCCGGTGACAAGAGGTTTTCAGCCGCTTGAATCGGTGGTTGTCCGAATGCCTGGCAAACTGCGTCGAATAGAGTCCCAGGGTGATGTCCAACGTTGTCATGGTCTTTAGAATTGCAGAATACCCTTCGTTGAAGCTGTTCACTGCCAGGAAAATCGCAATCTCCACAGTCTTCGTACCAGAATGCAAATGCTGGGGGCTAACTTCCGAACACACGCATTCACACTTTCATTTGAATTTGGTGTGTTTCCTCCCAAGCACTGGTACAATAACTCGTCCTCCGAAAGAAAAGAAAAAAAAACTGCTACGTGAAAAAGGCCGATTTCAGGCAGGTGCATTTTTTGTTCAACCGCGAATAACAAACATTTCCGTTCCGTATTCGGAAAAACCGTTTCAGGAGTGGATTCTAAACAATTTTATGGATCCAAAAATGCGATTTTAAAAAATCGATTTTTTGAACCAAAAGATAGTAAACCTCCCCTTAATCACACGATGGTTTGTAAGATGCAACCTCTGTGGGTGGACTCCACTTCTCGAGGATTCTTTCAGTGAAGCTCTGTCTGGCATCCGGTTCACCTGTGATTAGTTTTGTGTGGTCATTATACGCATATTCCCGCGTACGCATATTCCCCAGTGCGTTACACGCCTATTCCCGAGTACACATATTCCCGAGTATTATATGCATGTGACTGCTTCCAGCGCTTATTCTGAAATCGTGTAATCATGGATCTTTCTGCCTGTTTGTACGCCACATGCCACACTGGTTTGTGCTGAGTGTCAATGGCCAATAATGCATCAAGCATCGATCCTCTGCAGGACTTCGTGCATTTAGTTAAAGTTTTGCAGCGTTGCAACTTCCCTATATGCAGAAGCAACAACCACAAACAATGTTATGGTACTTCCAACCTTATACCATTTATATGTCGAAGGTAATGGTCATATAATACTTTGACCACGCACTGGGCACAGAGTTCAAGTAACGGAACACTTTTATGTTCTCGGGAAATTTCGGTTAAAAAATGCGTAACTTTTCTCGACACATCGTGGAATATTCTCACTTCAACCCCTATAGTTTCATGAAGTTCTGATAGGTAGTGGCGCTATACGTAGCCTTCAAAGTGGCACCTGTAGCGGAGATGCATTCTTAGCAGAAAACTCTCATTGAGTTTGTTTTGGGGGAAAAGTCGAACGTCACAGAGATTCGTAGGCGCATGCAGAATGTCTACGGAGAAATGGCGGTGAACAATAGCAGGTTGAGTCGTTTCGCGAAGCGTGTGGCATCATTACAACACGGTCACGCAAACCTGTTCGATCTCCAGCGTGCCAGCTGGCCGCACACAGCTGTGACTCCTATAGTGTTGGAACGTGCGGACACTCTCATTCGAGCTGATCGACGGATCAGAAACAAACACCTCTTTGAGCAACCGGGCTTCTCTTTTCGTAGTTCTGATACACTTATCCACCAGTTGACGTATTCAAAGGCGTGTGCTGTTTGTGTTCCTCACTGCCTAGCAGAAGACTTCCGAAAGTTTGGCCCAGTGAAGGATGCACTCCGCGGGAAGCACTATGTGGGTGATGGGGAGGTTACTGACGCAGTAAGACGTTGGCTCCGACGTTGACCAGTAGAGTGGCTTCATGCAGGCATGCAGGCATACAGGTTTTCTCAGTAAGCTGGCGTAAGGCCGGCATATTGAAGGGAGATTATGTTGAAAAACAGGTGTTTGTAGCCAAAAGAATTGGGGGAGTAATGTGGTGTATTGGAATCCTGAATAAAACCAACCTTCCTGCTGGCAAAAAAATGTTGCGTTGCTTATTGTTGTAAATATGTAGGCATGAAGAGATTAACAGAGGACTGAAAAAGCTGGAGAACCCCTCAACCAGTCGAAAGTCATATGACTTGTAATGTATGGGGCATACTGAAATGCGCGGATGTAGTATTTCCTCTGGCGTAGCTCACGTAAATGATTTAAAAAGTAGCAGATGCATTCCAGCTTGTGGACTGAATGACAGCTGAGTTGCTTCCTTTCCTCTCCGCACTGCACCCTTTCCTCTCTTATTCTAAACTTTTCTTCTACTCTGGCCCGTCATTACCCCATGGGCGCTTAGGTCACTCGCATCCGAATCGTGAGTCATGGCCCCACTGCTATTCACGCGTTTCCTTGACTACATTTGTGAGCTCTTGAAGTGGGTGGGTGCACGACGGGCCCCAGCAGAGAGGAGAAGTTACGTAATTACCGCGTGTGGTTCTTTTTCTGCTGCATTCAGTGGTGGCAGGAGCAGCGCCGGCTCAGGGCAGCCACCCTAACACTAATTAAGAAGCACGCCTGGAAATAGACGCGGCGGGGTGGGGTAGGGTATGAGGATAGCTAGAGGGCACTGCAGCCGGCGGCTATTGTACTGCCCTCTCGCGGCCTCTTGACTCGCGATGCTTCGTCAGGGCGGTGACCGGGGTTGCTCAGATGGCCCGAGAGCCACAGTCTCTCTCAGCTTTACCACCTCTACCGTTGGGCTTAGTGAACTACTGATAAAGTGCGGCCCTGGAGATCGTAAGGTCGCGGGATCGAATCTCGATCAGATGCATGAATTTTCCAGCATGCCTTTACGCTAGATATCACCTCTTACGAGAAGAACACGGCAAGTGCCATAACCTGATTTCCCAGAAACTTCGTTCCGTGGAAGAGGGGTCTAAATAAGCGGCCACGTGTCTCAGCTTATCTGTAGAAATTCTGCCGTTTGTGAGAAAAGGACGATCAAAGTTCTCGAGGTATTTCACGTACCTTTTCAACGAGTAACTAGCTCAACCGAAGCGATGGCAGAGCGGATAGCACCCCATCTTAGAAATCAGATTATTATATTTATCTTTGTTTTACATTAACTGCTCAGGTCCACGGAAGATTACAACACAAATGATTTCCAATGTATATTTAAATAATGTTGTGTCTGTTAATTGTATGTCTGGTGAATGAATCTAAAAAAAGAGAAAAACAATAAATGAATGAGAAAATTATTTGAAATTCTTTTCGCTGGAATTACTGTAGTGTGTCTTCGTTCATTATCAGTTGTAGGCGCCATTTTTCGGTAAAGTGATCCATTATGCGTGCTTTACCGCAAAATTATTGCCAAATCGTGAAATCTTCGGCAGTGTTAACGACGTGTTTTTTAGCGAGTGACATTCATAGGAAGAAATGCCACTGTCACAAATTTCGCCTTCTTGCGATGATCATGGTGTTCGAAATTTCTGTGTTTCAAATGTTTCTCACAGTCGATTCTGTCCAAGGTAATGCATCCATCAAAACTTTGTGGAGAATAAAGATAAGACTACACTATACGAATAAATGTAATAATTTATATAAGATTATGAGAATTTAAAAATATGATAACAATTGATATCATTTAACATCTATGCCAGTAACATTCATGCTCTGTGATCGATTATTATAGATGCCAATGATGAAATCCAAATCAGCATCGATGATTTGCCAGAAAAGTACATCCCTACTTGAGAAGCAGTAAACGGCCAATCAGCTGGCGTGTGGTGCAAGTGTTCGCGCGACTCGGGGCTTCCCCTGACAGGCGGCTGCGCTATAAAATAAAACCGAGTACCCTTTCCGCTTCCGCCATTCCACCCCTCTTTCCAGACCACACGGCTAGTGGCGTCGTCCCCGCGTCTGCACGTCGCGTCGCGTGCCCTGGAGCCGTAAACTTGCTATTTCCGTCTTTCACTCCCAGCTGAGACATAAAGAGCCAAATCGGTAGCCCGCGGAAAGCGAGCCCCTGTAAAGAGCCTTATCTGGGTCGTCCAGTTGCAGGCAGGCTGCGACGCGTTTCTCAGTTTTTGTGACGAGTTAGAAACAAGTTCTTTACGGTTCTTGTGTCCCACAGAACGGCGCTCTAAAAGAAGTATCAAGGTCACATCGCCTGTTAGTAGTGTTACAAGCACGTGGAAGGGTCAAACATTAATAAAAATTTGTAAAATAATGTCAAAAGTGTTAATATGCTCGTACATTCTTTTATCGCTCCGTTTCAGAGCAAGGTAATAATGAAAGTAACTACAAATGTAAACAAAAACTGCGAATGTCTTAATGATTTGAGTGTCTCAAGTGGAATGTGTGTAAAAACCACTGACTCCGAACTGATAAAGTTGGTACTGGCAGTACTTCTAATACTGCAGCTGCTGCCGCTAATAGTGATAATAATAATAAAAATAATAAAGACAATATAACAATAATGATAGTGGCAGATATAAAAAGAAATTGTAGATGTCAAAAAAAAGATGTTTTCTGGTGTTACAAGTTCTGGGCAAGGAAATTTAAGGACACTGGGAAATGAGCAACACCTGACCAAAACAAAACAAAAAAAGTAGTACAAGGGTAACCAATGCGTACAAGGACAATGACGATTCTTATTGTTACCCTTAGCAGATATGTCACTAACTACCTTGTTAACCTGGAGATGTTATTCAGTACTCTAACATAATTTGGGAGGTTACTCCAGAGTAGGGTTCCTGCTATTAAGAAGGACTTAGAGTAAGTGACTGAACAATGGACTGGGACGGGAAGGATTTTGCTCTGATGGGAACGGGATTTATGCCAGGTTGTTCAGGCATGAGCGTTAAAGTCGAGGAGAGCTGTGGCGGGACAGTGTTTCCTGAAAGACGGTGGAGAAGTCAGAGGGTATGGAAATATCAGCGTTTGCTTGCATGCAGTCAGGATATACGTTCAAAGAATCGAGCATCACAGATATAACGAACACAGGCATTCATAACTAGTTGTAGGAGCCGTGAACTTTCCTGAGAAAGGCCTTGCAGGTCACCATTGCCATAATCAATAATTGGAGGTATAATTGTTTCTACAGGTATATTTTTCAGGTCTAGACGGAAGAGCTTTTTATAGTTCTGTAGGGCACAGAGATACGCTGATGCATTCATGCATGTTGTAATTACCAGCTCCACCAATTTATATTTTCGTCTTATTACTCTTGAACTCTTTGCTGAAGAAGAGACGTTAATACATGTCTCATTTAGGGTTGAAGATGATGAGAATTCTCGATATTTCTGGCTAACGAGCCTAGAATGACCAACCAGTACCGCTGTGTTTTGGATGGGTTGAACTTTAACCGTTTATCCTGCACCCATTTTGAAGTGTACACAGGTTGTGATTTCAATTCTCCTTAGCTGTCTTCACATGTGACAGAACAGTCACAAATCGTCATGCGATACTTCGTTCATTAATTAGCTGAATTTTGTTAACTTCGTTAGAGGGAAATACATAATTTATGGCTTCATCTAGAATTTATCCTCCGTGAGGCAAGCAAGTGGATGTGCTGCGAAAAGCTTCATGGTCTTGGAGCTTTGAATAAGGGATGGTTTATACCCCGCAGTGAGCTGCTGGTGCAGAGCACTGCTCAGCCGAGAACTGTTCAGGTTCCACTGTCTGGGAGTCGGTACCGGTCTATTACAGCATAGTGATTGCACGACCCTGAGTATTGCTGGCGTGTCCAGGCTGCACATCCTGTACGCCTGTAGTTCCCCACCTGATCATTATTATTATCATCACTGTTTCGTAAAACTTTAATACTGATTACATACGTATGTTACCAGTAATTTTATTTCAGATACTAGCATAAATAAATGAGACGTTGTGTCTGAAGTTACAGTTGGTGAAACAAAAATATGAACAATATCTTCGGTGTTCCTCACATAGTGTACCTGCTGCTCATATACTTCATATCATCCACGTGCGACAGTAAAATTGATTCATATATGCCTTCTTCGAGTTATATGTAGTTCCCACAATGGACTAGAAACTGCTTCATTATTCCCTTCGCTACATTAACGATCTAACTGAAATCACAACACAGCTGTAATTATGTAATTGCTGCTACACTCCTGGAAATTGAAATAAGAACACCGTGAATTCATTGTCCCAGGAAGGGGAAACTTTATTGACACATTCCTGGGGTCAGATACATCACATGATCACACTGACAGAACCACAGGCACATAGACACAGGCAACTGAGCATGCACAATGTCGGCACTAGTACAGTGTATATCCACCTTTCGCAGAATTGCAGGCTGCTATTCTCCCATGGAGACGATCGTAGAGATGCTGGATGTAGTCCTGTGGAACGGCTTGCCATGCCATTTCCACCTGGCGCCTCAGTTGGACCAGCGTTCGTGCTGGACGTGCAGACCGCGTGAGACGACGCTTCATCAAGTCCCAAACATGCTCAATGGGGGACAGATCCGGAGATCTTGCTGGCCAGGGTAGTTGAATTAGACCTTGTAGAGCACGTTGGGTGGCACGGGATACATGCGGACGTGCATTGTCCTTTGGAACAGAAAGTTCCCTTGCCGGTCTAGGAATGGTAGAACGATGGGTTCGATGACGGTTTGGATGTACCGTGCACTATTCAGTGGCCCCTCGACGATCACTAGAGGTGTACGGCCAGTGTAGGAGATCGCTCTCCACACCATGATGCCGGGTGTTGGCCCTGTGTGCCTCGGTCGTATGCAGTCCTGATTGTGGCGTTCACCTGCACGGCGCCAAACACGCATACGACCATCATTGGCACCAAGGCAGAAGCGACTCTCATCGCTGAAGACAACACGTCTCCATTCGTCCCTCCATTCACGCCAGTCGCGACACCACTGGAGGCGGGCTGCACGATGTTGGGGCGTGAGCGGAAGACGGCCTAACGGTGTGCGGGACCGTAGCCCAGCTTCATGGGGACGGTTGCGAATGGTCCTCGCCGATACCCCAGGAGCAACAGTGTCCCTAATTTGCTGGGAATTGGCGGTGCGGTCCCCTACGGCACTGCGTAGGATCCTATGGTCTTGGCGTGCATCCGTGCGTCGCTGCGGTCCGGTCCCAGGTCGACGGGCACGTGCACCTTCCGCCGACCACTGGCGACAACATCGATGTACTGTGGAGACCTCACACCCCACGTGTTGAGCAATTCGGGGGTACGTCCACCCTGTCTCCCGCATGCCCACTATACGCCCTCGCTCAAAGTCCGTCAACTGTACATACGGTTCACGTCCACGCTGTCGCGGCATGCTACCAGTGTTAAAGACTGCGATGGAGCTCCGTATGCCACGGCAAACTGGCTGACACTGACGGCGGCGGTGCACAAATGCTGCGCAGCTAGCGCCATTCGACGGCCAACACCACGGTTCCTGGTGTGTCCGCTGTGCCGTGCGTGTGATCATTGCTTGTACAGCCCTCTCGCAGTGTCCGGAGCAAGTATGGTGGGTCTGACATACCGGTGTCAATGTGTTCTTTTTTCCATTTCCAGGAGTGTACATTGATGTGCGGCAGCGGTCAGACGCAAAGCACTGGCAACCTGAAGTCTTCCAGTTTCTGCTATTTCAGGAGTAAGGAGTCCAGGAATCTAGTGGTACACGAGCAGGAGGTACAATGTACACATTTTGACTTGGTTGATTTTAAAAAGGGTTTGCAAAATGCGAGTGATGTAAATGTCACAAGGGAGAAGAATGGTGTAGAAAAAGCACGTTTTGTAATAACTGTGTACCATCAATGTGGATAATTAGCTTTCTTTTCTGAGGAGGAGTTGTAGGTAGCACTCGCGAGGCAGTGAGAATTACTGAATCTTTCTATAAATATAAATAAAATGTTGTTAGAATTATGCGGTACCAGTGGTTTCAATTACTTATTATTTCGTGGTTTAATAAGACACCTGCGAAAACTCAATATCATTGATCTTCCATCATTTAAAAACAAAAGCGTTGAAAGAAAATTCTTTTTCATGCTAAAGTTTAGATTGGCGCTAATGTTGTTGATGGTGATGGTGGGGGCAGAGGTGTGTGTACTAGACAAAATCTGATTGCACTCAGTGGTAATAGTCTCAGGAAGTCTGGGTAACACTGCTGTAGGCTGATGCGAACACGCGACACGCCATTTTGCCGCCTCCAGTGTGGGAAAATTTCAGAGTCTTCATTCCAAATGTTTTCTGTTAATTAGATGGCTAATCAGTATCGGCGCTGTGGTGCTGGTGTCTGAACCAATGAGTGGCGAAGTAGTAAAGACTGTGTATCAACTCTTGGGGATCACGGGGTCCCTGGTTCGATTCCCGGATTTTCTCCGCCTGGGGACTGGATGTTTGTGTTGTCCTCATCATCTTATCATCATGCGGGCAGTTCCGAGACTGGAAATGGAAAGATCTGAAACTTGCTGATGTTCAGCGCCCCACAAACCAACATTATCATCATCAAATCCTGGTCAGTTAACTGACATACAGTTTTTGCATATTGAAGGAAATTCTTGCTCATCACTGTGGCAAAAATCGTTAACAATCCCTTCCGTGTTGTCGGCTTATGGGGTTGGAGAGGAACGTGGAGAAACGGGAGATGGTACAGCGACGCGTGCCCGTGAGATCACATCGAAAGAGGGGCAACCGGGCTCAGCCTGCTTAAAGCATTAGCGCTGCCTTTGTTGTAAGCAGCTCACAGTTTGCGAAGGTCTAACCTGCAACTTAAGTTGCTTCGTCAGTGGCTTCAGTTATTTGCACCTTCGATCCATTTTTAACCTAGTCTGCGAGTTGCACAGATCTGGAAAGCAGATCGCGGTTCCGTAGTAGAGTTCCATATAGTTTGACGTAATACCCAGTACATTCCGTACTTACATGACCTTCACTCAACCTATCAGTTATAGTACTTTTGCTCACTTCAGTATGTAATCCATTGTCGATTGAATTTTTTAAATTCATTCTGAGCGTACATATTTCTCGTTGCTCTTCAAATAACTGATTGCGATACAAAATCTTAGAAAACTAATAAATTAAAAGCCTTCGGTTTTATTCTCTTTTGTCCTACATCAAATTTTGTCAGGCGAATCTAATTAAAATACAAATATGAACGATTTCTTTTGCGTAACTGAAATGCGCTCTCACTGTAGTAATATTCCATTATAAAGCAGGTAGCCCCATTTGAAACCTTTTATATATGCGGTATGAAATTTACTTCATTTACATTAAAAATGGTAAATGAGAATTTCTCTCATTTTTGTTTACCACAATATCGAGATCACAGAGAATTTCAGTCACTATAACTAACAGTTTGTTTAATGTTATACAAGGCTTACATTGCCTTGTATAATATTTAGTTGTTAAGTGCGTAAGTGTGGTAGGCAGTTTGCACACTCAACAGCTGAGCCCCTGCATGTCAAGGTTACACACAGACAGAAGCCGGGTAGACTTCAAAGACTCTGAAAAGATTAAATAAAACAGAAAGTATACAATTCGTTTGAATGATATTACGACAGAAGGGTGGATTAAATCGTGCAGAAACCTACATTATGATGCTAATACAGAAACGAAGAAAAGAAAATGCCCAGAAATAGAAATAAAAGGTCTATGTGACGTAATAATAAAAGAATTCACAACAGCCTTGAAAAAAATCGAAAAGCAACAGATGGGACTAATGCAGGAAAATTTTTGCCACATCTTTAATTGTTACGTCTGTTTAACATGTGCTGGAAACAAAAAGATTTACCACGAAAATGGAAGAAAGCAAAAGTAATACCGATGTAAAGGAAATGAGAAGAAAAGGTACTTGGGAATTACAGAGGAACAAGTCTATTTGATACACCATATAAATTTTATGCAAGAACTGTAAACACAAGGCTAAAGACAATAGGAGAATGTTTGTTAGCGGAGAAACAGGTCGGATTTAGTAGAAACGGACGATCAGTGATTGATGTACTTTTTATTTTACGACAGGTTATTGAAAGGCGGAGACAGTTCAACAACGAGGTACATATTGAGTTTATAGATTTTGAGAAAGCTTTTGATAATGTGGTTAGATAAAAGTAATTAAGAATAATGGAGCACAGAGATTACACTTTACAGCTTACATCAGGTATCAAAAATCTGTATCAAGAAAGATCCGTAATCTTAGATATAGAAGGCATTATATAGACCCGATACAAATAGATGAAGCAGTTAGACAAGGTTGCAGTATATCCCCTGCGCTGTTCAGTATTTACATTGACAGTGCATTTGTCAGACGGAAATCTAGAATAAACTCAGGGGTTCATCTAGACGATTCGGTGAAGCTAAAATGACTCCTGTATGCCTTACATTGATTTTTTTCGAGAGAAGATGATTTACAAAAAAGTAATTTATGAACATAATAAAATATGTACAGAATACAATATGAACATATTATCTGTCAAAGACATTTTGTGGCAAGTATTCATTGAGAACTAACATAATTGTAATGAAAAAGGTATAGAATAGGTGAAATATTTTAACTATGTTGGTTGTAAAATATTGCATGAATGTAAATAAGCTACGATGGTTAAGTAGATTAGATCTAGAAGTAACTGTGGAACAGTCAATGGAACTTTATAGCGTAAAACACAGAAAGATACACGACTGAAATTTTCTAAAACATACGCATTGCTAATCCTTTAATATGGAAGTGAATCTTAGGTACAGAATAGAAGACAAGAAATACAAGAACAAAGGAGTGGAAATGAGATTTAATAGACTAGTGAACGGATGTAAAAGGACCAATGAAGATATTCAAAACGAATTAAAAATTAGGTGTGTGGAAGAAGATACGGATGAAAACAAGAGAAATGTAATAAACATCTACAAAGAATGAACACAGAGAGACTACCACATCAAATGAAGAATTTTAAAGCAAAAGGGAAAAGCGATCCTGGCTAACCGAGAAAAATATCGGAACCGTACGAGGCCGCAATTGGTCTAACCTGGAAATTGGAGAAGAAGAAGAACTGTAAGATATTTGTAGAATTATAGGGTGTCCGCCCGAGCAACGCCGCAAGTTCTGCACAATGTTTCGGCAAACAGATTTGTTGCCATCCTCTGGTGCTTCCTGATGACTGCTGCTTTGCTCGGGAAAGTGCCTCATATACGTTGGCCGTTACCTCCTCCATAACTTCGCTCTTATGGCCGTCGCGACAGCCGCAGTTGCCGCCATGGGTGATGGCCAGTGGTGTGGGTAGCGACGTCCGGCTGTGAACTGCGGTGCTCATTCTCGGTGCTATCGCCTTCTGATGTGGACTTCACGGTACGAGAACGCATCGCTCAGTGCAGTGTTCCACCCCCGACTGAGTTGTAGGCCACTATCTTTGATAATTAATCTATCTACGGCCCTAATTTCAATGGCCTCTTTAATCACGAAGATTCTTAGGCATCTTTCTCCTTCTGGAACTGCATGATTAATGTCCCATTAAAATTAGGGTCCAAAATGGTCTAATTAACAAAGATAGCTGCCTACAACCAAGTCTGGTGCGAAACTCTGCACTCAGCAAGAAAAAGCAAAGCTTTTCCGTACAGTGAAGTCCGCGGAGTGTGATAAAGATCGAGGGCGACAGTTCGCAGGCGCGCATTGCCACCAACACCTCACACTGCGGCGGTTGCACAAAAAACGACGCGAGCACAGTGGGGGAATTAATAACGACCAAGGTATGCAGAGAGAGTTAGCGGGAAAGGTGTATGCTTTAAGAGGCGATAGTATCAGAGATTCTGAACAAGAAACGTCAACTGAACGTATATGCTGTACTTAACAGTTTCCGAGGAAACCGACGGAAAAAGTTGGGGATCGGATAAACGCAGGTGAGAGAACATAAAACATTGTGATTTAATGGTTCCTTTAATGGTGTGAATTTCCTCATAAAAGATGCTCTTGTACACAGCTGCTGTATTGCTGGTCTCACCTCATTCGTATCGTCCTTTACTTGGGCAGTCGCATGTGAAATACGAGCGAGATGTTCCTCCCGTGTGTCCACTCTGCGCTTGAAGACTTCGCTCTCAAGTCAACCCCACGAACAGGAAGCCAATGGAGTAAAATCGGGTGACCTCGGTGGCCAATAAACGACTCCAAGGCGACCTGTCCCACGCCTACGATGTGTTTCAGTGACTTACTGCGTCACTGGCCATACGGAATATGCAGGAGCATCGTCGTTCTTTAAGCACATACGACGTCGTATTGCCAAAGGAATATCGTCCAAGTATTTTGGTAACATATTTTGGAAGGAAATCAAGAAAACGTACTCCGGTTACCTAAAACAACTGGACCGATCAGTTGGTCATTAATAGTACCGCAGCACACGTTCACTCAGAAATGTCATCGAATTATTTTTCACAGTAGCGTGCAGATTTTCATGTGCCCACAGGTGAGAGTTGCGCCTTTTATTGATGTCGTTGCGGGTAAATGTTGACTCGTCAACCGACAGACTACTTGGAATACAGCGTTCACTGGCAATGATCCACTGATAAAATTCCATTCCTTTAGCAACACTTCCTGCACACAGATGATACACATTTTGCCGGTGATACGGATTCAGACCCTGCTCGTGTACTGTACGCACCACTCGTGTTTGTGGAATACCAAGCAAATCCTCTAGAGCTGGTAGCTGGGCTGCATTCTACCATTTCAAGAATGTTCTCAACTTCACTAATTTCTTGCTGGACCTTGAATACAACGTGTACGCTGGGAAGCCTAGCGCGCTCACACACGCTATCCGGAACTCCACGAATAGAAAATCGTCGTTCTTATTTACGACCAGCGGCTCTGGAATTACTGTTGCAAAACCCGTAGAGAAGGATCATGTCACTACACTCGGCATGTGTGAAGACCTGCGGCGTTTTCACTACACGGACCTGTACATTAGCTGTACTCGTAACAACACTATTCAACATTGTAGTACTGAGACGTGAGTTGAACAAGGTGTGCAAAGCAGGACTCGTCACCGCGCGGAATTAGCCGAGAGGTCTGACGCGAAGCAGTCATGGACTGTGCGTCTGGTTCCGGCGGAGGTTCGAGTCCTCCCTCGGGCATGGGTGTGTGAGTTTGTCCTTAGGATAATTTAGGTTAAGTAGTGTGTAATCTTAGGGACTGATGACTTTAGCAGTTAAGTCCCATAAGATTTCACACACAATTGAATTTTTTTACAGGACTCGTCACCTCACCATGCACAAATGATGTTGAAATGGTCAGTAAAGATAACACTACGTGGCCTAATGTCACTTTGGTTCCATTCGTATGCGAGTGTTGGTGAAGAACTACATGTGATTGAAGCCTGTGATTTTCAAACAGTTGTACATCGGATACGGTTAAGGAAAGGGCATACGTTCATTTAAAGGCTTTTGTTCAGAATCACTATTACTATCGTGCCACAAAACATGTTCCTTTCCTCCTGAATCACCCTGTATGGGACGCCGAACCAAGGAGAGTAGCAGTCATTCGTAACCACCAGAAAATAGCAACAAATCTGTTCACCGAAAAGCTCGGCTGCACCGCGAAACGTACCGTAATAATCGATCGCAATTGCACTCGCCAGACTGTCAACACGTTTACAGCAAGCGAACTCCAGCTAGGTGACAACAAACTCGGAGGAATTCACAGTGCAGCGTCTACGTCCGTGTGAAACATAATATGAAATAAGATCAGTATTTAAATTGAGGCATACAGTTAGGACGTGTGTGTGTTATCGTTGTTTTTTTCGTCAAAGTACGTGAGTCAGAGTGCCTGTAGTGCCATACTCCGCATCTGGAAAAACTGCCTCTAGGCCACGTGTACTTTCTATATCAATCAGCCATCTGACAGCTCTACTGTCACAACCAGCTTTGCCAGTGGACAGATCGCCTGCAATAGCAGCGGCGGCTGACTGCATAGCACTGCTGTGTTGCGGGATTGTCTACCACACCACCCTATCGGGTGCGGCAGTAGGTAAACGCTCCACACACCGGAAGTTGTTTTCTATTGAAGACGTAAAGCAGTTTTTGTCTGTTCATGGAGAGGCCCGCCATTGATGAACTTGCTTTTCCTGATTGATTCAAACAGTCACCTTAGAAGTATCACAAAAAAATAGCTTTGTACGTAGGTGGAAGCAGAAGGCAAATATGCAAATGTTGTGACAGATTTAAAGCCTCTCTAATGGCACGTACCTCCTTCACAGTCATAAAATGAGCTGCGGCATTAAACGTATAATTCGCAAATAATTATTGATTTGTGTACTTTCTTCTTCTGCTTGTTCAGTCCTTGTTTGTGCTACATTTCAACTGGTATATTTTGTTGCACAGGCCACCGACTATTTTCGAACTGTAGAATTCCTTCCCGTATTCTCCTTTACTAAGAAAGTATCTTTTTATTTTACAAGTCGTATAACGTTGACAACTGGTTCAGGTTATATCCTATGCATTAATTTGTTAAAGATCATTCGAAATTTCTGTGACGGAGATTTAATTACTAGTGCCGTTTGGCGTCAGAGACTTACGTACTTATTAAGAATTGGAAAGAAAGATTCCAGAATCCGCCCAAAAATATAGTTAAACACAGTATTTCACAAAAATTGCTGGTGAGTTACAATTTGTGATATCCTAAATCGATTAAATAATGTCTTATCTACCGCTGTCCCCCTCAAATTCAGTTGGATAGTTATATGTGCGATGTATCGTGGGTGTGATACAAACGAAGTTGTGAGCCGGTAACAAGAAAGTATCAGATACTTCACGGGTCTCCTTAAGAAGTCCAAAATGGTCATCATAACTAGCGACGGACGCAAATTTATCCGAAGAAGGACAGAGTAGCTACGCAAACAGAACGTGCACATTATCAACTCCTTATTGATTTTGTGGCCACATATCCATGTTGCAGTTTGAATATCGCCAGGAATAGTGCACTATTTTTATTTTTTCACAAAACGTGGTCTATTTCGGCAGAGTATGTTGTGCCAAGTCTAAGGTGTTCAGCCTGACTGGGTTGCCTCCAAACACGTCTCCAAGGATTGTCTTGTTGAAGGCATATGCGACATTCGTCAGTGAAGAGAACCTGATGCCAATCCTGACAGGTCCATTCGGCATGTTATTAAGCCCATCTGTACCTCGCTGCATGGTGTCGTGGTTGCAAAGAGGACCTCGCCATGGACGTCGGGAGTGAAGTTGCGCATCATGCAGCCTACTGCGCGCCGTTTGTGTTATTACGCCGCGCGGGATTAGCCGAGCGGTCTCAGGCGCTGCAGTCATGGACTGTGCGGCTGGTCCCGGCGGAGGTTCGAGTCATCCCTCGGGAATGGCTGTGTGTGTGTTTGTCCTTAGGATAATTTAGGTTAAGTAGTGTGTAAGCTGAGGGACTGATGACCTTAGCAGTTAAGTCCCACACACAGTTAAGTCCCCCAAAATTTCACACACATTTGAACATTTTGTGTCGTTACACGACGTCCTCTGATTGCACGAAAAGCATTATTCAACATGGTGGCAGGGATCCTCCGTGCCATAATCCGTAGGTAGCGGTCATCCACTGCAATAAGAGCCCTTGGGCGGCCTGAACGTGGCCTGGCATTGACCGTTCCTGTCTCTCTGCATCTCCTCAATGTTCGAACAACATGGCATTGGTTCACTTGAGATGCGAGGACACTTCCTTTGTTGAGAACTTTTCCTGGCACAAAGTAACAATTCGGACGTGATTGAACCGCGGTACTGACCTTCTAGGCAGACTATTATTGCAGAACATACCCGTCATACGTTCTTTCATATCCGCCCATGCTGTAGTGGATTCACGAAAAGATATATTTTCCTCGTGGAATGACTTGAACTGATCGGCTGCTGGACCCTCTTCTTCTAATAGGCGCTGCTCATGCATAACTGTTTTCATCTTTGGGTGGGTTTAGTGACATGTCTGAATAGTCTAAAGGGACTGTGTTTGTGATACAATATCCACAGCCAACGTCTATCCTCAGACGTTCTAGGAACCGGGGAGGTGCAAAACGTTTTTGACGCGTCTACTAGATGCGTCGAATATGTAATCAACGCTACCAAACCCTGAGGCAGCCATCAACCAATAAACGTTACTCTATCAGTTTCAGTTTTGTGCAATTTTTTTATGTGTTTAATTAGTATATCGAAATAATGCCGACGTGTGTGCTTTCGTACGCTGATTTTTATTTTCTAGGACTGTTGAAAAATGGGGTTGATGTATCAAATAAATAAAAATTGTGTCAGCATTGACAGATGTAAATATTGTAGTCACAATGTAGTAATAAGGATATATGTTTCGGATGGTCAGTAACATGGAATACTGGTAGCCACTTGGCTGTTAGGAGCGTGGGGAAGGACTCCTTTTATCTCCTTCTTCCGCCCCCCCCCCTTTCCCCACTTTACTTCTCGCAGCCAGTCTTCCCAGCTGTCTACCATAAAAGCTCGGCTCTTTACCACCCGTTCTGTACTGGTGCCATGCACCAACAACACAAGAAACCAACAGGCAAGCGCAAGAATACCTCATTCAACTGCAAAAATGGCTCACCCAATGGAAAATAAAACCCAACGCAAGCAAAACGCAGCTAATCCTCATTAAACATAGACATGCTCGCACCCGTCAGCAAAACCCAGAAAACTGCAAATTACAACTATGGGGACAGACTATCAAGGCGACAGACAAGGCTAGATACCTGGGCATTACCCTAGACAAGTACATGTCATGGGAGCCACACACAAGAGACATCACAACAAGAGCGAAAACGAGAGGGAACCTACTTCGCCTACTCAGAGGCAGAACAAACGGAGCGAAAACAGATACAATTATCTACACATATAAAACGTTTATTCGCCCCATACTGGAATATGCTGCTCCAGTATGGATGACCAACAAAACAGCTACAGGGAAAATAATGGCGACAGAAAGAAAAATATTAAGGATAGCAGGCAACATGAATCCCAGGACAGGAAACGAATTAGTATACCAAAACGCAAAAGTAAAACCTGTAAAGAAAAGATGGCTGGAATTAACTGCCAAAATTGGCTCCAACAGACTACAGAATAAAACAGCAACAACAGAAATCCTGCTAAGAGACTACACAACACTGAACTATCCGAAAACAAAATATCCATACCCACCAATAACAATCAAAACTAGCATGAAGGCTACAGACATGAATGCAGCAGCCCACTTCACGAACAATGACATACAAGAGGACACGATAACACACCTGCAAGACGACGGACCAGAAGAATAAGATGAAACATAAATCAAGAACACAACACAATCTGAAGCAAAATCAAAGAAAACACTCTACAAAGAAACAGCATACAGAAGACTACACAGATCCTTGCTGAGGTTTTAGGGAGGTTTCCCTCAGCACTTGGGCAAATGCCAGGATCTCATCACCCTCCCACGCGACAAGCGATCAAATAAGAGTTGAAACTCGAAATATAATGAACAGAAAATATCATTCCCCATTCTTCCAAATAAAATGTGCCACCACAGCATAACTTAAGATAATATAAGGCACCAAAGAGCAATAGGCTCTCCATGTGCCCGCCTCACCCCTTCTGGGAGAGGAATGAAAGATGAAAAAAAAAAAAAAAATACGTAACTTTTGTATTCTTTTGTTTCAGGTAAGCCGACACAGGTAGTGAACTCGACACCTTACTACACCAGCGCCCAATGATGCAGCTCTCTTACGAATTCGGGTATAGCTGTGCAACACCCATCGCAGTAAGTAGTTGTTAGGTTATAAGTCCAATTATTCTGTTTCGACGTCTTCTGAGGACTAGGCAAAGTAACTGAAACATCTAGGGCCAAGTTCTTTCAGGTAGACTATCAGCCGGTACCGTGCATGGAAGCAAAGGAGTAAGTGACTAATGACGTCACACACAATGAGATGTGAATCAGCACGAAACAGAGTTCACTTGTTGCGAGAGAATTTCGAGAGTATGTGTGTTGACGGTAGGTGAGAAGTGCAGAAAGAATTATGCTCACTGGGATCCGCGGTGATGTTTTCCTGCAACATTTCTATGGAATCTCAAAAAAAGAAGTGGCGCTGCGTTAATTGAAAATAGACTTTTTTTGTAGGAGCTCCTGTTGTAGATAAGCTTGTAAATAAATGAATAAAACAACTTTTTGAAATTACAGATCTTCGCTATTAGTTCCATTGAATGTGCACCACGAGGTTTCGTGAGCGAACATTGCGTATCATGTCGCCTTGATAAAGATCCATCGTTGCTGAATATCTCTGCGTTCATCTAAATGTTTCAAAGAGGTTCGAAATTACCACCGTTTTGTTGGCGATAGAGTGCGGTACTTGTCTGGAAGTTCGTGAAAGTTTGCTTTCAACTTCGCAAGCGTTATTGCAGAACATACCCGTTTGCGTTCTTTCATATCCGCCCGTGCTGTAGTGGATTCACGAATAGATATATATTTTTATGCATGCCCAGAAGAAACTGATAGTAATTATATTCATTACATATGAGGGGAGGTCAAAAAGTTTCCGTTTGAGGGCTGCAGCGTGTATACAATCCACCGCGATGTGGATATGCAAGCAGCGGGATGTAGGCAAGAGGTTAGAGTGGAGCTCGATAGGAAACTTTTTGATCGCCAGGCCTATAGATAAGAATAAATGTAATCCAGCTTTTTCATCTCAATGTTTATTTTGTCTTCAGCCGTTCGTAGCAGGCATCATCAGTTTTGTTTCCGTATGCGTATTAGGTGAAATATTTTTGGTTGAAAACGTAATAAACAATGAACTGGAGAAGATAGATAATATGTATTCTCATCTAAGTAATAAACCTAAGTGAAACAGCAACTCAGGAAGAACACCGGCAAATATTAACAATATAAGGGATAGCAAGTTCCCTTTATCCAGGTAAAATAAAACGTAAATACCTTTTTGCTTCCAGATATTAATGTGTGCATATTTCGTGTCTCTTCTGCATGAACAGTAGTTGGAATAACATCGCGCCTTAATGTAACCTTTGCAATGTGTCACGAAAATAAAGCAAACAACAAAAAGAAACCTTAAGAAGACATAGAAGAACAAAATCCATTGCTGGAAAAGACGGATAATATGTATTCCTATCTAAGTGATAAACATAAGAGAAACAGCAGCTCAGGAAGAGCACCGGCAAATATTAACAATATAAGGGATAGCAAGTTCCCTTTATCCAGATGAAATAAAACATAAATACCTTTTTGCTTCCAGATATTAATGTCTGCATATTTCGTGTCTCTTCTGGGAGAACAGTACTTGGAATAATATCGTGCCTTAATGTAACCTTTACAATATGTAACGAAAATAAAGCTAACAACAAAAATAAACGTTAAGAAGATCTAGAGGCACAAAATCCATTACTATCGCGGGAGTGAGATCGGCAAGAATGGCTTAAATCCGATGTTAACAGACGACGCGAAGGCCTCTTGTTTCTGTGCAAGCGCAGTTTTTACCATATTGAAGGTTTTAGAAGTCCACTGCTTGCACAGCCAACTGATCACTGACGCTATTGTCCAGCTCGTGACGTGGCGGGCTGCTCATTAACTCACAAGCACGTTACGCGGGCTCACAACTAGTAGTCGAGTATGACTAAAAAGTCTCTGGTATAAACGGGCTTAAGACCAGTTCTAGCTGCTAGTGGCGATGGAAAGAAGATATCTTCAGCATTAACAACAGTAAGTTGTTTTACATTATCGACTTTCTTGTCTCGATCGAATACTCGAGACAAGTGAGTCTACTGCATCGCCCGTTGCGTTTTATTCCCATAATGAGTCTCGTCTGTTGGTCTTTTTGTGTGCACATCAATACAAAAATTGCGTATGGTGCGAGAGCTGTCTGCTTTGCAGTTTGGCATATGAACTGTGAAAGTCTGGTTATGAGGGACTATAGTTTTTACGAAAAAATCGAAATGTAAGACAAAATATAGGAAAAAACAAGAATAATAGGATGTATTGGGGACCAAAGGGGAATTCATAGTGGATATTCTAATCAAAGGTCGCGTGGTAAATGCTTTATACTCCTGAGAATGGAAAGAATACGAAAGGTGCCAACCAAACGTTTCAGAACACACACAATTACTTATTCAAAGATACATATACACGCAAACACATTCCTGTTGCTTCACCCTTTGTATCTTATTTCTTTTCTTTTCTGTTCTTTCTTTTTTTTCTAAGGGCCAAAAACATCGAAAATTACTTTTCTCGTCGAATAATTCTGACTTTTTGCTGTTGAAATATTTTCATTAAAACATGTATATCTATTTACGTTCTTATTTATGCATAGTGTAGGTCTTTTCTCCCTAAAACCTAAAGATGTCTTTATGATTTCAGGTATTTCGTCTTTCTTGCAAGAAAACCCTAATAGGAAAAATATCAGAATCTTGTGTAACATTCCACTGTGTCACGATAACAAAGCAAGGAACACCATAAATATTAAGGAGATTCTGTAACGTCCTTCGGATCTTCGGTCTTGGCTAACTCCCAGCGGTAAAGCAATGAGACTGTTATTTCTTATGTATCGACGTTACAAAACAGAACGTTGATGAACTGAACTCGCGACCTGTGCGAGATATTTACTTCACCAAATGTCGTATTTAAATCGTTTATAATCGATGGTTTATCAGTTGCTATTTAAATATGAATGATAAGTTCAAGTTAGTTCCAGCGACACCAAATTCCCTATAGACTGGTTGTAATCTCAAATCTATAATCAGTCGTAACAGTGTTATGAAGGTCAAGGAGTTTCTATATAAGCGCCGAGCGCTTCAGTCAAATAATACCGCAGCGCGTTATCTCTATAAATAATATTGTAAAACTTGAATGATAAATGCGTGAATTGACACGATATGCTGGTTTCTTACACAATATTAGTCACTTCCTAAAAGAGCTGTAAGGAGGAAGCTTCGTGTTGGAGGTACTATGAATTATATGCTTCGTAACTATCGCCAAGTTCTATAGTCCATTAGTTATTACGAATGAAACTGTCTATCTGTGTTTACTTCCTAAACAGTGTTAACTTCAGTCTAATAACTTCTGTCCAATATGTGCATGTTCTCTATCTGAATTCTAAATAACGTAATATTTGAAGTCAAAGTATCGTTTCACTGCGTCATAGTAGATCGCAATAATCAATTCTGAAAAAACAATCCAATTACGCCTATACATACGAACATTCAGAAGTATGACCTGCTTCGGCTAACTCTCGTAACATAGTGACAATGGATTGAATAATCCTTAGCCGTTACTCGCGATTCTCAAAGAGTACTCACACGGAGTATTCTTTGGGAACGTTGGTACTACTTTGCGAATTTTAATTATAAGAATTTTGCGATTTACTATGATTTTGAATGTTGAGTTTGATTTTACTGGAATCCTATCTTTCTTTCGAATGTTAATAAATTACAAAGTATTAGGTTCCTGATTCAGTTACTGGTTAATACCCAAATAATACTGTTAACTGGAAATTTGTTTGCTTGTTCACTTTTCATGGAATTTGGAACTCGTTTTGGGGAAATGTTTGAGAATTTTGGAGCTAATTTTTGATTTTCATTTCTCGTCCGAGGAAGTGGCATTACAACACGAAAGTATAAATCTATTTCTATAATACGAGTAAGCTCGGCAAGAATAGGTTAAATTTTGATGTCAGCAGACGCCTTCAAAGTGCCTTGTTTGTGCGCATGCCCAGTGTGTAGCATACTCCTAACTCCGCGCTCTGCACTGTCTATAGATCATTGACGTAATACACACACTCGTGTCGTGGTTCGTTGCTGAATTACTTGCAAGCACAAAATTTGCGCGCACTTTGAGTAATAGATTTTAACCAGAAAATCGCTGGTGTGTAACGGGCTACAAAGCAGCCAGCCACGTCCAGTTTGCGATGAAGCGCCTGGTGGGTTGTTACGCCTCGACCAGCTGCAGGTAGGGCCACAGTACTTTGAATGGTCCCCCACGGGATCCTGACCCTCCTCAACGGCGGCCGGGGTGCGGCGCCCCGCGGCGACGGCGACAGCTCGTATTTCACGGCGCCCCTCGTGACGTCATCAAGGACACCTCACCGCAGCGCCGACGTCACCGCCGCGGCCATTGTTCGCGCCCCGCGGTCTCAATATTTGATGCCGCCGGCGCCATCGCCCCTGCCGCACACGTGGCCTCAGTGTTCGCGTAGCGAATGGACAGGGACAAATGGCAGGACTCCTTTATTACTCCGGCCATAGCTCCACCGTGTCTGCGCAACAACAAAAGTCATCGACTCACTGCTGCAATCGCCTTTGTTTTAAACTGCATTATGCGTTTCAGTGGTTATGACGAAATGGATTCGCTAACTGCGAACACGTATTGACGTCAGCTGTACTTTATATTAAAGATACAACGAAATTTGTGCCGGACCGGGAATCGAACACGGATTTCCCGCTTATCGTGAGCTGTCGCTGCAACCACTTCGGCTAGCCGCGCACTTCTCTCAGGCCGACCCAAACACTCATGTCGTGGTGTCTGTATCCGCTATCCTGGCATTTTTTGATTCCCGCACAGGGAGAAACAAATTTTTATCATCGTCATTTTAGCCCGTCGAGATATGTATGCCAATGATTTACGTAATGTCTCCGTTCGTACAGTGTTTATACATCACATAATAATGTCCTTCAGGTGTGAATGCACATCATCATGCTGCATGCTGCCATACTGCGCCACAAATATTAGTCAGTTCACAATTCAATATAATTTATTGAAGGCCATATCCAAATCTCCATGTATACTCCGGGAGAGACTTATAAAACGCGTTGCGGGAGGTACTCCGAACCAATGTTCGCTTTGAGCAGACTCATAAAAACAATAAAAGCCAATTACATATAATTATAAAAAAATATTAACACACAAAATGTTACTTACTTAGCCTTACACAAATTAAAAAGAACCATCACATTTATTGAAGGCCAACTACTCGCTGTCACAATAATTTATTTTATAAATAATGTGTTTTAACTTCTCTTGCACGTATACGAAAAACATTTAAATGAGAAATATACTTTCAGGAAACGAACTTCTATACAATTGTAATGACTGTAAAATGTAAGTTTAAAAGCAGATATTTACGTGTCTTCACTAATTTATTGAGTCTTTTCTCTCATAAATTATTGCTTAATTTTTAAGAAGCAAAACCTTACATGCAGCAGATTCTCTCAATGAATGCAGCACTATCAGAGCAAGAAATGAAGCGCTAATAAATTAGTTGTATGAATGGGTTAGTGTTTTGAATAAACAGATCATAGGCATTTAAACTGAGCTAATTAATCGTCAATATGAAACAATAAAAATAAAAAACCCATAAAAGTCAAATTTTCCCATATATATATATATATATATATATATATATATATATATATATATATATATATATATACCGGGGGTTTTCTCAGCCATGGCATTGAGCTAGGGGGAAGTGACTGTCTATATTCTCTTCAGCCCGAGTACATATTACAAGTGCATATGAGATACATTTGTGTTAATTACTTTGTGTTAATGCTAGTTAACAATAACTACCCAGGAGAATTTTTTGAAACCGTAGTGAATTTTTTGTATATATGACAGCTCATGCCTTAAGCAGGTCAATTATACACACAACTATACATACAGCTTCATATGGCTTTATTAAAAAAAGAAACAGTCATAAACATTACACACATGTGCTGTAGTTTTCAAGATCTGTCAAAATAGCCGCTGGGTATCATGACTTTCACCAACTGTAAGTCGTCAACCAATTATAGATAATTCGTCAGAAGGTAAAACCTGTCCCTTGAACACTGTCTGTGGTTAGCGGCAGGCCGGAGTGGCCGTGCGGTTCTAGGCGCTACAGTCTGGAGCCGAGCGGCAACTATGGTCGTAGGTTCGAATCCTGCCTCGGGCATGGATGTGTGTGATATCCTTAGGTTGGTTAGGTTTAATTAGTTCCGAGTTCTAGGCGACTGATGACCTCAGAAGTTAAGTCGCATAGTGCTCAGAGCCATTTGAACCATTTTTGCGATTAGCGGATACCTAGTTTTCCACTCCCACCACATTTTTAGGCGTAGTACGCCTAATAGTGTAGCAAAATACTGATTCAACAAAACTTGTGCAATTCTTCTGCAGTAAAATGAAGTGATTTTCCCGTTTAATTGACGTGCGTAATATTGGTGAACTGAGACATATTCTAAAAACAATGAACCAAGACAGCATCTGGAAAAATATTCGAACTGCTTTTTTAGTTCATCTGTGGTTGCTGAGTGACTAGCAGCAATGTTAAATTGGATTTTACTGTAAGTGCTGCTCATCTGAAAACTAAAGAAGGCAAATAAGTTTTCTAAGTAAATCGTCTAGTGGATGACAGTAATTCTTTTAATAAAACACTTATTCTTTCTCAGTTGTATGCCTCCAGAACTCATATACTTCTCGCTTTTGAGCAAGAGCATAGTTTCCTCTTCCGATGCAATTTCTTTATTTTGGTCTCTTTGCACAAATTCGTCGTTTTCATCATGATAGTCATCAAAATCTGTTAGACTCATCTGGAACTGGAGAAATTTGTTGACCTACTCAAGGATCCCTTCATCACTCAAACCTGATAACGAAGTAAATAAAATAATCTTCCGCGTAAGACAATTATTACCTTATGATTCTCATTAGTTAGTAAAATCCTAAAGGTATTCCTATTAGATAACTGTTTCTGTTACATATCAATAAATTTAGAAAATAAAATAATCTTCCGCGTAAGACAATTATTACCTTATGATTCTCACTAGTAAGTAAAATCCTAAAGGTATTCCTATTCGACAACTGTTTCTGTTGCATATCAATAAATTTAGAACATCTGATATACAAGAGATTTAAAATAAGGAAGTGGTATATCTCCGTCTGCTTACAGGACTTGAAGGTAAACCGAAAAAGTAATTTCTTTAGTACAATATTTCTGTAAATTTTTTTGTTCCTTATGTAAGTGTGTGTGTGTGTGTGTGTGTGTGTGTGTGTGTGTGTGTGTGTGCGCACTCATCTATGTTTGTGCAGGTATCCATACACACTATTTATGAACGAATTATGTATCTTGCATTCTGGAAAGATTTTTGGATGGATGAATAAATAAACATTTAATGCGATGAAATGAGGCAGTGATCGATCCATGTTCTTCAAACAAACTCAAATCTGAGACAGTGCGCTCTTACACGTACATAACATATGATATTATAGAACATATTTATGTTAATTTAATTAGAAGGGCCCAGAAACATTTGGAAAACGTGAAGGTGAATATAAAATAATAATTTCAGGTAGTCAGTAACATTTTTAGAAGTTTCGCTAATTATGTAGCTGTGGGCTTATTGAAGTTAATACTAGTAACGAGTGGGACACGAAATGTATCACTTTGCCTTAGCATGCTTTTGCGTTTAGGGGTTATTAAAATATTGTTATATCTAAAATTTAGAGTAGTGTATACTTCTAAAGACGACAAATATATACACGGAGTGTTCAAAAGGTTTCTCCGCAGCGCCGTATGTTTGTTAACCATGCGTGCCGTATGGTTGTTCGCCTGCATGGGTTCCTTCCCTTCCAGTGGACTCTTCCAACATTCCATTATGTGAAAATTTGTAAGTAAAAATGAATATTCAACAAATTAATAACTTGTATTTCACTGAGTTTCATTTCGGTATATTAACTGTGGCATACGGCACGCGCGGCTAACGATCATACGACACTGTGGAGAGACTTTTTGAACACCCCATATATATATATATATATATATATATATATATATATATATATATATATATATATGAGGGAGATCCCGGTTTTGAGTCCCGGTCGGGGCACACATTTTCAACGGACTTATATCAACGCCTGTATGCAGTTGGGGGTATTCATTTAATTATAAAAAATAATATTTTTACATGTTCTATTGTACAATAGGATGACACTATGCACTTGTATACAGTAGCTGCACTGTGACAGGCATTTAGAAGAAGAAGTATCTTTGTTGCATCCCGATTTTAGTGCACGCTGATGCTTCACACATTGCTTTCTCTGTTGCAGTCGCGAGTACCTTGCTATTCAGCCTTCTGCTTTTTTCGGAAATGGGGCGAATGATTGACGTTCGCTGCAAAAGAATGTCTCGGGCTACCACACAAATTTGACAGAAGAAGAGCAGCTGCAGAACGTCATAGGGAGGGGTGGATGCACCGAAACCCTGTGGAGTCTTTCTTCGGAAAACAGATGTCGTGATGGAGTCGCATCATTTTCTCCCAATTCGTCTTCCAGTGAAATGGCAGAAATTCCAAACACCGCGATGTCTTCAGCAACGGACGAGGAAAATAGTTGGTCTTTGTTCACTTCGTTTGTTTTATGCACGACAAAACTGATGTCCAGAGCTGCAGTTGATGAAAATGCACAGACTGTGAACAAATCGTATGAATTTAGAAAAAAATTGAGAATCGTTTTTCGTGAAAAAAACTGAGGTAACTCTGCGAAAGTAACTGCACCGTTCCCGAATGGTGAGCAGTGTCTCATTTGCTCTGTAAATGTCAGCGTCTACGTATGAGTTGCCTAGTAATAAAAGTTTAATGAAGGCAGCCAAGATTGTTTCGACTACGCTGCAGAAGTTTCGCTGGGAAGCCCTTACACGTCCTCCGTACACTCCCAGTCCCTCCCCATGCGATTCCCATATTTTTGGAGCCCAGAAGAAAGAAAATTCTGACCGTCAATTTGCTTCAGACGAAGAGTTACACGCCTGGGTACTATCATTGCTCTGGAGGGAATCGCAACCATTTTTCGATGAAGGCATTCACCGTCTTACCTCTCAGTGGGATGAATGTATCTACAATTATGGCAATCCTTTCGAAATAATGAACAGCTTACTTTTTCCATATGTCTCGTTTTCATTTGACTCCTCCTAATAGGTGGTGCACAACTTGCACCAAGAGGTCATGTGACCCTCCATCGCTGAAGTAAATTGTGGCAGTGTGGGGCCAAAGAGGTACGCGGGTCCTGTCACAGCACGTGACACAACAGGTCTTACGAGTTGCGGCTACCGTTTCCAGTCGAGAGCTAGTTACTATTTGAGACCAATTTAATGCTTCGTAGTTACGCATTTAAATACACGAAAGCCCTCGATAACATATGACAAAGCTAAGCACATACTTCCTTTTCGAAAGTGCTTGTTTACAGGCCAAAGTTGTTTCAAACAATGATGTTATATCGATTTCTTCGGAAACTTACCGTCAGCTAAGCAGCAGTAAACTTCAGCAAGTTTTCCTTCTCTGTGCTTCTCTTTCAACAATCATTTGCTTGCAAGTCAATGGAATCGAACTGCAGTTAAACGGACACATTATAAACGTTCTGGAAAAGGAGCAGGTCTGTCTCAATTCTGTGTGTTCATTCTGTGTTAATACTGGCCAAGGGCAAGTGTATGGTATTTGTAATGGTGATTTGACTGAGTCTGCCGGCCGAAGTGACCGAGTGGTTCTAGGCGTTACATTCTGGAACCGCGCGACCGCTATGGTCGCGGGTTCGAATCCTGCCTCGGGCATGGATGTGTGTGATGTCCTTAGGTTACTTAGGTTTAAGTAGTTCTAAGTTCTAGGAACTGATGACCTCAGAAGTTAACTCCCATAGTGCACAGAGCCATTTTTTTTTTTTTTTTTTTTTTGACTGAGTTTGTACGCAACGTAATATGAGAACACATCCGTAGATCCTTGCGTCCAAACACATCCAGAGCCATTCCTCAGGACGCCAGCGCCGGGTGAAATTTAGAGATGGAACTATTGACGTGCTACAGTAAGTTATGTCGTTGCTCGAAAAATAGTAGCCGCGCGGGATTAGCCGAGCGGTCTGTTGCGCTGCAATCGTGGACTGTGCAGCTGGTCCCGGCAGAGGTTCGAATCCTTCCTCGGGCATGGGTGTGTGTGTGTTTGTCCTTAGGGTAATTTAGGTTAAGCAGTGTGTAAGCTTAGGGACTGATGACCTTAGCAGTTAAGTCCCATATGATTTCACACACATTTGAACATTTTTTGAAAAATAATACGAAAAGTGTCTAAGTGGCTCACAAAATGCTAATTATATTGCCGCAACTCCAATTTCAAGTTTAACGGATAATTCCAGTACCACCAGCAGTAGAGCAGATTCGTCTCTTGTTCTATACGTGTGGTGTGCGTACTGTAAGATCTTTGGTACACACACCATCAGATTATTTGACTTGTCGCTCTAACGATGTAGGCGATTGTCAGCAATGTCTTATCGTGGCGTGTTTATCTTCTGCCGTTAGGTCAGCCGATAGAAATGCCACTTCCACGCTTAGAGTAGCAGATTGACGGTGACCAACTTTAAACAGAACTTGATTAATTTTCACACACGTTTATTAAAATAATAAAAAGCATACATATTACGTAACTTGATTCCGGATGCTGTTTACAATTGACAATCTGAAGTTCCTTTGGTCTTGGTACGTTAATCGTATTCTCACATATCTTTGATACTTGACAAAGTGTCTGTACATTTATCTTCATGGCTATGTACAGGAATATGGTAATCTTATTAGGCGCAGACTGAAACTTGACTATAGACTGGTACATACTAATGCAGACTGGTACAGACAAATGAAGACTGACTAATCCGAGGACTGTATTAGATTAGATTAGATTAGATTAATACTTGTTCCATAGATCATGAATACGACACTTCGTTATGATGTGGAACGTGTCAGGTTAATGAAAGATGTCTGTACAAGATATTACATTACACAAAATATTGCATGACACTAATGCTTAAGTTAGTTTTTTTCCCTCCCTTGATTTATATCTAAAAATTCAGCCAATGAGTAGAAGGAGTTGTCATCTAGAAATTCTTTTAATTTATTTTTAAATGTTGGTTGACTATCTGTCAGGCTTTTGATGCTGTTTGGTAGGTGACCAAAGACTTTTGTGGCAGCATAATTTACCCCCTTCTGTGCCAAAGTCAGATTTAACCCTGCATAGTGCAGATCATCCTTTCTCCTGGTGTTATAGCTATGCACACTGCTATTACTTTTGAACTGGGCTGGATTATTAACAACAAATGTCATAAGTGAATATATATACTGTGAGGTTACTGTGAGGATCCCTAGATCCTTAAATAGATGTCTGCAAGATGACCGTGTACACTTGTTATAATACCTCACACGTTCAGGTATCACTGCGCGAGTGTGATCCGCGAGGAGAGAAGGTTCTACGTTAGCAGCAATCTCATTGGCTGCATTACATATTAATACCCGGATCGGTGGAAGCAGAATTTGGTCCGTCTCTATGGCAGCGCCATCTCGTAGTGCGGAGACGGACGAGCGCTGCGCCTGCGCTGTTGTGCTTAGCGGGGCGCGCTCTAGTCGGAAAGTCGTGTACGCGCTGACTACGCGGGACTATGCACACAACAATACGTTTTATTAAGCAAATTTTAGAGCCTTCTGCGGGCCCGGTAAAATGACGCGACGTTATTGTGGTTTGCTCGGTGCTTGGTAGACGACTGCGCTCTCCCATTGCACACGGCTGCCGCCAGGATCACGTGACGCGGGCCGCGTTGCGTGGCGGAACCACGTGGGGCGCACCTGGCCGACGCGCACACGCACCGGCAGACGCACACGCACACGCACTCATCCGTCACTCGGCGCCGCCAGCTGGCCCCGCCCATTGCTTGTACGCGCCGCGATACGCACAAAGGGAAACCCGCGCCGGAGTTACGACATCGCGATACGCACTGCGTCGACGAGGCTTTGTGGCGACTACATGAGCGATCAGTTTGTAGCTGCCAGCCAGCGGCGTCCGCCGGATTATTTACAACGCCGCCCTGGGGCCGACGCTGTAAAATGCCGGTTTTTATTACTTACGTGTTCACCGCAGCGAGTAAGAGGCAGTATTTGTAACCGCACCGGACGTGAAATTAGTCACCCGCCAGTAACATCACGCTAATACATTGTATAACCGACGACGAAGAAAATCCACTAGTTTTTAGGGTTCCGTACTTTAGCTGGTAAAAATGGAACCGTTATAGTATCAGTCTTTTATCTGCCTACCTAACTGTCTGTCTGTCTGTTCGAACGCTAAATACCTTTTTCTAAGGAACGGGTAGACATATCAAGGTGAATTTATATAACATACAAAGGCAAGTTTCTCATTTAATGCAGATACGGTCATTTATGTCACGTAACTCAACTAAATACTTAGGGATTACAATTAGCCGGCCGCGGTGGCCGAGCGGTTCTAGGCGCTTCAGTCCGGAACCGCGCGACTGCTACGGTCGCAGGTTCGAATCCTGCCTTGGGTATGGATATGTGTGATGTCCTTAGGTTAGTTAGGTTTAAGTAGTTCTAAATTCTAGGGGACTGATGACCTCAGATGTTAAGTCCCATAGTGCTCAGAGGCATTTGAACCATTTATCTGCTTCTAAGTTTCTCATGTTGGCATTTGTTCTCGATTCGAATTCTGGAATATTTACTTAATCTTATTTGGCGAAGAAATTTCAGAAGGCTGTGTTTATTAATTACGCTTTAGTGGTGTAATTGTCGGTAACATTACCAATGGTATAGCGCAGTGGAGGTACTGATTTTGTCTTTCTAGAGATGTACTTTACACATGACCAGAATCTCTTTGGATATTCTGTCAGATTTTGAGACAAGCTGCGTTGTGGAAGCTATTCAGCGCTTATCTCATCCATAAGACGTGGCAGTCACTGAGAAAATGTGCGTTTTACAGAACAAAAGGACGAGTTCCAAACACACATGAGCACCAAAGGGCTTCGCCAGCGCAGGGAGACGAACTCGACTATAAATAGACAGCAACACCACGCACGTCCTGGAACATTGAGCTTGTTAGCAACACAGTCTGGAAGGACAGCCTGCTCAGAAAATCCAAGAGTCCACGAGTTTATCAGACAGTTACAACTGTCCAGTCGCAAGCTTTTTTTCACAACAGACGTCTCTTAGTCCACATAGAAGGATACCGATCAGACTCTAAAATTCTACCGCTGGTCTATCGCAAAATGTCTCCTCTCATGCACACAATTTATATCAAGGACAGTCCCATAGCGCTGCAGGTGCAAATCACTTAATTCACGGATGATACGGCGTTCTTCTCAGCAGACAGAATGCACGAGAATGTGCCGGCTCCAACAACAACTTGGGATGACCAGCAAATGGTGCCGGAAACACAAATGAGAGTTGAACGCAGAGAAGACCATTGACGTCTAGTGCAGTAGATTAGGTTAGTGTTTAATGTCCCGTCGACAACGAGGTCATTAGTGACGGAGCGCAAGCTCGGGTTAGGGAAGGATTGGGAAGGAAATCGGCCGTGCCCTTTCAAAGGAACCATCCCGGCATTTGCCTGAAACGATTTAGGGAAATCACGGAAAACCTAAATCAGGATGGCTGGAGACGGGATTGAACCGTCGTCCTCCCGAATGCGAGTCCAGTGTGGTACCACTGCGCCACCTCGCTCGGTCTACTGCAGTAAAAGGAGACTAACATAACGAGACACGTTACGATTACATCATAACGAAATACCATGAAGTCCACCTGTTCGGTACCTGGAGGTGATTTTAGCACAACACTTGATCTTCCCGAGCAACGAATTAAGAGTGACAACCAAAATTCGTCTTTCTAAAAGTTTGTTTTTATCGAAAATACTATACAGCAGTTCCTCTTCGGACTTAACGAGTAAAATTCGAGTTCATAAAATACACAACAGATCATTGCAAGGGAGTTTGACAGGGAACCGATAACTGAGAATAGCCGACTTCGGGTCTCACATGAGCTTGCCGGACATAGAAGTACAGAAACTGCCAACAGATCTACACAGCAGGATTGACCTGGTCCGGGAACAGTCAGACAACTGTAGCAGATCGAAAGAACTATTCCACGGCCCTGAGATAGATAAACAGTTCCAAAGGCGTTAGTTTAGTGATAGTTGTTGGTACTGTCGGCTTTTGAAACAGTGTTCATAAGTAGGCAACTGAAATTAGGTTGGCACAACAACTTGATTAATAGAGACAAGAGCTTTCCTCTTACGAGAACAGGGCAAGTGGGGTAATCCCATTTCCCAGAAACTTCCCTCAGTGGAAGAGGTGTCAAAATATGCGAACACGTGTCTCTGCTTATAAATAGATGCCCGATCGATTCTGAGAAAACTACGGACAAAGCTTTCGAGGTGTCTTACGTGACTTTTAGCGCGTCAGTAGTTCAACGAAGTGATGGCACAATGACTAGCAGTATGGCTTCACACTTTTGAGACCCATGTTCGAGACCCGCTTATTACTTTTATTCTTGTTTTTCATTTATCTCCTCATGTCCGTAGATGATTGCTATACGAATGGTTTTCAGTGTATGTTCAAATAGGCCGGCCGGAGTGGCCGTGCGGTTCTAGGCGCTACAGTCTGGAACCGAGCAACCGCTACGGTCGCAGGTTCGAATCCTGTCTCGGGCATGGACGTGTGTGGTGTCCTTAGGTTAGTTAGGTTTAATTAGTTCTAAGTTCTAGGCGATTGATGACCGCAGAAGTTAAGTCCCATAGTGCTCAGAGTCATTTTAACTATATGTTAAAATAAAGTTTTACTTATTCGTCTACTAATTGCATGTCCGCTGAATTAATTTTTTAAAAACGAAAAGAAAACAGTAAATGTATGAGAAAATTATTTAAATTTTTTTTATATGATTCTTGTAGTTTATCTTGATTCACAATCAATTATAAGCGTCAGTTTTCGGAAAAGTGATCCGTTATGCATGGTTTTCTGGGAAATTATTGCCAGGGCGTGGAATCTTCAGCAACGGTAACGTAGTTCCCTCTCCGACTGAGATTCAGACGAAGGATTCCCACAGTAACAAACCTGCCTTCTATGTTTCGAATGATTCTACCATGGATATTAACCAAGGCAAAGAATATTCCTGAAGAATAAACGTAAGAATAAAATATAAACATCACTGTAAGAAGTGACATAAGAATGAAATATAAGAACACGAGAATTTAAAAAAAATTGTAGCTCCGGTAACACCACAGACATATATATATATTACACATATATTACACTTATTGTGAAACCAAGTTGTAATTTTACAATTAATGTAACGTGCTTGTATCCGCTAACTTGACAAGAAACATATGTGTAGGTTAACCTTCTACGGGCGTGGGTAGATAATTGAAAAATAAATAAAAGTTATAATCGGGTTTCGAACACGAGACGCTCGCGACGCTAGCCATTGTGCTACTATTTCGGCTGAACTTATCGCGCGCCAAAATGCATCTAAATTAGTCGAAGTACTCGATCGTTGTTTCCTCAACAACGGTCTATTATCTACGGATAAGTTCTCTTGTTTTCATTCCTCTTCCCCTGAGCGATTTTTTCTGGTAAATCGGATAACTTCACTTGGCACGATTTCCTCGTGAGTAGGACGTGGAATCCTACTCTATATCGCATCAAAATACAACGTTGTTTGGCGCGGTTGAACACAGAATTTGAGAATGGTATTCGAGTGCGATATTTGGTTGACGTTGGTGTCCTACCGCTGACGGCACGACCGGAGTCTTAGGGGAAAAACGTGTAATGTGGTGGGTGGCGCATGCACCATGTACAGTATGTAAACGGATACAGCACGACAGCTTCCAGCCTTGTTATCAGTTTTCAGCGGGGTTCAGCATCAGCAGAAGCGTCTCTCCTTGAGACAGTAGACAGATGAATCAGCGAAATATCGAGTCACGTTGACTTTATGATCCGGCTAGCAACAAACAGAAATACCCTTGAATTATATGATACAGCCCTTCCGGAACGTTCACATTTGCTCCTCACTTTATGCTTTGACAAGGACAGCGGTACTAAATGATGAGGCGACCTTTCCGGCATATTACTAGCTTTACGACTGAATGTTTTATTGCCCTCCCCTAATTTAGTAGAGGCGGTCGCGAGTTCTTAGCAGACTGCGGGCTGAAAGTTTTATTTGCGCCACGCCACGGCGGTCGCGGGACTTTGCCCTTGTTCGCCGCCCCCAGCGTTCCCCTGACGCGTCATCCGACGACAAACCCGGCCCGTACCTCATCCCCTAACCAAACTTAGTTTGCGAGTTTGTCTTGTTCCCGTCTGCGGCCCGGCCGCGCACTGTGCTACCGCTGGGGCAGGCCGCTGCTAAAAGCGCTGAGCGGGGGTGGGAGGCGCCGGGTCTGACACAGCAGGCAGACCTCCCGTGGGCGAGTCTGCCCTGTAGCCCCCAAGGCAGGTCCGCTCTAATCCGGGCGTCCTAGCGCCGCAATTAATTCACCGACGAGTGAGGCTCGTGCAAGGTCGCGGCTTGGAAAATTTATTTATAGTTGATGATGAGTCTTCCGGGATGTGCGGTCGTAGTCGAAGAGATTTTTCAGTTCCTGACGTTTCGTTGAGACCTACTCTGGAATCTTCAGGTGCTCCTGGAGATGCCGAGTGTTGCCGACTGACGAATCGAATGTCAAAGTGAGCGTGGTCGATTTTACACGTGATCAGCAGAGATAATCTTTGTCAGAGATAGAACTTAACTGTCTATTGACGCCAGTCAAGGATAAAATCTATCGATTCTGTAGAGCCACTGTCCATATATCGGGGTTCATGGCTTCTTCTTTTCTGTTAAAATTATCACTGTGCTTGTACAGGATGAGTCACTAGCTAATGCCACCAAGAATAACTCCGGAAGTATGATAGGAGCTGAAAAGTTTGTGGGACTAAAGTTGCATGCGTCAATGGGATCCATAGTATGATGTTGGTTTTTTGTTGCTAGGTGGGGTCGCTTCAGAGATATGAAGATAAACTTCATTTTTTAAAATGGAAAGCTATAGTTTGCTACTTATTTTCTGATAGCGGTTATCGAGACGAATCCAATGATGTGTAACGGTAAGATCTTTGAAGGTCAAAAAATGTTACAAAGGTGACATGAACGTCCATTTACGTAAGGTGTTCGTACTCTACATCTACGTGATTGCTCTACTAATCACAATAAAGTGCCTGGCAGTGGGTTCAATGAACCACATTCATGCTGTCTCTCTACCGTTCCACTCTCGAACTGCACGCGGGGAAAACGAGCACTTAAATTTTTCCGTGCCAGCCCTGATTTTTCTAATTTTATCGTGATGATCGTTTCTCCCTATGTAGGTGGGTGCCAACAGAATGTTTTCGCAATTGGAGGAGAAAACTGGTGATTGAATTTCACGAGAAGATCCATTCGCATAGAAAAACGCCTTTGTTTTAATGATTGCCACTCCAATTCACGTATCATGTCTGTGACACTATCTCCCCTGTTTCGCAATAATACAAAACGAGCTGCCCTTCTTTGTACTTTTTCGATGTCATCCGCCCGTCCCACCTGATGCGGATCCCACACCGCACTGCAGTACTCCAGAATAGGGCGGACAAGCGTAGTGTAAGCAGTCTCTTAGGTAGACCTGTTGCACCTTGTAAGTGTTCTGCCAATGGATCGCAGTCTTTGGTTAGCTCTACGCACATTATTATCTATATGATCGTTCCAATTCAGGTTATTTGTAATTGTGATCCCTAAGTATTTAGTTGAATTTACAGCCATCAGATTTGTGTGACTTATCGCGTAATCGAAATTAAGCTGATTTCTTTTAGTACTCATGTGAATAACTTCGCACATTTCTTTATTTAGGGTCAATTGCCACTTTTCGCACGATACAGATATCTTATCTAAATCATGACCATTCGTATGAATGCAGTGCTGCAATCTGCTTATGAACGATTGAGTGGTATTCCTTTTCACTTCGGCACTTATCGAGGCACATTCTCTGACAATTCTCTCTGGTACTACAAATAGTAAATATTCGCCGAATACGGCGTATCCATCTAGCGTGCCATTGACGTGTAAACACCATTCGGCAGTTTCGAAATACAACGCTAGTAGGTAAGACTAGTGTCGTCGAATCAAGCGAATGTGAGTGATGTATTCCTTCGAAGAACAAGTCGATAAGCTTCTCATTCGCACCTCCGTTCGAAAGGAGTCTGTAATTAATAACCGTCGAACTGGTGATCACACGCGGCCAGGATTTGTTATAAAAGATCAGAATTTATTATGAAAGAGTACACGATGTATATAAACTTAGTTCACTGGTCGCCAGTAAAGAATGTTCGTAAATGTGTTTTCACACCAACACTTACGCAACACACATTGATAAAGCGTCACTTAGGAGCACTCGCAGTATAATATATCTTAAGTGTTTAATCAACACCAGTTTCTGTTTTTACTCCTGCTTCCATAGGTCATTAATTAGAGTGAGTTCTAGCTAGTAAGTCCAGCTCTACTCACACTGGAAGAGCTAACACTTTCTCCTTCCACTTCACTTTGATGTATGTAATTATTAGCAAATAACTACTCGAGTTCTTAATAAAATTCTTCCTCTGAACACCGTCTTTAACGTTTAAGGTCAGACAAGCCATTCTAGCTCCGGCACGGATCTGCTCACTTGTCCTCTCGTAACGGACTGAAACAATGTCGATGCGACTCGACAATACTCCGGCCGCACCTGGGTCAAGCCCGCTTCAAAATTTGGAGCGAACAGAAACAGAAAAAGGTGCTTGTTCCGACTTTAGCCACGCGAAATCTTGTGTGGATTTCACTGGTGCGTGCCTTTCGTGACAGCTGTCGACAAACAGTGGACCGGACGACGACACATTCTTCAGACATCGCATGTGTGGTCTGTTTAATATATGGAGCGACTCCGCCAAGTTGTCAGGATAAAATAAGATATGTATCAATCCAGACGGTATGTTTCTGAGGTTTTTAACAGTTGTAATGACGGTTATCGATGGAAAATTAGACTATTACAGATATTATCGGAACCCGTTGGCTCCAATGTTGTAAATACCTGTCCTACCACCTTAATAGTATAGCAAACGAGTTAAAACATATCTGCGTCCGCTTATTTGCATGTTTTTAGTGGACTGTCATTTATGTACCGTGCAGCATTGCCACACGGTACACAATGCATTAGTGTACAGTATTCTGCAATAACGCCCTATGCCGACACCAGTCCACATAGTTTTGATGCACGAATATGGGGTAATCGAAGCTGCTATGTTGTCGATTGGTCAGCTATCTGAAGAGGCGCAGGAAGATCGGAATAGGGATAACTGACGTTGCCGGGAAGATTTACGAGCAAATATTCCAGTGCGAAAACGTCGCGTGTCGTATTCCATCGACTTTGGCATCTTGGTATCCACTCATCTCGACATTCCGTCTAATGACAGTTTAAGAAGATAGACGGTTGGCACCTGGGGTAAACGATTTTTTCGAAACATCTCCCAGTGGACGAGCCGACACGACCCTTCTGGTAGCGATAATAATGCCAGTGACTGCGGTTTCGATTGAAAAGTGTAAAAATCGAATAAAACCTTTCAGTACGGCTATTTTGACTTCTAATTCATCATCAGCAACCTAAAATAATTTACGTCCGAACTTTTACTCGAATCTGCTAAATTTATTATTTTTGATCCGTCGAATTCGTAATTGCGACCCCAAAATCTAAAAAGATCACGGTTTTGTAGAATTTTAAGTCCATTTTTCTATTATCTCCAGATTCTGAAGCGACCTGGCCCGGTTTGAGCCGCCGAAGGTTAGGTTGTTTGGGGGAAGAGACCAAACAGCGAGGTTGTCGGACTCATCGGATTAGGGAAGGATGGGGAAGGAAGTCGGCCGTGACCTTTCAAAGGATCCATCCCGGCATTTGCCTGAAGCGATTTAGGGAAATCACGGAAAACCTAAATCAGGATGGCCGGACGCGGGATTGAACCGTCGTCCTCCCGAATGAGAGTCCAGGGTGCTAACCATTGCGCCACCTCGCTCGGTTAGACGCCGAAGAAAAGTTGCCTAGTGTACGGAAGGTTTCCGAATGTCACACTCACCAGCTGGCTCATACCAACCAAAGAGCTGGACCGTAATACACAGTACTCTTAGGTTGCACAAGCGGTAACTGGGCTCGACAGTGTTCTTTCCCCAAGCAATTTTCGTTGCTGGCGTTTCAGACTATTTGAAAAAAGTAATACAAAATAAAGTAATGGCGAGCAAGATGCTGCGCGCACAAAACTGTCCTCCATTCCGACGTCCACCGGAGAGACTATAACGGTCCCAGAGGTGGAGCAGAGCGAGACACGTTAGCTTTCAGATTGGCCGCGGCGCTGCAGCAGTGGAGACGGCGGCACGTGCGATGGACACTCGGCTCGGCGCGGTGTGGAGGCGTGAGGAGAGAGAAAGACAGACAGAGGGGAGGGACGCTCTGGGGGAAGGAGAGAGCGAGCATCTGGCGGCGGTGTGGAGGTAGCGATGGGCGAAACGGCGGAAGCGCCCCGCTGCAGCCGCCCTTATTAAACTGGAAGCGCCTGGGCGTGCGGTCGTAGGAGCGACGCTACAATGGCGCGGGCAGATGGCGTGCGCCTCCGGCCGTGCCAACCCGGTAATGCATTCGCGCTGCCACCACCCTCTGTGCGTAGTCTGTACCGTCCCCTGGGCTTACACGCCACTACCTGCTACCGGCGCGTCGTCAGCGAGCAGGGGTGAGACAGCCCGCGCGTCCCAGACATCCGTGACCACCTCGGCGTCTTCCGCTACATACATTCCTCGTCCTCCTTCTCTTTTCGTTACGGCCTCAATAGGACCGCGGGTAGACACTTCGAGGGTTGCATTTTCTTCATCTGCTTGTTATTTCCGATACTGCAGCGCCTGTGTCATCTGAATTACGATGCAATTTCCTATGGCCGGCCGGAGTGGCTGTGAGGTTCTAGGCGCTACAGTCTGGAACCGCGAGACAGCTACGGTCGCAGGTTCGAATCCTGCCTCGGGCATTGATGTGTGTGATGTCCTTAGGTTAGTTAGGTTTAATTAGTTCGAAGTTCTAGGCGACTGATGACCTCAGAAGTTAAGTCGCATAGTGCTCAGAGCCATTTGATCCAAGCCAATTTCCTATGGACATGTGTTTTTGTTGTTGTGGTCTTCAGTCCTGAGACTGATTTGATGGAGCTCTCCATGCTACTCTATCCTGTGCAAGCTGCTTCATCTTCCAGTACGTACTGCAGCCTACATCCTTCTCAATCTGCTTAGTGCATTCATTTCTAGGTCTCCCTCTACGATTATTGCGCTCCACGCTGCCCTCCAGTACTAAATTGGTGATCTCTTGATGCCTCAGAACATGTCCTACCAACCGATCCCTTCTACTCAAGTTGTGCCACAAACTCCTCGTCTCCCCAATTCTATTCAATACCTCCTCATTAGTTATGTGATCTACCCATCTAATCTTCAGCATTCTTCTGTAGCACCACATTTCTAAAGCTTCTATTCTCCTCTTGTCCAAACTATTTATCGTCCATGTTTCACTTCCGTACATGGCTACACTCCATACAAATACTTTCAGAAAGGACATCCTGACACTTAAATCTATACTCAATGTTAACAAATTTTTCTTCTTCAGAAACGCTTTCCTTCCCAATGCCAGTCTACATTTTATATCCTCTCTACTTCGACCATCATCAGTTATTTTGCTCCCCAAATAACAAAACTAATTTACTACTTTAAGTGTCTCATTTCCTAATCTAGTTCCCTCAGCATCACCCGACTTAATTTTACTACATTCCATTATCCTCGTTTTGCTTTTGTTGATGTTCATCTTATACCCTCATTTCAATACACTGTCCATTCCGTTCAACTGCTCTCCCAAGTCCTTTGCTGTCTCTGACAGAACTACAATGTCATCGGCGAACCTCAAAGTTTTTACTTCGTCTCCATGAATTTTAATACCTACTCCAAATTTTTCTTTTGTTTACTTCACTGCTTGCTCAATATACAGATTGAATAACATTGGGGAGAGGCTACAACCCTGTCCCACTCCCTTCCCAAGCACTGCTTCCCTTTCGTGCCGCTCGACTCTGGTTACCGAACTATGAGTTTAATAAGTCAAGGCTACAAAATACTAACGTGAATTTTTTACAGACGAATGGAAATACTGGTAGAAGCCGACATCTGGTTCCTGTACAAATTGTAAATAGCCTTTCGCTCCCTGTATTTTACCCGTGCCACCTTCAGAATTTGAAAGAGAGTATTCCAGTCAATTTTGTCAAAAGCTTTCTCTAAGTCTACAAATACTATAAACGTAGGTTTGCCTTTTCTTAATCTTGCTTCTAAGAAAAGTCGTAGGGTCAGTATTGCCTCACGTCTTCTCACATTTTTGCGGAATACAAACTGATCTTCCCCAAGGTCGGCTTCTACCAGTATTTCCATTCGTCTGTAAAAAATTCACGTTAGTATTTTGTAGCCTTGACTTATTAAACTCATAGTTCGGTAATTTTCACATCTGTCAACACCTGCTTTTTTTTTTTTTTGATTGGAATTATTATACTCTTCTTGAAGTTTGGGGGTATTTCGCCTGCCTCATAAATCTTGCTCATCAGATGGTAGAGTTTTGTCAGGACTGGCTCTCCCAAGGCTGTCAGTAGTTCTAATGGAATGTCGTCTACTCCCGCGGTCCTGTTTCGACTCAGGTCTTTCAGTGCTCTGTCAAACTCATGGACATTTATGAATGTCTAAAAGAACAGGCACTGCAGCGACTACAACCGTTTATGAAATATATTAGAGCTGGAGAATGGAATGATGGCAATGAAACTTTGTGCCGGACCGGGACTCGAACCCAGGATTCCCGCTTGTCGCAAGTGGTAGACTTGTATCAGGCTACCCGGGCACGACTCACGACCAGACTTAAACTTTCAGTTGTCGTCAGCGATGTGTCTAGAAACTGTATTTGTACATCCATTATGTATATTCCCTTACAGCTTAGACATTTTGCTTGAATGGCATTTTCCCGGTGTCGGCAGATAAATGCATATACATAATGTATGTCTGAGTACAGGTTGTAGACGCGTGGTTGACGACATATGTTAGTTAGTTAGTTGGTTAGTTAGTTGGTTGCGTGTTCCATTGATCAACCGCACGGTACGGTAGCCGTTTTGATGTGGAACGCGTCAAATGGTTCAAAAGGCTCTGAGCACTATGGGACTTAACTTCTGAGGTCATCAGTCCCCTAGAACTTAGAACTACTTAAACATAACCATCACATCCATGCCCGAGGCAGGATTCGAACCTGCGACCGTAGCGGGCGCGCGGACCCAGACTGTAGCGGTTAGAACCACTCGGCCACCTCAGCCGGCTGGAACGTGTCAAGTGCACAAGAAATGCACGTATTAAACAAGATTTTTTAATATATATATATTACAATACACAGTTAAAGACTAATATTCCTATTATTTACCCCATTCCCTTAAATGGCACAAAATGCATATACTATATTTATAGATTTATGTATTCGGTACGGTCGCAGGTTCGAATCCTGCCTCGGGCATGGATGTGTGTGATGTCCTTAGGTTACTTAAGTTTAAGTAGTTCTAAGTTCTAGGGGAGTGATGACCTCAGACGTTAACTCCCATAATGCTCAGAGCCATTTGAACCATTTGATTTATTTATTAATATTCATATGGTATAGAAGGAGTTGTCAAGGAGACATGATTTCAATTTGTTTTTGAAGCTATTACTGCTGTCTGACAGACATATTATTTCATTTGGTAATTTGTCAAAATTGTTTATAGCAGCTTATTTTATCCCTATCTGTGCCAAAGGTAGGTTGAGTAAAGGACAGTGTAAGTCTTTCTTTTTTCTGATAGTATAATTACGAATGTCACTGCTGTTTTTAAACTGGCCCGTGTTGTTGAGAACAAATTTCATTAGTGAGTAAATGTACTCTGAGGCTGTTGTAAGAATTCCCAATCTTTTAAAAAAGATGCCTACAATATGTGCGTCTATGAACCTCACAAATTATTCTAACCTCTTTCATTTGAGCAGTGAATACTTTTTGTCTAAATGCTGAGTTATCCCAAAATATTATTCCGTATGACATCAGAGAATGAAAGTATATAAAGTATGTTAGCTTACTAATTTTTATATCCTCAAAATTGGCAATTATTCTGATTGCGAAAGTTGCTGAACCTAGTCGCTTTAGAAGATCAAAAATATGAATTTTCCAGTTAAGGTTCTCTTGGAAGTTTACATCGGCCGTGAGTCGGGCGCGGCTAGCCTGATGGTAAGGCGACCGCTCGTGATAAGGAAATTCGGTTTCGAGTCCCAGTCCGGCACAAATTTTCATTTTGCTATTCCGTTTTATAGCTGCTGGTTGTTCATATTTACAACTGCGAATACTTTTAATGTATCCTTATTTCCTCACTCTTCAGGGGCTGACAAACTATTAAATTGCTGAAGTTCGTAGCGTTTTTTGTTTCGCATGTCGGTATTCCGCTTGATAAGTGCTTGTCTATCGATTGTAGCTCTTCATTTGAAGTTCACTGTTACTATTTGAGTTTACATATTGTGATTTTGTCGTTTGGAGAGAATCAATGGAGCGATGGGCATTGGAAAATGGAGTGGAAAGTGGAGAAATCGGGACGTTTCCGATATATCTTCTATTTGAGTTCAGTAGAGGGCGGACAGCAGCGGAGGTAGCCAGAAACATTTGCACCCTATATGGGGATAATGCAAGAGAATTGCTTTCTCGTTTTAAATAGGATCGTTTGGACATTAGTTTCTCTCCACGTTCAGGAAGATCTTGGGGATCTGATGAATATCGCTTAAACAAATTAATCTACAATGATCCGCATCAGTGTACTTAAGAAGTAGCAAATGTGATGAAGTATGGTCATTCCACCATCGTCCGACATTTGCATGGAGTGGGTACCGCCTGCTCAAGTCAAATTACAAAAATCAGTGGATGGCCGTATATGCATCCCTCCTTTCTCGTCATCAATTAGTCCGTGAACAACACCGACCATTCATATTCTGTGTCGTAATTGATGACGAGAAGGGCTATCTTTATACTAATATAAAGAAAAGAAGGGAATGGTTGAGCCCAGGCAAAGCAGCAACTCCCTGTACAAAGACCTGGGCACATCCACAACACTTAATGTTAATCATCTGGCGGAACAGCGACGGTGCGGCTTACTACGAATTACTTTCACGATGTGTAACATCACTGCTGATATTTATTGTCAACAACCGAGATGGTTCAAAAAATGGTTCAAATGGCTCTGAGCACTATGGGACATAACTTCTGAGGTCATCAGTCTCCTAGAACTACTTAAACCTAACGACATCACACACACCCATGCCCGAGGCAGGATTCGAACCAGCGATCTTAGTGGTCGTGCGGTTCCAGACCGTAGCACCTAGAACCGTTCGGCCACTCCGGCCGGCATCGAGATGGTTCGCAGACGTAATCTAAGAACAACGACCAGGAAGACTGCGTGAAGCGATGCTACTCCATTATAATGCACGTCCACATTCTACTAGACTGACAAAAACACTGTACAGGAGTTGGGGTGGGATGTCATTCCGCACACACCTTATCTTTCGCTCTCAGATTTTCACCTTTTCCGCTATGTATTGAACAACCTTCAAGGAACTTCCTTTCCATATCAAAATGCCCTCCGCAAATTTCTACGCTCGCGGTACCGAAAGGTTGTACCGGCTTTGGCAGACTGTTGTAATAGTGAAGGAGAATATATTACTGATGACTAAAGTACTTGTTATGTGTATCTGTTGTGTTTATTGAACTTAACGGAAAAGCACCAGCCCAATACCAACCGCAGTCAAAAAGCAAGATGACAGAGGTCCCGTGATCACGGTTAGAAATAAAACGCGTTTAAAACGCAGGCCAGCAAACCGTTGTCAGCCAGCCGTGCATTTGACTCCGCGCATTGCAATGGCAGGAGATCTGGGGATGCAAAGGTGTTAACAGAAACATGAATTTGCACATGGCAGACTATATACATACGTTCCTAGAATGCGATTCTCATCCTGCAGCGGAGTGTGCGCTGATATGAAACTTCCTGGCAGATTAAAACTGTGTGCCCGACCGAGACTCGAACTCGGGACCTTTGCCTTTCGCGGGCAAGTGCTCTACCATCTGAACTACCGAAGCACGACTGACGCCCGGTACTCACAGCTTTACTTCTACCAGTATCTCGTCTCCTACCTTCCAAACTTTACACAACCTCTTCTGTGAACCTTGCCCGCGAAAGGCAAAGGTCCTGAGTTCGAGTCTCGGTCGGGCACACAGTTTTAATCTGGCAGGAAGTTTTATATACATACATTTTCTGGACAATCGCTGGTGAATGTCGTCATTGTCACATGTTCTCACTTTCGTCAACAAGTGGAAGTGTGAATACCTCGCAGATAGTCAGTTTGTCCATGTTTAAGGAAATGGAAAACATAAGAACAACACCAATTTTTTTGAAATAATAGATGCATATACTTCTGGAATTGTTAGGTGCAAAGCATCCCTTCTTGAAAGCAAAGTAACTGAGATTGCAGAATAAAAGTAGAAATTTACATTGTCTATTTTCGACCTTTATTTGTTTCGTTTTCTTGCTTTCACTTCCAATACCTGCGACATTTATATATAAAAATCATAAAATATATGCTAATTAACGCATGTAATTGTCATTTTTATGAAAAATTTGTATACTGCATACAAAAACCCTGTTTTCGTTGCAAACAAAAAATCTAATTACCGATCTTTTATAAAAGACTATTAATCGAGACTGTATAATTTAAGAAGAATAAATAGAATTTTTCTTGCTTTTTGTATTTTACGCTTCAGGAAAATGCTCACAGAACATGCACCTTTCTTTAAAAATTTGAATCCGCCTGGAATCGAACCCATGTCTCCCACGCAGTGTGGAAGCACTATCTCACAGAGCCGCACTACTAATCGTAACAAATCTATCTCATTTTAGCATATTAAATACAAATAGAACGAAGTCTATTTTCTTGAGAATTTTTGAGAGCTACGTCGAACTCCTTTGGGACAGGTGTACAGGGTGTTACAAAAAGGTACGGCCAAACTTGCAGGAAACATTCCTCACACACAAATAAAGAAAAGATGTTATGTGGATATGTGTCCGGAAACGCTTAATTTCCATGTTAGGGCTCATTTTAGATTCGTCAGTCTGTACTGTACTTCCTCGATTCACCTCCAGTTGGCCCAATCGAAGGAAGGTAATGTTGACATCGGTGCTTCTGTTGACACGTGACTCATTGCTCTACATTACTAGCATCAAGCACTTCAGTACGTAGCAGCAACAGGTTAGTGTTCACCACGAACGTGGTTTTGCAGTCAGTGCAATGTTTACAAATGCGGAGTTGGCAGATGCTCATTTGATGTATGGAATAGCACGGGACAATAGCCGTGGTGCGGTACGTTTTTATCGAGACAGATTTCCAGAACGAAGGTGTCCCGCAGGAAGACGTTCGAAGCAATTGATCGGCGTCTTAGGGAGCACGGAACATTCCAGCCTATGACTCGCGACTGGGGAAGACCTAGAACGACGAGGACACCTGCAGTGGACGAGGCACTTCTTCGTGCAGTTGACGATAACCCTAATGTCAACGTCAGAGAAGTTTCTGCTGTACAAGGTAACGTTGACCACGTCACTGTATGGAGAGTGCTACGGGAGAACCAGTAGAGTCCGTACCATGTACAGCGTGTGCAGGCACTATCAGCAGCTGATTGGCCTCCACGGGTACACTTCTGCGAATGGTTGATCCAACAATGTGTCAATCCTCATTTCAGTGCAAATGTTCTCTTTACGGATGAGGCTTCATTCCAACGTGATCAAATCGTAAATTTTCACAATCAACATGTGTGGGCTGACGAGAATCCCCACGCAATTGTGCAATCACGTCATCATCAAAGATTTTCTGTGAACGTTTGGGCAGGTAATGTTGGTGATGTCTTGATTGGGCCCCATGTTCTTCCACCTAAGCTCAATGGAGCACGTTATCATGATTTCATATGGGATAGTCAATCTTTGCTGCTAGAACATGTGCCTTTAAAAGTACGACACAACATGGGGTTCATGCACGATGGAGCTCCTGCACATTTCAGTCCAAGTGTTCGTACTCTTCTCAACAACAGATTTGGTGACAGATGGATTGGTAGAGACGGACGAAATCCATGGCCACCACGCTCTCCTGACCTCAACCCTCTTGATTTTCATTTATGGGGGCATTTGAAAGCTCTTGTCAACGCAGCCCCGGTACCAAATGTAGAGACTCTTCGTGCTCGTATTGTGGACGGCTGTGATACAATACGCCATTCTCCAGGGCTGGATCAGCGCATCAGGGATTCCATGCGGCGGAGGGTGGATGCATGTATCCTCGCTAACGGAGGACATTTTGAACGTTTCCTGTAACAAAGTGTTTGAAGTCACGCTGGTACGTTCTGTTGCTGTGTGTTTCCATTCCATGATTAATGTGATTTGAAGAGTAGAAATAAAATAAGCTGTAACATTGTAAGTAACTGTTGGTCACATGAGGAGGCACAATTTAATTCTATTTCTGGTAAGGTTCACCTTAAGTATAGAGTACCGTGTAGAATGCCTTGAAACTGTGTGTCGGTGCATAGAAACGCGCCACCAACTTAATACTGTATACTTATAGAATCCTGGTCATTTCGAGAAAACCGGGCGTGAGCCACGGTGAAATTTGTCAACTCCGTCGTTTCAGAGTGATAGAGGTCGGTGCAACAGAATTTACCTGATGTAACTCACGATTGCTTCAAATAATTTTTGTTTCCCCAGCTTTGTATGTATCGTCTTCTCCTTCTGTGTGATGCATGTTGCCTACATTTCAGGGTCCTCCATCAGCCTGCGTCTCTGAATGTTATTCGCACTATTTACGCCAGTATTTTGGATACTGATTACACTGATACCATTTAGATTTGTTTCCATGATATTGCTTACACATTTATTAATGACATTAATGCACTGTAAATGACACTTACTGTTACTTATGTTTTACATTACTGTGCTTTACTTCATCACACCCGGAAGGCATATTACAGCTCGTATCTACCTAGTTAGAATTTTCAGATCTTACGTTCCCTAAATGCAAATGTTTAACTAAGCTCCCCATAGCCTGCCAATTTTTCACAGTTTCAGTGAATCGCCCTATGCAGCTTTACAAACTTTTGATGTTGTAGATTTATCATTGTCGGTTGCAGGGTCAGAGTCTGGGGCGACAAGGAATAGTTAATTTGAACCGTTTTCAATTTTTACGTAATTTTATGTAGGATTCCCCTTATCTAACATGATCGTATATCCAACCAACTCGTATCAAAATACGCCGTCAGCGAGGAAGTGCAGCAAAATTAAAAGCCAATCAGAATATACTGGTGGACGTGTGCAGAAAGCACGCTCTGGGAGAATAGTGCGAGGAGACGTTTAATTTCTGCGCGTGCTGTGTTACTGTGGTCCCTTGGCAGCTTGCGTACTTCCCCCTCGCACAATTGGCAGGCGGCGTCGATTGTTCCCCTTGAATAGCGGCAGCTGGCCGGATTATCGCTGCCGGCGGGGGGATGGGTGGGGGGGGGGGTGGGGGGTGGCTAAGGAGTGGGGGAACCATGGGTGGGAGGGGGGGGGGACCGCCGAGGGAGGCCGCCAGGTATACAGGCTTTGTACTTTATACTGTACGTGACTAACAAGCTTTACTGCCGCCCTGTCAGGCATCGTACTGCCTGTTGTCTGTCCATTTGTGTAGTCGGCGAGGTGTGCCACGTACTGTTAGCAGTAGCTGCGCTTTGGTGTGCTGGGGGAAGAAACTTGTTCAGATCCGCGATGGCTGCCTCTACGTAAACACTGCTAGGCTGGCTCTGTTCGGAAAACATTGAGTGAATTGTGTAGTCACGTTCATGAAATACGAGGATGATGTAAACCACCTTATTCATTCTACATTCGTTGTATCACATATTGCTGAAGTTACGGGTGTATATTCGCATACCTTGAAACGCAGTGGAAGAGTGGTGTAAGAACAGCATTCACAAACATAGTGCTGATACATTTCCGAGTTGACGAGGAAGCTGGGTCGTTTAAAAATACGAACCGTTCCAGGAAGATTCTGTAACGGAAATCGACGATTCTGACAGACGCTTCGTTCCTTGCAAAACATGATAAATCCACATCAGAGTGGTGAACACCCATAGTTCAGAACAAGACTTCCACTTAAGTAAAACCACAGCAGCCCGCAACTTCGACTGCAACTTCCCTTTGAAACACTGTATGTTTCAGAAACGTTTATCCAGTTTCACGGTACCCTGACAGCTGGAAATGTCAGTCAGTTAGTCGCGAGCCATCTCAAAAATGCTCTCCACAGATAGGGACGAAACGTTCGGTTTCAATAAGACATTCGTTCGATCATGGTATAATAGCCCGGAATATTTTAATGTGACAATTGTGTTAGCCCAGCGTGACACATCTGCAAAACAATGGATTTAATGACGACAGTGTTTCTAATCGTGCCAGAATCATACCCTGTAACTGACAGGATATCACAAACATTAACAAAAACACTCCAGACAGATAGGTATTAAAGCGTTATCGTTTCTCCTAACAGTTAACGGCATCAGCTGATTATAAGCTACACAAATACGCAATAAATTTGGCGGGTCCAGTATGCAGCTAATTCACGTGCTTCTTTGGTGGCATCTGGGGAGAGCATGCGATTGGACGCAGCCTGCAGACAAGGAGATGGTTTATTGTCCTTTCTTCGTCACAGTTACATAACGTGTAGTCATAGCCAGTTCCCACTTTCTCAACTTGGTCTTAGCCTGCAGAGCGTCTTACATATGGATCAACTTTCCTCATGACACGAGGAGCGAGCTAACAGGGAAGTTACAGAATATGAGAACGAATCACAGCTGAGCGAGAGGATCACGTGATCACTCACAGACCGTCCCAACACCATCAAAATCAAATTTAAATAAGTCTTCGTAGATAATTTCGCTACCTTGTACATTATCGAGCTGTTGTTGTTGTTGTTGTTGTTGTTGTTGTAGGCTTCAGCCCGAAGACTGGTTTGATGCAGCTCTCACAATATAACTCTATCCTGTGCAAGTCCCTTCATCTCCAAACGACTACTGCAACCTACACCCTTCGAGTCTGCTTACTGTATTCATCTCTTGGTCTTCCTCCAATACTAAATATGTGATCCCTTAATGTCTCAGAATGTGTCCTGTCATCCGAGCCCTTCTTCTAGTCATGTTGCGCTACAATATTTGTTCATGAACTCCATTCAGTACCTCCTCATTAGTTACGTGATCTATCCAGTTAATCTTCAGCACTCATCTGTAGCACCACACTTCAAAAGCTTCTGTTCTCTTCTTGTCTAAACAGTTTATCTTCCACTTTTCAGTTCTACACATGGCAACACTCTAGACAAATACCTTCAGAAGAGACTTAAATATATATTTGATGTTAACAAATTTATCTTCTTTAGAAACGCTTTTCTTGCCCTTGCCAGTCTACTTCCTTTTATGTCCTATCTACCTCGGCCAACACCAGTTACGTTGCTACCCAAATAGCAAAACTCATCATACTACTTTTAGTGTCCCATTTCCTAATCTAATTCCCTCAACAGTACCTCACTTAATTCGACTACATTCCATTATCCTTCTTTGGCTTTTGTTGCTGTTTATCTCAGATCGTCCTTAGAAGGCACTATCCATTCCGTTCAACTGCTCTTCCAAGCCATTTGCTGTCTCTGTCAGAAATACAATGTCATCGGCGAACATCAAAGTTTTTAATTCTTTTTCCTGAACTCTATATTCTACTCCAAATTTTTCTTTTGTTTCCTTTAGTGCTTGATCAGTGTACAGATTGAATAACATCGGTACATCTTACCGTCTACTCTACGTTACTGCTCTCGACAACGGCTGTAGAGCATCACGAGATTTATCCGCTGACACCGAGCAAGCGACTTTCAATTGAAACTTATCACCTGTACGGGAATATACGTAACGGTCATACATTGTTGCTGACATACGGAAATTTGGGTCAAACCGTAGGTCGTGCTCGAATAGCTTAATGTAAGGCGACCGCTCGCGATAAGCGGGAAATTCTGGTTCGTTGTTCGACCCGACAAAAATTTTCATTAGAATTATATAGTAATGCCTTCAGCTGCTGACGGTCTTTGATATATATCAACGGGGACAGGTGGAAATGTGTGCCCCGACCGGGACTCGAACACGGGATCTCCTGATTACCTGGCAGACGCTGTATCCATATTTTTTTTTTCATTTTTCATTTTGTTCGTTGTTGATTGTTGTGTTTAGTCGTCACTTGATATCCGTTCAAGATCGTTGTTGATCCTTTCGCTCAGTTCTTTTTATTACAGAGGCCAGCCAGCTCTCTGACCGAACACGCTAAGCTACCGGCATCTGAGCCAGCGAGGGCACGGAGGATACTGTGACTGAAGGGACTATCTCGCGCACGCCTTCCGTGAGACCCACATTATCACTTTATATGCCCACACATTACATTCGTAGTGTCCCTATCCATTACGATTATTACTCGTGGAAGACATTCTTACCAAGTCCCGTAAGAGTCCGGGTAATATGTGTGCATCCGCACAGAAGAGGAAGGTCATGGCCGGTATTGCCAGAACTATATACTTACATGGATATGGTGTCTGTTCATTGCGACATTCACCGTATCCATATAGGTATAAACATTTTCATTGGGTTCGTTCTATTATGCACCTGATGATTGTCCATATTCGCAACTGCGAATACGTTTCATGTAGCCATACAATTTATTGATTAACTGCAGTGTCTTTGCCCATTCGGAAATTCGACCAGTGATCAGTTCGCAATCATTTTCCATAATGCACTTGATCTGTCGGGGTTAATAAAACAGTCTTGGATGGAAAAGATTGTTAAAATTCTGTTCTGGGACAACATTACGAAGGTGATGATAAAGCCGGCCGGGGTGACCAAGCGGTTCTAGACGCTGCAGTCTGGAACCGCGCGACCGCTACGGTCGCAGGTTCGAATACTGCGTCGGGCATGGACGTGTGTGCTGTCCTTAGGGTTCAAATGGCTCTGAGCACTATGGGACTTAATATTTTAGGTCATCAGTCCTCTAGAACTTAGAACTACTTAAACCTAACTAATCTAAGGACAGTACACAATACCCATTCATCACGAGGCAGAGAATGTCCTTAGGGAAGTTAGGTTTAAGTAGTTCTAAATTCTAGGGGACTGATGACCTCAGATGTTAAGTCCCATAGTGCTCAGAGCCATTTGAACCATTTTATTCAGTCACTGTTAAGAATAAGTAAAACAGTTATCTATTTCAGTAATTGTACAAAATCAACAGCTGTACGTGGGACTTTGTCTTCTTTTCAGTTGTCCCCACAGTCCATGATTTACTTCCGTACAGTGTTGCGATCCAGACGTACATTTCCAGAAATCTGTTCCTCAATTTGCCGCCCGTTTTGGCCGAGCGGTTCTAGGCGCTTCAGTCCGGAACCGCACTGCTACTACTGTTACAGGTTCGAATCTTGCCTCGGGCATGGATGTGTGTGATGTCCTTTTTTGTGATGATAATGTAACTTCACAGAGTTGGGTAAATCGAAACACCAGATTTACATATTTACATAATCGACCCAGGTAGAGAAGTGCTACTCTGGAAGTGATATTTGATCGGTTTGTCAAAATATATTCGGGCCTAATATGTAAGCTCGGCAACGAAATTGCATCCGGATTTCGAAATTAGACTTCCGTCTTCGGCAAACTGTGTGGCGTGTAAACATGGTGATAGAAGGAAGGCGTCTTTGGGTGCTCCGTTTGTAAGGATACTGCAGCGTATGTCAGTACTACTTTTCCCTCTCAGTTTCAGGCCACGATGGCCGAGCGGTTCTAGGCGCTTCAGTCCGCTGCCGCGCAACTGCTACGGTCGCAGGTGCGGATCCTTCCTCGGGCATGGATATGTGTGATGTCCTTAGGTTAGTTATGTTTAAGTAGTTCTAAGGGACTGATGACCTCAGATGTTAAGTCCCATAGTGTTCAGAGCCATTTGAACAATTTTTTTTCTCGGGAATGAACACGATGGTGCCGCCACCGTGGGGCGATTAGAACTCTGCTTTGCCGACTAATAAGTGTCAGTTAAATAAAAGTGGTTTATTCCACAAAACAAAAGGAAACACTGAATGTTGCTGGAGCGGGATTTCTGCTCTCACGGCGAATGCTTCGGGCCGGTGAGTAAGGGCCGCCCGGGTGGAGGGGAGGGCTTTATCGCAGTACGGCCGTGTGCAAAAGGGGAGGGGCGGGCGCGATGTCACCGGCAGACAACAAAAGCCGACCCCCGTCCCTCTCGCGTCGTGTCGGCGGCTGCGCGCGGTCGCGGCGGAAACGCTTTAAGTCCGCGGCAGGCGGCGGCGCTGTGTGTGTGCGTGGGTGTGAGAGTGTGCGTGGGCGTGTGCGAGCAGGGGACGCCTGGCGTCGCTGGCGTCTGCCTGCCTTAAAGGGGATGTGCCCGCCGCGCCGCGTAAATATCGCTAGAGGTGGACGACCGCGCTCTCTTCACTCCCACACTCTCCATACTCAGATCGAAACACTACTGCAAGTGCCTTCCGAGATGCCTTTCATAGTCATCGCAGAGTGCAGTTGAAACGTCCCCTTGGAAAAATTAATGAATGACTGTACTGATAAACCTCTTACATTATTTGCTTTTCAAACAGCTGAGCAAAACTGAACGTACTCAGACATTACTCTCTTTACTTATTCTGATCAACACTAAACTGACACACAATATTTTTAGCGCAACGCAATCTGACTTTCAATAATCCCTACAAAAGAATGGCCCTGACTAACAATAACCTATACCTTTCATGAATCACATACCTCACTAAAATCTTCGTTAATCAAACTACTGCAATACAGCGAGGGCCACTACTGACAGCTAAATAAAAGATTCAAACTACTGAAGTCACTAACTACTGATAGGCATAGTTAGCAAATGAAAGATTTTGATAAAGAACAAACAATGTATTTACCGTTATAGAGTTCAAAAGTCATAATATATATATATATATATATATATATATATATATATATATATATATATATATATATATATATATCAGTTGATGACATCCAGTCTTACAAATTTACTGTCTCTGATGGACACACGTCTAGATCATCTGCTCTCAAAATTCCGCCATCTCTCTCCCCACATCCACCACTGCTGGCGGCTCAGCTCCAACTGCGCAACGCTACGCGCTTTTAACAGCCAACTACCCAACACTACAATAGAGAATATTACAACAACGCTAACCAGCCACAGACTGCACACAGCACAGTCAATGATTTTCATATAGAGCGCTACATGGCGTTACCAACATAAAAACCTAAAAAGCCTACTTACACAGTGTATGACGAGCCTACACCTATGTGAGACTAGTGTAAAGTGGATGGCTCTACGTCTGTTACTAATGTACAACACGATATACCTTTTGTTCTTACAAAATTTTGTTACTCTGGCAACGCATATTTTCATAGATTGAGTTTTTTGTTTTATTTTGATGTTTTAAGGACTGATATTTCTAATGTCACGTTTATTTATCTTCCTTTATTTCTGAAAGCTAATCTCTGTATTCTCGAATTTCCCGGGTGAATCCCTGATAATCATATGTAACTAATTATGTTTCCACTTACCTCTTATCAGCAGATAATTTTAATGTTATCGACACACAAAACTGTTAAAAAACCATCACAAATTATTGTTTCTGTTACTGATTATTCAAACCCAACAAAAATAAGGGTTTTCATTCGAAATATTCTACAGATGTCCAATCTGTGGACAAATATCGATACGATGAACAGCAGTCAGCATAGGTGCAAGAACCAGGCACCTGCTGCCAAGGTCCAGACGCAGAAACGTTCGCTGAACGGTCGTGAGGGGACACTGTTGGTAGCCACTTGGTTCATATGGGTGATCAGCAGCCAATCAGTTGCACTTCCATTCGTCTCTGAGCCACTGTTCACCCGCGTCATCTATGGCCCGTGGTGCAACACTGCTGCCTCGATGCCGGTCTTGGACAGCACTATTTTGCCACGCTCAATACACTTTAACCACGGCGTCACGTTAACAGTTTACTAATAGCCACCGCGCGGAATTAGCCGAGCGGTATAAGGTGCTGCAGTCATGGACTGTGCAGCTGGTCCCGGCGGAGGTTTGAGTCCTCCCTCGGGCATGGGTATGTGCATTTGTCCTAAGGATAATTTAGGTTAAGTAGTGTGTAAGCTTAGGGACTGATGACCCTAGCAGTTAAGTCCCATAAGATTTCACACACATTTGAATATTTTCTTCGGCCTTGGCCCAAAAGCAAATGATCATGCTCTTTTGAATTTCAGATAAATCGCTCTGTTTCCTCATTATGACAATGGCTGCACTACTTTTCCCCAACCCCACTCCCTCCTTCCGACATGCTTCATATACCTCCACTGCTGGTGCTTCCCCCTGCCATCTGCGGGTGGTTACTACGCGTTGACGTCGAATAGAGGCGGCGGCCACACTAATGTTACTGAACCGTGCATTAATATGGAAATGAGTGCCAGTGTTTTAGCTCAACAAGCTTAAATGACGTCCTCCTTAAGATAAAATCTGTAGTGTTGAACGAAGTATTCACAAAAAGAACATTTTCGCGTGTACCAAAATGCTAGATTTTTACCAAAAATTAAAAATCTCAAGTGATTAGGATTGACAAAATCCTGTTGGATGGGAACAAAAACTATTTGAAAACATGCAAAATTGTTACTCACCAAAAAGTGTACAACCAGCATTAAACTCGAAAAAAGGTCACTATTCTGTCTCGCAAAAGTGTATAAACATCATAGCAATTCTCATCGCGCTCGGTAGCGCTAAAGTTACAATTTAGTATAATCGTAGGTAAGCATCACTATGATTGTGAAGTGTAAAGTCTGTAGCCACTGATTACCGAGGGAGGGAGTGAACGTCTCCTCATTTGCTCCCACTAGCTTTTAATATCACCTTTTCCCTGAGTTTGAAAAACCGTCATTTAACTCCCTGTATCTCCGTACTGCGAAGTGTCAAGCAATCGGCCGAAGACTATGATTACTCGATGTTAACTGTAATAGGTAATCTGTACGCATCACATGTCTTGCTGTGCTCTTTTATTTGAAGCCTAAAGACAAAGATTTTCTTATTATTTCAGTCTTTTTTAACGTACATTTGAATTCCTAGGACGTGGAAAATGTATATAAATAAACGGCGCCATTGTTTCTGTTGTGAAATATTATGAATATAATTGAATAATACGAAGAAATTAAATCCAAGACTAATCTGGAAGTTCTGGGTGAGGCTGAATTCTCTTATTTCTCATTTCACCTAGGCACTTCAGTCCGAAACCACGCGGGTGCTACGGTCGCAGGTTCGATTCCTGCCTCGGGTATTGATGTGTGTGATGTCCTTAGCTTAGTTCTAAGTCTAGGGGACTGATGACCTCAGATGTTAGGTGTCATAGTGCTTAGAGCCATTTGAACCATTTGAACTCATAAGACCTAAACGTATAGCTGTTACAGGAATACACAGCATGGAAGTGGAAGCAAACTCAATCGACCGTGTCGCGGATGCACACGGCCGAAAGCGTTATTTCATCCATTGCAGCAGATCACTTCGTCTCAGTACCGTGGTACGCGTGCTGACTGCGTAGCCGTTCCGGCCCATTCCAACCATATTTCAATTGATCTTAAAAAAATTAGATCTCACTTTTTCATACTGATGAAACATATACACTCCTGGAAATGGAAAAAAGAACGCATTGACACCGGTGTGTCAGACCCACCATACTTGCTCCGGACACTGCGAGAGGGCTGTACAAGCAATGATTACACGCACGGCACAGCGGACACACCAGGAACCGCGGTGTTGGCCGTCGAATGGCGCTAGCTGCGCAGCATTTGTGCACCGCCGCCGTCAGTGTCAGCCAGTTTGCCGTGGCATACGGAGCTCCATCGCAGTCTTTAACACTGGTAGCATGCCGCGACAGCGTGGACGTGAACCGTATGTGCAGTTGACGGACTTTGAGCGAGGGAGTATAGTGGGCATGCTGGAGGCCAGGTGGACGTACCGCCGAATTGCTCAACACGTGGGGCTGAGGTCTCCACAGTACATCGATGTTGTCGCCAGTGGTCGGCGGAAGGTGCACGTGCCCGTCGACCTGGGACCGGACCGCCAAGACCGTAGGATCCTATGCAGTGCCGTAGGGGACCGCACCGCCACTTCCCAGCAAATTAGGGACACTGTTGCTCCTGGGGTATCGGCGAGGACCATTCGCAACCGTCTCCATGAAGCTGGGCTACGGTCCCGCACACCGTTAGGCCGTCTTCCACTCACGCCCCAACATCGTGCAGCCCGCCTCCAATGGTGTCGCGACAGGCGTGAATGGAGGGACGAATGGAGACGTGTCGTCTTCAGCGATGAGAGTCGCTTCTGCCTTGGTGCCAATGATGGTCGTATGCGTGTTTGGCGCCGTGCAGGTGAGCGCCACAATCAGGACTGCATACATCTGAGGCACACAGGGCCAACACCCGGCATCATGGTGTGGGGAACGATCTCCTACACTGGCCGTACACCTCTGGTGATCGTCGAGGGGACAGTGAATAGTGCACGGTACATCCAAACCGTCATCGAACCCATCGTTCTACCATTCCTAGACCGGCAAGGGAACTTGCTTTTCCAACAGGACAATGCACGTCCGCATGTATCCCGTGCCACCCAACGTGCTCTAGAAGGTGTAAGTCAACTACCCTGGCCAGCAAGATCTCCGGATCTGTCCCCCATTGAGCATGTTTGGGACTGCATGAAGCGTCGTCTCACGCGGTCTGCACGTCCAGCACGAACGCTGGTCCAACTGAGGCACCAGGTGGAAATGGCATGGCAAGCCGTTCCACAGGACTACATCCAGCATCTCTACGATCGTCTCCGTGGGAGAATAGCAGCCTGCATTGCTGCGAAAGGTGGATATACACTGTACTAGTGCCGACATTGTGCATGCTCTGTTGCCTGTGTCTATGTGCCTGTGGTTCTGTCAGTGTGATCATGTGATGTATCTGACCCCAGGAATGTGTCAATAAAGTTTCCCCTTCCTGGGACAATGAATTCACGGGTGTTCTTATTTCAATTTCCAGGAGTGTAGTTGTAAAATTTGGAAAAGACATTAACATTTAAATACGACGGACGGTCGTATTACGATTCCCTTCAAAATGACGTCTGGAACGAAGGTGAGTTCCAAGCAGGGAGCCGTCACTGAGTTTCTTTTGGAGGAAAACCAGAGTATCGAAGATATCGTAGGAGTTCGCAAAATGTCTACGGAGACATAGCAGCGAACAAAAGCATCGTGAATCATAGGGCGAGGTGTCTGTCGTCATCATAACAATGTCGCCCAAACCTTCTCGGTCTCCCGCGTGCCGGCCGACCGCACGCAGCTCTCTCTCCAGCAATGTAGAAACGTGCGGACACTCTCGATCGAGGGATCGATGGCTCACAACGTCACCTCGCTTCTGAACTACTCGGCTCAATTGGAAGTGCTGTCATACTTGTCCACCAGTTGGTGTACTAAAAGGGGTGCGCCCGCTGGGTTTCTCGCCGCGTAACATAAGACAATAAAGATCAACGAACGACCATTTGTGCGGAATTGCTTGTGCTTCATGAGGCTGTTCGGGACAATTTTCTGTCGAACACCGCCATAAGGGATGACATATGGTATGATCACTTCGGACCAGAAACAAAACGGCAATCCATGGAGTGGCCCAACACCGCCCCTCCTGCGAAGAAAAAGTATGGTGAAGTCATGGCGACGGACGTCTGGGACTGTGAAGGGGCTGTTATGTTTGATGCAACAATGGACTCTGAAAAGTCTGCTGTGCTACTTTCAGGAAACTGAAAAAAAAGACTTCGGCACGCTCGTTGCCAGAAAAATACAAACTAACTTCTCCATGACAACGCAAGGCCTCACCAATGTACACGCACGCGAGAGGAGCTCACAAATCGTCGTTAGACTGTTCTGTCTCATCCACCCTACAACACGGATCTCGCACCTTCCATCTGTTTGGTACAATGAAGGCTGCACTGTGCAGAAAGCAGTACCTGGATGATGGGGAGGTTATTGATGCAACAAGACGTTGGTTCTGATGTTGACCGATAGAGTGGAATCGTGTAGGCATACAGGGCGTCCCAGTAACCTGGCGTGAGACCGTCGCACTGAACGGAGATTGTGTTAAGAACTATGGTTTTGTAGCCATGAGAGTGGGGAGTAATATGATGTATTGGAATCCTGAATGAAACCAACCTGCTCTCAGAAAAAAATTTTGGCATTGTTTATTGAATGCCCCACCTAGGTACGTAAACACACACACACACACACACACACACACACACACACACACACACACACACACACACTCCGTCTTCAGGCCACGAGTGGTCTTCCGGGACCATCCTCGGTGGGGAATGCGGATAGGAGGGGCGTGGGGTCAGCAACACCGCTCTCCCGGTCGTTATGATGGTATTCTTGACCGAAGACGTTACTATTCGGTCGAGTAGCTCCTCAGTTAAGGAATTCTGCTACCTAGGCAGTAAAATAACCAATGACAGACGGAGCAAGGAGGACATCAAAAGCAGACTAGCTATGGTAGAAAAGGCATTTCTGGCCAAGAGAAGTCTGATATCAAATACCGGCCTCAATTTGTGGAAGAAATTTCTGAGGATGTACGTCTGGAGTACAGCATTGTATGGTAGTGAAACATGGACTGTGGGAAAACCGGAACAGAAGAGAATCGAAGCATTTGAGATGTGGTGCTATAGACGAATGTTGAAAATTAGGTGGACTGATAAGGTAAGGAATGAGGAGGTTCTACGCAGAATCGGAGAGGAAAGGAATATGTGGAAAACACTGATAAGGAGAAGGGACAGGATGATAGGACATCTGCTAAGACTTGAGGGAATGACTTCCATGGTACTAGCTGTAGAGGGCAAAAACTGTAGAGGAAGTCAGAGGTTGGATTACGTCAAGCAAATAATTGAGGACGTAGGTTGCAAGTGCTACTCTGAGATGAAGAGGTTAGCACAGGAAAGTAATTCGTGGCGGGGCGCATCAAACCAGTCAGTAGACTGATGACAAAAAAAAAAAAGCTCCTCAGTTAGCATCACGAGGCTGAGTGCACACCGAAAAATGGCAACAGCGCATGGCGGCCTGGATGGTCACCCATCCAAGTGCCGACGACGCCCTACAGCGCTTAACTTCGGTGATCTCACGGGAACCGGTGTATCCACTGCGGCAGGGCCGTTGCCTGGTACATAAACTCAATTAAAACTTAATTTTTGTAGGAAAAGGAAAGGATAGCGTAAGCGGACGCTTGTGCAGACGCTTGTTACAGTCACATAAGATCAACAGCTGCACATAGGAAGCAGCTATCACACTCCTTGAAGGATAAGTGCGAAGCCAGCTACGGCGTAGCACTTAATTTATACACCTATACGAGTACTTTGCTTACTCCAGCTGCGGGCAGAAAAAACGCTGAAAGGAAAGGGAACTCCCATTAGTGGCCGGAGCTAGTCACAATATGTGTAGACTTGGAACCGAAAGAGCAGAAGTGTGAAAAAGCAGTCGTTGAGAGATATGACAGTCGCAGAGAGACAAGAATGGAACTGCGCGCCTGCGCGGACGGCCGAAACTGCGCCTTCCCGCTAAAAGTCCCCGCTTTTTGTATACAGGCCGACGCTGGCAGCTCTCTATCTCGCATAAAGTAAATAGCCGCTCGGATTCCTGGGCCGGGCGACAAATCATACGCCCGCTCGGCCCGACAGTCGAATGCGGGGCTCTCCGAGGGAAGAGAGAGATATTCAGATCCTTTTCTGCCGCGCTCTGCCGGCGGGGTAACAGAGCCGGCACAAAAATGGCTGAAAAAAGTGTGCGTAGGAGCGCGGGCGAGGCCGCTGGGCTGAAAATCTCGGGCAATCGTCGCGGCGCGGGCCCTTATTTTTCCCTCAGTGGCCCTCGCGGGGCGCGACAAAAGGAGGAAGACGTCGCGTTCCTCTTCTCTGTTCCTCCGCTTCCTCAGAGCGGCGCCTCCCTCACTCGTCCCTCTCCCCCGCCGCCCGCTGACGTTTTTCGGATCTGTTGTGTCGCGCTCGCCTCTCGCTCTCCAATACCGCCCCGGAGGCTCGCTCTCGGCCGCCAGCCCGTTGCTGCCGCCGCTGCTGCTGGCATGCTGCATCCCGTAATGTAATTCCGGGAATGGTCCCTGATGTAATTTGTCCCCCATCCTCCCCTGAACTGCCGCCGCCTGTGGGTGGATTTCAGCTCGCAGATCCCCGAACGGTTTGCCTTCCGAATGAAGCGGGAATTCCGTCCCTCTTCGCGGGAGCTGCTGCTGCTAAAGGCATTGGGCTTTCTCAGCGAGACGCTGTTGTTGATTGGGCCGAGGAAAACGAAAGAAAAGTTGCCTCTCGGGACTGTTAACCGTTGAGCAGTCAGGGTAACACTCATTTCTTGCGTGCGCTTTGCAGCTGCTCTTAAACGCTTCTGTGGTTCTTCGTTTATACGCCGCTGATTGTTAACCGTTCCAGACTCTCTGGCTACAATTGTGTACATTAACTTTTTCTGCCGGCCGGTGTGGCCGTGCGGTACTAGGAGCTACAGTCTGGAACCACGAGACCGCTACGGTCGCAGGTTCGAATCCTGCCTCGGGCATGGATGTGTGTGAGTTCCTTAGGTTATTTAGGTTTATGTAGTTTTAAGTTCTAGGGGACTTATGACCTCAGAAGATGAGTCCCACAGTGCTCAGAGCCATTTCAACCTTTTTTTTTTTTTTTTTACTGTGTCTTAGCTGCAACAGAAGTATTTTTTCCCAATGGAAATCTGAAGTGAATGTTCAACATTTTCAGCGTGAGCAGTAGTGCCAACTATTAGACACCACTATGAAAATGTCAGCAGGTCAACATAGCAGTGCGCAGCAGCTCGTGACCACCTGAAAACGCGGATGTGCTTGTGTGGTGTGCGTACTGTAAGACCTTCGGTACACACACCATCAGATTATTTGACTGGTCGCTCTAATGAAGTAGGCGAATGTCAGCAATATGTCTCGTGGTCTTATCGTGGCGTGTTTATCTTCTGCCGTTAGGTCAGACGATAGAAAAGCCACTTGCACGCTTAGAGTAGCAGATTGACGGCGACCAACTTTAAACAGAACTTGATTAATTTTCACACACATTTATAAAAATAATAAAAAAATAGACATTTCGTAACTTGATTCTGGATGCTGTTTACAACTGACAATCTGAAGTGCCTTTGGTCTTGGTATGTTAATCTTATTCTCACATATCTCTGATACTTGACAAAATGTCTATACATTTCTCTTCATGGCTATGTACAGGAATATGATAATCTTATTAGGCGCAGACTGAAACTTGACTACAGACTGGTGCAGACTGACTAATCGGAGGTCTGTACACTCGTTATAATACCTCGAGCATTCAGGTATCACTGCGCGAGTGTGATCCGCGAGGAGGAAATGTTCTACGTTAGCAGCAATCTCATTGGCTGCGTTACATATTAATACGGGGATCGGCCGAAGCAGAATTTGGTCCGTCTCTAAGACAGCGCCATCTCGTAGTGCGGAGACGGACAAGCGCTGCGCCTGCGCTGTTGTGATTAGCGGGGCGCGCTCTATTGGGAAAGTTGTGTACACGCCGACTACGTGGAACTATGTACACAACATCTTGCTTCGCTATATGCCACAGCATTATTGAATATTGTTGTTGTTATTTTCCATGGTAATTATTATATGATCATTTTACTATTTATTACAAAAGAAATACTCCGAAAGTAGTTATTTTAGTTCATAAAATGAAGCTAAGTCTATAAAGTATGTTTTGAAAACGGATACACATAATGAGATTTTCACTCTGCAGCGTAGTGTGCGCTGATATGAAACTTCCTGGCAGATCAAAACTGCGTGCCGGACCGGGAATGGGTCCCGAGTTCGAGTCTCGTTCCGGCACACAGTTTTGATCTGCCAGGAAGTTTCATTTATACACATGTTTGTATAAATGTAGCATCTAAAACCATTAAAAAAATAACCCAAGAACATTACCACATAAATAAAAATTTTCCTTCCTCCAGAAAAATGTCATATTTGAGAGAATTAAAGCTACAACACCATGCAGGCGGCACACAACAAACGCCAAACTGTCGTGCAGGGTGAAATGTCTCTGGTACCAGGGGTGGTGGGGTAAATTTTCATTACTGTAGTAGTCGATACCGATGTGTAGAAGATTACAGCGTCAACTACTTGTTCTTTTCCGAAGTTGCAGTGATTTCCTTTGCCAGTAGTCACTTCAGTGTGACGTGATTTTACATTATTACGGCTTCTTTCTTGCTAGCGGTCTCTGACACTGCACATGGGACTTTGCGTTGTGTATTTAGTAGCCAAGTCTTCATTTGCTATTCATGTTATGCACCCTGACTTTTAGAATACTGTTTTAAAATTGATAAGGACAGTTTAGGAAGTGATGTTGGATTAGACAGCTACAACGAAATTGAAACTGAGCATATTTCAGAATATGTACATCTACCTATATGCATCTACATATGTACTCCGCAAGCCAGCAAGCGGTGTGTGGCGGAGGATAATAGGCATGATGCGAATGTGAAGACGAATTTGTTTTGCCAGCTGTGAAATCCTTGAATGAAACAAGTGATCGGAGTGATGAAGACAGAGTCGTAGAGACTGAATCTTTAGCTAAATATTCTGCTAGACACATATTTAGCTCAAACAAATATCGCTGGTCATCGAAACCTCTTCCAACGACGGCCAATGGCATTATTATTATTTTTTTTTTTTGATGTTGGACATACGTGGGGTGAATACATTTGTACCTCAAAATTTCTGCAAAGACGATACTCGGGCGCGCCGCTTTAAGTTTTTGAAGAAGCTTGCAAACTCGTTGGTGACACCACAGATAAAAAGCGCGTCGATAACTGTAACATATCCCATGAACTTCGTGTTTCCGTTCACCTTGTTTTGGGTGCAGTAGAAGTCGTTGTAGAACGACTGGAAAAAGGCAAAGCATGCTCCAGCTCTGGCCTAAAAAAGAAGAGAAAGACGTCTTACATTTGTCATTGTTGCAAGAAGCCAGTCTAGCTTGATTTCTCTACAGAAATTTCCAGCAAGTGCAAAGAAAACTTCTGAGAAGAAAACTAGATTGACTTTTATTTTTTTACGTTACATGCCAGTTTTTTGTGTTTTTATTGTTACATGTAAAATTAACAATGAAACATACCAAAAAAGTAAAATTCACAGTGCAGAATATTTGAGTTTGCGAAGCATTAACATTATCAGGTAATATAATGTTCATTTTGTGTAATTATTTGTTTAAATGCGCTTGTTTTGTAAAAATAAACTTTAAAATTTATTTGAATGTATTTTTGTGTGGTGTTCATGTAACCCTTTACATACGAGTGTGCGTCAAATGAAAACCTTAAATATTTTTAAAAATATTATTTATTGTGCCGAAATAGTACAAAGCTGTATCAGTTTTCAACATAATCTCCCCCACGCTCAATGCAAGTCCTCCAGCGCTTACAAAGTGCATAAATTCCTTTAGAAAAAAATTATTTTGATAGTCCGCGCAACCACTCATGCACCGCGTGGAGTACCTCTTCATCAGAACGGAACTTCTTTCCTCCCATTGCGTCTTTGAATGGTCCAAACGTATGGAAATCACTTGGGGGCAAGGTCTGGTGAGTATGGTGAATGAGGAAGACACTCAAAATGCAGGTCTGTGATTGTTGCAACTGTTGTACGGGCAGTGTGGGGCCTTGCATTGTCATGTTGCAAAAAGACACCTGCTGACAGGAATCCACGTCGCTTTGATTTGAATGCAGGTCGCAGATGATTTTTTAGGAGATCTGTGTATGATGCACTGGTGACAGTGGTTCCTCTAGGCATGTAATACTCCAAAATAAAGCCTTTTGCGTCCCAAAAGAGAGTCAGCATAACCTTCCCTGCTGATGGTTCTGTTCGAAACTTATTTGGTTTTGGTGATGAGGAATGTGCGCTATTCATTGGTTGCTCTCTTCGTTCCCGGTTGGCGGAAGTGAACCCAGGTTTCGTGTCCAGTAACGATTCTTGCTTGGAAGCCATCACCTTCTCGTTCAAAGCGCCGAAGAAGTTCTTCACAAGTATCAACACGTCGTTCTCTCATTTCGGAAGTCAGCTGCTGTGGCACCGATCTTGCAGACACTTTGTGAAACTGGAGCACATCATGCACAATGTGATGTGCTGACCCATGACTAATCTGTAAACATGCTGCAACTTCATTCAGTGTCACTCGGCGGTTTTCTTTCACTATGGCTTCAACTGCTGCAATGTTCTGTGGAGTCACAACTCTTTGTGCCTGACCTGTACGAGGAGCATCTTCCACTGAAGTCACGCCATTTGCGAACTTCCTACTCCATTCGTTGACATGCTGCTGTGACAAAAATGCATCACCGTACTGAACCTTCATTCGTCGATAAATTTCAATAGGTTTCATACCTTCACTACGCAAAATCCGCATAAAAGAACGTGCACGGGGGCTTAATTTAAAATGCAACAATTTTAGTAGTTGTGTGTCCGGTTACGAAATCTTGTAGCTGGTTGGCCCTGAGTAGTATTAGCTGCAATCTGACTGCATAAAATAAAAATAAAGAATGACAAGAAATTTCCATTAACACAATTGATTAATTAAGACCCCTGGAATTATAAAAGCTACGAAACAACAAAGCACAAGTGTAGCTGTTCTGTGTGTGGTAGTGTGACTCATCGTACATGTATCTGGCACGGTTCTTCCTCAATACGACAAGATATTTTAAACACCATTTACAATGAACTAATTGAAAAACCAGTAATAGTATAATTGCAACATAGAAACCAGAATTACAAGTCTAATACATGAACACGAGGCGGATGCTTTGTTGACTGAGCCTGTGACCAAGAGGCATTGTCATTAAAGAAATGTGAAACAATTTTTTTTCTTTTACCTCAGTATGTATTGACGAAAACTACACTGTGATCATTGCAACATCTTCCATCTAAACATTACACCAATCGAGCAGCATCTACTCTCTCGCCGAACAGAACAACAACTGCACTCGACACCCTCTCAACAAGTACTGCCCACGGCAACCTCTGAACTACTACTGCACCAGTGGAGGCGGCGGAATAATACTCTTTGGCGCAATCTCTGGCGCTGTGACTCAGTGTAGCCACCTTTCAAACGCTGTTCTTCTCTGGTGCAAGTCGCAAGTGCGGCGGCCATCTTTATACGGATACTGCGACGCTATGTGTGCATCTGCACTATAATGCCACCTACAGGCCATTCTGTACGCTGTTTGTAGCACGCTTACCAAGTTACAGGAAACGGCGCGAAATTTCGATTTGTTATTACAAATTTAAGGTTTTCATTTGACTCACCCTCCTAAAAAACTGAACTGTCTTACTGAAACTGCTGAATCCAATTTTTATGCGCATTTAAACGTAGCGATCTGTTAGACCGCACATTGGACAGAGTGTGACAAAAAATGACCTGGGGAAGCTAAGGGCTAAGTATGTCGAATCCTACTCAATCTGTAATAGAGATCGACGGTAACCTTTCAGACTGTTTTATACTGTACGAAACAGGAGCCAACACGATCTTCATTTTACAGCCTGCTACGCTGCAGAGTCCCGTTACGCGTTTACCACGGAACACGTAATAAACCTGCCGTGACGTACCGCAGAGGCGCCTGTGGGGCGACGGCGATAATATCCCGTTACGCGGTATTGCGCGGTCGTCCCGCGGCCATTAAGGCCGGAACTCTTTGCGGTGCCCGGCGACGCACGCCGTTCCGATGTGCGGTTTTGCGGCGGTAATAATCCGCCGATATCACGGGCCGTAATTCGGGCGCCCTTGCGCCACTGGCGTAGGCAAAGCCGGTGTCTAATAGCCGGCCGTCACAACTTTGATTACACTTGTTTAATTAATTAGGAGGGCTCCGCGCAGTGGGGGCGCACCGCATTGTTAGAAAGAGGAAGAGTGGCTCGCCGCGCCGGCAACTCGAGACGGGGAGTTTGGAGACGCTTTGAAACCGCCGTACGGGGGGGAATCCGCTGCAAGTTGCTGTACGTTATTTTAAGCGTCGCTGTCAAAAGCGATCAGAGTGAGGGAAACACGTGGGATGATGCGATCTGTGACGTCTTTAATTTGTAATCCGACGTGGAACGCTTCTATGGCCAGGTAGTTAGCAGTTTTACCTCTACAGGTCTCCTCCAATCCTTGGATCCAAGAAAGATCTGGCATGGAACAATAGAATCCTTAGATTATACAGACTTTGGCACGGAAGTCTGGTGTACCATTGGGAAACAGCGAGGAGCGTTCAATAAGTGATGTGCTACATTTTTTCCTCGGACAGTTTGGGTTGAAAAAATGCGAAATTTGTTATGGGGCGTCGTGGAATATTTCTGCTTCAGCCTCTGTAGTTTTTCATGAAGCTGCGAGAGCTGGCGACGCTTTACGAACCCTTACTAATGGCGTCTGTAACGGAAGTGCGTTGCAAGCAGAGAGCTGTCTTTAAGTTTCTTTTGGCCAGAAAATCGTAGCTTCACAGATATTCATAGGCGCTTGCAGAACGTCTACGGAGTCTTGGTTCAAATGGCCCTGAGCACTATGGGACTTAACATCGGAGGTCATCAATCCCCTAGAACTTAGAACTACTTAAACCTAACTAACCTACGGACAAACTGCCTATTGGCTTCTGTCTCGGGTTCTCGCCCGACCTTCATCTAATGATTTCTCTGACGTTGCGCCAGCACGAGTGGCTGGCATTGTCAAAGCTTCAACCTCCATTGCCGGTGGTGAAACTTCGACAATGTCAGCCACTCGTGCTGGCGAAACGTCAGAAAAATCATTAGATGAACGTCGGCCGAAGAACCCGAGAGAGAAGCCAATAGGCAGTTTGTCAACAAGTGGCCACGAAAGCCTTAACAATTTTTTATTAACCTAAGGACATCACACACATCCACACTGAAGCGCCTAGAACCATTCGGCCACCGCGGTCGGCTCTACGGAGTCTTGTCGGTGACCAAAAGAACGGTGAGTCGTTGGGCGAGACGTCTGACACCATCGCAACGAGGTCGTAGAAATCTGTCAATTCATCGGCGTTCCGGCCGGCCGTACACAGCTGTGACTCTTACAATACTAGAACGTGCGGACTCACTTATTCGAGGTGACCGACGATCACAATCAAACACCTCTCTGCTCAACTGGACCTCTCAGTTGGTCGTGCTGACAAACGTCCATCAGTTGAGGTACTCAAAGGTGTGCATCCGGTGGGTTTCTCGCCATATAACACAAGACCGTGAAGAGGTTCCATCTGTTTGGCCCAATGAAGGGTGCTCTCTGCGGGAAGCAGTACGTGGATGATGGGGACGTTATTGATGCAGCAAGACGTATGTTCGAACGTCACTAGTACAGTGGTACCTTACGAGCATACATGGTGCACGCGTTCTGTCCGTGTGTAAAATTGGAAATTTCACCGAGAGCGGATTGGGATGGCCCGGAGACTTGGCCCAGCATTTCAGAAACTGCACGACTTGTCGGGTGCTTGAGGAATACTGTGGGGATTGTTGTCTTCAACATGTGCCGATCCAATCTGAAACCACGTCCAGACACCGTGGTGTTGGGCGACCAGCTCTCATAACAGATGTTGGACGTCATAGGCTGGGTAAACAGGACAGGCGGTGAACTGTGGGGGAACTAACATCAGACTTTAATGCTGGACAGAGTACAAGTGTGTCTGAACACACAGTCAACTGGACTCTTCTAACGATTGGCCTTCGGAGCCAACGACCCATGAACCGATGTTAACACCACGACATCAGCAGCTACGACTGAAGTTGGGACGAGATCATTGGCACTGGACATTGGCCTTATGGCACAGCGCACCATGGTTTAATGAATCCCGATACGTTCTTCATCATACCAATGGGAGAGCTCGAATTCGTCATCTTCCAGGGTAACAGCTCCTTGACACCTGCACTGCGGGCCGGCGATAAGCTGTCGGCGGCTCCATGGCTCCAGTGAAGCTCGTGTAAGGCATCATGACAGCCAAGGAGTATCGTACACTGGTTCCAGACCACGCACACCCCTTCATGACGATCATGTTTCCCGACGGCAGCGGCATTTTTCAACAAGATAATCCTTCACGGCACAAGGCCAGGAGTGTGACAAAGTGGTTCGAGAAACACAGTGGTGAGTTCCAGTTAATGTGCTGGTTCCCCAACTCGCCAGATTTGAACCCGATCGAACACGCCTGGGATGTGACTGAACGTGGCGTCAGAACTCATCGGCCCCTTCCCGGTATTTGCGGGAATTAGGTGACCTGTATGTGCAGAGGGGGTGCTAACTCCCTCCAGCTACCTACCAAAGCCTTCAAGTCCACGACGCGTCGCCTCTGTTATCAGCCCCGCTGTTAGGTAGGTGCGCAGCCGTGTTCAAGGCGGCCACTTTAAATTTCTGCAGGTTAGGAATGTCCCTCGCTGGGTCAACTGTATGAAATTGCTGTGCTCCGTCAAATTTGCGCCCATTGAAAAGTCTGTGGATTTTGCGCCCAGTATTCCTGGAACTAAAGAAATTTAGGTACGTACGTACGCTAAATACCTAGCAATTACTACCACGAACAACTTAAATTGGAACGATCACGTAGATATGTTGTGGGAAAGGCAAACCAAAAACTGCGTTTTATTTTCAGAATACTTATAAGCCGCAAAGGCTCTACTAAAGAGACTGCCTACACTAAGCTTGTTCGTCCTCTGCTAGAGTACTGCTGTGTGGCATGGTACTCTTACCAGATAGGATTGACGGAAGGCATCGAAAAAATCCAAAAAAGGCAGCTCATTTTGTATTACCGCGAAATAGGAGAGAAAGTATCACTTATATGATAATCGAGTCGGGTTGGCAACGAAATTTCAACGATCAGCTTTCTCCTCTAAATGTGAAAATATTTTATTGTCGTCAGCCGACATCAGGCGAAATGATCATTGTAATAAAATAAGAGGAATCAGAGCTCGTACAGCCGGCCGCTGTGGCCGAGCGGCTCTAGGCGCTTCAGTCCGAACCGCGCAGCTGCTACGGCCGCAGGTTCGAATCCTGCCTCGGGCATGGATGTGTGTGATGTGCTTAGGTTAGGTTTAAGTAGTTCTAAGTGTAGGGGACAGATGACCACAGATGTTGTTCCATAGTGCTTCGAGCCATTTGAACCATTTGAAGAGCTCGTACAGAATCATTTGACTGTTCATTTTCCCCGTGCGCTGTTAGAGAGTGGAACGGTAGAGAAATAGTCTGAAAATTGTTTGAATAAACCTCTTGCAGGCTGTTAAATGTCAATTGCAGAGTAGCAAAGTAGATGTAGATAGTGATTTTTCCCTCGCTCAACGTGCGAATGGATTAGGACAGAAAATCGACAATATTTGTATGAAGTATACTCTGCCATGCACTGTAAAGTGGTTTGTAACTTATGTATACGAGATGATTCCATGATGATGTTACAAACTTTCAGGGATGATGGAGAAGGGTAAATATATCAATTTGAGGAAAGGGCTTCTGGTCCGGGAAACGACTGAGTCAAAAGTTATAAGCGAAAATCGTTCCGGTACATGTGGCAGTGCACCACTTGTACTGCAAGCTCTTTGTTTTCCATATTTTGGGAAGAGGTATTGTGGACGAAAACAAAGATAAAAGTGCAGTAAACCTGAGCTATAGACTATGAGCATTTTCTCGTCACTGCTGCTATGTAACACATCTCTTCCACTGACCAAGTGCTCACAGGTCTTAAGCCATGCGATTTAAAGCCCATGTTTATTAGAGAATGTTTCCTTGTTTTGGTCCATACTACTTCCCCCCAAATTTGGAACGCAAAGAACCTGCAGTAGAAGAGTTCGGCAGTCGGAGGCATAAAAAAAAAAAAAAGAAGTACAAATTGCTCCGAGCACTATGGGACTTAACATCTGTGGTCATCAGTCCCCTAGAACTTAGAACTACTTAAACCTAACTAACCTAAGGACATCACGCACATCCATGCCCGAGAGAGGATTCGAACCTGCGACCGTAGTAGTCGCGTGGTTCCGAACTGAGCGCCGAGAACCGCTAGACCACCGCGGCCGGCTCAGAGGTATCAGGACGATGTTCGGTTATAACTTCTGATTCGGTCGTTTCTGGACCAGGGTCCCTTACCTGAGATTGATACATTTTCACTTCTCCATCGTTCCTGAAAGTTTCTGACATAATCACAAAATCACCATGTATAGATGTAGGATCGACAACCGAAACTACAACAGCACTGTGTACTCTGCACCGCAAATTCTGTTCAGGCGTGCCGATGAGCTATGTAAGTTTTAAATGTAAGTGTACTTATGGGACCTACTAGAGCAAGTAGAAGCTTTCCGTGGAAACTTCCACTGGTGGCTCTCTGATATTCTTGCAATAAGTTCTCTTTCTTTTCAGTTCCCGTGTCGCCGAGAATCCATCTGGTCGGTTACACAGCGCCGCGCTGTAAAGTAATTTTAAGAGCAGTAACACAACCGGAGCACCGAAAGGCTCGTCTGGTGCTGGCAAACCGCAGTTTACGCTCGCAGCGGTCATCATTCCACCAAAAGAGGCGCATTAAGCGGCCTCGAGGACTCGTTTCCGCGAGATTATACGGCCGCCGCTGTCACCCAAAGCTGCGTCAGGACCAGACTCCATTGCTTTATGCCCATCGAGTTTCATGGAGAGTGTAAAGCTTAGGCCCCCAGCTGCGGCCTGGCAGTAAACTTTCTGGACAGCTGTTGGACAATGGAATGCCTTTTTCTTTTTCTATTGCAACACCTATTCTTGCAAGGCAAAATGGTCGTTGATCTTTCACGTCTAAGTTTGTTTGTCTTTATTTATCTTTTGGACTTCATAAGAGAGTATAAAACAGAGTAAAACTCGCGAAAATAAAAAGTGATGTGATTGATTGCCGACTTCCTTCTGTTGTTGACAGTCGCCTGCCGATGTACGCACTTCCGGCATTTTAGGTGCTCTCGCTTCACCACGTAGCATGACCCTGCAGTCTTCGCCCACCGTAGCTGCAGGGAGAGTTCTTCGTAATCAGGCGCGTCTCGTTCGATGGCAAAAATTCTTTTTGTCGGAAACGGCAAACAGCAAAAATCTCACTAAGAACTAAGCTTCACAGTAGAGTTGTAGTCTACCAAAACTCCGATTTGGGATTTTTGGTATAGTACATAAATCACGTAGTAAATAGTAGCATTATCGGTGGAATTGGTAGCATTTGTAGGGAAAGAGACGTCAATGAATGTGAGGAACTGGGAGCCGATGACATCTCTTTTTTTTTCACGTAGTGAGAACCTCATATCATTCAGGGCTAAATTGTGTATTTTATATCTTTAGAGAACATGAATGGAAATTTGAGGTAATAAAAACTACTTGAGCTCGTAACTATTGCAGTTTTATATGACCAGAGCAATTACTTATGTACAGTTTACATGCACAACGCAAAAAAAAACTATGTTCTTTTTGTTGTTGTTTTGAACTAAACAAAAATTTCTACATCATGACCAAAGACAGGAGTTTCCTGTTACTGATAAATACGAAAGTTATTTATGAATAATAGAAACATGTTTTATATATTCTCGACGAGATATTGTAGCCAAATTTAATATATTTTAGTTTTGTGAATTTTATCTCAGCGCTATATGAGAAATCTGTGGTTAATTTCTTTTAATTTTTGTCACAACATCCCTTTGTTTCAAATTACAAATCAATAATTTTCGAATGATACCTGAATTAGACATTGACAATTTCTATTTTGCTCTAAATACCGTTTGTTTTTAAGTTACATACAGGAGGATAACTACGTAGAAAAAATTGTTTCCTACATTAGCGGCGCTTCAAAGTTGATCAAACATGTAAACAAAGCGGTCGATATGAGGTAATTCCCAATACATATGGAACACACGTAACGCACAGGTAACGCAGGTACAATCTCAACTGACCAAGTCTGTTAGGAAAACTATAATACTTTACACTTACTCATGACTGTCTACGGCCAATTACGGTAGTTGTAGGGCTCTGCTCGAGAGTGTTGCAGGAACCGCTACCTGTTCTAGTCGATCAATCATATGAACGGAGGAGGGGGAGGGGATACAGCTACAAGCAATCCCCAAGCGTCCACTACTTCGGAAAGATGCAGAATAAACAGAGGGAAACTATTTTTAAGTATTATTTTTGTAAATGTTATGAGGGGTCAGATACATATTTTCCGTAAGACACATTATTTTCTTAAATTTTATTTTATACTAACTTAGCGTCCACTGGTTTGCTCGAGTTTGCGTAGTAATTACGTTAAAGATACTTTTATAAACATATATTAGGCCCACTGAGAAATTGATCATTTGTTTCTTTTCCTATGCCGGTCGCAGGTTCGAATCCTGCCTCGGACATGGATGTGTGTGATGTCCTTAGGTTAGTTAGGTTTAAGTAGTTCTAAGTTGTAGGGGACTGATGATCTCAGATGTTAATTCCCATAGTGCTCAGAGCCATTTGAACCATTTTTTTCCTATGAAACTCTGACAAAACCGAATTGTCGTAGTGACTGCTAAATAGCTTTCTTTGACTTAGTTCACAAATATCACACATATCGCTTGTAGTGAGGCCGTGATTTCGATGTGCACAGTTTCTTGCAAATTACATTGTCTGTAATATCTTGTGTAATGGCTTATTCGCAGACGATGTGATCCGGGTACTGCTTGCTTCACATTCACAAGAGTCCGTGGTGCGCTAAATGCTGTAGTGGTAACACCGGCTCCTGTCAGATCACCGAAGTTAAGCGCTAGACACTTGGATGGGTGACCATGGTCTGCCGAGCGCTAATGGCAAGCGGGATGTACTCAGCCCTTGTGAGGCAAACTGCGGAGCTACTTGATTGAGAAGCAGCGGCTCCGCGTCTCGTAAACTGACATACGGGCGGGAGAGCTGTCCGTCTCTTATCTGCATCTAGTGACGCCTATGGGGTGAGGATGACATGGCGGCTGCTCGATATCGTTGGGCCTTCATGGCCTGTTCGAGCAATTTAGTTTTTTAGCTAGGATAAGGATCACGTCCCGACAGACAGAGTATAGCTCTCTCGATTGGAAGGAAGTATGTCATTCTTGTTGTTTCTTATCATTGAATAACATACTGTGTACTTTCTTTTTGTCCCATTCATTTTGAGTCATCATATATACTGAAGAGCCAAAGAAACTGGTACACCTGCCTGATATCGTGTAGCGCACCCCCACCCCCCCCCCCTCCCCAAACTCGCGCAAGTGCCGCAACGGGACGTGGTATGGCAACAACTGATGTCTGAAGTAATGTTATAGGGAACTGAAACCATGAATCGTGCAGGGCTGTCGATATATCCGTTAAGAGTACGAACCGGTGGAGATGTCTTCTCAACAACACGTTGCAAGGTATCCCAGATATACTCAATAATGTTCATGTCTGGGAAGTATGGTGGCCAACACAAGTGTTTAAACTCAGAAGAGTGTTCCTGGAGCCACTCACTAGCAATTTTGGGCGTGTGGGGTGTCCCATTGTCCTGCTGGAATTTCCCAAGTCCGTCGGAATGTACATGGACATGAATCGATGCAGGCGTTCAGACAGGATGCTTACGTACATGCATCCTGTCAGAGGCGTATCTGTGCATATCACTGGGCCAATATCACTCGAAGTACATACGCCACACATCATTACAGACCTTCCACCGGCCTGAACAGTGCCCTGCTGGCATGCAGGGTCCATGGATTCGTGAGTTGTCTCCATATCCATAAACGTCTATTCACTCGATGCAATTTGAAACGGGACTCGTCTGACCAGGCAACATGTTTCCAGCCATCAACAGTCCAGTGTCGGTGCTGAGGGGCCCACGCGAAGCGTGAAGTTTCGTGTCGTGCAGTCATCAAGGGTTACGCTATTGGGCGTTGGGCTCCGAAAGCCCATATCAATGATTTATCGTTCAATGGTTCGCACGCTCACCCTTGTTGATGACCCAGCATTGAAATTTGCAGCAGTTTGCATAAGGGTCGCACTTCTCTCATACTGAAAGATTCTCTTCATTCGTCGTTGGACCCGTTTTTGCAGGATCTTTTTCCGGCAGCAGCGATGCTATATTTGATGTTTTACTGTATTTATGATATTCACGGCACACTTGTGAAATGTTCGTACGGGAAAATCCCCACTTCGACGCTAGCTGGGAGTTGCTGTGTCCCATCGCTCGTGTGCCGACTATAGCATCGCGTTCAGACTTAGTTAAATCTTGATAACCTGCCATTGTAGCAGCAGTAACCGATCTAACAACTGAGCTTGATACTTGTTGTCTTATATAGACGTTGCCGACCGCAGCGCCGTATTCTGCCTCTTTACATATCTCTGCAATTGAATACGCACGCCTATACCAGTTTCTATGGCACTTCAGAGTAGATATGCAACACAGAAAATAAAATTCTTGTTCCCTCAAACCATCACAGAGGCAACCCGCAAGTGGCGCTGGGTGACCGGGTGAGCGTCTCATAGTAACAGTAATGTAGATGTAATGGCGGGCAGATGGACTGCGTGTGACATAGTGGACTGGTGCAGTCTCTGGGTTTGGGGCGGCCATTGTGGCGGGGTTAAAAGTGCGGTCGGCTCTGTGGCGCCCGATTCACGCGCAGACAATGAGCGGCAGCGGAGGCACGCAAAGCGGCCGGTGCATCCATTAGAGACGCCGACAATGCTGGCACGGAGCGGCTGTCCACAGGACTGCAGCGCGGCGATGGCGCGTGCCGCCGTAATCCGATGCGCGCCTGTCCGACGGGCTTCCGATTGGCGCGCGTCCGTCCGCCACCGGATGACGTAATTGGAGCACAACGCCTCCCGCAGCTGTCGCGCTGCAGTGTCCGCTGGTCGGCGCGCTAATGCCTTTGTAATGACAGCCCTTTCCGGGATGAACGCCGCGCGCTGATTCCAGCTTGTACCTGCCCGTCATGTCACCTTCTCACTCTCTGCATCCTAAGAGCTGGAATACTCGTGAGAATTACTTATGAAGAAACAGTCACGATCGCAAGGTATCATTTATTTAAAATGACCGATTTCGGCGCTTACAGTAGGCCATCTTCAGACTGACAGCACTGTAAAGATCTTAAAAGTACACGGATTTTATAGTCAGTCTTGCACAAAATGTACGAAGATTAAATTAACAAGACGCGATGTTTTATCCGTTTGCAGGAGCTGGCGACTTGCTGAGCACCGAGCGAGGTGGCGCAGTGGTTAACACACTGGACTCGCATTCGGGAGGACGATGGTTCAATCCCGTCTCCAGCCATCCTGATTTAGGTTTTCCGTGATTTCCCTAAATCGTTTCAGGCAAATGCCGGGATGGTTCCTTTGAAAGGGCACGGCCGATTTCCTTCCCCATCCTTCCCCAACCCGAGCTTGCGCTCCGTCTCTAATGACCTCGTCGTCGACGGGAAGTTAAACAACACTAACCTAACCTTGCTGAGCAGCTGCATGATGTTAAGACGGTCTGCTGCTAGTGCCTGTACTGCTATGCTATAAATAGCGTTCGATGCCTCGTCAATTTTTCTGCATTGCGTTAGCTACAGCCAGTGGGGTCTTACTTTACATAAAAATATTTATGACGTGCGAATGAAGTATAAAAGTAACAGCACAGTTATACATATTTCATTATGCAAGTTCTACTGTTTAGAGAAATAGTGAAGGTCCTTAATAACATTTACTTAACTTTAAGTAAATTTTAAATACAAGTTCTCCGATACAAAATGTTGTGCAAACGTCGAACGCCAGCTGATGGTGCCTGTTGGGGCTTCAAGGCGACGCCGTTACCATGGAAACGACTATGTGTTGGCCGTTGCCTGTCAAAGACCACGCTCTAGCACGCTGTCGCCTAGGCGACGTTGAATAGTGCCTATTGCCACCCGAAGATGTGTGTAGATTACGCTGTTCCCCTGGAGACGTTGTCCAGGTAGCCTTTACTTTGACTGAATTGGCGATTTGCACGAAATTTTCAGCATTGTACTTAGAGAAGACCGTAATTTATAAGAGATTGGGAGAATTAAACATTTGCAGTAAATATAATCTGTGAGTAAATCAGTGTAGAGTGAAGACAAAAAATATTTCTAGATTATTAATTAAAATTTATAATAAGAGCTATGAACGTATTACAGTCATAAAATAAATACAACGGCGTTTATAAAAGGTGTTTTTTTCTGTTACATACAGAACCAGTATTCGTAAACGATTTAGAAAATAAAATATAAAAACAGTGACGGAATCAATTGGTCACATTATTTCTTTAAAAAGATCGAAAAAGGCCGTTTCCTGAAAATCTAATTGTCCATTTAAAAGAAATGAATTATTTTTTTTCCGCGAATAAAAATTTGAAGGTGCTCTAGTGCGTTCAAAAGATTAACCCCTTCGGCTCGTGTGTACGGGTTGCGAGGCAGTTGGTGTTGTCACATTCTGTATGTACTTCATTTATAATGTGTGTCCAGACATCCATTTATTTCTTGAGACTCCTGAGATATGTTCCATAAAAACTTACGTCCAGTCTGTCCGATGCCTGCAGTCTACATATACCAGAGCGATAACTAATTATTACAAGTAAGATCGCTGACACTCCCAACCGTGCTGTTTAAAAATACACCTGAGTCTTTTGCTGTCAGACAGTTTGTTTCTCTCAGACAGTACTCGTAGAATTGTTTGCGCTTGGGGTGAATTCTAGCTGATAGTTACTGCCTGATAGTTCTTTGCTAATACTTTCTGCAAGTGTCTGGAGATACTTGTTGGTGCAGTAGCTGACTTTTGGGTGGAGAGTGTCTGTGAGAGCTGAGGGATCATTCACCACGAAATTTGTCTGTCGTAGTTCTGTACGTGGAGGAAGAGAAAAAAAGTAAACGATCGTGTCCTTGTTGGATAAGAGAGTGGATTAGGTGGCGAGATGATTTTGGAGCAAGCAAGTATATCACTGTAGAGTTTGTGATGGAAAATCGATAGCAAAATTGAAATTTCACGAGAATGACAGCAGACGAGAGGAAAGAAACACTGTTTATAAATGCGTCCAAAATTGCCAGTCTAGACACTGTTACACGTAAATCCGTTAGTGTTAAAGACAGACTGCTTGTGAAACCCATATTTCTAGCATCAGTCACGTTTATTCTCTTTAATATTTAGTAAAGTGAGAATTAAAATGAAATACCATTAAATCAGTTTCATCTTGATACCCACAGACGGTCAAAAGCCAATTAGAGGGGATAGATGGTAGATGAAAGATTTCCGGACGTAAATTTCTTTGAGTGTTTTTACTTTCATTGACTTAACTACCCACTCGTAAATCCCTGAAGGTCTCTTCTTCATCATCCAATATAACAATATAAATAAATACCACGTCATAACAAATTATGCATACACCTGTATTACGTGAAGTTAAATGTCAGTTGTCCGGGTTCCAAAATGATTTCTTTCAAACATATCTTCACTTTTTCCTCTATATTAATTAATCTCTGTTATAAAACGGCTTTGCTTGATCCCTTGACTTGTGAATATTGTGGTAAATTTTATCTGTGGACGTATTACGAACTGTAGTCATTTCAGCCAACGCACTTTGCTTTTTATCTTTGTTCCTGTAGTTTAGTAACTGTACATTCCATAACTCTGCACTTTCCACATACAAACTAATTAAATGCACAACTTTGTTCTGAGTCCACTTCCTGGCAGCTTACTGCATTACTTTTTTTGTCGACACATCAGTGACATTCACCTACAGTGCGTATCCATTGCGACAATATTCTCATCTGTCCCTACAATGTCGATAAACGTTTTTTAGAGCGTCTCGTTGCAGTTTTGATGTGGCACAGCGGGTAGTGCGAGAACTTCTATATTTAAATGAGTGTGGCTGTACTTAAAAAAAAATACAACCTGACTTCAAATAATTAAAACAAAAGAATGGCCCTGCCAGAGCGGCCTATATGCCTATATAGAATTTGCCACAGTTACAAGTGATTTCGTATATTCCTGTCTTTACTATTGCGCAAAAGGTGTCCAGTATTGTTGTAGATATAAAACGATTTTTTAAAGGTCGTAGATTTGATCTTTCTGGCCACATTCTGGAATTTTCCTATATATGCAACCGCAGTCAATTTACTGAGATCCTAGGAGGAGGGAGAGGATCGATAACACAATATAGAAGGGATTTTTTCTACCCGAGGACTGGGAGATTGTGCCGTCCTCATCATTTCATCAGTATCATCATCATCATTATCATCATCATTCGTGACAGTCGCTAATTTAGATTGTATAAAAACTGGACTGTGTGAAAATTGGGGCTATGTACGGGCGCTGATGACCGCGCAGTTGAGCGCCCCACAAGCCAAACATCATCCACGCCATCCAGGGCACTTATCCTAACATTTACACTGCGATAAATTTCTTCAAATTCACGACGCCTTTTGTCGGGTGCAATATGTACGTGTCTCTTCTGCAAATAAAGACATGTGTTTACTGTGCTGCAATTCTGGCCTGTTCTCATTTAACTTTCGGAAGGCCACACGTCTTCCATCCACTACGTCCAACTTGAACATTTTTTAATGCAATATAATGTCCACAAACGCAGTAGTGTGACCATTGTGGTCTCACTAAAATTTATTTTCCTCAATTTATATATCTTCTCTGAAGAATTGTTTTAATTTGTAATGTAGTTCACCATCTCAATATGTGATACATTTTAACTAAGCTAAATAATTTTTACTTCACTGAAATAATTCTCTCTTTAGTTTTATATCGAACGTTATTACTTGTCATCTTTGACAGCCAATTGAGAGACTCTTTCCTTACACCTGGTTCAAAATCTTTGGTCTCACAAAACTGACAGCACATATGTTTATCTTCACACCTGATGATGGTCTAATAGTAGGAAACCGATTAGGCAAGAAATAATGAACATGGTAGAATGTTATGCAAGTGTAGTATGTTTTTCATTCACAATGTATAAAATACTGTACAGTGAAATAACCGAACAACTAGTTAAAGCAAAGATGCCTCCATAATGTCTTCGGTTTCCCCACATAAGGAGAAATGCATCAGAATTTCACTAGCAAATTTTGAATCGTGTTATTGTTTGCTCCGTCGTTTGAAAAAAAAAAGAATGTTTCCAAAACATATGACGGTGATACGTTTTCCAGAACAATTAAACCAGTCTTCTGTGAACACTGAAATCCCTCTCAACTTTTTATTTTCTAACACAACTTTCGTTTTATTGTTAATGTTTAATTTGCTGGAATTTAATTCTTCCGTATGTGCAGAACGCTCGAGCAATCGAAGCGGGGGTTTGTCAACTGGAAATAAACTTTGCTGCATGTGAAATCAGAAAATACGTTTTCCCTGCCGTTTCGCGTTTTCATTAAAGAATTAAATTCGTCCCGTCAGCCGCCAGGGACAATTTCCGCCGTGGCCGGATAGAACCCTTCCCGGAGCGCGTGATTAAAATGTTTAAATGAATAATTGGATTTCGATTAATTTTTGGACATGAAACGTGTATTAAATACTCACTGTTTGTGGTCATGCCATTGCTCCAAACAGAAGTAGCTCATACGTCGCTAATACGGGAACTGATGTAATTCGACCAACACAGCGCGTCTCGGTTTTGTAAAGTGAATGTTTGGAATTATTTTTCTTTTACATGATCTCATTTACAATGCTATTCGCTTCATCGACAGATAATGTATTTTTTTCTGAAAACACTCCGTTAGAATAGGCGTTTGTATGTTTGTCGCGGTCTCCACTTACAAATGCTTTCAGTTTCTCGTATATGAACTTCATTATGGTAAAATTGCATGTATTCATTTGCATGTCGTCCTTTTGACGCACACCTTTTTCCCTGTGCTTATCGTTTCCCACTACTAAGAGTGGAGAGGGCTGTTCGAGTTGCGGCACGTTAAAGAGTCGCAGTTCTATTCTGCCAAGCAGACAAATGGGATACCGCTGTTGAGAATAAATGAGAGGGGTTTCCAGCTGCGGCATGTTCCTTACAATCTAGGGAAACTTCACTAAAACTTAGTCAGAATCAGGGAACTGGAAACATATTAATATATTTCTAGCACACCATCCTAAGGGTTTAAATATTTTGAAGCGATGTGTTGTGACATCAAAGCACATGTTGTTTTCATCATCTGAAATGAATGTTACGACTGCGGGAAATGCACGTTGTGCACTAGAAAGAGACAATAATTAATTTCGCTACTGGCTTCTTCTTCTTCTCCTTCTTCTTCTCTTGGTCTTCCAGAACTAGGGTAGGACAAATCAGCTTCAGTAACTCATTACTACTGCTTTTAATTTACAACCGCCTGTATTTTTCGGTTGATTACAACTGCTTCATCTGTTGGTCGTTTTCATTTGAATAAGTAGTGACTCCATTGTAATTTTTTATCTGATTTTGACACCGCTTTTGTCTTTATGGGGTGTACACCAAAGGAAACTTCTCAGACAGTATGTTTGCTGTTTGAATTTGGAACTTGTCTTTCTCTCTGTCTGTCCTTCTACGGTTGTGATTCTTGATAATTAGAACAGCAGCTGCTATAATAAAGGAAAAGTTTACGCTGTTTGGTGTGAATATTATTGAACATCATTACAGTTACCATTGGTCGAAATGAGGTAGTCACTGAAATATTTCTTTATTTTCGCATCTAATTTGGAGTCACTTCTGTGTTATGGTCATGTAAAGCGTGCCAAATAATCGTTCTTGCTGGGTACGGCGCTTTAAGAATAGCTTTGTAAGCCTTCTGTACTCTTAACTTGAATAGGAGGATAATATGACCCGGAGTTAATTTTGTAAATAAACTAACACTTCATTACGTGATTGCTTGCCGCCAACTGTAGCTATAATTGATGAAAGAAAAAGAAATTGTGTCTCAGATTTGCAATTACGCCAAAATTTTGAAATATAGTGGATAATAGCAAAGATTTTTTGTGTTTTGAGTGACATTATGCATAACATCGGAAACAACCAAAGGCTTGTGCACCATTTTTACTTGATGAAGCAATCAAATGCACGAAGAGAGAGAAAGAGAGAGAGAGAGAGAGAGAGAGAGAGGTAATGAAATAACGAAAGATATAAGCGATAAACTAAAATTCAGTAATAAACGTTTATAAAATCTGTATTATTTTCAACTTGGTAGACATTGTAAGAAATATAAAGTAAAGCTGGCCTCAACCCAATACTTGGTTCTTTACAAGGCGCGGCCCTATTTGGAGCCGGTAACCTTTTGGTCCGACCTTTGAACTAATTAATCACACCATATTTAAGGGGATCTGAGTTTGATGTAGATTGCGAATACGACCAAAAGTCACTTGCCTTTTTCGCGTACCCATATCTTTGCCAGAAGGGAGGAAAGCGGCAAAAAACCAAAATAATTCTTGGACCAGCAGGAAGATTGAAAAGTTGTACTTTGTTCCTACCGGGAAGCATGGACATCCTAACCACACATTTTTGCAGGCGAATTTTCATATCATTGATAAGATGAAGGCTACGTTATAATCAGACTGAGAATTCCGTGGTCCGACCGGGGTTAGATCGCAGTGGACGACCGGGGTTAGATCGCAGTGGACTGAAGTCATGACGCCTGTTCTTCTGGCAACCTGCGCTACACTCGCTCCTTGAGGCGCAGTGGCTGGCAGCTCATGGCGCGACGAAGGCTCTCCATATCGTCGAAGTGTGAGAATGTGCTGTTAATGCTGCTCATAAGGAGATTGATGCGTTTGCTCCCCGTAGCAACCGTGGCCCTGAGGACATACTAATTCCCAAAAACTACCAGTAGTCGGCTTGCCGTTACGAAAAATGTGCAAGGTCAGGCGCTTGTCGGTAGAATAGTGAATACACTTTCAAAAGAGAACGGGAATTTTGTAATTTCGCGTGCTGTTTCAGTACAATTCACGCTGTTTCATCATTGGTGTGTTGGTAAACATGTCTGTAAAGTACGTGTACAGTATTAGCCGCATCTGACCATTAGTCTGTTTTCAACAGTGTCACCTATTATTTATGTAACTTTTTGAAAGTGGATAAGAGAATTTCATCAAACTTAATTATAGGCCTAAGCACGGAATAAAATGAAATAAAATTTTGGAAATGTAAAATATTGGTTTTCGTTAGTTTTCTTAGAGGAAAACAAGCAATTACGAATAGTACAAGCGTTTAAGAATGCCGTAATGCCGTAATAACGTTGAGGACGCCGAGCGCTCTGGTTACCGCAGCAATCATGGACCAATGAAATCGTGGAAAAAATGGAAAAATGATAATGAACGATTGCCGAATCATAATCAGAGATGTATCTGACGTTGCTGGCAGTCCTGAAGAGCAGCCGAGATGTCAGGCGTTATGAACATTTGTCACCCCACATCTCATCGCTAACGAACAAACCGACAAGAAAGCTAGCTCATTTTGTACTGTCATCCAGTTCTGAAATATGTTTAAAATGTCAAGTCTCTGGCTCAGTGATCATACAGGATGCTTATGAACGTGTCACCTTGAAACGTCCTCTTAGAAAAATTTTACAAGACTGTACTTAAACTGGCACACAATATTTTTTAGCGCAACGCAATCTGACTTTCAAAAATCCCTACAAAAGAATGGCCCTGACTAACATTAACCTATACGTTTCACATATCACTTACCTCACAAAAATCTTGGTTACTCGAACTACTGCAATGTGACGAACACCACTACTGCCAGCTAAATAAAAGATTCAAACTACGGAAGGCACTAACTACTGATAGGTATAGTTAGCAAATGAAAGATTTTAATAGAGAACAAACAATGTATTTACCTTAACAGTCATAATATATATATATATCAGTTCATGACATCCATTCTTACAAATTTCAAAACTTCGCCATCTCTCTCCCCACATACACCACTGCTGGCGGCTCACCTCCAACTGCGCAACGCTACGCGCTGTTAGCATCCAGCTGCCGCTGCCCAACACTACAATGCCAGACAACAATGCAAACCAGCCACAGACTGCACACGGCACAGCCAGTGATTTTCATACAGAGCGCTACGTGGCGGCGGCGTTACCAATAAAAAACCTAAACAGCCTACTTACAACCTGTCAGCATCGTATCCAGGTGTATCACGGGTCCCACATCACTCCAACTGCACACGCCTCAAACCATTACAGAGCCTCCACCAGCTTGAACAGCCCCCTGCTGACATCCAGGATCCATGGATTGATGAAGTTGTCTCCATAGCCGTTCACGTCCATCTGCTCAATACAATTTGAAACGAGACTCGTCCGACAAGACAACATGTTTCCCATTCATCAACAGTCTATTGCCGGTATTGACGGGCGCAGGCGAGGCGTAAAGCTTTGTGTCATGTAGTCATCAACTGTATGCAAGTGGACCTTGGGGTCAGAAAGCCCATATCGATGCCGGCCGCGGTGGCCGAGCGGTTCTATGCGCTTCAGTACGGAACTGCGTGCCCGCTACGGTCGCAGGTTCGAAACCTCGGGCATGGATGTGCGTGATGTCCTTAGGTTAGTTAGGTGTAAGTAGTTCTAAGTTGTATGGTACTGATGACCTCCGATGTTAAGTCCCATAGTGCTCAGTCATTTGAACCATTTTGAACCCATATCGAAGGTGTTACGTTGAAGGGTTCGCACACTGACACTTGTTGATGGCCCAGTATTGTAATCTACAGCAATTTGCGGGGGAGGGGGGGGGGGGGGGTTGCACTTCTGTCACGTTGGACGATTCTCTTTAGTCGTCGTGGATCCCGTTCTTGTTGCATCTTCCTCCGGCCGCAGCGATGTCGGAGATTTGATTCTTTTACCGGTTTTCTGATATTCACGGTGCAGTCGTGAAATGATCGTATGGGAAAATCCCCACTTCATACTGCGCCGACTATGACGCCACGTTCAAACCCACTTAAATCTTGATAACCTACAATTTTAGCAGCAGTAACCGATCTAACAACTGCGCCAGGCACTTATTGTCTTGTATAGGCGTTACAGACCGCAGCGCCGTATTCTGCCTGTTTACATATTTCTGTATTTGCATATGCATGTTTATACATTTCCTTCGGAGCTTCAGTGTATATGTAAAAAGAAAATCGAAGTCTACCTCTTCGTAAGGTACCCCTTAATGAAAAGGAAGTCAGGCGTGTAGAGCGGACCTTACATGCGAAGAACCTGCTGAAACATAGCGCGGGACACAGTGGCAGCGAACATTCCGGCGACAGTCTGGTTTCGCCTCCCCCGGTTGCACAGCCCTCCGACACGGAATCAACCCCTACGGAGTCCTCAGAGCGGGACTAATGTCGGGACAGCAGTAAACCGCGCTGCGGAAACCGCGCGACATGGTCGCCGCGTCCGCAGGGGTGCCAACCCCACAGCATTCCTCCACCCGACAGGCAGCCCAGTGACTGACAGCAGGATGGCGGCGCGCAACGTTAAACAGACGCGCTCCGCGAATTCGGCTGCGCGCTGCTCCCCAGTGGGAGCGAGTGCGTGTGTGCGCCGACTAATAACAATAAAGGGGGAGGCAGGGGGGCGGGCGGCCAGAGGGAGAGTTTTAAGTGGGTTATTAGCCGGCCTGACAGCGCGCCAAATGAGAACGCGCACCCTCTGCGATGCGTCCCATTCCAACAGCGCCGCACGCGGATCGTTCCGCCCCGAGCACGCATGGACTGGACTGGAATAACGACTCGCGCTTACGGCAGTTTATGAACGCTTCCAGCCTTTGTCTTCCTTCTTCATTCGTTCTGTGTCATTAGATACATATTGTTTGTGGGTTTTCATGAAGTGGTGCAATACATTCGAAATTTTTAGAAAGATTGGTGCAGAGAGGAAGACGGGTAATATAGAGAGTGTATAGGAACCAATAAGGAACAGTAAGAATGGAAGACCAGAAAGTAGGCGTATATAAGAGAGGAAGACAGGTCATACACTGTGTGTATAGGAACCAATATGGAACACTAAGAATGAAAGACCAGGAACGAAGTGCTCAGATTGAAAAGGGTTCAGGGGACGGAAGTGCTTTTCCCCATATTGTTCAATCTATACATCGAAGAATCAATGACGGAAATAAAAGACAGGTGCAGGTGTGCAATTAAAATTCAGTGTGAAAGTGTATCAACGGTAAGATTCGCTGATGACATGTTATCCTGTCTCGTCCGAAACGTGAGAGTTGCTTGGGACTGGCCGACCGGGTTCAGAGAAAGGGAAGTAGTCGGTTGGGATAAGTGAGGGGGAGACTTGACCTGGCTATGTTAGAATTCTCTTATTACAAAAGTAACGATTGGACTTAGTACTGAATGACGAACACTAGGAGTATTTTACAACTTTTGACTTTATTCAGAGAATATCGTCAACCTAGTACGCATTTGCTCTAAATGAGTTTTATGCGTGAAGAACCAAGTCTTTACACAGAGACCGTGAGTAACTAGCACTGTTACGTTCATTAAAAGAACCTGTCTGTACTAATTGCGTGTGCACCCATGACACGCAGGAGTCGTCAGAAACTGTGCTAGAACTCCATCTACTGTTCCAAACTACTGCAGATAAATTTTCTCAGCTCTGCTCGGCTAGCAGCTTCAGTTGTTTCAGCCAGTACTGCTTTTTCTCCACTTCCACCAGGACCTGCCTTACCTCTCTGTGGTCTACTCTTGTCTACTCTAACTGCCTTGATATCTCTTCGGGGCGTCTGCTTCCGAGTCTGTACCAATTTCTCCTTTGACCCCACCAGTTTCTGAAGTGACATAATGTTAAAGAGCCCTCACCTTCCCATTAGCTCTGATTATTCTTTGTTTTTCAGAGGATGAGTGGAAGGAGGGAGGCATCTGTGTAAATTCACGTTCTGGACCTGCTATAGGCTCTTCATGACGTCTATGTGCCCTTTCCAGAGACCCTTCCCCTTATCTCTATCTTGCTCTAGTTCTGAAATGATATTTACGTCTTACGGTATAACCTCTGCGGCGCCATCCGCTGATTATAATTCCTTCTACGTGACTTAGAGCGTTTGACATTTTATGTAAGCTTGGTCTCATGCTCTGTCCTCAATACTGTCTGCCTGAGTCGTAACTTTTCCCTTTCTACGCACATGAAGCTTTCTCCTGCTGTTAACTCTTAAGACTGGGCTGTCATTTTGGTGAATACAAGACAATCGTAAGTGAAAGCGAGAAATAATTGCAGAACGTTGTGGGTGAAATGAACACTATTGAATACAGATTGATAAGAAATGAGGAGGTTCTCTACAGAACTGGCGACGGTAGAAATACGTGGAAACCGTTTACAAGAAAAATGGACGGGATGGTAGCACATCTGTTAATACTTCAGGGAATAGCTTACATGGTACCTGAGGGAGCTCGCGAAACGCATGTAATCAAGTCTCGGCCCGGCACAAATTTTCATGTGTCGATTATCTAATGCAACTAATGCCTGAAAGATTCTGCAATTACAAATAAATTTCATAAATTTAGCACAGCTGCAAGACCGTCACCAGTGACTGTTTCTTCAGCTATTGTTAAGAATAAGTAAACAGTTATCTATTTTAGTAATTGTGCAGAATCAACAGGTGTACGAGGGACTTCTCGGACGCCCTGTACACATTCACCCTTCGATGCAGCTCATTTTTTGCGAACTGTGGATGAGCCGGCGGAGACCTTGTATGTAGGTCTGACTTTTGGACGCTCAGGGAAAAGTACCATCGCGAAAATTGCTTTGTAGTATCTCTTCAAATGGGTGCCACGCAATATTTTCTCCACCAGAGGCAACAGGAAGAAGTCACTAGGAGCCAGGGTCAGGAGATTACGAGGTGTGTGCAAAATCTGGGATCCCAAAGAAGCTCTTCCTGCATCGTGGCCTGGGCGTTGTCATGGACTGGAAACAGCCCCTTGGAGAACTTCCCGCAGTGCTTTATGTTGGCAGCCTTCGCAAATTCGTCAGTTGGTTGCAACAGTATGCTATTGGGACGGTTTGAGCCTTATGAACATAACGTTTGAGCACTGCACTACGACACTTCGCAGCACCTTGTAAATTGACGGATAGGTCTTCACCTGTCTTCGGCGGTGACGAGTCCTTCGTCTCAGGCTCATACAGATGCACCCAGCACTTGACTACGAAGACTAGGCACTGGTCACGAAGGCATTTTCCGCTTTCGCTCTCTGGGCGAAGTAACGACTTTGCATTGGAATGTGGCTGTACCTAGTAACGTGACAAGTTAGTTCCCGCTACGGCTGAGACTACTGGGAGAGTGCACTAACCTCGGTCGAAAAGTAAGGTAACCAAAGTCTCGTGATCACGGTTAAAAGAAGGATGCATTTAAATTGTCTCTGCGATGCACCAACGTTAATCGCCAGTCAGCAAACAGTCACGAGCCAACCGTGTATGTGACCAGGATTAACTCCACGTATTGCAATGGAAGGATCCCTGGAGGTGCAAGGATGTTGACAGAGATATGAATTTGCACATGACCGCCTATATGCAGAAGTTCTCTAGACAATCGGTAGTGAACGACGTCATTGTCACATGCTCTCAAGTTCGTCAACATGCAGAAATGTGTTTATACCTCGCCACTCGCCTGTTGCTTTATGTTTGGAAAAATAGAAAACAATAGAACAACACCAAATTTTTCGAGTATGAGGTGGATATGCTTCTGCAATTGCTCAGAGCGAATGCATTAATTCTTCAGAATAAAAGGACGGACGCCTGCAATATAGAATAAAAAATGTACACTGCCTCGTTTCAGTCATAATTTTTTTCTTTTTTTCAGCTCAATTTGAATAACTACATCATTTAAATATAAAATTCATCAAATGTATGCTAATTAAGCTCTGTAATTGTCATTTTTATGAAAAATCCAAGTCTTATTTCTAATTATACACTGCTCACAAAATTCCAGTTTTTGTCACAAACATAAATTCTTAGTTACCAGTCTTTTATAAAATATCGTTAATCACGATTCTATGATTAAAAAATGCAAATTCATTTTTTATCTTTTTGTAATTTACACCTCGCACCAATGTCATTGAACTTGCACCTTTGTTTAAAAATTTTGAACCCATCTGGAATCGAACACAGAGTTCCCATACAGCCACAGTGCTTGTCGAAAAAAATCTTATTGTAGCTTATTACACATGGTCAGAAAGCTTAGAAGTCTATTTTCTCGTGAACTTTTGAGAGTAATATCGAATTGCTTTGGGAAAGGTATATATGAATTATGAAATGCGCTTACCAAAAATATAAAAAAATTACATATATCCGAGTGTCGTGTGGTCCCCTTGTTACAAAAAAATAGGACATGTGGTCACATTGGAGGCAAAGTTTAATTCTACTCCTGGTAAGTTTGATTTATAAATTAATAAACATTCTGGTTTCATAATGAGTATAGAATACCGTATATGATGCCTTGGATCTGTCTCAGTACATCGAAGCACTTTGCAGTCTTAACCCTGTGGTGCATGAAAAAAAAAAAGTTCAAATGTGTGTCAAATCTTATGGGACTTAACTGTTAAGGGCATCAGCCCCCAAGCTTACAGACTACTTAACCTAAATTATCCTAAGGACAAACACACACACCCATGACCGAGGGAGGACTCGAACCTCCGCCCGGACCAGCAGCACAGTCCATGACTGCAGCGCCTAAGACCGCCCGGATAATCCCGCACGGCTGTGATGCATGAATTTCGCTGCAGTGGACAACTTATAATGGTCAGTTTTCTGGCGTTTTCAATCAGCCATGAGGCAGGAAATGCATGCAGGACACACCACCAGTAGGGACTGCCGACTGTGTGCATTTGCATCCTCGGACTGACCGCAAATGCCAAAGAAGTGACCATTAACAGCTGTCGACTGTAGAGGACGCTATGCGCCACAGGGTTAATACCATGCATTCGTAATATCCAGGTCATCTTTAGAAAACTGGGCCTGAACCTAGGTCAAGATTATCCACTGTCAGCTTCCTCATTTAACTTTGATTGAGGTCGGTTCAGTTTTGAATCTGTCGCAGTACATCGAAACGCGTTGACTTCTTAATACTTTCATTTATAAAACCCTGGTCGTCTCTAGAAAACTGGGCGTGAGCAAAGGTGGTCAACTCCCTTGTTTAACTTTGATCGAGGACGGTGCACCAGAATTTTGCGTGAAGTAAGGTTAAAAGCCAACGTTATAGCTGTTATAGCTGTTAACTTTTAATTGAGATTGGTGCAATGAGCTGTACAGTATGGTTTGCCGAGCTATTCTGTAGATGATGGGTATTGTGACATGAAATGGTCTGTCAGTGGCACTTACCGGCAGTTGTTACCTCCTGCGCTACAGCGGCAGCGCGAAGTGGGTCTCCTCGTCATCGTGCTCGCAGGTAGCCGGCAGCAAGGCGTGCTGTCTTATCACGGGACAATTCAATTACTGCAGCAGCTAGCGGGGGCTGCCGGCCGTAGTTACGAGGGCCGCCGCCGGGACGTGCTAAGGGGTGATTATTAATTACGGCACGGCACGGGCCACGCCGCCGGCTGCGACGTTGCCAAGCTGCCGTCTATTCCACATACCCGCACTCCACTCCCCTCTGCTCTCGTCAGCCGAAATTCGCCCACGTTCGTGCATCGGTACAGGAGCAAACGGCACCTCAGTCACTTCGCAGATATTGCAGCTCACCATGCATCAACAAATAAGGAGCAAACATGAAACAGTCTCTCGAAAAGGTAAGTCTTCCGGTCCATATTGTATACCAGTCCGACTCCTTTCAGAGTGCTGATACAATAGCTCCATGCCCAGTGAACATATACGAGGGTTGCCCAGAAAGTAATGCACCGCATTTTTTTCTTCGACTATTCTTTATTGAACATAATGAGGATTAAGCTCACGAAAGAATGGTCTTTTATCTACACACCTTGTTTTTCCACTTAATCTCCATCCCGTTCCATGGCCTTTCTCCAGCGCGGGAGGACGACGGTTCAATCCCGCGTCCGACCATCCTGAATTAGGTTTTCCGTGATTTCCCTAAATCGCTCCGTGCAAATGCCGGGATGGTTCCTTTCAAAGGGCACGGCCGACATCCTCCCCCGTCCTTCCCTAATCCGATGAGACTGATGACCTCGCTGTCTGGTCTCCTTCCCCCAAACAACCAACCAGTCAACCTTACTCCAGCGCGAAACAACTGTGTGTATGCCCTGTCGGTACCTGTCCCTGTTCTAGTGGCGGAGCCAGTGCTTCACTGTGTGAATCACCTCCCCATCGTCCTCAAAATATCTTCCACGAATGGCATCCTTTAATGGCCCAAGCAAGTGGGCTAGGTCAGGGCTGTAGGATGGGTGGAGTAACACTGTCCAACCCTGTTTTGCGATGTGTTCGGCAGTCCTCAGACTTGTGTGGGGCCGAGCGCTATCGTGTTGCAGAAAAAATTTCCTGCGTGGTTGTGGCGCCGAAGTCGCCGGAAGCGCGTCTTGGGTCTTGTTAATGTGTTGACATATGCTTCTGAATTAATGGTGCCGCCTCTTGGCACCACATCAACGAGAATCACACCTTCGCCGTCCCAGAACACGGTGATCATGACCTTAACGGCGGAAGCAGTTGCTTTGAATTTTTTCTTCTGTGGGGAGTGGGAATGGCGCCATTCCATCATTATCGTTTTGTTTCGAGCTCAATATGGTGGACGCAGATTTCATCACATGTCACAATCCGCTACAAGAAGGCCTTCCCCTCAGCTTCAAAACGTTGCAAGAAATCAAGGCAAATGTATTTTCTGTGCGATTTGTGATACACCGTTCGACACCGCGCTACTCATATTGTACACACTGTTGAATATCTAAGTGTGGATAATTGTATCCACACTTGCTTTGCTGATTGACAAATGCAGCGGCAATTGCCGAGTCGTAATGCGTCTGTTCTCACGAATGAGAACATCAGCTCACTCCATGTCGAGTGTGACAGCCGTGGATGGTCTCCCCGACCGCTGCAGATCGCAGAGCTCCGCCGAACCGCCTTCTGATGACCTCACCCTCCATGCCCAGCGACCAACTGTACTTCTGTAGACAGCAGATGCGCCATAGACTTTGCACAAGGGTTTGTGAATATTTCACACAATTTTTTTCTCTGCAGTGAGAAATTCAATGACGGCACGTTGCTTGTAAGGCAACGGCTTTGTCGCAGTGGATACGCCGGTTACCGTCAGATCACCAAAGTTAAGCGCTGTCGGGCGTGGCCGGCACTTGGATGGGTGACCATCTGGGTCGCCATGCGCTGTTGCCATTTTCCGGGGTGCGCTCAGCGTCGTGATGCCAATTGAGAAGCAACTCGACTGACTAGTAGCGGCTCCGGTCAAAGAAAACCATCAAACGATCGTGAGAGCGGTGTGCTGACCACACGCCCCTCCTATCCGCATTCTCAACCGAGGATGAAACGGCGGTCGGATTGTCCCAATGGGCCACCTGTGGCCTGAAGACGGAGTGCTTTTTTAAGTTGCTTATAACGTATCCGCAGACGCCATTTAGAAACTGTCCTGCAGCTACACTATCGGTCGGAAGTGACGGAAACTTGACGCGCTCCCTCAGGAGACTTCAAACGTTGTTTTCGCCAGAGGAAAAAATAAAAAATTAAAAAATGCGGTCCATTACTTTCTGGGCAACCCTCGTACAACTGCTCGCTCGTTGAATGATCCGAACCCAAAGACTGGGAAGTTGCACAAGTCACATCAACATCTAAAACAGGAGTAATCTGCTGAATTCCACACCCTGTAGGATTTTTATGAACATATACTGTTTTCGAACATTATGAGTTATCTCGAAGAAGACGCTTTATTGGCTAACAGCCAACACGGCTCTGGCTCTGAGGACTATGTTACTTAACAGCTGACGTCATCAGTCCCCTAGAACTTAGAACTAGTTAAACCTAACTAACCTAAGAACATCACACACACCCATGCGCGAGGCAGGATTCGAACCTGCGAACGTAGCGGTCGCGCAGTTCCAGACTGACGCGCCTAGAACCGCTCGGCCACTTTGGCCGGCAACAGCCAACAGGGATTGAGAGAATATCGTTTTTATGAGACATAACTAGCTGTCTATTCTCATGAGACAGTGAGTGCTACTGGCAGAGGATGTCAAACTGATGCCATGTTTTTAAATTTTCAAAAGGCTTTTGACATCGTTCCTCCCAAGCGATTCTAATCAAATGCGTACGTACGGATGGGCGTCTTAGTTATGCCACTGGATCAGTGATTTTCTCTCACAAAGGTAACGGTTCGTGCTAACTGACGGAAATTCATTGAGTAAAACGAAAGTAGTATCTAGCGTTCCCAAAGAATGTGCTATAACTCGTGTGTTGTTCCTGATCTGTACAAACGATTTAGGAGGTAATCTGAGCAGCCCTCTTAGGTACTTAGCTCATGATGGTGTCATTTAATGTCTAGTAAAGACATCAGAATATCTTAACAAACTGCAAAATGACATAGACAAGGTATCTCTAAGGTGAGAAAAGTGATAATTATCTCAAAATAAGGAAAATTGTGAGGTCATTCACATGAATGCTACAAGGAATCCTCTAAATTTCCATTGCAGGATGAAACAAACAATTACATTGTTAGGGATTACAATTACGAATAACTTAAATTGGAACGACGACGTAGATAATGCTGTGGGGAGCAAACCAAAGACTGCAGTTTATAGGCAGAACATTTGGAAAATGCCAAAGGTCTGCTACAGAGACTGCTTGCACTCTGCTTGTCTGCCCTCTTCCTGAGTAGTACTATGGGTCCGTGGAAACGGCATCAGAGAGGATTGACAAAGGACATCGAAAAAGTTCAAAGAAAGGCAGATAGCTTGTATTATCACGAAATAGGGGAGAGAGAGTCACGGATGTGATACGCGAATTGGGGTGGCAATCATTGAAACAAACGCGATTTTCGTTGCACCAGGACCTTCTCATGAAATTTCAATCACCAGCTTTGTCCTTGGAATGTGAAAATATTTTCTTGGCGCCCACTTGCATAGGGAGGAAGCATCATTATAATAAAATGAAAGAAATCAGAGCTCGCAAGGAAAAAATTAAGTTTTCGTTTTTCCTGTGCTTTCTTCGAGAGTGGAACGTTGGAAATAGCGTGAAGGAGATACGATTAACCCATCCTTACTGTCACTGAGGATAGCAATGTCATCGGCGGATCTTACCGCTGATAGTTTTTCACCCTCAAGTTTAATCCCACTCTTCAACATTACAAAAAAGCAAAGACTTAATCATATCAGCGGTATTTTCGTCGTCGTTCTAAAGTCAGGGATGCCTTTATGTCCAGGCCAAGAGTCCAACAAAAGCAATGAATTATTATCTGCAAATTGTAAGAAATCGTTTCGGATGTCCTTTTTTCACATTTATGGTGCTAGTTTGCGCTGATGTTCCTGAATACAGAGATAAAGTTGTGGAAACAGTAATCCACTGATACTTATCACTGGCATTTTTCTATACGAATGCCTCAAAACATTCATCGACTGCACAAGTGATTCTGTCTTTTTTTTCGCTCAGGCGATAACAAGAAGCTTTAAAAAAATGGCTCTGAGCACTATGGGACTTAACAGCTGAGGTCATCAGTCCCCTAGAACTTAGAACTATTTAAACCTAACTAAGCTAAGGACATCACACACATCCATGCTTAAGGCAGGATTCGAACCTGCGACCGTAGCGGTCGCGCAATTCCAGACTTCAGCGCCTAGAACCGCTCGGCCACCCCGGCCGCCCAAGAAGCTTCATCTTCGCGTCAACTACGGATTTCTCTATAGTATTACTTGTTAATGACATCTTTATACACTTACTTGAGGTAAACTGCGGAATTTTGCGAATGACTTTTCCGTATAATTTCCTGATCTATTGAACCATATCGAAAAAAAACGTGTAAATCAGTAATGTTCATCTCACTTGCAGTTCAGAGTTACGAATTCGTCTATACACGGTGCACCCTTTCCTTCAACATGCCAGTGCGAGACACACACGAGCGCTGCGACATCTACAGCAATCTGACGCCTTGGGTTCACTGCTATCGATCATCTTCCATAGAGTCCCGACTTAGCCCCATCTGGTTTTTATTTGTCTCCATATCTTTAAATAACACCTTAGAGGACTTGATAGTGATGACGCGGTGCAAGCAGAGGTGAAGTAGTGACTCCGCCGACAAAGTCAAACATTCTATAGTGACGAGACCAAGATACTGGTCTTCCATTGTGAAAATTTGTTTCTTATCAGGGAGGCTATCTTGAGAAATAAATATGTAGACATAAAGAATGAAGATATAGAAAGTTAGTAACGTTTGGTTTATTTGAAATGCTTTAGGAGTTTTCACATTAAAAATTCGGAGATATTACACTACTGGCCATTAAAATTGCTATACCAAGTAGAAATGCAGATGATTACGGGCATTCATTGGACAAATATATTGTTCTAGAACTGACATGTGATTACATTTTCACGCAATTTGGGAGCATAGATCCTGAGAAATCAGTATCCAGAACAACCACCTCTGGCCGTAATAACGGCCTTGATACGCCTGGGCATTGAGTCAAACAGAGCTTGGATGGAGTGTACAGGTACAGCTGCCCAAGCAGCTTCAACACGATACCACACTTCATCAAGAGTAGTGACTGGCGTATTGTGACGAACCAGTTGCTCGACCACTATTGACCAGACGTTTTCAATTTTGAGGGATCTGGAGCATGTGCTGGCCAGGGCAGCAGCAGAACATTTTCTGTATCCAGAAAGGCCCGTACAGGACATGCAACATGCGGTCGTGCATTATCCTGCTGAAATGTAGGGTTTCGCAGGGAACGATTGAAGGGTATAGCCATGGGTCGTAACAGATCTGAAATGTACCGTCCACTGTTCAAAGTGCCGTCAATGCGAATGAGAGGTGACCGAGACGTGTAACCAATGGTACCCCATACCATAACGCCGGGTGATACACCAGTATGGCGATGACGAATACACGCTTCCAATGTGCGTTCACCGCGATGTCGCCAAACACGGATGCGACCATCATGATGCTGTAAACAGAACCTGGATTCATCCGAAAAAATGACATTTTGCCATTCGTGCACCCAGGTTTGTCGTTGAGTACACCATCGCAGGAGCTCCTGTCTGTGATGCAGCGTCAAGGGTAACCGCAGCCATGGTCTCCGAGCTGATAGTTCATGCTGCTGCAAACGTCGTCGAACTGTTCGTGGAGATGGTTGTTGTCTTGCAAACGTCCCCATTTGTTGACCCAGAGATCGAGACGTGGCTCCACGATCCGTTACAGATATACGGATAAGATGCCTGTCATCTCGACTGCTAGTGATACGAGGCCGTTGGGATCCAGCACGGCGTTCCGTATTACCCTCCTGAACCCACCGATTCCATATTCTGCTAACAGTCATTGGATCTCGACGAAGGCGAACAGAAATGTCGCGATACGATGAAGCGTAAACGCGATAGGCTAGAATCCGACCTTTATCAAAGTCGGAAACGTGATGGTACGCATTTGTCCTCCTTACACGAGGCATCACAACAACGTTTCACCAGGCAACGCCAGTCAAATGCTGTTTGTGTATGAGAAATTGGTTGGAAACTTTTCTCATGTCAGCATATTGTAGATGTCTCCACCGTCGCCAACCTTGTGTGAATGCTCTGTAAAGCTAATCATTTGTATATCACAGCATCTTCTTCCTGTCGGTTAAATTTCGCGTCTGTAGCCCGTCATCGTCGTGGTGTAGCAATTTTAATGGCCATTTGTGTAGTATTCAGAATACCCTCTACAAGTGACCTGGAAAATAGTTAATGCAGCTTAAGATAAGCCGGCCGCCTTACATTACCCGCATTTAGGCTAGGTTATGTAAGTTGGGTGCTTGAAATATTTTATGTCAGTTTTATTTTTATGACTATGCGCAAGCTTCGTCGCCGGACTGACTTGTTTGGCAGAATACGCGGTGCTCTACTTGAACGGCAGGTTGCGGGATTAGAGTAGGAGTTCGCGGCATTCTTCCTCGACCTCTCTGAGTTCCGGAGTTCATGTCTGCCCTCCGTCGCGCCTCAGCTCGTGGAGAGCCCGGCAGTTCTTTCCGATCAGAGCCCACCGGCGTGTGCGGAAGGAGTTCGCACCGTGAGGCGACGGGCCGCAGATAATGGCTACACTCTGTGAATCCGGCCATTAATCATTTCGCGGGCGCCAGCGATGGCTGCAGTTCGGCGGAAAAGATGCGCCTAATCCAGCGAGGGTCGGCGCGGAGTCTTTTGCGAGCATTATGCGCTGTAGATAAGAGGGGAGGGGGTGGCGGGGGGGGGGGGGCTCCTTTCAAGGCCGCCCCTACCCTCCCGTCTCTGCGCCAATCTAGATGGATGCCCGCCCCTGCTGGTCCGGGATTACACCCTGTCTAATCAATTACGGTAACCGGCCCTCAGATGGGCTATCCTGCACCCCCTCTCCCTCTCTGTGCCGTCATACCAGGGCCAAAGCGCTCCTTCCTCACACCCGTCAATACTCGTGGACGGCGGCGGCTGCCCTTCGGGTCTGCTGATTGCCTATGGTTGAAGACGTCGTAAGAAAGGCAGCTTGGTCGTTAGGTACGAACCAGATACCTCTAAGATCTCTGCACTTTCCTCACGGAACTTTGTACTTTACATTGAAAACTGACTTCGCAGCGAGATCTTTAAAGAGTTTCGCAAGTTTCCAGGCGTGGGCATCGCGTTTTAAATCGATCAACGAAACTTCTCGTTGCCATTACAACGTTCTTCGCCGTGATGCATTTGATTTGATACGTCACCTTTTTTTCCGGTGCATTAGAAACAGAACGCCTATTACCTGCTAATACAGTGCAACACTCATTACGCTAGTTAAACCAGATTTACAATGAATATGTACGGTGGATCAACGACTGTGGATGGTGCTCCACAAAGACTGAGTGTGGTTTTCAGGCGATTTTCCACACTCTTTTAGCCAAATTCTGGGCTGGTTTCCAATTTCCGCCTGGTTTAATACGGTACATCAACAGTTAAAACACCATCACACATAGAATGAAGTTCACACGTTTCACGGACAGGTGCCGCACATGTCCCCCGTCCCTTAGGTAGCTGTCGGCTGTGGTGGCAGGAAGGGCATCCGACGAAAAAAAAAATTGCCAAAGCCGGAGTACATCTACATCTACCTGATTACTTTGCAATTCATAATTAAGGCCTGTCAGAGGGAACATCGAACCACCTTCAGGCTATTTCTCTAGCTCTCCACTCTCGAACAGCGAGCGGGAAAAACTAACACTTTAATCTTTCTCTCTTATTTTATTATGTCCTGTCGCATGCATCATCATCTGCACCATCATCATCTCCTTCCTCTTAACTAGTGTGGCTTCCGTCCCTCTTTCTCTGCTTATGAGCAACTCCGAACATGACCCACCTCTTATCCCCACAGTAAATCCGCTATCTTTGTCTCCCTTGGCCTGATGAAAGCCGACGACCACTCATGGCATTCAGGTCTCCTTTTCAAGCACCACACGTATGAATTTCCCATCAATCGTATCCGTCTTATTGCATCCTTCCTCTCCAGTCGCCCGTCCTATGGCCTTGTTAACAACACCAATTCCCATACCTTCCACACCAACTGCAGGAGTGCCTCAAGGTTCCGTTCTCTCCCCCCTCCTTTACCTCATATACGCTGCTGATATGTCAAACCACCTCCTCCCATCCACCTCCTTCAGTATACTGATGAGACCGCTTTCCTCGTTCTCTGTCCTACCCTCCAGAAATCCCAACGATCCCTCCAAATCCCCGTCAATCAGTTTACCTTCTAGTGTAGCCAATGGCTGTTTAAGATCAACCCCTCCAAAACCCGGGCAATAATTACACGACGCACTATCCGTACTTTCCATCTCCATTACTTCTGCCTCACCCCTTATGACCGTCCCATTCAGCTAACGAACACACTAAAGTGCCTTGGACTAACCTTTGACCGGCAACTAACATCGAAACCCCTACTAACCATCCGACAGAAAGGCCACAGTAGATTATAAAAACTAAAAATACTAACTGCCCGAACATGGGGACTACACCCCTCCACTGTTCTTCACATGTACAAATCCCTAATTCACACAATGTTATGTAAATGTTGCAGGGATATTCGCACCTCCCAAGTTCTCTAGATCCACGATTACCATGCACTCCGCCACGTTTTCTACATCCGTTTTCCTTCCCCCACAAGGATCCTTTACCAACTCATGACATTCCCGCCTCTCCTCACTCACACTGAATAGCTCCAAACAATCTATACCATCCGCAAAGTCGACTCCAATAATCCTATCGTTTCCTCTCTGTTTTCCCAATCCTCTTACGCTCCAAGCCTTTACCAACACATTCCACCAACCCTCCACCTACACACTCAACATATGCTCTCCTAAAGAAGCTTCAACCATCTTCCCCTCCTCTAACGTGAACTCTGTCCCGACATTTATCCATCCTACCAGCTATAGGTCCACCTCATTGAATCCACCTTAGCTTAGTAGGACTTCCTCTCTTACCCCTCCCCACTCATCCTTACCCCCTTTCTTCCCTTCTGATCTTCTTTCCAAACCCCCTTTTCCCAACAGATATTAGTGTCACCAATTCTACTGTGTACTCCACCCCCTCTTCTGTCCCAACATCCTTCCAATTTCTAGAGACAGAAAAGTGCTTCTTTTACATATCCGTGTTTCTGCAACGCGCTATAAACTTTTTAAATTTGCGCATTTTGTCTATGATTTTACTTTTTATTATTGCTGATTTCAACTGCCAGTGCAAAAAGTCATTCGTCCTATATCTAAATCTTCCATTTTATTTTTTACCCTTAAAAAGTTTTAAGTTTAGTGAAAATATCTCCGCTGACTGTTTCTTGTTTTTTCATATAATTTATCATTCTGCTGCCCATTGGCTGAAGAGCGGATTTCGTGTACCACTGACAGCCCAAAACTACTCCCCCCCCCTCTCCCCCCCCCCCCCCCCCCCCCCCCCACCGAATATGAGGCGAAGGGCATGAAATAACAACAAAGAAAACAATGGTTATGATGATCATTCCTTTCTGTGTAGATGGGCCCCAGCAGAATATTTTCACGCTCTGAGGAGAAAGCAGGTGATTGAAATGTCATTAGAAGATCCTGCCGCAACGAAAAACGCATTTGTTTTAATGATTACCACTCCAATTCAAGTATCATATCCGCGGTGCTCTCTCATCTATTTCGCGATAGTACAAGAAGAGCTGCCCTTCTTTGAACTTTTTCGATGTCCTCTGTCGGTCCTGTCGGATGCGGACCCCACACCGCACAGCAGTGCTTCAGAAGAAGGAAGACAAGTGCGGTGTGAGCAGTCTCTTTAGTAGAACTGTTGCATTTTTTAAGGGTTCCACCAATAAATCGTAGTCTTTGATTTTCTTTACCCACAACATTATCTATGCGATCGTTCCAGTTTAAATTGTTCTTAATTGTAATCTCTAAGTATTTAGTTGAATTATAATATTTAGATTCGTGTGATTTTAAGTGTAACCGAATTATGCGAATTCCTTTTGGTACTCATGTGGATGACTTCACACTTTTCATTCTTTAGCGTCAGCTGGCACTTTTCGCACCACACAGATATCTTGTCTAAACGTCTTTCAAAATTGTTATGGTAATCTGATTACTTTATAAGTCGTCAAATGGCAGCATCACCTGTAAATAATGTAAAGAGTGCTACTCAGATTCTCTTCTAAACCGCTTATATAGATCAGGAGTAGCCGCGCGGTCAAGGGTGCCTTGCCACGGTTCGCGCGGCTGCCCCTGGCGGAGGTTCGAGTCCTCCCTCGGGCATGGGTGTGTGTGCTGCACTTATTGTAAGTTAGTTTAAGTTAGATTAAGTAGTGTGTAAGCCTAGGGACCGGTGACCTCAGCAGTTCGGTCCCGTAGGAACTTACCACAAATTTCCACTTAACACCTATTTCCTTTCTTGAGCAGTATTGTGACCTGTGAAACTTAGTTACAGGTTGTATACGATTTCTTAGTATGGATCTACTATATCAGCATATTCTGAGTGGAAGCTGAGTGGTATACAATCAGGAGCGGAGATCTTACCTTTATTAAGTGATTAAAGCTGCTTCGCTGCACCGAGGATATCAACGTGTAACAAATAGCTACTCATGTTGGGAGTTATTTAGCCTACTTAACCATCTTATTTGGCGAAGGAATTTCGCAAAACGGTATTTAGTAGTACTGTTTTAGTGGCACTGTCATTAGTAAAATCACCAGTATTGTCACGCAGTGAAGGTATTTTTTGAGTCTTTCCGCTGTTGGTCTTTAGACACGTCCAGAATCTCAAGACCGATATTCGTCGTGGAAAGGATTAAAAGCATCTCGTGTTGAAGATAGCGCTACATTTAGATCTTCTCTAAAATTTCGCCAATTTTGAGGATTTTGCTTTATTTTTAAATTAACGTTCTTTTTTCGTTGCTTCTGCAACAGTGTTCCAACCTGTTTAGTGTATAGCGGAGGGCGACACATTTATGTTTCCGGTAAATAGAACGAGAAAAGTTGAAAAAGACGGTCTCTATCTTCGTCTTCTCCTTGTATTTAACGTGACGGATAGCGGCCAGCGTGGAGATTGAGACTGATTAATAAAAATAAAAACGGAGAATTGCTTATTTGCTTTATGCTGGTCCATTTTGGGAAAGATCGATAGGCACCTACGGAAATATGGGATCCCGTAAATTTAGCTTCAGTCAACAAATATAAAAAGACCTCTTTGTAATGTTGAATGATTATAGCACTCCGAAGGCCGGGCGTGCACCGCATTTCCCGCCAATATGGCATGTCTTACATGAGGTAGACTATCACGGAAGTTTACGAGATATGCAAGGGACATTAGCGGCACGTCCGCCTTAAACAACAAAGCAAATCTGCTGTCACCGGGCATATCCATGAAGACGAGTATGAATGAGATTAGTTTCGCGGAACCAACCCCAAGTTTCTGGGACAGCCTAATTAAAGGGTTTAGAATAGTTTACTTGGTAGCCGCTGCACAACAACACGGAGGCATGATGTTCCGGTAGCTGGAGCCATTTCTTGCCACGGTTATGTTGTGCGTAGCAACTGCACGCGGCCAAAACTGCTAACGACCCTCTAATTACAAGGCTACCTCTTCACTATCAGATGGGCCGAGCTGTTTCCCCACCTACTTGTCTGCTACGCCTTCCCTCTTTACACAGTATCCTCCCTCTCTCGGAACTGCTCCTGGCTTATCTGTATTGTAGCAACTGCCTTTTGTTCTGGCTTTTTTTCCTGGATCACACTCCTTCCACCATTCCTGCCTACACTTTCTCCCGCTGCATGTAGCACAGAAGGTAAGAACTTGTGGGGAAAATGCCTCGAAGTCATTTTTCTGTGAGCAGTTCCTCTTTAACACTTACTGAATTTGCCAGCACGGGTATAAAAATTCCACGCGAATAAAATGCTTTTTATTACTTTTTTCGGTGGGCGTTTTGTAACGTGCAGGTGCTAAACTCGGTACAGCGATATGAGCGAAATCGGGACTGGATCCTCACATGAGATCAACAAGTGTTGGAAAATTAAATTTCCTGGCAGGGTAAGTGGCTAGAAGCTCTGGAGATCTGATGCTAGAAAATGATGTTGAAGATTAGCTGGAGAGATAGAGTTAGTAGTGAGGAAGTACTGGGAAGAACACGGGAAACCACATCTGCGTGGATGCACATCCAAACAAGAAGAGACAAACTCGTAGGACGAATTTTAATACACGATACATCACTGGAGTAATAGCAGAAGGAGCTGTCGAGGGAAGAAATTTCCTGGGACTAACAGTGAAGTCATACATGATACAGATTAAGACGGATGTGGGGTGCGATACGAATGCGGAAATGAAAAGTAAGGCAGACAGTAGAGTGTAATGACATACTGCAGCAAACGAACTATCTTATTATCCGCAATTTAGCTGTGAAATTTGGATTTTGATCATCACCTGTTGTGTTTTCCGTCGTTCCTTAAATTCTTCTGAGTTCTTCGAGTGTTATCTGTCTGTCCAACTACATGGAAGGGTATTTGTGTAGTGTCATACGCGTTTCGCTTCTTTTTATTTATGAAGCGTCTTCGGTGACATGTAATACATGTGTGTTTTATATATACAGCGTGTTAGAAGTATAAACGCAGATATTTTTATTGGTAACTGAGGACGATGTACCGGACAACATCACATCAGTACTTAATTCATTTGCAGTCTACGAGTTACAGCTATTAAGAGTAGTATGTTTTTAGGTGGATAGTACCTCCAAGTACTTGTGGCAAGGGCAGGCCACTAATGCTTATTTTTCTCCTGGTCAGCGGGTTAGTTGTTAAAGTGCGGACACACAGACACAAAACGCTTAGTCTATACAGATAGGTGTAATACACTTACTAGTGCAGTGACGATCGTGTTGAAAACATTTGGTAGTAAATTATGTGCCGTGTTTGCGAGAAAACTGTTAGACGCAGAGATAGGACAACTTACACGCTGAACTAGGTACTTATTAAGGTACTAACGATCACAGTATCCACAAATCTACACTAACATCCAATATATTAATTGCTTTGTATAGTGATTCCCAATAAGTTTCTATAATTCTATGTAAAAGTGATTTTTTCTTTCTCTTAGATAACATACTACTTTTTGGAGAGGAAGTCTCGTAAAGTTCTGCTTACTGTTTTGTGACCTTACTATGCTAGATCTGTCGTCCTCGAGTAGTAGTTACTTGCCCTGCGTACACCAGAATGCCAAATTTTCGCCGCTTTCGATCACATTTCTTCGGTAGAACACTTCTCTTTCACGCTTTCACAGTGTGTTAGTCGTATGTGTTTACTGCATATTATGTTTCGAGCCGTCGCTGTGTGTTCGTCTTTTATTTGAGTTGTGTTGTCTGTGTAAAGTTAGATATGGGTTTGCTTCTTAAGTGATGTGGGATCTGCTCTGGGGAAAAAGGAGAAATTTGAGTGGACGGAATCTTTGTTTTTGTTTCAGTGGCTAACACGATTAGTGAGTTGTTGCTTACAAGGGGTGAAAGGGGGGGGGGACAAAATAGTGAAACACCACAAACACAACACATTGCTAAGACTAATACGGTATAGAAAAACCGTTGGCATTCAAAATAGCTACCACACGTCTCGGACAAATACAGTTTTTGCGTGGTTTTCAAGGGTATCTTATGCTATATTTTCCGCATAGAAGTGGCAAGTGCATAATTGAGGTGAATAGCTGTCACGTATCTTTCGCTCTAAAGTAAACCGCAGACTTATATCATTGCATCACTGTGCAGCATGTAGATCAAGAAATCAACGTCATAAATGTTGAGCTGCATGAAAATGAAACTTTAGGATAAATTTCGCTTGAGATACAGGTGAAATACGTATACAAATATGTGAGAGATATGTTAAATACATGTGCGTACGCGGGGAAGCCACGGGAAGAAAGCTGATTTTGAACCGCTGGAATGATTTCATCCTAATTTGATTCACAAGTTAGTAACGATCTGGAAAGAAATACTTTCGTAGTAAGAACTGGAACGTCCCCTTAGAAAAATTGTACATGACTGTGCTTAAACTGACACACAATATTTTTTTAGCGCAACTCAATCTGAATTTCAGTAATCCCTACAAGAGAATGGCCCTGACAAAATTAACCTATACGTTTCACAAATCACTTACCTCACAGAAATCTTGGTAACTTGAACTACTGCAACACAGCGAGCGCCACTACTGCCAGCTAAATAAAAGATTCGAACTACTGAAGGCACTAACTACTGATAGGCATAGTTAGCAAATGAAAGACTTTGATAGAGAACATACAATGTATTTACCTTAATAGTGTTCAAAAGTCATAAATATATATCAGTTCATGACATCCAGTCTTACAAATTTCAAAACTCCGCCATTTCTCTCCCCACATCCACCACTGCTGGCGGCTCACCTCCAACTGCGCAACGCTACGTGCTGTTAACATCCAGCTGCCCAACACTACAATGGCGAGTAATACAACAATGCCAACCAGCCATTGACTGCACACAGCACAGCCAGTGATTTTCATACAGAGCGCTATGTGGCGTTACCAATATAAAAAACCTAAACAGCCTACTTACATAGCCCCCATGCTCCCCATAAAAAGTTTTACAAATTTGTTTGGGCAGTGGCCAATACAGATTTGAAAACATTTTTCATAATCTTAATTAAAATAACAAAGAAATCAAATGCACGCACTTATTGATACAATGTTGGTCAAAATCTAAAATTTTCACAGTCCATAAAGGCAGTCCTGATCATTCATTTCTCTCAAAGTCTGAGCAGTAAAAGACAATGCACACGGAAGTAGTGGAATTCCATGTAGTCTTGAAGAAGTAGTGTGTTCCTTCCAACGGAAAGACAGCGCTGACTCTTGACTTGCAGACAGATAATGGGCCACAACAGAGCAAACCCACAGCAGAGTCAGTCGAAGTTTTGAAGAATATTGGTAGGTAGGTCATCACAGAGCAGAACCACTGTAGTCCTCGTAGAAATTATGGTATTGGTGGGCCACCAGAGGTGCAGACCCATTGCAATCCTTGTAGAAATAATGGTATTGGTGGGCCATCGAAGGTGCAGACCCACTTCAGTCCTTGTAGAGACGGCCAGCAGCCATCTGTTGCGACTGTGCAGGTGCACAATCACCATCGAAGAGTCTTGTACTATATAGCAAGTCCATAAACCACCACTTGTGCACTCACAAAAATGTCCTTAGAACCAGCAATGCTGTTATCCAGTCCCTTGCTGAATTATCAACACACGTGCAAACACTAAGAGTCCCAACTTCTCACATATTGGGCATTTACTATGACCAAGAGAAATGTGTGCAGTGAAATGTAACTTACAAGTTACTTAATTTGATGAACTGATGTCAATTACAATTTTATAACATGAGAATACAATTACAAAGGTACAGAAAACATCATTAAAACATAATAATAATACAGATAACATTTGTAGTAATACGGGCTTTACAAAAGAATATAAATAAACATATACACCAGTGTTACAGGAATTATGACATACGTAAATACATAAAAGGTCTCAATAACTTTCGAAACATCAACTTCACACACGAGCATTAAAATAAAACAGAACAGAATAAAAAATGTCTAAACATATTTACAAAGTAAATAACATAGTATTTGAAAAATTCTACAACATAAATCTTATTAGCTAAACACATAAAGACAGGAAAAACATAAATATAGAAGAGTACACAAACACATAGCAGAATAACACAAGAGGAAATGGCAGGGTTTGTTTTCAGTGTAACATTTGGTACTGTAGTCCAACCCAAAACTTCATTCCATAGATCTTTCGTCTTATTTCAACATTTGTTTCCGCCAAAAAAAACCTATCCAAGCATGCTTTCTGTATTTATATGTTCACATATTTCTTACCGCATTATTTATTTTCCATTATCTTACCTCATCATTTATTTGCAAGAAAATCCTACCTAAATCTGTTGTCCATAAACCATATTTTTTGGTCATATCCTCTTTCAAAATACTTTTTTGGCCAAACCATTTTCTTATAGCTTCTCAATGCATTTCTTCCAATTCATCGCAACTCGTTCTCATATATAGTCTACCCCCTCCTAATCTAACTTAAATCTACTGAGCTCAGATGCTAAACTAAGGGACAAGGCAAGGCAGCAACACAAAATAATTAATACAAACAGCAATGAAACAAAATGGACATTGGCAAAGCAAGCAGCATAAATTAGCAAAGCAAATGCAATATTACAACTAATATAAGGCAATGCGCAGCAAAAAAGAAAAAATAATTAGTAGTAAAACTGGCTTAACAGAGTAATACAAAGTGAAATTTAGTAGTACTATGCCTGGGAAACAGCAACAGCAAATGCAATAACTTATATCTAAACATGACAAAGCTCAAGCAGAAAAATATTACACTTAAGATGGTCATGTCTAATACCTATGTCACATCTTAATACTAGAGTGATGCATCACCTTAACTTACACTACTAAAAAGTTACCAGTCATTGACAAAAATTATGTATGCAATTCCTATCTTTTTGTGCTCCCTCATTTTTTTGGAAGTAGATCATAAAATTACTGTTTACAGGATCTGTAAGCATAAAATATCTATATTAGTACATCTATTAAATTTTATTTTAACCAATGCTGCAGTGCAGCTAGAAACTAGATATTAAACGAAATGAGCAATCTCTCAACTAGAAAGACAATAGATGTAAAAAAAAATTTCTCATCATTTCATTAGGCATTTTACTAAATGACATAAATAGAGAGCTCCACAGTATAATCATATGTTTTCAAATTTGAGCGTGTCGTATTTGCGATGCTTTCTACAAAGAAAATGTCAATAGCGAGGATAATGGCCTCCTTTTTTTTCTGCACCTGTGCCTCTGAAAGGCACACACTAATGGCTTTTTTTTCCAGGTGACTGTTGCACAGCTGGGTGCCCACGACGCATAACGTGCAGGTGGTCACTTAACTTTCTTACTGAAACATTTACCACCCCAGTTTGCACTAGAGTGACAGTCTCATGTAAAAAAATTTCACAGGTCGAGAATTTGCGTTACAAATGTGTAGAAACAAAATCCTATAAATATAACAGTGTCCAAAAAATTTTCGTCGGCGTTGTGATACATTTACGCATATACATACATTTCATAATTCTGAAAATACGATTCTCGGTTTCCAACATCCTTTTTCACAAACCAGAATCCGTAACCACTACTCATTATTCCTTGCTTTATTACACATATACATATTCGTAGACACTTCTTCAATATTTCATCATAATAAATACGTAGCATAATCAAATTCCTCATATAGCATCAGCTTATTGATCATAAACATACTGCAACAGCGTAATACACATCGTCATCATAACATCATAAAACCTCAGCCAAAACACAAAATCGTCGTAGCTTCCTCCAATAATTTCAAAACCTAAAAAAAATTCTCTGCTCATTTCAATAGTGTCATCTACCTCAAACGTACTTTAAAAATCATGATCTCATACCAAATACGTCATTCAAAGCTCTTATAGTATCACAGTGGTTCCGAAAAAATACGAACATTTCACAAAGTACAGACAAAATACAATTTCATAAGTGTGAAGTTATCCAACTGTGTAATTAAGTAAACATCTGTCACTGATGTAGTAAAATAAATATTTGTCTCTCTCAGTTAAATGATCAGATAACTGTGTAATTTATGTGTTAGAGATATATGGTACCGATGTGTAAAGTTGCATAAGCAAATACCACATTAGCTAGGGCTCCTTATGCTTGCCAAACACATGCAGCACAGTCAATGATTTTCATACAGAGCGCTACCTGGCGTTACCAATATAAAAAACCTAAACAGCCTACTTACAGAACCACCGGCCTCCTCTTGGGGTGAGCGTGTTACTGTGGAGAGAGAAGGTTGCAAGAGGTGGTGACCAGAGGAAGATCAGGAGGTGGACATAGGAGGAGAAGGAGATGGACTGAGGGCGAGGAGCAGATGGACAAAGAGAGCGGGGACGGAGAGAGAGGCAGAGAGAGAGGCAGGAGGGATGGGAAAAACCGAAACATCAATAGCCGAAGTTATAATATTTTTCGTTTTTTGATAACCTATAGGTTAATTTTCCATAATCACCGTACATTCGTTGTATTAAAGAATGGCACCAATCCTAGTCTGGAAATATTTTTAGGAAGTGATATACCAAAGAAGTTCACTGCTTGATTTGTTTAAAGGATTAAAGATTTCCATTAAACAACAAAAGAGGAAGAAAATTATAGTAAGAGCCATAAATTAAAAATTTGACTGGTTCAAATGGTTCGTATGGCTCTGAGCACTATGCGAATTAACTTCTGAGCTCAACAGTCGCCTAGAACTTAGAACTAACTAAACCTAACTAACTTAAGGACATCACACACATCTATACCCGAGGCAGGATTCGAACTAGCGACCGTAGCGGTCGCTTTGTTCCAGACTGTAGCGCCTAGAACCGCACGGCCACTGTGGCCGGCAAAAATTTGAAAATCCATTCATAGTATAAAATAAAAAGCAGCTGATCTGCTGCAATTGTCCAAATATATCTGCCTTTATCTGCTAGCTGCCCTTAAAAAAAGGACAAATTACCAAATTAACACGAAAAACAGAGTGGCTTGACCTCAGTTTTCACCCTTTAGCAGTGATGATTCGTAATGCCCAACTAGTGGTTCGATCCTCGATTACTACATGATTTTTGAGGAGAGTTACAAAAATTAGAATCAATAGGAGCTTACTAGCACTACTTCGTAATATTCAGCCATTTATCACTAATCGAGAAAAGCAGCGAACGGTGGTTCAAATGGCTCTGAGTACTATGGAAGTTAACATCTGAGGTCATCAATCCCCTAGAACTTAGAACTACTTAAACCTAACTAACCTAAGGACATCAGACACATGCATGCCCGAGGCAGGATTCGAACCTGCGACCGTAGAAGTCGCGCGGTTCCAGAATGAAGCGCCTAGAACCGCTCAGCCGCAACGGCCGGCCAGCGAACAGTGGACGGACTAAGTTTTATTTGCCTACTTAATGTAATATTTTCATTGCGTGTCTCGTGAACCTCAGAGAGCCAAAATTTTTCAATCTTTCCCAGATTTCTAAGTTAATTGCGGGGCATAATGAGAATAAAGAACCGAAAATAGGTTATTTTAGAAACCGACCACATTGAGCGATTTTAATAATTGGGTCAAACTGGCGTGAAAAAAAAAAGACGATATAGCACAAACCCGCATGTTTAATCGATAACCGCCATCCCTAATGGGGAGATAATGGAGGTGGTTGGAGGGGGAGGTCGAGGTGATGGAAAGAGGAAGGCAGTGTAGGAGATGTACCGGGTGATCAAAAAGTCAGTATAAATTTGAAAACTGAATAAATCACGGAATAATGTAGATACAGAGGTACAAATTGACACACATGCTTGGAATGACATGGCGTTTTATTAGAAGCAAAAAAAATAGAAAAGTTTAAAAATGTCCGACAGATGGCGCTTCATTTGATCAGAGTAGCAATAATTAGCATAACAAAGTAAGACAAAGCAAAGATTATGTACTGGACAGGAAATGCTCAATATGTCCACCATCATTCCTCAACAATAGCTGTAGTCGAGGAATGATGTTGTGAACAGCACTGTAAAGCATGTCGTAGTTATGGTGGGGCATTGGCGTCGGATGTTGTCTTTCAGCATCGGTAGAGATGTCGGTCGATCACGATACACTTGCGACTTCAGGTAACCCCAAAGCCAATAATTGCACGGACTGAGGTCTGGGGACCTGGGAGGACAAGCATGACGAAAGTCTCGGCTGAGCACACGATCATTACCAAACGACGCGCGCAAGAGATCTTTGACGCGTCTAGCAATATGGGGTGGAGCGCCATCCTGCATAAACATCCTACGTTCTAGCAGGTGTTTGTGAGCCAGGCTGGGGATGATGCGATTCTGTATCATATCGGCGTACCTCTCACACGTCACGGTAGCAGTTACTGACGTTCTGCTGTCCAGCGCCATCTGTCGGACATTTTGTGAAATTTTTTTTTAGTTCTAATAAAACCCCATGTCATTCCAAGCATGTGAGTCAATTTTTACCTCTCTATCTACATTATTCCGTGGTTTATTAAGTTTTCATATTTATACTGACTTTTTAATCACCCTGTATATAGAGGGGTTTCGGAGGAGATGGACAGAGAGTGGGGAAAGAGGAGGTGTACTAATAGAAGATTAGAATAAATATATAACCGGGCAACGCCGGGCACTTAGCTGGTGTTAAAATGTAAACGTCTGTACTCAAATGTTTTGCAGTGGAGTCCTTCTCGGACGAGCGCCTGCCTGGAGCCACTGCGGGTAGTATACCGCGGGAAGAGAACGGAAGAAGAAGGAAAAGAAGAAGAGGAAGATGCGGCACCAGCAGACAGGAAAGGTGTCCCTAATGCGAGCAAAGACGCTTTCATGGAGGCGTCAGCAGGTCGCCGAGGTATTAGCAACAGCCCGAGAGCGCCAGCCAGCTAGCCAGCGGGGCTTTTTTGTTTGCGGGCCGGCAGTAGAGAGAGAGATGAATGGTGCGGCGGCACGCGAATTCGCGCTTAGAGCGGGATTTGGCCGCGCGGTCCGCCCCGGGGACGCAAAGCCCGCTTAGCGGCACTCCGGGGGATCGGCGGGGGGCCTTAACGAGAGGCGACGTCGCAGAAAACAAGCCGGCCGGGCCGGGGCGGTGGCCTTCTTAAGGAGCTCCCGCGGGAACCGCCACGCAAATGTCGCGGCTCCGGCTCCGCTACCTGCTGGCTCTCCCCCGCTCAGCTCTCGGGTTTCTTAACGGCCGGATCTGATAAGTTCCTCGTTATTCCGGCGTCGCGTGTTTACTGCCCGGCGGTGCGTGCGCGTCTGTATTAGGCGCGTCAGATGCGTGTGCGTCGTTCTCGTGTTGCACTCTCTGCAGGCGGGAGGGAGATAAAAGAGTTTAACGCTTCGTCGGCGCCGTAGGTGGTCTGCTGTTACGTTTATAAATTTACTTATTTGCCAAATATAATTCGGGTTTTAGAGCGACCGTGTTTGCTAAACCAAATGAAAATCATCTTGCCGATAAAGGCGCTCAGTTATTGAATTGTATGTGGATGTACTCTCTTTTCTCTGTTTAAGAAATTAATTAAAAAATGACATTTATGCAGGTTTTCTTTTTTACCAACATGACAGAGTAAAAAGACGGTTCGAGAATTGTTGTGATGACTACGACGGTTAACGTTTTTGTATTAACCAACAACAACTAAATGACTATCAAAGAGAGCATAAAGTTCCAGAAAGTCACCATACACAAAATTTTTCCCTGGCGTAATGCATACCTAAATCCACATCTGCATTATTAATCTAAAATTTTCCCACTATTCCACTCTCGAAAAGCATGCGAAAAAACGGAGACTTAAATCTGATTTCTTTTGTTTTATTGTGATGTTCATTTCTTCCCGTGTAGGTGGGCGCCAACGAAATATTTTATTATTGTGTAGAGAAAGTTGACGATTGAAATTTCGTGAAAAAAATCTCGCGACAAAGACAAATGCCTTTGGTTTAATAATTGCCACACCAATTCGCGTATCATATCTACATCTACATCTACATTTATACTCCGCAAGCCACCCAACTGTGTGTGGTGGAGGGCACTTTACGTGACACTGTCATTACCTCACTTTCCTGTTCCAGTCGCGTATGGTTCGCGGGAAGAACGACTGCCGGAAAGCCTCCTTGCGCGCTCGAATCTCTCTAATTTTACATTCGTGATCTCCTCGGGAGGTATAAGTAGGGGGAAGGAATATATTCGATACCTCATCCAGAAACGCACCCTCTCGAAACCAGAACAGCAAGCTACACCGCGATGCAGAACGCCTCTCTTGCAGAGTGTGCCACTTGAGCTTGCTAAACATCTCCGTAACCGTATCACGCTTACCAAACAACCCTGTGACGAAACGCGCCGCTCTTCTTTGGATCTGCTCTACCTGCTCTGTGAACTCGACCTGATACGGATCCCACAGTGATGATCAATACTCAAGTATAGGTCGAACGAGTGTTTTGTAAGCCACCTCCTTTGTTGATGGACTACATTTTCTAAGAAATCTCAACCTGGCACCCGCCTTACCAACAATTAATTTTATATGGTCATTCCACTTCAAATCGTTCCGTACGCATACTCCCAGATATTTTACAGAAGTAACTGCTACCAGTGTTTGTTCCGCTATCATATAATCATACAATAAAGGATCCTTCTTTCTATGTATTCGCAATACATTACATTTGTCTATGTTAATGGTCAGTTGCCTCTCCGTGGCACTCTATTCCTTATTTTGAGATAACACAAAACGAGATGCACTTCTGTGGAGTTTTTAGAGGCTCTCCGTCAGTCCTATCTGATCCAGATCCCAAACGGGACAGCAGTACTCAAGAAGAGGACGGACTAGGTAGTGTAGGCAGTCTCTTTACTAGATCTGTTGCTTTTTTCTATGTGTTCTGCCAATAAATAGCAGTCTTCGGTTCACTTTCCACACAACAGTATCTATGTGAGTCTTTTTAAGTTATTTGTGATTCTAATCGCGAAGTTATTACCTGAACTGACTTCGCTTAGATTTGTGTGACTTATCGTGCACCGAACTTTAGCCTGTTCCATTTAGTACTCATGTGGATGTCTTCATGCTTTTCATTATTTACAGTCAACTGCAACATTTCGCGCAATACAGATATCTTGTCTAAATCATTTTGCTATTAGTGTTCATCATGAGATGACTTTACAAGACGAAAGGTGGTACAATCATCTGCAAACAATTTAAGAGGGCTGCTCAGGTTGTCTCCTAAATCGTTCATATAGATCAGGAACAGCAGAGATCCTATAATACCTTCTCGGGTAACGCAAGATTTTACTTCTGTTTTAGTCGATGCATTTCCGTCAGTTTATACGAACTGCTACCTCTCTAACAGGAAATGACGATTCCATTCGCTAAACTGAGACGATGTTTCATAGGCACTTGTGAGGAACGGTCTCTAAATCTGTCTTGAAATCTAGAAATAATTAGCTACTTGTGTTTCACAAGAACGATTATTTGTGAACCCGTGCTGAGTATGTGTCAATAGATCGTATTCTTGGTTATATTTGAACACAGTATATGTTCCAGAGTCCTCCTGCAAACCGACGTTAGTGATGTGGATCTATAATTCAATAGATTACCCCTACATGTTAACTGAACTATCCGTCGCTTCTTGGTAGAACAACATTATAATAAATAAAATGCACTAGTTTGGTTTTGTTCTACAGTCTTACTTTTATTGTGTTAACCGGTTTTCGGCATACAAGGCCGTCATCTGGCATTTACTGAGTATTGTCATCAAAGAAGTTTCAATGTTTGTAAACAACATTGAGATATTGAAGCAGAAACACACTGTAAGTAACATCTTTGACAGTGTGGTGCTAATGCAATGTAAAAAAAAAAAAAAAATATTTGAACAGTAAATAAATAAATATTAAAAATGGAGTAGACAGGAAAAAACTTGGAATTTGTTACGTTTCGTGGGTTACCACTTTCACCGACCCTTTCAGTTATTAATACAGTTAACCATTCCCGTGAATTGTACTTGCAGGAAAGCAAATCCATTTTTCCTACCTTCAGTTTTCTGACTGGTTATTTCTAAAGATTTATAAATTATCCATGTGAACGGTTTGTTACCGATATGATGTAACTCAAGTGACACTATACAGTGTGTTGTCGTTCAGTGACGAACTGTCAGCAGCGTTAAGGATGAACGAAATAAATTAAAGAAACAAATTAATTTTTGGATTCATAATACATTATGTAGGGAATATAAATCCACGGTAGCTCGTATGTCATCTCTCCAGAATATTGTACTCACATCATGATACTGTTAAACGATCATCACCAAAGGACTGTAGGCTGGCTGTGGGAGGGGAAAGTCAAGAAATTATTTAAGATGTGTGTGTGTGTGTGTGTGTGTGTGTGTGTGTGTGTGTGTGTGTGTGTGTGTGTGTGTGTGTGTGTGTCTTGATGAGTTTTTGGTTGAAGGAGGCGGAGGTGCTATTTTGACTCTTGCATATAATTGTTAATTCACTTAAATGTTTGTATGTTTAGGGAGATTTCAGTACCATTTTAGTTGCTGCGACGAATGCATCGTCAGAACCGTGTTAATATATTTGTCTTTTTGTCTTGCAGACGGAGCTGTCGCAAAACCTGCAGCAGCTGTCTGAGAAAGCCCGTTCTACCACGGAGTTCATACAGCGGCTCAAGGGCATGAGCGATAAAGTGAACGTGAGTACTCACACTTAACATGCCTCTCATACGATGTACATTCCACTTGTTGAATAGAGGCTCAAATACACTGATGCGCCAAAACATAATAGCCATTTACTCAACAGTGTGTTTGTCCGTTCTTGGAGCACAGTACAGTAGCTATTTTGCGTAGTATTTGTTCGACAGATCCTTGGCATACGGCACCACATTTGTAAGCACAGGCTACGCAGTTTCAGTAAACTATCGGTTGATGATTTGTGGGAACGGAGGTGGAACACTATAGTGACCCAGACATAGTCCAGCATGTTCAGATCAGGCGAATCTGGTGGCCAACACATCAAGTGAGTTCACTGTCACGTTCCTCAAACCACTGTGGCAGGATTCTGGACTTGTGATCCGGACAGTTATCCTGCTGGAAAATGTCAACCCTTTTAGGGAAGGCATCAAGCATTATCGGATACAGGTGGTCCCTAATAATGTTCAATTTGTCCAAAGATGTCCTGGTGTCGTAGATTACTACCACAGGTACCATGGGAGCCCAGAGGGCTATCCCCCTTCACATAATACTTCCCTACCGATCTACTTTTGTGACGTGACTCGTGTTTGAAGTAGCTGTTCGAGTCGACGACAGTCTATCACAGCTTACCTGGACCCAACCATCTATCTGGTGTAATAAGAAAAGTGATTCATTCGACCAGGTGACACGTTTCCATTGATCCATGGTCCAATTTCGCGGATCCCATGTCCATTGCAATCATCTTTGCTATATCACTGGGTCAGCATGAGAAAAGGGGGGTCGTCTACTGCAGACCCCACGTTCAAAATCGGGTCCGATCTCTGTGTTTCGGAACAACCGTGCGTGCACCAGTACTAAACTGTGCTATCATACCTGCCACTGATCACTGCCTATCCTGCTATACCTAGGAGGCAACCTCTACGTTCTGTGATGAGGCGTGGACCGCCAATATCTTGTCACCTGCCCATGGTTTCACTGTCTTTAAACCAGTTTCAACATATGCTCACGACAGTGGCACTTGAGGAGCCAACCAGGATCGTCGTTTCGGAGATGGCCAGTTCCAAGTGTCGAGCCATAACAATCTATCTTGTGTTAAAGTCGCTTATGTCAGTGGATTCTCCTACTCGAGGCCCGTACCGTCGCTAGAATGGTTTTAATCCGTCCACGTTCGATTTTGTGACAGTTGTGCGAGTGACACTTGTGTGGAGATGCAATGTGTTGAGATTTCTGCAGAGTCCAAGATACTACAGGTGGTTTTTCGCTTTCATATTCGTTGGACGTATTTACTCACAACCAAACTGTGACATTTCAACTAACCTAGACCTCTGTCTAAGCTACACATCAGTGTGTTCCGACAACGAGGATTATTGGCTACACCTACTAAAAACCGAACTGTCACATTCTGACCAAACCTAGACCTCTCAGTAAACTGCAATCAGTCTGTCACCACAACCAGGTTTTTTCTTTCACATTCAGTGGCTTCACCAACTAGTAGACTACCTGCATTAAGCCGCTTATCCCAGCAGGAATGTCTGTCCATAGAAATGCCATTCCATAGAAGTAAATTTTCCAAACCCTCTGCTCCGCAAATATGTTTTCATTTCCATTCCCTACTGTGTCACGTGCCCGTAACACCACTATCTGGCGTCATATCTTGCCATGAGAAGTAGTAATTATGTCTTCGCCCAGTGTTGTACGTAATAATAATAGTATAATTTAAAAAAGCTTATGTACTTGGAGAAAGACCGCCAACAGGCGACTTGCTTTCTAGTTTGCCTTCGCTGGATTGTGCGTTATAGTCCATACCGAGAAAAGGCGTTGACTGTGTGTGCCTACCAGGAGAACTGCGCGGAGTTCGAGGCGACGGTGTCCGCGCAGTGCGACGCGCTCATCGAGGCGATCGAGGCGCGGCGCGCTCAGCTGCTGGAGTTCGTGAGGCAGCAGCGGGAGCTGAAGCTGCGGGCGCTGCGCGACCAGGTGTCGGCCTGCACGTGCCGCCTCCAGGGCACCACCGGCCTCCTCCAGTTCTGCATAGAGGCCCTCAAGGAGACCGACTCCGCGGCGTTCCTGCAGGTCAGCATACTGCCAAACTTACTCTGTCTATGTAAAAGTAATGCCTTTATGCTTACGTCTAGATATCATAAACTTTTTTTAATTTGCTAATGCACGATGGCCCTTATTGGTAATATACTGCTGGTAACTGATTTTTCCATCCTGCAGAAGGTAGTTTGCAGAACTGTCTGTTGCTGAGCTGTCTGTTGCCTAACCATCAGTTGCTAAACTGTCTGTTTCTCAACTGCCTGTTTCTCAACCATTTGTTACTCAACTGTCTGTTGCTCAACTGTCTGTTGCCCAACCGTCTGTTGCCCAACCGTCTGTTGCTCAACCGTCTGTTGCTCAACCGTCTGTTGCTCAAACGTCTGTTGCTCAACTGTCTGTTGCCCGCATCTCGTGGTGGTGCAGTAGCGTTCTCGCTTCTCACGCCCAGGTTCCCGGGTTCGATTCCCGGTGGGGTCAGGGATTTTCTCTGCCTCGTGATGGCTGGGTGTTGTGTGATGTCCTTAGGTTAGGTAGGTTTAAGTAGTTCTTAGTTTTAGGGGACTGTTGACCTAAGATGTTAAGTCCCATAGTGCTTAGAGCCATTTGAACCATTTTCAACTGTCTGTTGCTCAACAGTCTGTTGATCAACAGTCTGTTGATCAACAGTCTGTTGATCAACAGTCTGTTGATCAACTGACTGTTGATCAGTCACTTGTTGATGAGGCATCTGTTTGTTGATCAATCATCTGTTGATCAGTCATCTATTGATCAATCATCTGTTAATCAAAGTCTATTGGTCAGTTAAATGTTACACAATTGGTCATTGTGCAGACATCCATTTCTCATGCAACTACGAGTTTGTTGTGAAACTGCCAGTAGTAGAACTGACTGCCTATTGTCTGTTGGACTACTGTGTGATTGTTGAGTAAGTCTGTTGAGAAACTGAATTCCTGATGCACAACTGTCTAGTCTGAAACCATTTGCCTTATTGTGCAACTATTTTGGGATATTTTTGTCATTCTTTTAGTTGTTTCAGCACATGACAAGGTAGTCATACATTGGTGTGTATAATACTATAAAATAATCAGGGTATATAGTAGTAATAAAATATCAAATAATGTCAGCTATGATAGAGGAGGTTAAATTGTTTGAAAATACTTGAAGAGCTATAAAACTAATGATTTTGAAAGTATGAGTGCTATGCCCACATTTTCTTCTTAACAACTGCCTGCATCTGTCAGACAACTTCCCACATCTGTTGCATGACTGTCCACATATATTATAACTGTTGTACCATTGTCAAATCTGTGGACTACTTTCTCCCTACCGAACTGGACATGTCAGTGCAGAAAGTAGGATAACGATGTTTGTCTACCATAACTGCTACACACGATTGGTCCTACGAAATTAATAGATAACCAAGTGTAGTGTGGTGGATGTGACACCAGACTCGCATACGGCGATACTGACGTTCAAGTCTTTGTCTAGTCATTCATATTTATGGTTTCCATAGTTTCTGCAATTACCACATGGCCAATTTCCACGATCGGTGCTTTGAAAGGGACACAGACGATTTACAACTCTTACCCTTTAACATTCCGAGCTCCTGCACCGGATTCACTAATGAGCTCATCATACACTCCTGGAAATGGAAAAAAGAACACATTGACACCGGTGTGTCAGACCCACCATACTTGCTCCGGACACTCCGAGAGGGCTGTACAAGCAATGATCACACGCACGGCACAGCGGACACACCAGGAACCGCGGTGTTGGCCGTCGAATGACGCTAGCTGCGCAGCATTTGTACACCGCCGCCGTCAGTGTCAGCCAGTTTGCCGTGGCATACGGAGCTCCATCGCAGTCTTTAACACTGGTAGCATGCCGCGACAGCGTGGACGTGAACCGTATGTGCAGTTGACGGACTTTGAGCGAGGGCGTATAGTGGGTATGCGGGAGGCCGGGTGGACGTACCGTCGAATTGTTCAACACGTGGGGCGTGAGCTCTCCACAGTACGTCGATGTTGTCGCCAGTGGTCGGCGGAAGGTGCACGTGCCCGTCGACCTGGGACCGGACCGCAGCGACGCACGGATGCACGGCAAGACCGTAAGATCCTACGCAGTGCCATAGGGGACCGCACCGCCACTTCCCAGCAAATTAGGGACACTGTTGCTCCTGGGGTATCGGCGAGGACCATTCGCAACCGTCTCCATGAAGCTGGGCTACGGTCCCGCACACCGTTAGGCCGTCTTCCGCTCACGCCCCAACATCGTGCAGCCCGCCTCCAGTGGTGTCGCGACAGGCGTGAATGGAGGGACGAATGGAGACGTGTCGTCTTCAGCGATGAGAGTCGCTTCTGCCTTGGTGCCAATGATGGTCGTATGCGTGTTTGGCGCCGTGCAGGTGAGCGCCACAATCAGGACTGCATACGACCGAGGCACACAGGGCCAACACCCGGCATCATGGTGTGGGGAGCGATCTCCTACACTGGCCGTACACCTCTGGTGATCGTCGAGGGGACACTGAATAGTGCACGGTACATCCAAACGGCCATCGAACCCATCGTTCTACCATTCCTAGACCGGCAAGGGAACTTGCTGTTCCAACAGGACAATGCACGTCCGCATGTATCCCGGGCCACCCAACGTGCTCTAGAAGGTGTAAGTCAACTACCCTGGCCAGCAAGATCTCCGGATCTGTCCCCCATTGAGCATGTTTGGGACTGGATGAAGCGTCGTCTCACGCGGTCTGCACGTCCAGCACGAACGCTGGTCCAACTGAGGCGCCAGGTGGAAATGGCATGGCAATCCGTTCCACAGGACTACATCCAGCATCTCTACGATCGTCTCCATGGGAGAATAGCAGCCTGCATTGCTGCGAAAGGTGGATACACACTGTACTAGTGCCGACATTGTGCATGCTCTGTTGCCTGTGTCTATGTGCCTGTGGTTCTGTCAGTGTGATCATGTGATGTATCTGACCCCAGGAATGTGTCAATAAAGTTTCCCCTTCCTGGGACAATGAATTCACGGTGTTCTTATTTCAATTTCCAGGAGTGTATTATTGTTACCATGCATCGTAGGGCTGTGTCTGTAATAGAGTTGAGTTGATAGGACAAGATTTTACCTGGATGCCTGCAAGGAATCAGAGCTTGCAGTACGAGTTGTAACTTGCTGTCAGTTTTTCGTGAGAGTTACTTAAGACGTTTTATCACCTCCAAAATATCTAACTGCCACTATGACACACTGTGTATTCACTGTCAAAGGAAACAGGTTTTTTCTGATGATGGCTGATTTTGCGGTGAATTTGATTGTAGAAGTCTGCATATTCATCTTTCAGGATACATGTCGTTCTAGAAATTACTGCCAAACAATGGTTTCCTCCTCCGAGCAAAGAGGAAACAGTCACGGTGCGCATCATCAGGAGGTAAAATTTGGTAGCGCGAAGTGGCTTCGTCTGTAACGGTGCCGTGTGCAGAATGAGCTGGGGCACTGTCGATGGCGTCGTAAATTGTGGATGGTCCTTCTTCGGTGGTAGTGGGTCCACATCTTTCCACTGCTTGCTTCGTTGATTTGGGGTCGTAGCGATACATCTAGCACTCGTCAATGATGATTTTGTTCCTAAAGAAGTTATCTCTACTGGCTTGAAAAAACTGCAACATTTCCGATGTTACCACGATTCAGCAGATTTTTTCAGTGGGTGTTGGCTGTCACGGAACACAGTGATGTTCGACGTTCATCATGTTCAAAAAGTCGCGCAAGATATTGAAAACTGATCCATGAATGAATTTCATTTTTGGCTCGTTTTTGATGCTGATCTTCTACCACCATGCCTCCATTTCTCTTGCGATTCTTGTTTCTTCACAGAGAGATGGTCGGCCACTTTATTCTTCGTTATTCGGACTTTTATGACGACACTGGAAACGTCTGCATCACCTTAACACTATATCATATTATGCTAAATTGTTGCTGTCCACTTCGACCAACTCGTTATGAATTATTCGTGATGAATAAATCCTCTCCAGGTATACAATTCAAATCATTTATTTAGATAAAGTAACCCGCGGTCCAGGATGTAAATCCCATCTTCATGCGCTACAAAACAGATGAGAAACTAAGAGAAATACAATTACTAAAATTAATTTAAAAGGATTCATAAAATGTGAATATCCTGTCATATCTTGATAGCGCACGAGAAAATCGCACCAGTCATGAAAAAAAAATCCACAAAATTTATCGAGTAGCATACGAGATCCAGTGCAGGTGAGGCATGGAAAGGTTTTTTGAGACAAGCAGTACCACACTGGGCGAATGTGGCCTAACTGAAAAAAATCATGAATGTATCAATAAACAAACATGCGTTGCCAGCCTAATGTAACCTAAAAATCAACTTTGAACGACCAGACATGTGGCATAGGCCTAGTAAAGTAAAATGAAGGCATAAACCACATAGAATGCCAATTTGTAAACCTCAAACGTAGCTTACCAAGTATGTACCCAGCCCGTCAAATGTTGCAGACGTGCAGTGCGACCTGTCAACTGACTGACATATGAACTGCAATGAGTCGCTTCAGTATACTAACATGGTACGTTACTTACGTGGTTCACAAATTGGCATTCTGCAGCATTCATGCCTTCTTTTCCTTTCTTAAGCCTATGCCTCATGTCTGGTCGTTCAAAGTTGGTTTGTAGGTTACATTAAGCTGGCGATGAGTGTTTAGCTGTTGATACATTGGTGCTTTTTCCGGGTAGGTCAAGTTTACTCGTTGTGGTACCCGTTAGCCCAAAGAAACTTTTCATGCCTCACCCGCACAGGATCTCGCATCTTGCTTTACAAATTTAAATTTACTGGATGTTTCACATGAGCGGTTCGTTTTCAGACACCCAATCAAGGTATATAACCTGACATTAACATTTAAATGGACCCTTTTCATGTTGATAAATTATATGCCGTATCCCTCAGAGTTTTTTATAGCCTGAAACCTTGCACGTGTGTACGATTTTATCCTAATACAGAATTTGTCAAGCTCAACTACGGCAGATCTATTCATCATGAAAAATTGTAGCAATTGTTGTGGATGCCCTGAAAAGAATATATTATCCAGAATGAGATTTTTCACTCTGCAGCGGAGTGTGCGCTGATATGAAACTTCCTGGCAGATTAAAACTGTGTGCCCGACCGAGACTCGAACTCGGGACCTTTGCCTTTCGCGGGCAAGTGCTCTACCAACTGAGCTACCGAAGCACGACTCACGTCCGGTACTCACAGCTTTACTTCTGCCAGTATCCGTCTCCTACCTTCCAAACTTTACAGAAGCTCTTCTGCGAACCTTGCAGAACTAGCACTCCTGAAAGAAAGGATATTGCGGAGACATGGCTTAGCCACAGCCTGGGGGATGTTTCCAGAATGAGATTTTTCACTCTGCAGCGGAGTGTGCGCTGATATGAAACTTCCTGGCAGATTAAAACTGTGTGCCCGACCGAGACTCGAACTCGGGACCTTTGCCTTTCGCGGGCAAGTGCTCTACCAACTGAGCTACCGAAGCACGACTCACGTCCGGTACTCACAGCTTTACTTCTGCCAGTATCCGTCTCCTACCTTCCAAACTTTACAGAAGCTCTTCTGCGAACCTTGCAGAACTAGCACTCCTGAAAGAAAGGATATTGCGGAGACATGGCTTAGCCACAGCCTGGGGGATGTTTCCAGAATGAGATTTTTCACTCTGCAGCGGAGTGTGCGCTGATATGAAACTTCCTGGCAGATTAAAACTGTGTGCCCGACCGAGACTCGAACTCGGGACCTTTGCCTTTCGCGGGCAAGTGCTCTACCAACTGAGCTACCGAAGCACGACTCACGTCCGGTACTCACAGCTTTACTTCTGCCAGTATCCGTCTCCTACCTTCCAAACTTTACAGAAGCTCTTCTGCGAACCTTGCAGAACTAGCACTCCTGAAAGAAAGGATATTGCGGAGACATGGCTTAGCCACAGCCTGGGGGATGTTTCCAGAATGAGATTTTTCACTCTGCAGCGGAGTGTGCGCTGATATGAAACTTCCTGGCAGATTAAAACTGTGTGCCCGACCGAGACTCGAACTCGGGACCTTTGCCTTTCGCGGGCAAGTGCTCTACCAACTGAGCTACCGAAGCACGACTCACGTCCGGTACTCACAGCTTTACTTCTGCCAGTATCCGTCTCCTACCTTCCAAACTTTACAGAAGCTCTTCTGCGAACCTTGCAGAACTAGCACTCCTGAAAGAAAGGATATTGCGGAGACATGGCTTAGCCACAGCCTGGGGGATGTTTCCAGAATGAGATTTTTCACTCTGCAGCGGAGTGTGCGCTGATATGAAACTTCCTGGCAGATTAAAACTGTGTGCCCGACCGAGACTCGAACTCGGGACCTTTGCCTTTCGCGGGCAAGTGCTCTACCAACTGAGCTACCGAAGCACGACTCACGTCCGGTACTCACAGCTTTACTTCTGCCAGTATCCGTCTCCTACCTTCCAAACTTTACAGAAGCTCTTCTGCGAACCTTGCAGAACTAGCACTCCTGAAAGAAAGGATATTGCGGAGACATGGCTTAGCCACAGCCTGGGGGATGTTTCCAGAATGAGATTTTTCACTCTGCAGCGGAGTGTGCGCTGATATGAAACTTCCTGGCAGATTAAAACTGTGTGCCCGACCGAGACTCGAACTCGGGACCTTTGCCTTTCGCGGGCAAGTGCTCTACCAACTGAGCTACCGAAGCACGACTCACGTCCGGTACTCACAGCTTTACTTCTGCCAGTATCCGTCTCCTACCTTCCAAACTTTACAGAAGCTCTTCTGCGAACCTTGCAGAACTAGCACTCCTGAAAGAAAGGATATTGCGGAGACATGGCTTAGCCACAGCCTGGGGGATGTTTCCAGAATGAGATTTTTCACTCTGCAGCGGAGTGTGCGCTGATATGAAACTTCCTGGCAGATTAAAACTGTGTGCCCGACCGAGACTCGAACTCGGGACCTTTGCCTTTCGCGGGCAAGTGCTCTACCAACTGAGCTACCGAAGCACGACTCACGTCCGGTACTCACAGCTTTACTTCTGCCAGTATCCGTCTCCTACCTTCCAAACTTTACAGAAGCTCTTCTGCGAACCTTGCAGAACTAGCACTCCTGAAAGAAAGGATATTGCGGAGACATGGCTTAGCCACAGCCTGGGGGATGTTTCCAGAATGAGATTTTTCACTCTGCAGCGGAGTGTGCGCTGATATGAAACTTCCTGGCAGATTAAAACTGTGTGCCCGACCGAGACTCGAACTCGGGACCTTTGCCTTTCGCGGGCAAGTGCTCTACCAACTGAGCTACCGAAGCACGACTCACGTCCGGTACTCACAGCTTTACTTCTGCCAGTATCCGTCTCCTACCTTCCAAACTTTACAGAAGCTCTTCTGCGAACCTTGCAGAACTAGCACTCCTGAAAGAAAGGATATTGCGGAGACATGGCTTAGCCACAGCCTGGGGGATGTTTCCAGAATGAGATTTTTCACTCTGCAGCGGAGTGTGCGCTGATATGAAACTTCCTGGCAGATTAAAACTGTGTGCCCGACCGAGACTCGAACTCGGGACCTTTGCCTTTCGCGGGCAAGTGCTCTACCAACTGAGCTACCGAAGCACGACTCACGTCCGGTACTCACAGCTTTACTTCTGCCAGTATCCGTCTCCTACCTTCCAAACTTTACAGAAGCTCTTCTGCGAACCTTGCAGAACTAGCACTCCTGAAAGAAAGGATATTGCGGAGACATGGCTTAGCCACAGCCTGGGGGATGTTTCCAGAATGAGATTTTTCACTCTGCAGCGGAGTGTGCGCTGATATGAAACTTCCTGGCAGATTAAAACTGTGTGCCCGACCGAGACTCGAACTCGGGACCTTTGCCTTTCGCGGGCAAGTGCTCTACCAACTGAGCTACCGAAGCACGACTCACGTCCGGTACTCACAGCTTTACTTCTGCCAGTATCCGTCTCCTACCTTCCAAACTTTACAGAAGCTCTTCTGCGAACCTTGCAGAACTAGCACTCCTGAAAGAAAGGATATTGCGGAGACATGGCTTAGCCACAGCCTGGGGGATGTTTCCAGAATGAGATTTTTCACTCTGCAGCGGAGTGTGCGCTGATATGAAACTTCCTGGCAGATTAAAACTGTGTGCCCGACCGAGACTCGAACTCGGGACCTTTGCCTTTCGCGGGCAAGTGCTCTACCAACTGAGCTACCGAAGCACGACTCACGTCCGGTACTCACAGCTTTACTTCTGCCAGTATCCGTCTCCTACCTTCCAAACTTTACAGAAGCTCTTCTGCGAACCTTGCAGAACTAGCACTCCTGAAAGAAAGGATATTGCGGAGACATGGCTTAGCCACAGCCTGGGGGATGTTTCCAGAATGAGATTTTTCACTCTGCAGCGGAGTGTGCGCTGATATGAAACTTCCTGGCAGATTAAAACTGTGTGCCCGACCGAGACTCGAACTCGGGACCTTTGCCTTTCGCGGGCAAGTGCTCTACCAACTGAGCTACCGAAGCACGACTCACGTCCGGTACTCACAGCTTTACTTCTGCCAGTATCCGTCTCCTACCTTCCAAACTTTACAGAAGCTCTTCTGCGAACCTTGCAGAACTAGCACTCCTGAAAGAAAGGATATTGCGGAGACATGGCTTAGCCACAGCCTGGGGGATGTTTCCAGAATGAGATTTTTCACTCTGCAGCGGAGTGTGCGCTGATATGAAACTTCCTGGCAGATTAAAACTGTGTGCCCGACCGAGACTCGAACTCGGGACCTTTGCCTTTCGCGGGCAAGTGCTCTACCAACTGAGCTACCGAAGCACGACTCACGTCCGGTACTCACAGCTTTACTTCTGCCAGTATCCGTCTCCTACCTTCCAAACTTTACAGAAGCTCTTCTGGGAACCTTGCAGAACTAGCACTCCTGAAAGAAAGGATATTGCGGAGACATGGCTTAGCCACAGCCTGGGGGATGTTTCCAGAATGAGATTTTTCACTCTGCAGCGGAGTGTGCGCTGATATGAAACTTCCTGGCAGATTAAAACTGTGTGCCCGACCGAGACTCGAACTCGGGACCTTTGCCTTTCGCGGGCAAGTGCTCTACCAACTGAGCTACCGAAGCACGACTCACGTCCGGTACTCACAGCTTTACTTCTGCCAGTATCCGTCTCCTACCTTCCAAACTTTACAGAAGCTCTTCTGCGAACCTTGCAGAACTAGCACTCCTGAAAGAAAGGATATTGCGGAGACATGGCTTAGCCACAGCCTGGGGGATGTTTCCAGAATGAGATTTTTCACTCTGCAGCGGAGTGTGCGCTGATATGAAACTTCCTGGCAGATTAAAACTGTGTGCCCGACCGAGACTCGAACTCGGGACCTTTGCCTTTCGCGGGCAAGTGCTCTACCAACTGAGCTACCGAAGCACGACTCACGTCCGGTACTCACAGCTTTACTTCTGCCAGTATCCGTCTCCTACCTTCCAAACTTTACAGAAGCTCTTCTGCGAACCTTGCAGAACTAGCACTCCTGAAAGAAAGGATATTGCGGAGACATGGCTTAGCCACAGCCTGGGGGATGTTTCCAGAATGAGATTTTTCACTCTGCAGCGGAGTGTGCGCTGATATGAAACTTCCTGGCAGATTAAAACTGTGTGCCCGACCGAGACTCGAACTCGGGACCTTTGCCTTTCGCGGGCAAGTGCTCTACCAACTGAGCTACCGAAGCACGACTCACGTCCGGTACTCACAGCTTTACTTCTGCCAGTATCCGTCTCCTACCTTCCAAACTTTACAGAAGCTCTTCTGCGAACCTTGCAGAACTAGCACTCCTGAAAGAAAGGATATTGCGGAGACATGGCTTAGCCACAGCCTGGGGGATGTTTCCAGAATGAGATTTTTCACTCTGCAGCGGAGTGTGCGCTGATATGAAACTTCCTGGCAGATTAAAACTGTGTGCCCGACCGAGACTCGAACTCGGGACCTTTGCCTTTCGCGGGCAAGTGCTCTACCAACTGAGCTACCGAAGCACGACTCACGTCCGGTACTCACAGCTTTACTTCTGCCAGTATCCGTCTCCTACCTTCCAAACTTTACAGAAGCTCTTCTGCGAACCTTGCAGAACTAGCACTCCTGAAAGAAAGGATATTGCGGAGACATGGCTTAGCCACAGCCTGGGGGATGTTTCCAGAATGAGATTTTTCACTCTGCAGCGGAGTGTGCGCTGATATGAAACTTCCTGGCAGATTAAAACTGTGTGCCCGACCGAGACTCGAACTCGGGACCTTTGCCTTTCGCGGGCAAGTGCTCTACCAACTGAGCTACCGAAGCACGACTCACGTCCGGTACTCACAGCTTTACTTCTGCCAGTATCCGTCTCCTACCTTCCAAACTTTACAGAAGCTCTTCTGCGAACCTTGCAGAACTAGCACTCCTGAAAGAAAGGATATTGCGGAGACATGGCTTAGCCACAGCCTGGGGGATGTTTCCAGAATGAGATTTTTCACTCTGCAGCGGAGTGTGCGCTGATATGAAACTTCCTGGCAGATTAAAACTGTGTGCCCGACCGAGACTCGAACTCGGGACCTTTGCCTTTCGCGGGCAAGTGCTCTACCAACTGAGCTACCGAAGCACGACTCACGTCCGGTACTCACAGCTTTACTTCTGCCAGTATCCGTCTCCTACCTTCCAAACTTTACAGAAGCTCTTCTGCGAACCTTGCAGAACTAGCACTCCTGAAAGAAAGGATATTGCGGAGACATGGCTTAGCCACAGCCTGGGGGATGTTTCCAGAATGAGATTTTTCACTCTGCAGCGGAGTGTGCGCTGATATGAAACTTCCTGGCAGATTAAAACTGTGTGCCCGACCGAGACTCGAACTCGGGACCTTTGCCTTTCGCGGGCAAGTGCTCTACCAACTGAGCTACCGAAGCACGACTCACGTCCGGTACTCACAGCTTTACTTCTGCCAGTATCCGTCTCCTACCTTCCAAACTTTACAGAAGCTCTTCTGCGAACCTTGCAGAACTAGCACTCCTGAAAGAAAGGATATTGCGGAGACATGGCTTAGCCACAGCCTGGGGGATGTTTCCAGAATGAGATTTTTCACTCTGCAGCGGAGTGTGCGCTGATATGAAACTTCCTGGCAGATTAAAACTGTGTGCCCGACCGAGACTCGAACTCGGGACCTTTGCCTTTCGCGGGCAAGTGCTCTACCAACTGAGCTACCGAAGCACGACTCACGTCCGGTACTCACAGCTTTACTTCTGCCAGTATCCGTCTCCTACCTTCCAAACTTTACAGAAGCTCTTCTGCGAACCTTGCAGAACTAGCACTCCTGAAAGAAAGGATATTGCGGAGACATGGCTTAGCCACAGCCTGGGGGATGTTTCCAGAATGAGATTTTTCACTCTGCAGCGGAGTGTGCGCTGATATGAAACTTCCTGGCAGATTAAAACTGTGTGCCCGACCGAGACTCGAACTCGGGACCTTTGCCTTTCGCGGGCAAGTGCTCTACCAACTGAGCTACCGAAGCACGACTCACGTCCGGTACTCACAGCTTTACTTCTGCCAGTATCCGTCTCCTACCTTCCAAACTTTACAGAAGCTCTTCTGCGAACCTTGCAGAACTAGCACTCCTGAAAGAAAGGATATTGCGGAGACATGGCTTAGCCACAGCCTGGGGGATGTTTCCAGAATGAGATTTTTCACTCTGCAGCGGAGTGTGCGCTGATATGAAACTTCCTGGCAGATTAAAACTGTGTGCCCGACCGAGACTCGAACTCGGGACCTTTGCCTTTCGCGGGCAAGTGCTCTACCAACTGAGCTACCGAAGCACGACTCACGTCCGGTACTCACAGCTTTACTTCTGCCAGTATCCGTCTCCTACCTTCCAAACTTTACAGAAGCTCTTCTGCGAACCTTGCAGAACTAGCACTCCTGAAAGAAAGGATATTGCGGAGACATGGCTTAGCCACAGCCTGGGGGATGTTTCCAGAATGAGATTTTTCACTCTGCAGCGGAGTGTGCGCTGATATGAAACTTCCTGGCAGATTAAAACTGTGTGCCCGACCGAGACTCGAACTCGGGACCTTTGCCTTTCGCGGGCAAGTGCTCTACCAACTGAGCTACCGAAGCACGACTCACGTCCGGTACTCACAGCTTTACTTCTGCCAGTATCCGTCTCCTACCTTCCAAACTTTACAGAAGCTCTTCTGCGAACCTTGCAGAACTAGCACTCCTGAAAGAAAGGATATTGCGGAGACATGGCTTAGCCACAGCCTGGGGGATGTTTCCAGAATGAGATTTTTCACTCTGCAGCGGAGTGTGCGCTGATATGAAACTTCCTGGCAGATTAAAACTGTGTGCCCGACCGAGACTCGAACTCGGGACCTTTGCCTTTCGCGGGCAAGTGCTCTACCAACTGAGCTACCGAAGCACGACTCACGTCCGGTACTCACAGCTTTACTTCTGCCAGTATCCGTCTCCTACCTTCCAAACTTTACAGAAGCTCTTCTGCGAACCTTGCAGAACTAGCACTCCTGAAAGAAAGGATATTGCGGAGACATGGCTTAGCCACAGCCTGGGGGATGTTTCCAGAATGAGATTTTTCACTCTGCAGCGGAGTGTGCGCTGATATGAAACTTCCTGGCAGATTAAAACTGTGTGCCCGACCGAGACTCGAACTCGGGACCTTTGCCTTTCGCGGGCAAGTGCTCTACCAACTGAGCTACCGAAGCACGACTCACGTCCGGTACTCACAGCTTTACTTCTGCCAGTATCCGTCTCCTACCTTCCAAACTTTACAGAAGCTCTTCTGCGAACCTTGCAGAACTAGCACTCCTGAAAGAAAGGATATTGCGGAGACATGGCTTAGCCACAGCCTGGGGGATGTTTCCAGAATGAGATTTTTCACTCTGCAGCGGAGTGTGCGCTGATATGAAACTTCCTGGCAGATTAAAACTGTGTGCCCGACCGAGACTCGAACTCGGGACCTTTGCCTTTCGCGGGCAAGTGCTCTACCAACTGAGCTACCGAAGCACGACTCACGTCCGGTACTCACAGCTTTACTTCTGCCAGTATCCGTCTCCTACCTTCCAAACTTTACAGAAGCTCTTCTGCGAACCTTGCAGAACTAGCACTCCTGAAAGAAAGGATATTGCGGAGACATGGCTTAGCCACAGCCTGGGGGATGTTTCCAGAATGAGATTTTTCACTCTGCAGCGGAGTGTGCGCTGATATGAAACTTCCTGGCAGATTAAAACTGTGTGCCCGACCGAGACTCGAACTCGGGACCTTTGCCTTTCGCGGGCAAGTGCTCTACCAACTGAGCTACCGAAGCACGACTCACGTCCGGTACTCACAGCTTTACTTCTGCCAGTATCCGTCTCCTACCTTCCAAACTTTACAGAAGCTCTTCTGCGAACCTTGCAGAACTAGCACTCCTGAAAGAAAGGATATTGCGGAGACATGGCTTAGCCACAGCCTGGGGGATGTTTCCAGAATGAGATTTTTCACTCTGCAGCGGAGTGTGCGCTGATATGAAACTTCCTGGCAGATTAAAACTGTGTGCCCGACCGAGACTCGAACTCGGGACCTTTGCCTTTCGCGGGCAAGTGCTCTACCAACTGAGCTACCGAAGCACGACTCACGTCCGGTACTCACAGCTTTACTTCTGCCAGTATCCGTCTCCTACCTTCCAAACTTTACAGAAGCTCTTCTGCGAACCTTGCAGAACTAGCACTCCTGAAAGAAAGGATATTGCGGAGACATGGCTTAGCCACAGCCTGGGGGATGTTTCCAGAATGAGATTTTTCACTCTGCAGCGGAGTGTGCGCTGATATGAAACTTCCTGGCAGATTAAAACTGTGTGCCCGACCGAGACTCGAACTCGGGACCTTTGCCTTTCGCGGGCAAGTGCTCTACCAACTGAGCTACCGAAGCACGACTCACGTCCGGTACTCACAGCTTTACTTCTGCCAGTATCCGTCTCCTACCTTCCAAACTTTACAGAAGCTCTTCTGCGAACCTTGCAGAACTAGCACTCCTGAAAGAAAGGATATTGCGGAGACATGGCTTAGCCACAGCCTGGGGGATGTTTCCAGAATGAGATTTTTCACTCTGCAGCGGAGTGTGCGCTGATATGAAACTTCCTGGCAGATTAAAACTGTGTGCCCGACCGAGACTCGAACTCGGGACCTTTGCCTTTCGCGGGCAAGTGCTCTACCAACTGAGCTACCGAAGCACGACTCACGTCCGGTACTCACAGCTTTACTTCTGCCAGTATCCGTCTCCTACCTTCCAAACTTTACAGAAGCTCTTCTGCGAACCTTGCAGAACTAGCACTCCTGAAAGAAAGGATATTGCGGAGACATGGCTTAGCCACAGCCTGGGGGATGTTTCCAGAATGAGATTTTTCACTCTGCAGCGGAGTGTGCGCTGATATGAAACTTCCTGGCAGATTAAAACTGTGTGCCCGACCGAGACTCGAACTCGGGACCTTTGCCTTTCGCGGGCAAGTGCTCTACCAACTGAGCTACCGAAGCACGACTCACGTCCGGTACTCACAGCTTTACTTCTGCCAGTATCCGTCTCCTACCTTCCAAACTTTACAGAAGCTCTTCTGCGAACCTTGCAGAACTAGCACTCCTGAAAGAAAGGATATTGCGGAGACATGGCTTAGCCACAGCCTGGGGGATGTTTCCAGAATGAGATTTTTCACTCTGCAGCGGAGTGTGCGCTGATATGAAACTTCCTGGCAGATTAAAACTGTGTGCCCGACCGAGACTCGAACTCGGGACCTTTGCCTTTCGCGGGCAAGTGCTCTACCAACTGAGCTACCGAAGCACGACTCACGTCCGGTACTCACAGCTTTACTTCTGCCAGTATCCGTCTCCTACCTTCCAAACTTTACAGAAGCTCTTCTGCGAACCTTGCAGAACTAGCACTCCTGAAAGAAAGGATATTGCGGAGACATGGCTTAGCCACAGCCTGGGGGATGTTTCCAGAATGAGATTTTTCACTCTGCAGCGGAGTGTGCGCTGATATGAAACTTCCTGGCAGATTAAAACTGTGTGCCCGACCGAGACTCGAACTCGGGACCTTTGCCTTTCGCGGGCAAGTGCTCTACCAACTGAGCTACCGAAGCACGACTCACGTCCGGTACTCACAGCTTTACTTCTGCCAGTATCCGTCTCCTACCTTCCAAACTTTACAGAAGCTCTTCTGCGAACCTTGCAGAACTAGCACTCCTGAAAGAAAGGATATTGCGGAGACATGGCTTAGCCACAGCCTGGGGGATGTTTCCAGAATGAGATTTTTCACTCTGCAGCGGAGTGTGCGCTGATATGAAACTTCCTGGCAGATTAAAACTGTGTGCCCGACCGAGACTCGAACTCGGGACCTTTGCCTTTCGCGGGCAAGTGCTCTACCAACTGAGCTACCGAAGCACGACTCACGTCCGGTACTCACAGCTTTACTTCTGCCAGTATCCGTCTCCTACCTTCCAAACTTTACAGAAGCTCTTCTGCGAACCTTGCAGAACTAGCACTCCTGAAAGAAAGGATATTGCGGAGACATGGCTTAGCCACAGCCTGGGGGATGTTTCCAGAATGAGATTTTTCACTCTGCAGCGGAGTGTGCGCTGATATGAAACTTCCTGGCAGATTAAAACTGTGTGCCCGACCGAGACTCGAACTCGGGACCTTTGCCTTTCGCGGGCAAGTGCTCTACCAACTGAGCTACCGAAGCACGACTCACGTCCGGTACTCACAGCTTTACTTCTGCCAGTATCCGTCTCCTACCTTCCAAACTTTACAGAAGCTCTTCTGCGAACCTTGCAGAACTAGCACTCCTGAAAGAAAGGATATTGCGGAGACATGGCTTAGCCACAGCCTGGGGGATGTTTCCAGAATGAGATTTTTCACTCTGCAGCGGAGTGTGCGCTGATATGAAACTTCCTGGCAGATTAAAACTGTGTGCCCGACCGAGACTCGAACTCGGGACCTTTGCCTTTCGCGGGCAAGTGCTCTACCAACTGAGCTACCGAAGCACGACTCACGTCCGGTACTCACAGCTTTACTTCTGCCAGTATCCGTCTCCTACCTTCCAAACTTTACAGAAGCTCTTCTGCGAACCTTGCAGAACTAGCACTCCTGAAAGAAAGGATATTGTGGCAGAAGTAAAGCTGTGAGTACCGGACGTGAGTCGTGCTTCGGTAGCTCAGTTGGTAGAGCACTTGCCCGCGAAAGGCAAAGGTCCCGAGTTCGAGTCTCGGTCGGGCACACAGTTTTAATCTGCCAGGAAGTTTCATATCAGCGCACACTCCGCTGCAGAGTGAAAAATCTCATTCTGGAAACATCCCCCAGGCTGTGGCTAAGCCATGTCTCCGCAATATCCTTTCTTTCAGGAGTGCTAGTTCTGCAAGGTTCGCAGAAGAGCTTCTGTAAAGTTTGGAAGGTAGGAGACGGATACTGGCAGAAGTAAAGCTGTGAGTACCGGACGTGAGTCGTGCTTCGGTAGCTCAGTTGGTAGAGCACTTGCCCGCGAAAGGCAAAGGTCCCGAGTTCGAGTCTCGGTCGGGCACACAGTTTTAATCTGCCAGGAAGTTTCATATCAGCGCACACTCCGCTGCAGAGTGAAAAATCTCATTCTGGAAACATCCCCCAGGCTGTGGCTAAGCCATGTCTCCGCAATATCCTTTCTTTCAGGAGTGCTAGTTCTGCAAGGTTCGCAGAAGAGCTTCTGTAAAGTTTGGAAGGTAGGAGACGGATACTGGCAGAAGTAAAGCTGTGAGTACCGGACGTGAGTCGTGCTTCGGTAGCTCAGTTGGTAGAGCACTTGCCCGCGAAAGGCAAAGGTCCCGAGTTCGAGTCTCGGTCGGGCACACAGTTTTAATCTGCCAGGAAGTTTCATATCAGCGCACACTCCGCTGCAGAGTGAAAAATCTCATTCTGGAAACATCCCCCAGGCTGTGGCTAAGCCATGTCTCCGCAATATCCTTTCTTTCAGGAGTGCTAGTTCTGCAAGGTTCGCAGAAGAGCTTCTGTAAAGTTTGGAAGGTAGGAGACGGATACTGGCAGAAGTAAAGCTGTGAGTACCGGACGTGAGTCGTGCTTCGGTAGCTCAGTTGGTAGAGCACTTGCCCGCGAAAGGCAAAGGTCCCGAGTTCGAGTCTCGGTCGGGCACACAGTTTTAATCTGCCAGGAAGTTTCATATCAGCGCACACTCCGCTGCAGAGTGAAAAATCTCATTCTGGAAACATCCCCCAGGCTGTGGCTAAGCCATGTCTCCGCAATATCCTTTCTTTCAGGAGTGCTAGTTCTGCAAGGTTCGCAGAAGAGCTTCTGTAAAGTTTGGAAGGTAGGAGACGGATACTGGCAGAAGTAAAGCTGTGAGTACCGGACGTGAGTCGTGCTTCGGTAGCTCAGTTGGTAGAGCACTTGCCCGCGAAAGGCAAAGGTCCCGAGTTCGAGTCTCGGTCGGGCACACAGTTTTAATCTGCCAGGAAGTTTCATATCAGCGCACACTCCGCTGCAGAGTGAAAAATCTCATTCTGGAAACATCCCCCAGGCTGTGGCTAAGCCATGTCTCCGCAATATCCTTTCTTTCAGGAGTGCTAGTTCTGCAAGGTTCGCAGAAGAGCTTCTGTAAAGTTTGGAAGGTAGGAGACGGATACTGGCAGAAGTAAAGCTGTGAGTACCGGACGTGAGTCGTGCTTCGGTAGCTCAGTTGGTAGAGCACTTGCCCGCGAAAGGCAAAGGTCCCGAGTTCGAGTCTCGGTCGGGCACACAGTTTTAATCTGCCAGGAAGTTTCATATCAGCGCACACTCCGCTGCAGAGTGAAAAATCTCATTCTGGAAACATCCCCCAGGCTGTGGCTAAGCCATGTCTCCGCAATATCCTTTCTTTCAGGAGTGCTAGTTCTGCAAGGTTCGCAGAAGAGCTTCTGTAAAGTTTGGAAGGTAGGAGACGGATACTGGCAGAAGTAAAGCTGTGAGTACCGGACGTGAGTCGTGCTTCGGTAGCTCAGTTGGTAGAGCACTTGCCCGCGAAAGGCAAAGGTCCCGAGTTCGAGTCTCGGTCGGGCACACAGTTTTAATCTGCCAGGAAGTTTCATATCAGCGCACACTCCGCTGCAGAGTGAAAAATCTCATTCTGGAAACATCCCCCAGGCTGTGGCTAAGCCATGTCTCCGCAATATCCTTTCTTTCAGGAGTGCTAGTTCTGCAAGGTTCGCAGAAGAGCTTCTGTAAAGTTTGGAAGGTAGGAGACGGATACTGGCAGAAGTAAAGCTGTGAGTACCGGACGTGAGTCGTGCTTCGGTAGCTCAGTTGGTAGAGCACTTGCCCGCGAAAGGCAAAGGTCCCGAGTTCGAGTCTCGGTCGGGCACACAGTTTTAATCTGCCAGGAAGTTTCATATCAGCGCACACTCCGCTGCAGAGTGAAAAATCTCATTCTGGAAACATCCCCCAGGCTGTGGCTAAGCCATGTCTCCGCAATATCCTTTCTTTCAGGAGTGCTAGTTCTGCAAGGTTCGCAGAAGAGCTTCTGTAAAGTTTGGAAGGTAGGAGACGGATACTGGCAGAAGTAAAGCTGTGAGTACCGGACGTGAGTCGTGCTTCGGTAGCTCAGTTGGTAGAGCACTTGCCCGCGAAAGGCAAAGGTCCCGAGTTCGAGTCTCGGTCGGGCACACAGTTTTAATCTGCCAGGAAGTTTCATATCAGCGCACACTCCGCTGCAGAGTGAAAAATCTCATTCTGGAAACATCCCCCAGGCTGTGGCTAAGCCATGTCTCCGCAATATCCTTTCTTTCAGGAGTGCTAGTTCTGCAAGGTTCGCAGAAGAGCTTCTGTAAAGTTTGGAAGGTAGGAGACGGATACTGGCAGAAGTAAAGCTGTGAGTACCGGACGTGAGTCGTGCTTCGGTAGCTCAGTTGGTAGAGCACTTGCCCGCGAAAGGCAAAGGTCCCGAGTTCGAGTCTCGGTCGGGCACACAGTTTTAATCTGCCAGGAAGTTTCATATCAGCGCACACTCCGCTGCAGAGTGAAAAATCTCATTCTGGAAACATCCCCCAGGCTGTGGCTAAGCCATGTCTCCGCAATATCCTTTCTTTCAGGAGTGCTAGTTCTGCAAGGTTCGCAGAAGAGCTTCTGTAAAGTTTGGAAGGTAGGAGACGGATACTGGCAGAAGTAAAGCTGTGAGTACCGGACGTGAGTCGTGCTTCGGTAGCTCAGTTGGTAGAGCACTTGCCCGCGAAAGGCAAAGGTCCCGAGTTCGAGTCTCGGTCGGGCACACAGTTTTAATCTGCCAGGAAGTTTCATATCAGCGCACACTCCGCTGCAGAGTGAAAAATCTCATTCTGGAAACATCCCCCAGGCTGTGGCTAAGCCATGTCTCCGCAATATCCTTTCTTTCAGGAGTGCTAGTTCTGCAAGGTTCGCAGAAGAGCTTCTGTAAAGTTTGGAAGGTAGGAGACGGATACTGGCAGAAGTAAAGCTGTGAGTACCGGACGTGAGTCGTGCTTCGGTAGCTCAGTTGGTAGAGCACTTGCCCGCGAAAGGCAAAGGTCCCGAGTTCGAGTCTCGGTCGGGCACACAGTTTTAATCTGCCAGGAAGTTTCATATCAGCGCACACTCCGCTGCAGAGTGAAAAATCTCATTCTGGAAACATCCCCCAGGCTGTGGCTAAGCCATGTCTCCGCAATATCCTTTCTTTCAGGAGTGCTAGTTCTGCAAGGTTCGCAGAAGAGCTTCTGTAAAGTTTGGAAGGTAGGAGACGGATACTGGCAGAAGTAAAGCTGTGAGTACCGGACGTGAGTCGTGCTTCGGTAGCTCAGTTGGTAGAGCACTTGCCCGCGAAAGGCAAAGGTCCCGAGTTCGAGTCTCGGTCGGGCACACAGTTTTAATCTGCCAGGAAGTTTCATATCAGCGCACACTCCGCTGCAGAGTGAAAAATCTCATTCTGGAAACATCCCCCAGGCTGTGGCTAAGCCATGTCTCCGCAATATCCTTTCTTTCAGGAGTGCTAGTTCTGCAAGGTTCGCAGAAGAGCTTCTGTAAAGTTTGGAAGGTAGGAGACGGATACTGGCAGAAGTAAAGCTGTGAGTACCGGACGTGAGTCGTGCTTCGGTAGCTCAGTTGGTAGAGCACTTGCCCGCGAAAGGCAAAGGTCCCGAGTTCGAGTCTCGGTCGGGCACACAGTTTTAATCTGCCAGGAAGTTTCATATCAGCGCACACTCCGCTGCAGAGTGAAAAATCTCATTCTGGAAACATCCCCCAGGCTGTGGCTAAGCCATGTCTCCGCAATATCCTTTCTTTCAGGAGTGCTAGTTCTGCAAGGTTCGCAGAAGAGCTTCTGTAAAGTTTGGAAGGTAGGAGACGGATACTGGCAGAAGTAAAGCTGTGAGTACCGGACGTGAGTCGTGCTTCGGTAGCTCAGTTGGTAGAGCACTTGCCCGCGAAAGGCAAAGGTCCCGAGTTCGAGTCTCGGTCGGGCACACAGTTTTAATCTGCCAGGAAGTTTCATATCAGCGCACACTCCGCTGCAGAGTGAAAAATCTCATTCTGGAAACATCCCCCAGGCTGTGGCTAAGCCATGTCTCCGCAATATCCTTTCTTTCAGGAGTGCTAGTTCTGCAAGGTTCGCAGAAGAGCTTCTGTAAAGTTTGGAAGGTAGGAGACGGATACTGGCAGAAGTAAAGCTGTGAGTACCGGACGTGAGTCGTGCTTCGGTAGCTCAGTTGGTAGAGCACTTGCCCGCGAAAGGCAAAGGTCCCGAGTTCGAGTCTCGGTCGGGCACACAGTTTTAATCTGCCAGGAAGTTTCATATCAGCGCACACTCCGCTGCAGAGTGAAAAATCTCATTCTGGAAACATCCCCCAGGCTGTGGCTAAGCCATGTCTCCGCAATATCCTTTCTTTCAGGAGTGCTAGTTCTGCAAGGTTCGCAGAAGAGCTTCTGTAAAGTTTGGAAGGTAGGAGACGGATACTGGCAGAAGTAAAGCTGTGAGTACCGGACGTGAGTCGTGCTTCGGTAGCTCAGTTGGTAGAGCACTTGCCCGCGAAAGGCAAAGGTCCCGAGTTCGAGTCTCGGTCGGGCACACAGTTTTAATCTGCCAGGAAGTTTCATATCAGCGCACACTCCGCTGCAGAGTGAAAAATCTCATTCTGGAAACATCCCCCAGGCTGTGGCTAAGCCATGTCTCCGCAATATCCTTTCTTTCAGGAGTGCTAGTTCTGCAAGGTTCGCAGAAGAGCTTCTGTAAAGTTTGGAAGGTAGGAGACGGATACTGGCAGAAGTAAAGCTGTGAGTACCGGACGTGAGTCGTGCTTCGGTAGCTCAGTTGGTAGAGCACTTGCCCGCGAAAGGCAAAGGTCCCGAGTTCGAGTCTCGGTCGGGCACACAGTTTTAATCTGCCAGGAAGTTTCATATCAGCGCACACTCCGCTGCAGAGTGAAAAATCTCATTCTGGAAACATCCCCCAGGCTGTGGCTAAGCCATGTCTCCGCAATATCCTTTCTTTCAGGAGTGCTAGTTCTGCAAGGTTCGCAGAAGAGCTTCTGTAAAGTTTGGAAGGTAGGAGACGGATACTGGCAGAAGTAAAGCTGTGAGTACCGGACGTGAGTCGTGCTTCGGTAGCTCAGTTGGTAGAGCACTTGCCCGCGAAAGGCAAAGGTCCCGAGTTCGAGTCTCGGTCGGGCACACAGTTTTAATCTGCCAGGAAGTTTCATATCAGCGCACACTCCGCTGCAGAGTGAAAAATCTCATTCTGGAAACATCCCCCAGGCTGTGGCTAAGCCATGTCTCCGCAATATCCTTTCTTTCAGGAGTGCTAGTTCTGCAAGGTTCGCAGAAGAGCTTCTGTAAAGTTTGGAAGGTAGGAGACGGATACTGGCAGAAGTAAAGCTGTGAGTACCGGACGTGAGTCGTGCTTCGGTAGCTCAGTTGGTAGAGCACTTGCCCGCGAAAGGCAAAGGTCCCGAGTTCGAGTCTCGGTCGGGCACACAGTTTTAATCTGCCAGGAAGTTTCATATCAGCGCACACTCCGCTGCAGAGTGAAAAATCTCATTCTGGAAACATCCCCCAGGCTGTGGCTAAGCCATGTCTCCGCAATATCCTTTCTTTCAGGAGTGCTAGTTCTGCAAGGTTCGCAGAAGAGCTTCTGTAAAGTTTGGAAGGTAGGAGACGGATACTGGCAGAAGTAAAGCTGTGAGTACCGGACGTGAGTCGTGCTTCGGTAGCTCAGTTGGTAGAGCACTTGCCCGCGAAAGGCAAAGGTCCCGAGTTCGAGTCTCGGTCGGGCACACAGTTTTAATCTGCCAGGAAGTTTCATATCAGCGCACACTCCGCTGCAGAGTGAAAAATCTCATTCTGGAAACATCCCCCAGGCTGTGGCTAAGCCATGTCTCCGCAATATCCTTTCTTTCAGGAGTGCTAGTTCTGCAAGGTTCGCAGAAGAGCTTCTGTAAAGTTTGGAAGGTAGGAGACGGATACTGGCAGAAGTAAAGCTGTGAGTACCGGACGTGAGTCGTGCTTCGGTAGCTCAGTTGGTAGAGCACTTGCCCGCGAAAGGCAAAGGTCCCGAGTTCGAGTCTCGGTCGGGCACACAGTTTTAATCTGCCAGGAAGTTTCATATCAGCGCACACTCCGCTGCAGAGTGAAAAATCTCATTCTGGAAACATCCCCCAGGCTGTGGCTAAGCCATGTCTCCGCAATATCCTTTCTTTCAGGAGTGCTAGTTCTGCAAGGTTCGCAGAAGAGCTTCTGTAAAGTTTGGAAGGTAGGAGACGGATACTGGCAGAAGTAAAGCTGTGAGTACCGGACGTGAGTCGTGCTTCGGTAGCTCAGTTGGTAGAGCACTTGCCCGCGAAAGGCAAAGGTCCCGAGTTCGAGTCTCGGTCGGGCACACAGTTTTAATCTGCCAGGAAGTTTCATATCAGCGCACACTCCGCTGCAGAGTGAAAAATCTCATTCTGGAAACATCCCCCAGGCTGTGGCTAAGCCATGTCTCCGCAATATCCTTTCTTTCAGGAGTGCTAGTTCTGCAAGGTTCGCAGAAGAGCTTCTGTAAAGTTTGGAAGGTAGGAGACGGATACTGGCAGAAGTAAAGCTGTGAGTACCGGACGTGAGTCGTGCTTCGGTAGCTCAGTTGGTAGAGCACTTGCCCGCGAAAGGCAAAGGTCCCGAGTTCGAGTCTCGGTCGGGCACACAGTTTTAATCTGCCAGGAAGTTTCATATCAGCGCACACTCCGCTGCAGAGTGAAAAATCTCATTCTGGAAACATCCCCCAGGCTGTGGCTAAGCCATGTCTCCGCAATATCCTTTCTTTCAGGAGTGCTAGTTCTGCAAGGTTCGCAGAAGAGCTTCTGTAAAGTTTGGAAGGTAGGAGACGGATACTGGCAGAAGTAAAGCTGTGAGTACCGGACGTGAGTCGTGCTTCGGTAGCTCAGTTGGTAGAGCACTTGCCCGCGAAAGGCAAAGGCCCCGAGTTCGAGTCTCGGTCGGGCACACAGTTTTAATCTGCCAGGAAGTTTCATATCAGCGCACACTCCGCTGCAGAGTGAAAAATCTCATTCTGGAAACATCCCCCAGGCTGTGGCTAAGCCATGTCTCCGCAATATCCTTTCTTTCAGGAGTGCTAGTTCTGCAAGGTTCGCAGAAGAGCTTCTGTAAAGTTTGGAAGGTAGGAGACGGATACTGGCAGAAGTAAAGCTGTGAGTACCGGACGTGAGTCGTGCTTCGGTAGCTCAGTTGGTAGAGCACTTGCCCGCGAAAGGCAAAGGTCCCGAGTTCGAGTCTCGGTCGGGCACACAGTTTTAATCTGCCAGGAAGTTTCATATCAGCGCACACTCCGCTGCAGAGTGAAAAATCTCATTCTGGAAACATCCCCCAGGCTGTGGCTAAGCCATGTCTCCGCAATATCCTTTCTTTCAGGAGTGCTAGTTCTGCAAGGTTCGCAGAAGAGCTTCTGTAAAGTTTGGAAGGTAGGAGACGGATACTGGCAGAAGTAAAGCTGTGAGTACCGGACGTGAGTCGTGCTTCGGTAGCTCAGTTGGTAGAGCACTTGCCCGCGAAAGGCAAAGGTCCCGAGTTCGAGTCTCGGTCGGGCACACAGTTTTAATCTGCCAGGAAGTTTCATATCAGCGCACACTCCGCTGCAGAGTGAAAAATCTCATTCTGGAAACATCCCCCAGGCTGTGGCTAAGCCATGTCTCCGCAATATCCTTTCTTTCAGGAGTGCTAGTTCTGCAAGGTTCGCAGAAGAGCTTCTGTAAAGTTTGGAAGGTAGGAGACGGATACTGGCAGAAGTAAAGCTGTGAGTACCGGACGTGAGTCGTGCTTCGGTAGCTCAGTTGGTAGAGCACTTGCCCGCGAAAGGCAAAGGTCCCGAGTTCGAGTCTCGGTCGGGCACACAGTTTTAATCTGCCAGGAAGTTTCATATCAGCGCACACTCCGCTGCAGAGTGAAAAATCTCATTCTGGAAACATCCCCCAGGCTGTGGCTAAGCCATGTCTCCGCAATATCCTTTCTTTCAGGAGTGCTAGTTCTGCAAGGTTCGCAGAAGAGCTTCTGTAAAGTTTGGAAGGTAGGAGACGGATACTGGCAGAAGTAAAGCTGTGAGTACCGGACGTGAGTCGTGCTTCGGTAGCTCAGTTGGTAGAGCACTTGCCCGCGAAAGGCAAAGGTCCCGAGTTCGAGTCTCGGTCGGGCACACAGTTTTAATCTGCCAGGAAGTTTCATATCAGCGCACACTCCGCTGCAGAGTGAAAAATCTCATTCTGGAAACATCCCCCAGGCTGTGGCTAAGCCATGTCTCCGCAATATCCTTTCTTTCAGGAGTGCTAGTTCTGCAAGGTTCGCAGAAGAGCTTCTGTAAAGTTTGGAAGGTAGGAGACGGATACTGGCAGAAGTAAAGCTGTGAGTACCGGACGTGAGTCGTGCTTCGGTAGCTCAGTTGGTAGAGCACTTGCCCGCGAAAGGCAAAGGTCCCGAGTTCGAGTCTCGGTCGGGCACACAGTTTTAATCTGCCAGGAAGTTTCATATCAGCGCACACTCCGCTGCAGAGTGAAAAATCTCATTCTGGAAACATCCCCCAGGCTGTGGCTAAGCCATGTCTCCGCAATATCCTTTCTTTCAGGAGTGCTAGTTCTGCAAGGTTTGCAGAAGAGCTTCTGTAAAGTTTGGAAGGTAGGAGACGGATACTGGCAGAAGTAAAGCTGTGAGTACCGGACGTGAGTCGTGCTTCGGTAGCTCAGTTGGTAGAGCACTTGCCCGCGAAAGGCAAAGGTCCCGAGTTCGAGTCTCGGTCGGGCACACAGTTTTAATCTGCCAGGAAGTTTCATATCAGCGCACACTCCGCTGCAGAGTGAAAAATCTCATTCTGGAAACATCCCCCAGGCTGTGGCTAAGCCATGTCTCCGCAATATCCTTTCTTTCAGGAGTGCTAGTTCTGCAAGGTTCGCAGAAGAGCTTCTGTAAAGTTTGGAAGGTAGGAGACGGATACTGGCAGAAGTAAAGCTGTGAGTACCGGACGTGAGTCGTGCTTCGGTAGCTCAGTTGGTAGAGCACTTGCCCGCGAAAGGCAAAGGTCCCGAGTTCGAGTCTCGGTCGGGCACACAGTTTTAATCTGCCAGGAAGTTTCATATCAGCGCACACTCCGCTGCAGAGTGAAAAATCTCATTCTGGAAACATCCCCCAGGCTGTGGCTAAGCCATGTCTCCGCAATATCCTTTCTTTCAGGAGTGCTAGTTCTGCAAGGTTCGCAGAAGAGCTTCTGTAAAGTTTGGAAGGTAGGAGACGGATACTGGCAGAAGTAAAGCTGTGAGTACCGGACGTGAGTCGTGCTTCGGTAGCTCAGTTGGTAGAGCACTTGCCCGCGAAAGGCAAAGGTCCCGAGTTCGAGTCTCGGTCGGGCACACAGTTTTAATCTGCCAGGAAGTTTCATATCAGCGCACACTCCGCTGCAGAGTGAAAAATCTCATTCTGGAAACATCCCCCAGGCTGTGGCTAAGCCATGTCTCCGCAATATCCTTTCTTTCAGGAGTGCTAGTTCTGCAAGGTTCGCAGAAGAGCTTCTGTAAAGTTTGGAAGGTAGGAGACGGATACTGGCAGAAGTAAAGCTGTGAGTACCGGACGTGAGTCGTGCTTCGGTAGCTCAGTTGGTAGAGCACTTGCCCGCGAAAGGCAAAGGTCCCGAGTTCGAGTCTCGGTCGGGCACACAGTTTTAATCTGCCAGGAAGTTTCATATCAGCGCACACTCCGCTGCAGAGTGAAAAATCTCATTCTGGAAACATCCCCCAGGCTGTGGCTAAGCCATGTCTCCGCAATATCCTTTCTTTCAGGAGTGCTAGTTCTGCAAGGTTCGCAGAAGAGCTTCTGTAAAGTTTGGAAGGTAGGAGACGGATACTGGCAGAAGTAAAGCTGTGAGTACCGGACGTGAGTCGTGCTTCGGTAGCTCAGTTGGTAGAGCACTTGCCCGCGAAAGGCAAAGGTCCCGAGTTCGAGTCTCGGTCGGGCACACAGTTTTAATCTGCCAGGAAGTTTCATATCAGCGCACACTCCGCTGCAGAGTGAAAAATCTCATTCTGGAAACATCCCCCAGGCTGTGGCTAAGCCATGTCTCCGCAATATCCTTTCTTTCAGGAGTGCTAGTTCTGCAAGGTTCGCAGAAGAGCTTCTGTAAAGTTTGGAAGGTAGGAGACGGATACTGGCAGAAGTAAAGCTGTGAGTACCGGACGTGAGTCGTGCTTCGGTAGCTCAGTTGGTAGAGCACTTGCCCGCGAAAGGCAAAGGTCCCGAGTTCGAGTCTCGGTCGGGCACACAGTTTTAATCTGCCAGGAAGTTTCAGAATATATTATGTTAGCATAAACTGTTGCAGCGTTTTCCCCTCCAAATGCAGAAAACAAATTACCACACAGTACTCAACTATATCATCGGGCACTGGGCTGTACAGTTTTGTTTTGATTCCTCTACCGGCGTGGGGCGTGTGGACTGCAGGCATGAAATTGAATATATATATATATATATATATATATATATATATATATATATATATATATATATATATATATATAGGGAGAGAGAGAGGAATGCATAAGTTTATTTTTTCGAAGAGATTGTTAAAATTTTATGTCTATGCTTCGTATTCCGACCACACCAATGAAATGTTACCAATATAGCATCGTCAGGCCTGGTGGTCTAGTACTCGTATTTAAGCTCGTGTCTGGAAACCGTGAGGTCGCGGGATCGAATCTCGGTGGGATCATGAATTTTTCTGTCTGCGGTTTGACCCAGCTTTCACCTCCCAATGATATGGTAGATCGCAAGGAACAATACGTGGTTCAGATTCAACGTTAAACTGTAAGCCTCCTTTCTATCGTTGGATAACTGGGGTATCTTAGGGACACGCAAGTCACGGATGTGGCGTCCAACTGAAAGACTTGCACCAGGCCATCGAGCCACACCAAAATATCATTGTTTCAGGGATGCATTTACTTAGGTGTCTCTCTCCACAGGTGGGCTCGATGCTGATCAACCGCGTGGCGAACGTGGACATCACGTGGCACAAGGACGTGGTCGCGTCGCCCCGCCTCAGCCACGAGTTCGACCTCACGCTGGACGACAAGTCTGTGCTGCGAGCCATCGAGCAGCTCAACTTCATCCAGATGAAGCGTAAGTTTCCGCTGCCGACTTCCACCCAAACAGTGCGACGAGTGGCTGGTCAGTGGGACGGAGCGTCCAGTACCGAAGCATACTTAGTGAAACTTCATGGCAGGTTTAAAACTGTACGCTGGAGTTGGATCCGCATCAGGATTCCTCTGTTTTCAGGGAAATACCCCTAACTACCGCTTTGTCCAGGCGCCAGTACTTTCCAGACTGCACACATGCTCTTTGAGACTGAACTCTAATCTGTCAGGAAATTTCACAAAAGCATACGTTCTTCTCCAGAGGGAACAATTCGTGAAGAGTATTTGAAAACCCTGAAAGACTTTAGCAAGACATCCTACAAAATTAACTCTTGTCATGGTGACTTAACGACGGAGCAAGGTGTAGTTAATAAATACCAGCAATCTCCTATTAAAAAATGGAACTCTCACGTATAAAAAAATCGTAAAATGTGTGATTACTTAGAAAATCAATTAATGTGTTATATATTTAACGTTATGCATGTAAACCGTCCATGAAGACACAATACTCTGATTATATTTATTTTATTAACCCCGAGTTATTCACCAATAATCATACATGCATAAAGGAGAGGTCCGAAACTATGTTTTAAGAAGGTTAAAGGTCGTTAAGTACTCTCATTACCAAACACTGGATGACTGTACTCTCGTAAAGAACGCTTCGTTTTAAGAAAAGTTCGTTTCACGTATCTCAGTGTTTATGACATCATATCTCCTGAAAAATGTGTTGTACATTGATATAAATTGACAAGTACACTGCGGTAACAAGAGTCATAAGATACTCTTAATATCGTGGTGGACATTCTTTTGCCCAGCAGTGCAGCAACTCGACATGGCGTGGACTCAACAAATCGTTGGAAGTCCTCTGCAGAAATACCGAGCCATGCTGCCTCTGTAGCCACTCATAATTGTGAGAGTGTTGCCGGTGAAGGGTTCTATGCACTAACTGACCTTTCGATTATTTTACATAAATACTAGACAGGAGTCATGTCGGCCGATTTGAGTGCCCAGATCCAGGAAGTTGTCCAAAAAGTTCTTCAAAATAAATCCGAATAGTTCTGGTCTGGTGACATGGCACAATGTCATTCAATAAAAATTCTATTGTTGTTTGGGGACATGAAGCCCATGAATGGCTGCAAATTGTCTCCAGGTAGCTGAGAATAACCATTTTGAGTCAATGATCGGTTCAGTTGGACTGGAGGACACTATCCATTCCATGTAAACGTGGCCCACGCCGTTATGAAGCCACTACCAGCTTGCACAGACAACTTGGGCAACTCGGACCCTACCATCAGCTCTTAGCAACTGAAATCTTCACTCATCTCACCACGCCACGGATTACAGTTGTCTCGGATCCAACCGATATAGTGACGAACACAAGAGAGATGCTGCAGGCGGTGTGTCTGTCGTCTGCTGCCGTAGCCCATAAAACGCCATATTTCGCTGCACTGCCCTAACGGACACGTTCGTCGTAGTCCCACATTGATTCCTGCGGTTGTTTCACGCAGTGTTGCTTGTATGTTAGCACCAACGAGCCTACGCGAACACTGCTGCTCTCGGTCGTTAAGTGAAGACTATCGGCCATAGTGTTGTCCATGGTGAGAGGTAATTTCTGAAATGTGGTATTCTCAGCACGTTCTTGACGCTGTGGATCTCGGAATATTAAATTGCTTAGCGATTTCCGAAATGTAATGTCTCATGCGTCCATCGCAAACTATCATTCCGCGTCAAGGGTTTAATTTCCTCGTGTGGCCATAATCGTATCGGACATCTTTTCGCATGAATAACCTGAGTACAAATAACAGCTCCGCCAATGCATTATCAACTGGATACTATATATCGTGGCAGCCGGCCACGGGCGTAAACAAACGAGGACTGCGGCCGTAGAGCACATGGCGTCCAGTCTACACCCGTGTGTCGAGCTTCAGTTAAAGAAGATGTGTAGCATGGTGATAGTGATTGGCGAAACTAGTGAAGAGATCTATCGTTACAAAGTGCGTAACAGGTATCAGAAATGATATAAATTACAATCACAGTTTACTATAGAAAAACGATGTAATTCAATTTATACAACCTTTACATGCTGCAGGAAACATTTTAAAGAATTATTTTAGCCACTTTCACGATCATTCTCGGCCGTGTTGGTACTTGAAGACTCATTATCTGCTGTGTCCGTGTGGGATCAGCCCTCATGTCTGTATTAGATGAGTCCTCATTGGAGTCATTAGCACGAATAGTAATGTCGTCAATTCCAATCTCTACTACGCCACTGCGCCTCCTGTAAACATGCTCCACCTTTTGCACATTCCTGCAGTACCCTTCCCCGTTGTTTGCAGTGACAGAAATGAACGCATCGTCCGTCAGTTTTTTGAGATTGGCTGCAGACAATGTGGCAGAGACGTTGTGATCCATCACGTACTGTTTAATTTTCGCTCATGCAAGTTCAACTGAGTTCAGGTCGCAGTTGTACGGCGGTAGGCGAACCACGGTCTTTTCACTCGGTTTATTCGCCTGCACAAGAGCATACAGCTCAGCCTTTGTCATGCTGTCATTCCATTTAACTTTCCTTTTTCGCAATCATTCTACCATCACCACCCTTGGATAGCATACTGAATTTGTTGTTTCGTCCACCTGCCTACAATGATACGACGCATTGTCCATAACAGTGACAGAATTTGCGGAAGATTTGGGAGTAACATCTCCGGCAACCACTTCTCGAAATTCTCCGAGTTTGGTGTATCGTGCAGACGGTGAGCCATCAGGAGTCTTTTGTTCTATCCGGAGACTCCCACTCGGCATGTAAGGGTGCGCGGTAATCTACTATCCGTATTGTGCTCTTGTCTTCACGGACAGCTGCGTCCGTATCTCGGCATCTGCAGGCACCGACGGCCACCGAAACGAGCATCAACAAAGTAATATGTGTCGCTGATGGTATCTGGGTCTCACGTCCTTTCTGTTGCTAACCTGAACAGAGATGGGTGAAACCACAATCGTGAACATATCAACGACATGTATTGTGTGGCGGAGCAGGTGCAAGTGCCTATGGAAGAGTCAATGGAGAGGCTTACGACCACTTTAACTCGTAAGAATAAATTCGAAAATTACGATTGTGGTTCTGCATCAGCTGTAGAGTATTTCAGAACAAATGGAAATTTGAGCTGTACCGGGACTGGAATCAGGATTTTCCGTTTGTTGCGAGTGGTCACCTTCGGCTGTCCTAGCAAATCTCCATTTATCCTGGTGTCTAGTCTCACTCGTACTTACACTATACTACCGTGCGTCCCCCAACGGTAAGACACGGTTTTCTGTCGTCATTACCTTGCTGTGGCATGCGACACTGCAGTACACTATCTGATACACTGCGTCGACAGTTAACAGCCGCTTTTAATTACGAAAAACTCATAAAATGTGGCTGTGGTTCCGCATCAGCTGCAGAATATTTCAGAACAAATGAAATATGTTCCCGTCTAGGACTCGGACCAGTATTTCCCGCTTGTCGCGAGCGGTCGCTTTAAGCACTTCGGCTACCCGAACACGCTTGTAGTAGCGGCCCTTGTCTGCATTTACCATGGTGTCTACACTCCCTTTCGCTTGCTCTACAGTACCAGGTTTCCCACAATGACGAGACACTGTTTTCTCTCGTCATTGCCTTGCTATGGTACGAAATACTGCAGTGCAATGTCTGAGAAACTGCGTTCATGATGGGCAGCCCCATTCAATTAAGAATGATGCGGCACCATAACTGCAATTGCCGAGCTCACTCTTAGTTGAAAGAGGCTGTTGATCAACAACACAGCGTCTTGGACAATGCGCTACTGTATTTCACGCCACAGCAAGGCAATAACGGTAGAAAACTGTCTCAGCCTGTACGAGAATCAAGGTAATATGGTGCAAGCGTAAGGAAGAGTAGACAACAGGACACATGGAGATTTTGACCGCTCCTGGAAGCGTACTCGAAGTGGTATTGAACAGATGCCATGTGACGTCCGCCCAGACCAAACGCAACGAACAATATCAAACAAAATGGAAAAAAAATGTTGTTAAGGCTGCCGCTGGCGATAAGTAGGAATTCCGGGTTCGAGTCCCAGTCCGGCATCAATTTTCATTTGTTCTGAAATATCTACAGGTGATGCGGAAAGATAATCGCATTTTGTGAGTTCATCGTTCATCTTCCAGGCAATATCTCAAGACGCTGGACTGCAAAATTTAACTCGTTATTGACACCTACGGGATCATCTTGACCTGGTGCAACGTGCATTTTTCATGGCAATTGGAAGGATTTCCCCGACTGTTCACATTTGGCGTTTCTTTCGTTTCCATGAGTTTTGGAATATATTCAGTTTTCCAACCTTATGAAGTAAAATGAAGAAAAAGATCTATTAACATATAACCAACATGGGTGCAGAAAATATCGTTCTTCTGAAATACAACTGGCACTTCATTCACACGAAGTAATGAGTGCCGTCGACAGGGGGCCTCAAGTGCATTCCAGATTTATTGACTTCCAGAACTCTTCTGACACCTTGCCTCACAAGCGATGTGTAATTAAATTGAGTGTCTACGGAATATTGTTTCGTTTCGGTTACACGATAAATAACAGATTTATAGGAGGAAGATTCAACTATATACCTAGGTAACACAGTTACGAACAACCTAAACTTCAACTATCACACGGAAAACGTTGTCGACAAAGGGAACAAAATATTGCATTTTACTGGCAGTATATGTGGGAAATTCAAAAAATCTAGTTAATACGATACCTACAATAGGCATAGTCCGTCCTCTTCTGGATTATTCTGTCTGGTATGGGATCAAACAGGGATGACGAAGGACATTGAAAAAGCTCAAAGAAGGACAGCGCGCTCTGTATTATCGTGAAATAATAGTTATGTTAAGTGAAATGGGGAGGCTATCAATAAAACAAAGGCGTTTTTCATTGCTGTAAGATGTTTTCACGAAATTTCAGTCGGCAACTTTCTCCTTCGCATGCGAAAATATTTTGCTGGCTACCGCCCACTTGGGGAGAAATATGTTTCTTTTTTTTCAGTTTATGAGCGAGCACAAATATTTTTATCAGATACGTTTCGGTCTTCGCTAACCATCTTCAGATCTATTTAAAACTTGTGCTAATATAATATAACGAGAATCAAAAAATTAAAAAAAGCCAAACAAACAGCTAAGCGCTGTCGAAGATAATTAAAAATATGGTGCGTAATAGCTTGCAGTGACGGCGTAGTCATTATGTGAATTGTGGTAGTGTTTATAGCAACATAATCTACTGTACTAAATTTTGCTATAAGAACGGAATCAAACGCAGAAGAGTGTTAAATATAGCTTTTGGTGCGTCTTCCTGGGTTTTAGGTGTGTTATAAGAGTTTCAAAGAATCCCACGAGGACGTTGAAGATGACGTAAACCCTGGTCGCCCCAGCAAATTATTAACCATTGAAATCGTGGAAATGGTTATGAGCGCTCACCATATCACAATAAGCGTTAATGCTGGCATATAAATGAGCTTATGCTAAGAAATTTTTTGTCGGACGTTTTGGGTATGAAACGCCTGACAGCAAAACTTATTCTAACGTTTTCGAATACCTAACAAAACGTGACGGAATCAAAGTCGCTCAGAAGTCGCTAGATGAAATAAACAACCATGCAGAACTACTGGAATTTGTATAACAGGCGATGAAACACAGGTTTACGGATACGACGTTGAAACTAAGGGTCAATCGTCCTGATGGAAGAAGTCTGGATTGCCAAGACGTAAAAACGCTCGAAGAGAGGGGTGAAATGTGAAGGTTATACTCACTAAGTTCTCGATTTTAACGACGTAGTACACTTTGAGTTCTTGCCAAAACATCAGTCAGTAAGGACTAATACGTAAAATTCAAATACCTAGAAATTGTGTCGAAGCAATTCCTGACCCTTGTACCACAATAACGCACCTGTCCACATTTCTTTGCCTGATCGCGAAATTTTGGTTGAAAACAGTACTGTTGCCGCAGCCTCCAAATTCACGAGACATGGCCCTGTGTGACATTCTTCTGTTCTTAAAAATGAAGAAAACCTGAAAGGACTGCCGTTTCACAAGTGAGGATTAGATTAAAAACACATAGCTGAGAGCTAGAACCAGTCTGTCTCAAAGATCGAAGACCAAATGCGGTTCAGGGAATCGGAAAAAGACAGAAGTATATAATACATCGATGGTAGGCAATGAAAACGTCGTACCTATATTTTGATAAATTTTACAGGAGAAGCAAAAATCATTCTTAAAGAAATATACAAAGTGAAATAGATAAAGTTGCTATATTTTCAGGTATATAGAGGAACCCTAGTGATTTATTCGTTAGAGAAATCCTTGAACTTTAAAATCTCCCTTTGATAATGGAGTTATTGCTTACTGGAATGACGAGGTTTTCCACACAGATGAAGTTTCGAGGTCTTCATGGTCTACCATCGATATAGTGTTTTAGGGGTGTAAGTGTAGATATAGTGATAATTGGTACTTTAATATGTAACCAAATGGTTCAAATAGCTCTTTGCACTATGGGACTTGACAGCTGAGGTCGTCAGTCCCCTAATCTAAGGATATCACACATATCCATGCCCGAGGCAGGATTTGAACCTGCGACCATAGCGATCGCGTGGTTCCAGACTGAAGCACCTAGAACCGCTTGGCCACACCGACCGGCAATATGTAACCACTCCGGTGTATTAGTTATTTCCTCCGTGCGACTAACAGTCTTCCAGCAGGAACATTACATAATTTACTATCTGATCTTTTGTACACGGTCGTAACTGCAGCACTAAGTGGATTATGCTTGTCAGTATGGACTAACGCATCTACACTTCAACACCTGACCTGCTGCCCAGTGGACAATAAACGTTAATTCCTTGCTCTTATCACATGTACTTGGAGGTAGTAACCAACCTAAAAAATACTAAATCTAATAGCTGTAATTAGTAGTCTAAAAGTCAAGTAAGAACTGATGTGTAGTTCAGTGCGCTGTTCCCAGTCACTACTAAAAATATCTGCACCTATACCACAAGCAGCATGTATAATGGGGACTATTCTGAATGGTACAGTGTTGATGAAGACGAATAAATAAAATTATTTGAAAAAACAAAAATTTATATTATTTTTTGAACATGTCTCGTAGAGCATACCTAACTTACTTGTGGAACTGAATGCCACCTCCTGTCGTCCATCGATTACTGCATGGGGAAGCAACTCTACATCTAACAATGTTCGTCCAAAGAAGCACACATTCAGTAGAAAGTAGTGAGGAGGAAAACTAAAATCAAGTCTGAAGACTCCTCGCTAACACGGCGGCTCCAGAAAAGGCTGTCACGGTTTTTTAAGCAAAAAGTGTTTTGAATAGTCTGTACAGTGTAGTACTGAGCTCACTGACAGACCACTGTTAGTGACCCACACACTGTGGGCAAATACATATCGCAGGCCTGAGATGGCAGAAAAAGATTCATTGACATCAGAACACTCCAACGATGTCTTAGTTTCTCTCCACGCCGCTTCCCGCTTCTCATCACTCCTACAGCAGACTGTCTCTCTCCGCCCCAAACGCACGTGCTCACACACACACACACACACACACACACACACACACACACACACACACTCATTCTCCATTCTGGTTACCAATGCGCTGGTGCAGCGTCTCGGCCGTCCACAAAAAAGAAAGCGAAACAGCCCTTTGTGTAGTCCTGACGAGACGCCTTATTGTGAAGGCAGCTGGCTTCAGCTTGAATTGTGTTGTATCTCTATCACATTGACATCTAATTTACATTGCGCTCCGTGCCCGCGCTCTTCGTTCTGCTTTGTGTGTTGTCCACTGCGGTGCTTTGGGGGGACGGGGACCAGGGAAGCACATGTCTTCCTGCGCACCAATGGAGCTTTTGGTGCCAGTTTCGTAACGTCTTTATACGCATAGATACACATACGTAGAGGGCGCAAGTGCTTTTCATCAGCTCAAGGGTGTTGGCCGAATACTAATCATATTGATACCTTCAGCAGTATACCACTTTGCTGTGTTGCACTTTATATCAGCCGCTACGTGCTAGGTGGTTCCTGACAAAGAGAAGTGATCAGCTATTCATTACTGTTTGAGATATACGTACCAGCCTCATGAGTAATTCATCAACTTTGTGAAATAGTGATAAACGCCCGTAAGACCATACGAATAAGATTACTACCTTCGAAGAAAACCACATTTGGTGTGTACGCCGCTGTTAAATATGCTGTGATACTGTAAGCAGCAACGATCGCAAAATACACTACTGGCTATTAAAATTGGTACACCAAGAAGAAATGCAGATGATAAACAGATATTCGTTGAACAAATATATTATACTAGAACTGACATATGATTACATTTTCACGTGATTTTGGTGCATAGATCCTGAGAAATCAGTACCCAGAACAACCACCTCTGGCCGTAATAACGGCCTTGACACGCCTGGGCATTGAGTCAAACAGAGCTTGGATGGCGTGTACATTTACAGCTGCCCATGCAGTTTCAACACGATACCACAGTTCATCAAGAGTAGGGACTAGCATATTGTGACCAGCCAGTTGCTCGGCCACCATTGACCAGACATTTGTAATTGGTGAGAGATCTGGAGAATGTGCTGGCCAGGGCAGCAGTCGAAGATTTTCTGTATCCAGAAAGGCCCGCACAGGACCTGCAACGTGCGGTCGTGCATTATTCTGCTGAAATGTAGTGTTTCGCACCGATCGAATGAAGGGTAGAGCCACATCTGAAATGTGACGTCCCCTGTTCAAAGTGCCGTCAGTGTGAACAAGAGGTGAACGAGACGTGTAACCAATGGCACCCCATACCGTCACGCCGGATGATACGCCAGTATGGCGATGACGAATACACGCTTCCAATGTGCGTTCACCGCGATGTCACCAAACACGGCTGCGACCATTATGATGCTGTAAACAGAACCTAGATTCATCCGAAAAAATGACGTTTGGCCATTTATACACCTAGGTTCGTCGTTGAGTACACCATCGCAGGCGCTCCTGTCTGTGATGCAGCGTCAACGGTAACCACAGCCATGGTCTCCGAGCTGATAGTCTATGCTGCTGCAAACGTCGTCGAACTGTTCGTGCAGATTGTTGTTGTCTTGCAAACGTCCCCATCTGTTGACTCAGGAGTGGAGACGTGTCTACACGAACGTTACAGCCATGCGGATAAGATGCCTGTCATCTCGACTGCTAGTGATGCGAGGCCGTTTGGATCTAGCACGGCGTTCCGTATTACCCTCCTGAACCCACCGATTTCATATTCTGCTAACAGTCATTGGATCTCGACCAACGCGAGCAGCAATGTCACGATACGATAAACCGTAATCGCGATAGGCTGCAATCCGACCTTTATCAAAGTCGGAAACGTGATGGGATGCCGGCCGCGGTGGTCTAGCGGTTCAGGTGCTCAGTCCGGAACCGCGCGGCTGCTACGGTCGCAGGTTCGAATCCTGCCTCGGGCTTGGATGTGTGTGATGTCATTAGGTTGGTTAGGTTTAATTAGTTCTAAGTTGTAGGGGACTGATGACCACAGATGTTAAGTCCCATAGTGCTCAGATCCATTTTTTCGTGATGGGATGCATTCCTACTCCTTACACGAGGCATCACAACAACGTTTCACCAGGCAACATATCAGCAGAAATATAAACTCAGTGTCCACGTTTTCAGTCAACAGGGGACAGCAGAAAAAGCGTGATGTGGAACTCTCAATGTATAAGAGGTAGTCGAATGACAACCTAACACCCGCTACAAGGAGACCATGGGATGATTCCATTGAAAAATAATCGCCACACTCCTTAAGACATTTATCCCACTGGCAAACTGGACGGTCCTGTTTCGTGCAATGCGGTCGGCCGCTGACAGATCCATAACACGACCCACTTTCGCACATACTAGTCGGAATGAAACCGACGTCCACGCACTTCTTTTTGCAGGCCATCAAAGATGTGAACATCATACTGCGAAAGATCAAGGTTGTACGGAGGATGTAGCAGTGTTTCCCAACCATATCGCCGAAGAGTAGCCTTCCTCCGATTGGCAGTGTCGGGGTGGGCCTTATCGTCCATCAGCATAATTCCTCTGATAGTCGAGTTCCTCCGGCGAGGAACCACTATCAATGTGCAGCGCTATGAAGACACTTTGCAGGAGATGCGGCGCGCGATTAAACAACAACGCCTAGGAATACTGCCTGACAGAATCATCCTGTTACACGATAACGCTTGTCCACACACTGGCAATAGGACATAGACTACGCTTCAGCGTTTTGCTTGCGAAACACTGCTACATCTTCCATACATCCCAGATCTTTCACGATGTGATTTTTGAATCTGTGGCGACCTGAAGAAAGACGTAAATGAACGTCAGTTTCAGTTGGACGAAAAAGTGCAAAGGTGGATACAATTGTGGATGTGTCAGCGGCCGACAGCGCTCTACGAAACAGGAATTGATCGTCTCGACTCCCAGTGTGATGAATGTCTTAACACGTGTGGTGATTACTTTTGAATGAAACCATTCGATGGTCCCGTTATGGCGGACGTTCTGTTCTCTTTTAAATACCACTTATAAAAAATGCCAACGTCACATTCTCTCTCTCTCGCGAGCGACGGTTCGTAGAAGTGATCACCTCATTGTTCCAAATCAAGTCAGTGACTGTACCTACCATCGATAGCTGACCAGACTCCTTTGACAGCATAAAATATTAAAATGTTAATGTAGATAATACCACATAGAAATACGAGGCCTGTTCGTCTATTAAGGTCCGATTGGTCGCGAAATGCAAACCACAGTCAAAATCTAATGAAGGTTTGCACAGATATGTTGGACAGTGACTATAGTACGCCCAACATGCTTGTGAGGTCATTGACCCCAGTGGTATTACGAGTGTTAAACGATTGAAACCAAGCTGATGGTCTGTTGAGACGAAAACAGTATTTCAAAGCTCATGTTGTTCATCTCCGTCACGCCTACTGTTGCGGTAGGCGATAGTGAATATGTCTCAGCTTGCTCCCCTCTCACAGGCGCGAACCAGCAGTACTAACAATGAAACTACCATGTCGTGTTTGCTGCACATTAAGTTAACAGAATATAATAAGATTAAGTTCCAGCGCGAGACATTATGACCGTAAAAATTATGGTCATTCTCCCCTGAAGAGCCCTAATATTAGTATGGTATCTGTAATCCGTGTCAAACAGGCATGGCAACGGTCATCGAACGAATTGAGAGAGGCGCTGATATGGTGGTAACAGATTGGCGTAACCCACAAGAAAGGATAACAGAAATTTTCTGGGACACAATGTAAATTATTGGAAGAAAGGCAATAGTGTTTTCTCCATACCCTTTAGAGAACCGATATTCAAAGAAACTGTGCGACCCCTCCACTGTCACCATCGTAAACGACACTAAGATAAAAGAAATAAGGGGACGTGTAGAGGTAGCGTGTACAAGGATTGGACAAAAATGTGGGAACATGGCCAGATATGCATGCTTGGTCATAAATGCAGGTGCTAGACAGGCCTGCAAGTTTTGCTCATGTATCTCACCACGAACGGAGCTCGAAAATATGTCCTCAATATGTTTGCAAGCGTCAGTTGTGGTTAGAACAGTGTCCTGTGCAGTTGTGAGTGAATTATGTCGGAGCTAAGTCGGTTCGGAACGAGGGCAAATTGTTGCTGTTCGTATGGTGAGTGTTTCCGTAACCAAAGTAGCCGAAATGTTTGGAGTTTGAAGGGGCACCGTATCGAAGATTTATACCTCATAAAGAGAAAGCCGAAAAACATCATCCGCCAAAGCACAATGCGTACGGAAGTGCGACAGACGGTCACAGAAGAGGATTGTGACGAAAACTAAGAGGACGACGCTGCAAAAGTCCCTGCAGAACTGAATATGGCGACCGCGACTTCTGTCAGTATCAAAACAACACGAAGGGAGCTCCATAAGCAGAAAATTGCAAAGCGAACTGGAATTCCACAACCACAAATCAGTGATGTAAATGCTCGTAACATAAAAACGTGGCACAGAAGCCATAAAACTTGGACTTTGGACCAATTGAAGTAACCGATTGGGTCGAATGGTTCGTGTTTCGTACTGTTTTCAACTTATGATCTACATCTACATTTATACTCCGAAAGCCACCCAACGGTGTGTGGCGGAGGGAACTTTACGTGCCACTGTCATTACTTCCCTTTCCTGTTCCAGTCGCGTATGGTTCGCGGCAAGAAAAACTGCCGGAAAGCCTCCGTGCGCGCTCGAATCACTCTTCTTTTACATTCGTGATCTCCTCGGGAGCTATAAGTAGGGGGAAGCAATACATTCGATACCTCATCCAGAAACGCACCCTCTCGAAACCTGGATAGAAATCTACACCGCGATGCAGAGCGCCTCGCTTACCAATAATCCTGTGACGAAACGCGCCGATCTTCCTTTGATCTTCTCTATCTCCTCCGTCAACCCGGTCTGGTACGGATCCCACACTGATGAGCAATACTCAAATATAGGTCGAACGAGTGTTTTGTAAGCCACCTCCTTTGTTGATGGACTACGTTTTCTAAGGAATCTCAACCTGGCACCCGCCTTACCAACAATTAATTTTATATGGTCATTCCATTTCAAATCGTTCCGTACGCATACTCCCCGATATTTTACAGAAGTAACTGCTACCAGTGTTTGTTCCGCTATCATATAACCATACAATAAAGGAACCTTCTTTCTATGTATTCGCAATACATTACATTTGTCTATGTTAAGGGTCAGTTGCCGCTCCGTGGCACTCTCCCAATGAATCTCAACCTGGCACGCGCCTTACCAACAATTAATTTTACATGATCATTCCACTTAAAATCGATACGCACGCATACTCCCAGATATTTTACAGAAGTAACTGCTACCAATGTTTGTTCCGCTATCATATAATCATAAAATAAAGGATAATGGTCATGTTAAGCCTCAAGACTCCGGGGGTATTTCATGGACCCCATAGTTACTCTGCAAGATGGCATTACTGCCAAATATTATGTGACGATACTGGCTGATCAGGTCCATCCCATGATACAGTGTTTGCTTCCCAATGATGATGATGATGATGATGATATGTGTTCCAAGTCGACAAGGTCCCTGGTTACACAGCTAGTATCATCCAGGCCTGGTGTGAGCACGAGGATGAACTACCGCATCCCACTGTCGACAACAGTCACCAGACTCAAGATTATTCAGACTTTGTGGTTTACTCTTGGAGAGAAGGGTGCGTCAGCGCTCTCCACATCGTAATCTAATCTGGCCACTGTTTTGCAGGATTTATGGCATAAGATTCTCTTGAATCCCACACAGGACCTGCATTTATCCATTCAGAGACGACTGGGTGCTGTTTTGAATGCCAACGGGTTTTCTGCACCGTATTAGGGAGAATAATGCGTTGTGTTTGTCGTGGTTCCATATTTTCGTCCAACCTCTGTAGACAGTTATTTTCCCTCGCTCAGTACGCGTATAGAATGGGAAAGAAAACTGATAATACTGGTACGATGTAACCTTCGCCATGCACTGCACAGTTGGTTGCGGAGCGTATATTTAAGTGAAGATGGAGCCCAGGATCCATCTTGTAGCCCACGTTCCTTGTTAAAAACGTGCCTCGCAGTACCCGCCTAATTTCACCATGTTCCTCGACGGTCACGTTGTTCAATGAAGTGAGAGAAACAGCAATAATAAAAGCGGCCTCTTTTGCGCCTCGGGAGCAATTGGCCGACACCCCAGAGTGCGCCGTTGTTCACGCGAAATGTACACCATTAGGAGGCACTCCTTACTGCGGGACAAATGCCCCGCGGGCTGGCATTTGCATAGTGCCCGGCTGGGTGCAGTTTTACGCCTCACTTGAGACAAAATCGATTACGCCCTTATTGCCCATATAAATTACCTTCATTACCTGGGCAAACTCCCTCCTCCCCTCCCCACCCCCGCAGGCAGCCGGGCGTGGAGAATATTGCTCCAGTGTCATGAATATTGCATCCCGAATGTCTTCCCGTGCCGATTTGTCAGGCCACCAACGGAAAATGGATTTCCTTAACGGGGCCGGCGCTCGGTCGTGCAAGGAATTAAAATTTAATAGTTGCGAGAGAACCGTTACACGGTTTCATTATGTCTGACGTAAGGTGAACGTTCTTTCGCTGGGCAGCGTGAAAGGGGATGCGTCATTATCACTACACGCCCACTCCCAAGTAAAAGTGTGCCGTAGCAGGCTACCTAAGTCATTTACTGCACATGACCGCTTGATACTTTTTTCAACGACGTTAGTAACAGCAGTCGACACATATTCCAGAGTATTATTTAAATTACAGCAAGTTCCCGACTAAGCTGCTTGCAATATATCCGACAGAGTTCGGCGATTTTTGAGAATAAAATGAGAAAACCCAAACCTGGTACCACTTTTTGAAAGGAACATTAGGAACTGTTATTTAACAGAGAACACAATTTGAAGCGTATGATGTGGAATGAAAGAACTGCAAGAGTGGCAGAGAGGAAACTGGCAACGCCACATTGTTTAGGCTTAGTCTCTCTCTCTCTCTCTCTCTCTCTTTCTCTCGATGGTACAGTGGTTAAAAGTTTTTCGTTTAGTTTTTCCATGGTATCCCGAAATCGATAAGCAAATTCCAACACGGTTTCTTTGAAAACGGAAAGGTCGCTTTCCAACTGCATCCTTGCCCCTGTCGCTAATGACCACATCCTCGACGGGACGTGCAGCTCTAATGATGAAAGATGTGACATATTGCCCTGCTGATAAATTGACTGATTTCTTTTATTTTTATATTTGTTTTTCAAAACAATCACACAGGTATTTCACAGTGCGGTTAGCAGTTTCGACCACCCAGATTGGCATTTCTTCCTATGACAGTAACATACGTAGCAAGGGAAGAATGAGTGCTGTAATGCCTCTTTGGGGGTTGAAATTAATCTGGTGTTGTCTTTACGGTAACTATGGGAGAAATAAATAGGAAAATGCAGAATATTTCTAGATATTCCACTGAATTCTGGTTCTCCGAACTTTGTAAGAAGTGTTTCGTGGGATGATTGGCGTCTATCTTCAAGGGCCTGCCAATATAGTTTTTCCAATATTTCCGTGACCCTATTCTGCGAGTCACACATTTCGTATCGTCTTTATTTGTACTGTACATGTTCAACGTCCCAAGTTAGTCCTGTGCGGCATTGGTCCCAAACACGTGAGAAATATTCTAAAATGGAACGTACGAGTCATTTGTAAGCAGAGTCCTTCGAAAGTCGACCACTTGCCTCACCCACAGCCAGTTCTTGCCGCTCCAAACTAAACCTCAGAATTAGTGGCCACAAAGTAGAGGAGGTTAAGAATCCTTATACTTTGGAAGCAAACCAACACGTGGCGGACGAGGGAAGGAAGACGCAAAAACGAGATTAGCACGGACAAAACGGGCATTCATGGCCGGAAGTCTACTAGTGTCAAATATGGGTTGTAACTTGAGAAAGAAGCGTCTGAGAATGTATGTTTGGAGCACAGGATTTACTGTACTAAATTATGGACTGTAGGGAAACCAGGAAAGAAGAGAATCTCAGTCTGAGACGCCATGCTGGATAAAGATATTGGATATTAGGTGGACTGATTAGATAAGAAATGAGGAGATTCTCCGCAGAATCGGCGATGAAAGCAACATTTGGCGAACACTGACAAGAGCAAGGGATGGGATGATTGAACATGTCTTATCACATCAGGGAGTAACTTCCCATGTACAAGAGGGAGCTGTAGAAGGTAAAATCTGTGAGGGAGGACAAAAATTGAAACATGTCCAACAAATAATTGGGGATTTAGGTTGCATGTGCTAGCCTGAGGTGAAGTGGTTGCCACAGGAGAGGAATTTGTGGTGGGTCACCTCAAACTGTCTTAAAGAATTATTACTACACAGAAAACAAAAGGTACAGATTGTTAGGCTCGGTTCTCACAGTGGTAATAGGATAATGCGATAGAACATGTTGCAATAAATGTTGCGAAACGCGACTGTTATTCGTGGGACACTCATGTTCCTTCAGGACTGACATGACAAGTAACAACACACTGCAGGCAGCAATAGCCTCGTGTGTGGCGTGTTGCTGCCAGACTCGACACGGACAATTTGCAAATATTTACCTTATTAACTCGAGACTGGAAAGACATATGACTCTCCTTCCGCCGGCCGATGTGACCGGGAGGTTCTAGGAGCTTCAGTCTGGAACCGCTCGCTCGCTATGGTCGGAGATTCGAATCCTGCCTCGGGCATGGATGTATGTGATGTCCTTAGGTTCAAAAATGGTTCAAATGGCTCTGAGCACTATGGGACTCAACTGCTGTGGTCATTAGTCCCCTAGAACTTAGAACTACTTAAACCTAACTAACCTAAGGACATCACACACATCCATGCCCGAGGCAGGATTCGAACCTGCGACCGTAGCAGTCGCACGGTTCCGGACTGCGCGCCTAGAACCGCAAGACCACCGCGGCCGGCTGTCCTTAGGTTAGTTAGGTTTACGTAGTTCTAAGTTCTAGGGGACTGATGACCACAGATGTTAAGTCCCATAGTGCTCAGAGCCATTCTGCTTCCAGCGTTGAAAACAATTTCGATGTTCTAGATAGATAATTTTGATACACTGCAGTGTACGACCTTAAACGCACCAAACGTAAACTGAGCAGCGATTACATTTTTTGTTGCAAGCAAAAAACAATATTGGCTGTGTTGTACTAAGATTCGAATTAACTATGAGAAACAGAAAAAAGAAAACAAATTCATTTCCAAGCCGTGATATCACACTGGAAGACGCAAAAAAAGTGTAGTTTAATTTCCTCAAAATCGAATGAGAAAAACTGGCTGGTTTGTGGAGAACATGCATGAATGCTAAAAGAGTGATTTTTAATTTTTTGTGCAAAAATTAAAAGTTTTACTGAGAAGGTAGCAACAGAGGTGGAAGTAGCATTGCTTCATGTATACTAAACATTTTTGTAGCCGCATTAGATGACTACATGTAGCAACCAGCCCTCCGTGTTGCGCTAGGCGATATGACAGGAAGTCGTGTCGGTGTTGTGTCGCTGTTGTTCCAGTGTGAACCAGTTAGGTCGCTGCCACTGAGTTTCTATCCACCCCACCGGTGAGGGTTGTTTCTGCGCCGTATACGATTGCGTCGCGTGTTTTTGGTCATCAGTCTTCCGAATGGTTTGATGCGGCCCGCCACGAATTCCTCTCCTGTGTTAACCTCTTCATCTCAGAGTAGCACTTGCAACCTACGTCCTCAGTTATTTGCTGGACGAAGTCCAATCTCTGTCTTCCTCTTCAATTTTTGCCCTCTACAGCTCCCTGTGGTACCATGTAAGTCATTCCCTCATGTCTTAACATATGTCCTGTCATCCTGCCCTTCTCCTTATCAGTGTTTTCCACATATTCCTTTTCTCTCTCGCTCTGTGCAGAACCTCCTCATTCCTTATCATATCAGTCCACCTAATTTTCAACATTCGTCTGTAGCACCACATCTCAAATGCTACGATTCTCTCGTTCCGGTTTTCCCTCAGTCCATGTTTCACAACCATACAGTCCTGTACTCCAGACGTACGTTCTCTGAAGTTTCTTCTTCAAATTAGGGCCTATGTTAGATGTAATTTTTTTTTCACTTTCACTCAGGATAGCAATGTCATGAGCGAATCGAATCACTGATATCCTTTCACCTTGAATTTCAATTCTTCTCCTGAACATTTCTTTTATTAGCGTCACTGCTTCTTCGATATACAGAATGAACAACAGTGGGGGAAGACTACATCCCTGTCTTGCACCCTTTTTAATCCGAGTACTTCCTTCTTGTCCGTCCACTCTTATTAATCCCTCTTGGCTATTGTACGCATTGTATATTACCCGTCGCTCCCTATTGTTTACCCCTATTTTCCTCAGAATTTCGATCATCTTGCGCTTTTTACATTGTTGAAGACTTTTTCCAGGTCGACAAATCCTATGAACGAGTCTTTATTTTCTTTCGTCTAGTTTCCGTTATCAAGATCATTGTCTCTCTCGTGTCTTTACTTTTCCTAAAGCCGAACTGCTCGTCATCTAACATATGCTCAATTTTCTTTTCCATTCTTCTGTATACTATTCTTGTCAGCAACTTGAATGCATGAGCTGTTAAGCTGATTGAGCGATAATTCTCGCACTTTTCAGCTCTTGCAACCTTCGGAATTGTGTGAATGATATTTTTCCGAAAGTCGGATGCCATGTCGCAGACTCATACTTTCTACACACCAACGTGGATAGTCGTTTTGTTGCCACTTCCCCCAATGATTTTTGAAAATTTGATTGAATGTTATCCATCCCTTCTGCCTTGTTTGATCTTAAGTCCTCCAAACGTCTTTTAAATTCTAACTCTAGTACTAGAGCCCCTATCTCTTCTAAATCGACTCCTCTTTCCTCTTCTATAAGCTTAGAGAATCTGTATTCGAGGAAGACTGTGGGAGCGTTATGTTGTCATCATTGTATATCTCACGCGGTGATCATACGACTAAGATAAGAGATATCTGTACACGTATTGAGCCATATAGACAGGCAATTTTGCCTTACGCAGTACACGAACGGCATAGGGAATCAAATCGCTGATATTGGTACGACGTACCCTCCTCCGTCATTGTAGATACAGTGGCTTGTGGAACATATATCTGTATTTTCAAGGAGAATGTAAAAGATAGAAAAAATATACCTCCATGCGTTTTCAAATAAATTCTTTTTCGCAATAATACACTACCTGCAACCTTTTTAAAGCTGCTGTAACTGTCAGCGGAGACGTATTTAGAACAAATCGAAGACCTGACGTCGCACGTCGTTTTACGTTTGTCGAATTGTGTGTGATATTGACAATTGGTAAAAACTGAACCTGCTGATACCAACAGCGTTCTTTGGCCACTGGGTTACTATCATGACTTAATATCTCTTAACTTCGCCGATTCAACCTGACGTGGACTTTTGTCTACGCTACGGATCAGTCTGCGACCACAACCTACATCTCAAAAATTAATATGGAAATGAAATAAATATTGTCGTCATTGTGTCTCTGTTTGCAAACGTATTTCGTCACAGACCACTACGGCGCTACGTCGACAGTTGCATTATTTTCTACGGTACGGTAAAAATTTTATAAGATCAGGCAAAGATGCGGGCAATGAAGGCAGTAAATCAGATTAGTCAATTACGGTTAAAAAATTTCGTTATTATCACGCCATTTATTACACGATCACCAGTAATTTAAAAATTTACGACGTCTGAAACTGCCTGTATGTTACGCCTTTCGAGAAATTCATTCACACTGAAACGTTAACTCAGCCACAAATCCTACAACGATTAGTAAATCTAATATCGAACTTTCCACATCAAAAAACTCTTAACGTGACTTATGTGCCATTAAGGTCCGCCTCGCCAACATTTTTCCACCGGAGCGACATATTCGGCGCATAATGTCCCTCGCATTCTTTCACTCGTGTCAGCTCTGTTTGCTAATTATGGTACATTCAGTGTAGCAATTTTTAACTTGAGCGGGCGCTTGTTCAAAATGGTTCAAGTGGCTCTGAGCACTATGGGACTTAACATCCTCTAGAACTTAGGACTACTTAAACCTAACTAACCTAAGGACATCACACACGTCCATGCCAGAGGCAGGATTAGAACCTGCGACCGTAGCGGTCGCGCGGTTTCAGCATGTAGCTCCTCGACCACAACGGTTTGGCGGGTTCTCGTGTCGCCTGGGTCTCAAAGCAGCCTTTGGTGCCGTGGCACACATATCGGTGCGACCTCACCTCGTGGATGCTACCAACCAACTGCAATTGCCGAATGTAGCTCAGTCAGGTCTTACACTTAGCGTATACACAGCGGCAACGCCCGTAAAACACCACGAAACGTTGTCGACAGGCAAAGGTTATTTTGCACCACTGGGCAGAGCTTGATCAGGCGTAGCTGGATGTTTACGATACATAAAAATTGATACAACTACAGGAAATAATGAGCTTCATAAGAAAATACAAAAATTATAGTGGTCAATGACGTGTGAGGTAGTAAGATTCTCATAACTGCATTTTCGCTCGAAGGTGCTTCAGCGGTGGGGAAGACTGAGCGTTTTGAAGAATGTATAGCTGGAACAATTGCTCTGTTCACTGTGTTTGGCGTTCTGACTTCCACCTATTTTTACATAAAAATGGTAGCTGGAAACTACTTCGTTCGAAAGAAGAGATTGTTGAAGTAGTTGATGGACATTTTTACAGACGAGTAAAATGTTCTCGGGTTTCCAACCGCGTCAATTGCTTAAAAATACACGTGCTTTTGGCCAAGCACTCCTTGGCCATTGTCAAGAGATATGACGGTCATATCATTTGACAATTGCCAAGGAGTGCTTGGTCGAAACCTCGTGTATTTTTAAGCAACTAACACGGTTGTAAACACGAGAAAATTTTATTCAATGTTATCGCCGCGAGACTCTGCATTCATACATTTTCACAGACGTTCCAGAATTGCATATCAGACGTGGAACTTAAGGAATTGTCAAAACTGGAGTCATCTGAACCTACCGATACCATATGTCCCTTGACGTGATGCTGATTTAGCACGCAAGGTTGTACGAGTTCAAGCGCAGACAGAATTTGAAAAAGTTGACGATATATTTTGCGTTAACACTATTTTATGAAACATGGGATTTGTTGAAACACTGATCTGTGCAGCAGCCCTAGGTATAGCTTAGGCTGAAAGGTGACAGTTCGCTTGTGAGTTGGTGATGCGGTATCGAAGGCTTCAGTTAATGTGAAAATTGGTAAAAGTGTCCCAGAGGTAGTCTTGATCGTTCCTGTAAGCATAATCTAGTCAAGTTAGAGAGCAGTAATCTAGTTTCAGAAAAAAGCAGCAAGGGCGTGAGGCATAAGCAAATTTAGCGAGTTAAACGCGTGGGCAGGACAGTTTATACCGGTGCTTCGAGCAGGAACGCCGGGAACGCACACGCAACCCGCACCTGCGGACACGAGGCACGGCGACGCATTCCGTTCCGGCGCTTAACGGCTGCCTGGCACGCGCCGGGGCGCAAACATGGCTCCCTGAGCCAGGCGGCCGCGTCTGTCACCTGTAGTCGTGCGGAGGCGGCGTGGCTGCCGCAACTTCGTGAGAAACACTGTCTGACCTGAAGTACCCGCACACCCGTATGTAATACGAGACTGACTGCTAGGTGTCACGAGAGGCAAACCAGCCATTATAAAAGGTGGTGGGGAGAACTATATTGCCAGTAGGGAAGCAGTAACAGTGGAAAAGGTCAGTCACTATAGCTCTGTGACTTCTAAGGGGGACTAGTCACTGAGTGACTTTTCAAACCTTCTAAAGCTACCGAAGTCGACTGTTATTGATGTGATTATGAAGCGTAAACGCGAAGGAACAACCACAGCTAAACAAAGACCTGGCAGACATCTACTGAAGGATAGGGACCGTCGAGCATTGCGGATGGTGGTTGTAAAAAAAAAAGCCTCATGAAATCAGCAGAACAATTCACTCTTGAGTTCCAAACTACTACCAGCAGTCCATCCAATACAATGACTACCCGTAGGGATTAAAAGAAATGGGGCGAAATGATCAGCCAGCAACTCATATACCACACCTTTGTGTCATCATCATCATCATCAGTCAATTCAATCTTTAAATGATGTGGCCTCTTCGAGTCGTGGATTCAGGTAGGCTTTCAGCAGTCTTCTCCAAGTGGAACGGTCTTGGGCAGTTCTGTGCCAGGTGTTAGCAGCGATCTTCTTGATGTCTTTGTCCAATCTGTCTGGTGGTCTTTCTCTAGGCCTCCGGTGCTCTCTCGGACTCCACTCCAGTACTAGCTTCGTCCATCTGTTGTCTTTTCTTCTTGCGACGTGGCCAGCCCACTGCCATTTCAAGTAACCTACTGTCTCTAAGATGTCGTTAACCTTCGTCAAAGACCGGATGTCATCTGCCCTTTTCCTGTCCTTTCTTGTATAGCCCAGCATTGACCACTCCATGGCTCTCTGTGCTGTCCTAAGTTTCCCTTTTGTAAATGTGTTCAGTGTCCATGTCACGCAGCCATACGTCATCACAGGGAGAACGCATTGATCAAATACTGCTTTTTCATTTTTACTGGCATTTTTGATCTGAATATTGTTGAATTCTTCCCAAATGCATGCCCGCTAAGCTTGGTGGGTCGATAGATTTCTGGCCTTATGTCTCCCTTCATATTTATAATCTGGCCAAGGTAGACATATTCACTGACCTCTTCTAATAGACTGTCCTTGAGTTTCACGTCTCCAGCTGGGACCCATTTGTTGGACATTACTTTTGTTTCAGAAAGGTTCATGTTCAAGCCAACCATCTGACATTCCGATGCAAGATCTGTAACTAAGTTTTGGATCTCTGCGAAGTCTTTGGCTAGTAAGGCAATATCATCAGCAAATCTCAAGTTGGTAAGCCTTATTCCATTAATTCTAATTCCCGTGCCTTCCCAGCTCACCTTTGTGTAGTCACTGCTAATCTACTCTTGAGCTTGTGTAGAGGGCGATGACGCTGAACAGTAGGTGAAGAGCGATGACGCTGAACAGTAGGTGACTGCAATCGAATAATGTAGCATGATGAACGACGCTGTTTCCTGTGGCATTCCGCTGGAAGGGTTAGGTTTGGCGAATGCCTGGGGAACGCTGCACCTCATCATGTAGTGCCGACAGTAACGTACGGAGGAGATGATGGTATGTATGGACGCGTTTTTTGTGGTTGGAGGTGTGGTGTCCTTGATGCGCTCAAGAAAACACGTGGAAGAATACGAACACATTTTTCACCATGGTGTACTTCATACAGTAGAGGAAGAGTTCGCGTTGCAAGAAGCCGTATCGTCATAGACTTCATGAAGTTAATATAGAAAGCAATTAAAGTAAATAGCTGTAAGTGGCATTGTGACGTAGAGCGAAATCATGATAAAATAGTACCACACATATCGGGTCATCGCTTGCATGCTGTGGTTGCAACACTGTGCAAACAGCTAAGGAGGCTTAGGGGCTACACGTAATTGGCCGACTACAGTTTGCCAAGACATAATACAAAGTTAGAAATGTAATCTTAGACTACGTCTGCGTACATATAAAGTGAATTCATTAAAATGCAATTAAAAGGCACCTAGAGTTATAGCGTGGGTCAAAAGAGAAGTATTAGTTTAAATTGTAAAGGGTAGCTGAAAATAAGTGTATGCGCCATAAGCATTACAATCAAGTTAACAGACTGCAGCTTGTCGAACGATAAAAAAGTCGCCGACGCAGTAGGCATACCAAAATCAGATCCGAGAAACTGCTGCTGGCACAGAGCCAACGCATAATTAAAATAGACAGAGTGAGTAATGAAATTAATAAAAGCTCCACGGCTGAAAAAAGTATGACACTGAGCTTTCGTTAAAATGTATCGTAAGAGGGAGCGCTCAAAAGCAGATTGTGACATGTACAATACATAAATAACCGAACTAAATGCAGCATATCAGACCAGGATAAAAAGAATGCAAGTACAACAGATTCGCAGAAACCAAGACAAGAAAATGTGTGCAGTAGAGGGAGCAGCATATCTGTACCAGGTTATAAAACCTGCAACAGATTCTCATATAACGAAAAATAGGCACTGGTCGTGAATTCATTCTGTTCATTAAGAAGTTTAGAAGGGCGGCGTTTCCTACTCCCATAAATTTGTATCTCCTCCTTTGGAAAAGTTTACTTAACTCTTAAATTTATCAGTATAGGGGACATTTTCGTCACGAGAGAGAGGAAAGTGCCTTTCACAGGCGAGATCCTTTTTAATTCCAAACTTGTGGGTAACAGCCCCAGAGGAAGAAAATGTAACTTTCTGAGGAGAAAAAACAGTTCTGTTTCAGTAACGAAATTAAATTTTTAAAAAGATCATTACTGTTGTCACTATTTCATGAAAATCAAATCCTGATTACATACGTTACCAATAATTCCTTTTTTTCATTGTGTAACAAAATATGGTTGAGGTTACAGTTCGTGAAAGAAATGCACGGATGTCTTCCTTTTGTAGTCCACCCACTACACACATACTTCGTACCATGCATGTATGGCAGTAAAAGCGAGAAACACTGAAGAGCCACCTGCCTGATATCGTGTAGGGCCCTCGAAAGCATTCTGAAACGCCACAACACGACGTGGCATGGACTCTACTAATGTCTGAGGTAGTGCTGGAAGGAACTGACGCATGAATCCCTGTCCATAAATCCGTAAGAGTACGATCTCTTCTGAAAAGCACTGTTGCAAGGGATCCCAGATGTACTCAATAATGTTCATGTCTGGAAAGCCTGGTGGCCAGCGGAAGTGTTTAAACTCAGAAGAGTGTTCCTGGAGCCACTCTGTAGCAATTCTGGTCGTGTGAGGTGTCGCATTCTCCTACTGGAACTGCGTAAGTCCGTCGAATGCACAGTGAACATCAATGGATGCAGGTGATCGAACAGTGTGCTTACGTACGTGTCACCTGTCAGAGCCGTATCTGGACGTAAGAATGGACCCATATCACTCCAACTGCACACGCCCCACACCATTACAGAGCCTCCACCAGCTTGAACAGTCCCCTGCTGACATGCAGGGTCCACGGATTCATAAGGTCGACTCCATACCCGTACACGTCTGTCAGCTCTATACAATTTGAAACTGGACTCGTCCGACCAGGTAACATGTTTCCAGTCACTAACAGTCCAATGTTGGTGTTGACGTGCCCAGGCGAGACGTAAATATTTGTGTCGTGCAGTCATCAACGGCACACGAGTGGGCTTTCGGCTCAGAAATCCCATATCGATGATGCTTTGTTGAATGTTTCGCACGCTGACACTTGTTAGTGACCCAGCGTTGAAATCTGCAGGAATTTGCCGAAGGGCTGCACTTCTGTCACACTGAACGATTCTCTTCATGTCGAAGATTTGATTTTTTGCCTTATTCCTGATATCCAAGGTACACTCGTGATGTAATCATAAGGGAAAATCCACACTTCATCTCTAACTCGGAGATGTTGTGTCCCATCGCTCGTGCACCGTCTATAACACCACGTTGAAACTCACGTAAATCTTGATAACCTGCCGTTGTAGCAGTAGTAACCGATCTAATAACTGCGCCAGACACTTGTCTTATACAAGCGTTGCCGACCGCAGCGCCATATTCTACCTGTTTACTTATCTCTGTATTTGAATACACATGGCTATAACACTTTCTTTGGCGTTTCAGTGTATACACAGCCTGTTTCACAATTCATGTTGCGTACTTATAGAGGCTGTATAGGGGAATCAGTAGATCAAGTTTTACATAGGAACGCAAGACCGGAAACGTCATCAAGCTGAAGAGCATCAAAGTTACAGGCGCCGGAGCCTGTTAATGTATTTATATGTGAAAGGTGAATCGGTGATGCTACAAACTTTCCAGTATGATGGAGAATGAAAAAATGTATCAATTTGAGGTAAGGGTTTCTGGTTCGGAAACGAGCGTCTCGTAAGTTACAAGCGAAAATTATTCTGTTACCTCTGACAGATGAATATATGTACCGATACTATTATTGCTAAAAGTGTAAGGTATTCAACTTCCACAAGTGGTGGTATGGACCAAGACAAGCAAAGACTCTTAAGATGCATACCTGAGGAGCTATGACTACTTGTTCATCTTCGCTGCTGTGAAACAAGCTTCTCAATTGAATACTTGCTCGTAGCTCTTACGATACGCATTGTAGAGTCTGTATTTTGGAGACATTTTATCTTTTCTTGGTCCTTACTACTACCTGTGCAAGTTGCCTATCCTATAGTCCTAGCAAAAACAGTACCTGTACTTGTATTCCACTATCAGACATATCAGAACGGATGTCGGTTACAACTTTCGACCCGTTCGTTTCCAGTACAGGAACCCTTACTTCAAATTGATGCACTTATCCTTCATTATCACTGAATCACTCTGTACATACACACTAATTTACAGGCGCTGGAGCCTATAGCTTTGACTTTCTATAGCCTGCTTGGATGACGTTCCCGTATATGAGTCCTTATGTAAAACTTGATCTATTAAGTCCCTTCTATAACCTCTACAAGTGTGTAACATGAATTGTGAAACACGCTGGACATCACAAACGCTTAAATATCTACTGAAAAATCTTTCTCCTCATTGTTGGTAGTTTCCGCAATACACTAGGAATTGATTTGTTGTTCACTTTGCAACAACAAAAGAACTAATTGTTAACACAACGCAACAGTAACTATGAGATGGATACTACACTGCTGAGGAGACTACACATTATTATTATTATTATTATGAATGGCTGTCGTAATTTCTTTCAGTTCGGTAGTAAAGAGTTGATCAGTGAAGCGATTACACAGTACACACAGCAGACCTAAGTATGGTGGACTTATTTTAATTTAGTTGGTTTTAAAGGGGGAAGCAGGGTGTAGGCGAAGCACGAGCCACCATGGAGATGAGTGGTGCAGAAAATCATGTTATGTTACAAGTGTCTACCCCAACTATGACTAGTTAACTTTCTTTGTTGAGCAGGAATTAAAGTTAGCACTGGCAATGCGCTCAAAATTGCTTTAAAATTCTAATAAAAAAGAAGGTTATTAGAAAGGAGCAGTAGCAATTTTCTCACTGGCTTATTAGTTCGTGGTGTAATACAATGCCCAAAAAATAAATATCATTTGACTCCAGTTATTTTAAAAATGGAAGTATTCAAAGGAAATTCTTTTTCATTGTGTAGTGTGGTTAGGTACAAATAGTCAAGATTTTGGGGGTAATATCGAATATCTGATTGCACTCCGGAGTAATGATTTCACAAAAGTTGGAACAACTGGTCTATACCAACACTAATGTCATATAAACTACAGCCAGTCACTCGTTGCATTTGAAGCGCAAAGCGATGATTTTATGATTGAAGTTGATCTGCTACGCAGTTTCTTTCTAGTTCTTTGCTACGCATGATGACCTCTATCACACCTGTCGCTTAACTGCCCCCTTTCTATAATGTGTGTTTGTTTTCTTCTCTTCTGGGCCGCAGCTGCCGCGGAAGGAGAAGAGAGGCTTCCTGCAGGTAAACTAATGTTCTCTTGTCTGCACTAACACGTAGTTGTAGTCTGTAGTGTACAAGTATTAAGTGTGAGTGCATATTATACAGATGAAAGATACTTTTCTTCTAGGAGTAACTGGGTATCATATTTGGCATTCAGCATGTCTTGAAATTTTTATTGATATTATTTATTTATTTATCTATCGAAATAAAATGTATGATTCAGTTTTTCACTCACTGCTAATGACGTTGTGTTGGAACATGCTTTCAGTAGAGTTTGGAAAACGGAGTATATTAGCAACATAAAATGTTTAACGTAACTGTAAATTCGCACTGTTAAATTTCTAATTTTCTAATTAGGAATGTCGTTGACTCAGTCCACTCTAGGATCTTACTCTAACGAACCAATAGCCCCTCAATGGTATGCCCTGTCCATTTGTGTGACGACTGAGATGTGTCAAAGAATAGCACTCCGTCTACAGGCCACAAGTGGTCCATCGGGACCATCTGACCGCCGTGTCATCCTCAGATGAGGATGCAGATAGGAGGGGCGTGTGGTCAGCACACCGCTCTCCCGGTTGTTATGATGGTTTTCTTTGACCGGAACCGCTACTATTCGGTCGAGTAGCTCTTCAATTGACATCACGAGGCTGAGTGCAGCCCGAAAAATGGCAACAGCGCATGGAGGGCCGGATGGTAACCCATCCAAGTGCCGGCCACGCCCGACAGCGCTTAAATTCGGTGATCTGACGGGAACCGGTATATCCATTGCAGTAAGGCCATTGCCCTGTCAAAAAATAGGGAAAGGCCAAAATCAGTATTGCTATGTGACACATTTTACCGCACATTACTTGTGAGCAATTTGATTTTATAATCTTTTTAAATCTGTCACATCAATGGGTTTAAGGTGTCGTATTATACGTACGCCAGCTACTCACAGATTCATTCTGTTATGGTTCTCGTCGTAAACTCTGAATCCGGCTGATATCTTTGATTATGATAAATGCCACATTTAAAAGTGGCATGGGTTCCAGATCACTTTGAAGATCTCCACACAAATGGTATTTTCAGAGTAGGTCGTCTAGTAGCAGGAAGCAGTACTGTTGTACTAAGTCCGACATTACGATTGGTATTGGAGAGGGGGCGGGGGGGAGGAGGTCGGGGAGTTACGCCCTTGGCCCATTACTGCTGCAAGGTAGATAACTTTTTGTGGTCCTCTGTCTTATACTTACATTACAAAGGCAACATCGTGAAGCAATACTAGTCGAAAGCCCATTAAGGAGCTATTTTGTGTAGCACAAACTGTGGCCATATCAGTTTTGTTTCCAAAAAACGATGATATATCACCACAGCTGTTACAGAAATGATTGATGACGCATTAACAGCTTCTGAAATTAAGTAAAAACTTGGTATAGCATGTTTTTAATGATACGAACAAAGCATGTGATTCAATTTCATCGCACACCTTACTAGCAAAATTGGAAGTTCTATGACGTACGTAATAACGCACTGGCAGTAATGGCATAATACACTGCTCAGTCACGTTAACTAAAGCACTAGTCAAAAGCCTGAATAGACGCCTTTTATAGTGCGTATCACTGCGAGGAGCGCCGGAAGAGAGCAGTGAGGCTATGGAAGGCACCGACAGGGATGCGGAGCCATGCTGACAGCAAAAAAAGGTTCAAATGGCTCTGAGCACGATGGGACTTAACATCTATGGTCATCAGTCCCCTAGAACGTAGAACTACTTAAACTTAAGGACAGCACACAACACCCAGTCGTCACGAGGCAGTGCTGACAGCAGTGCCGTGGTCAGTTGAGCTACGTTTCTCGACTGAGGATAAATGGCGCGCAGAGCCCGGTCGAGGTGGCCCCACAGATTCTCGACTGCGCTTAAATCCGGGGAGTTTGGTGGCCAGGGAGTACAGTGAACTCACGTACATTGCGAGGTGTGTGACGCGTTGCGTTGTCCTATGGGTGGATGGCATCGTGCCGCGGAAAAACAAACTGCATGTGGCGGTGGACATTGTCTCCAAGGATACGTGCATACTTGTATTGATCCACTTCGCCCTCGAGAAGCACAAGATTACCCAGGGAATGCCCTCTGGCCTGGATATTTCCGACGACTGTTGCAGGGCCGTACATCTGTGAAAATTTGATTCGTCTGAAAAGCCCACCTCTCGCCGTTCAGTGGACGTCCAGTAGCGGTAATTGTGAGCAACTTCCAGCCTTCGTCGCCAAGGAACAGCAGTCAGCATGGGCGCATGAACCAGGCGCCTACTGCAGATGCCCATACGCAGCAACGTTCACTAAACGGTCGTTGAGGAGACACTATTGATGGCTCCTTGGTTCATCTGGGCGGTCAGTTGGTCAACAACTGCACGTCTTTTCGCCCGTACACATTTCTACTGCCGTCATTCACCCTACTGTTACCTATGGCCCATGTTCCATCACAGCTCCATCGGTGCCGATTTTGCATAGCGCCATTTTTTCATGCGTGGAACTCTTTTACCTTGGCGATACGCGATCAGTTTAGTAACTTAGCCGTTTCGAAATTTTTTCCAACCTTGGCCCGAAAACTAATGATCATGCTCTTTTGGACGTCAGATAAATCGCTTCATTTCCGTAATGCGACAACGAGTGCACTGTTTTCCGCGCTCCAGACACGCTTTATATACTCTCCACTGATAGGGCTGCCACCTGTCATATGTGAGTGATTATTGCACGTTGACGTTGAACGTAATCGGTTGTCGCATTCGTATGATTGGGCCTAGTATTTAGGTAGCAGAAGACAGTTTGAAAGTTCCTGGCAGATTAAAACTACGTGCCGGACCGAGAGTAGAACTCGGAACCTTTGCCTTTGGTGGGCAAGTGCTCTACCAACTGAGCTACCCAAGCACGACTCGTGCCCCGTCCTCACAGCCCCACTTCTGCCAATACCTCGTCTCCTACCTCCGAAACTTACAGAAGCTGTCCTGCGAACCTGTGGTAGAGCACGTGCCCGCGAAAGGCAAAGGTCCCGAGTTCGAGTCTCGGTCCGGCACACAGTTTTAATCTGCCAGGAAGTTTCATATCAGCGCACACTCCTGTGCAGAGTGAAAATCTCATCCTAGAAGACAGTTTGTCTCATCAAAAATAGGCATACCCACAATTTGAACATAGAACTTGGATACCACAGATTAATATTTTCGAACCCTGCCTCTTTTATTACTGTGATTAAAGATTCATCCGATTACGTGGCTCAATCGTTTTGCTCTCCTCTAACAAAATAGCACGTGATAGTAAAAAGCATCTTTTGGCGTATTTATTGTTTGATTTCAAGCACTTTTTATTTAGTGTTGTAGCTTTTCATCGGCGTGGGTATCAGCCCCAATAGGAGCGCAGATGAAAGTGCTTTGGTGGTGTTACCAAAATCTTGACCCTATGACTTGTACGGGAGCGCAGAACATTCAGTTCAATGATGTATCGCCGCACTCGCTCTTATAAAAACATACAGAGATGAGGAGCAGCTTCTGACTGGTGCTAATGACCTCCCCAAGACATCGACAAGAGGTCAACGACCGTGAAGGCGAGAAAGCTAGCGGTCGTATACAGAGCCGGCAGTCTTCCGGTGATTCCGGCCGGCGCCGCCAGGGTCGCAGCTGTGGCGTCGGCTCATCGCTTGTAAGGCGATATGTATCGGTCGGGGATTAGCACCGGAGATGCAGACGTAAGCAACGTGACCCTCCTTCAAAGGCTTCACTGCTGAAGGCTATTTGATCACAAGACACACACACGCACAAAGAGAGTAAATGAAAGAGGGAGAGAGAGAGAAAGATAGAGAGAGAGAGAGAGAGGGGGGGGGGGGGGGGAGGGACGATATCATCGATAAGCTTTATTCTGGGTATTACGAGACACGAAAAACCGATGATGTTGCACATCATTTTAATATTAGGGCATTTCAAGATTTGTATGGGACTAAGAAGAAACTACTGTTATGAAAAAAAGGCTCAGCAATATGGAAGAAACGGACATCCATCATACTTGAAGTAGTGGATCTGTACCTTTCAGTAAATGGGGAGCATTCAGTTAAGGGCTATTCGAATAGTAGGATCAGCAAAACAACGAATATATCACGCAGATAATGTTTAGCTTCTTCCAAGGGGACAATAACCGGCATCATTATATCTCTTACCTCTTTGTTCGTTACGAGGATATGAACAATTGTACATCTTTTTCAAGCAGCACCCTATCTTTTTTAGTTAGTATCCATTTTTCCGCCTCAGCACATGTTCAACAACGTATTACATATTCACAACATTCTACATTATAAGAAACAGAAACGACGATCTTTAATACTACTTTGTCGTACTGTAAACCACTGCGAACACGAAATGGTTGAAAGGTGCTGAAAAGTGGTGATGATAGACAGTGGTACAGTGGTCCAAGCGATGGATGAAAGAATTCATCCCTGCTTTCAGTGTTGCTTGGTGAAGTGAATTATGTAGAAACAATCACGATACTTCCCTCCATCTTCTCTGGAGTCTTTGAAATATCACATCCCTAAGGAAAAAAGCCGAAAGGAGTTGCGTCAGGAGTCTAAAGTAACAAGGCCAATTACTGTTCCTCTACGACCAACCAGACTGCCAGGTTACCTTCGGCTCAATAAACGCCATACACAGAATTCATTATGTCCTGGGCATCCACCGTTTTGGTACCACATAAGCATTCTTGATCTTAGCGGCTTTTCATCCAGAAGACGAGGAAGAATTAACTTGAGAAAGTTAGCATGTGCCCCGCCGTTCAGGTTACCATAGGTGAAATAAGGGTTGATAATAGCAGTACCGTACTGATCATCTCATTTGAGACATTATCTCGCCATTGACTTTGATGTTCCACCTCTTAAAACAAAGTATGTTTTCACTCGACCAGTATTGTACGTTCTTTGTTTGTACCTGTTCTTTGTTTCGGAAGGAACATTCATTGCTGAAAACATCGGAGACGGTGTTCTGGTTAGTGCGGATTTGCTTCTGTGTCCACTGGAGGAACTATATATGGTTCTGGAAACGGCTCCCATGCAGTTGCATAGTACAAGGTCCAGTCACGTTAATAGCACCCCTCTCAAAAGCCCATTCTGCTATTACTTCTCAACTGAGGATAGAATAGATCGTGCTTGGTTTGAGACTAGCGGATCCGCCTCTCGTGGCATCTACTGATAACGAGTAAGGTGGCTTTGTGGTTAGCGCAGTGGATTCGAATCTGGGAGGACTACGGTTCAAACCCGCGTCCGGCCATCCTGATTTAGGTTTGCCGTGATTTCCCTAAATCGTTTCAGGCAAATACCGGGATGGTTCCTTTGAAAGGCCACGGCCGATTACCTTCCTCTAACCCAGTGTGACCGATGACCTCGCTGTCTGGTCCTCTCCCCTGAAGCAACCAACCAACATCTAATGGTAAATTCTCCATTACGTAGCTCTGATAGTTGTGATCAGATGAAGAGGAACAGAACGCTTCCTGACAGCCTAGAAAATTTCACCTTATTTGGTTCTATGCATGCAGCGTGCCCGTAGCTTATTTAAATATGAAGTATGAAGCACACTTCCCGTTTGGTCTCAGTCCCGTTTTGTGCTTGATTGTTAACAAGAGAAACTATTACAATTGTGTAGCGTAAATCGGTAACAGTATACCACTTGTGTGTTTCCGGTGTACACTGTGAGTGTTGAAGTTGACTTATTCTTGTGTTGGTTTCGGCAGCTCCCGCGGCGCCCATCATCATCCCCGAGGAGTGCAGCGCCGAGAACAACAGCGTGACGGTGGCGTGGCAGCCGCCGCCCACCTCCTTCGTCGAGGGCTACGTCCTCGAGCTGGACGACGGCAGCGGCGGCGAGTTCAGGGTGAGTGCCGCCTAGCTGTGCCGTCACGCCCAGGTTGCCGCGCGGGCACCGTGTCATCCCCTGCCAAATAGGGGCATTAGGGTGCGGTGTGGAAGGACTTAGCATCAACACATCTCAGCCGTTGTCAGCTCCAGAGTCCCTGCTTCCCGTTGAAGTAGCTCCTCCATTGGTTTCACAAGATTGAATACATACCGTTCCCATCCTCCGAAAAAAAAAAGGAAATCAGGTGCACTGACCACTAAGCACTCTAATCTTTGGTTTCTTGTACTTTAAATTATATTAAGTGAATTTCAGTAAATGTGCAAGATCCGCTCCTGAACTAAACCTCAATATTTCTTTCTCTTTACGAGTCCGTAGTTGGTGAAGCAGGAGCATTGGGCTAAACTCAGGGTGTTTTTTCACGCGAGACAGCAAGGAAAGAATTAATCGCTCTCGGTTTTTTTTATTTTATTTGCTGGGATTACAAGTGACCTACCATCTTGTTAGTAAGACAGGCCGTATCTTCACAATATGAAATGTGAATGTTATTCTTCTCATGTAAAAGTGGATGCATGTGTGTTTGTTCCATATTTCCTCTTAAACCACTGGTTCGAGTTCAACCAAACTTGGTACACATCTCACTTACTGTCTGGGAACAGCCACTGTGGGAGTAAGAACCACCTACCTCTCAAAGATGTGGGGATGACAGTGGAAAATAGGCTTAGATGACGACTCGTAAATAACCACACTATATTCACCCACTATTTGGGAATGAGAGCACTTGGTAACTTTCAAGAAATTTTATGCATAATTTCAAACGTATACGAGAATTTTCCTCGCTAATGCCCACCACAAAATGAGGAAACGAAAAAAGTTAATCGCTTATTACATTATCGCTGTTCATGCATCAGGCACGACCTACCAACTTGTTGCTTCTTTAGTAATAACTCTGTTAGCAATATATTTTGCTGACCATATTCGCATGTACCGCTTAATGTACCTGCAAAATTATATTGTTATGCGACACATAGTCCAAGAGGTATGACGTCATAAACATTGATCTGCCTGAAAATAAAACTGCAGGGCAAAATTCGCTAGAAATACTGATAAAAAATGTGAAATATTATTTGTGTAATTTGTTAAATATTTATGAAATACGCGTGACACGTGCGTACCCGGGCATACCACGACCAAACTCTCCTCCTAAACCCTAGGATCTATTTCCGTTAAACTCGGTAGTCATATTTCTCACTATTTGGAAAGAAATACTATGGCAGTAAGAATTGGTAAAATGCTATTGGTGTGGGAGCTATAACGTGGAGGTAAAAGGGAGATGCAGAGATGGATGGACAGAGAGGGGAAAGGAGAAAATGGACACAGGTAGAAGAGAGGAGGCGGTGGACAAATAGAAAGGAGGGGAAAATAGACACAGAAAGGGAAGCTTAGGTGATGGATGAGAGAGGGTAGGAGGATATGGTGGAAGTAGAGGGGAGGAGAAGCAGATGGATATAGGCGCACAAAGGGGAAAGAATGGAAGGGGAGGGGCAGATGGACAGGGGGAGTGGGAAGGAGGAGATCGGCTGATGGAATAATTACATACCTAGGCAACTCTGGATAATCAGCTAGTATTTTAATAATAGTAATCTTTAATAACTCCTAGACTACCCCTGCGACTTATTATGTTCAAACTGGCTTCTTGTTGTTAATATTTGAGACAGAAAAAGTAGCTGTTACACGCCTGTCCGTCGGGTACCCCGGCGTCTATAACAGCTCTGCTAGATACACTCTCATGCAATGGGCGGTTCGTTATACACAACCAGCGCCATACAGAGATAAACGACGCGACCATTCTCCTTCGCCACTTGCCGACTGTGCAATGGCCTCCCTATGCTTCGCAGAACCACTCTGATAGCAAATTGCCCACCTTACGTAGCTTCCAGATATAATGCGAAAAATGGTAAATAAATGATGCCTGAAATAAGATGTAACTTCACTAATGATTTTCGAGAGGATGTCTAATTAAACACTTTTCAGCCGTCAAATTGCCAACCTTATTTTATTTGGCAACCAGTTTCAGCGTTTTGCTACACCATCTTCAGGCCCCTGACCGACGTGTAGGAAGAATCTACCTCGGTTGTGATCAAAACAGGGACCAGCAACATTGGTATTTGTCGATACTTGCTACAGTGATCACTTCAACCATCACTTGCCGACGGCGGTGTATTTGCAATTCATGTCTAAAAGCAATAAAATGTGCCAGGTACTGCGAGTCCCTCGGAAAAGTGGAAGGACGTATTTGACAAGTCCTTATATGGAGTACCCACTCCTTAAGCAAGATCCTGTCAGACCAAACACGAGCGCTGCGAAATCTGCTACCATCCGACGCCTTGGGTTCACTGTCATCGATCATCTACCATTCAGTCCCGACTTGGGCCCATCTGATTTTCATCTGTTTCCAAAACGTAAGGTACAACTTCGAGGACTTCAATTTGGTAGTGAAGAGGTGCAAGCAGAGGTGAAGTTGTGGCTCCGTCAACAAACTGGTCTCTCATTGCAGGAAATGCGTTCGTCGCCAGGGTGACTATGTTGAGCAATAAATATGTGGACATGAAGAATAAAAATGTAGAATGTTAATAACAGTTGTTTTGTTTAAAAAGCTTGAAGACCTTTCACATAAAAAATTAGGAGGCGTTACTTTTCAGCAGGCTTCGTATAACAACACGCTTGTTTGCAGCTTCATCAAATGAGAGCTGACAGTAGTATTCGTTTACTTAAACAGAATCAGAAATTCTTTGGGTATTTCCATGATGATGTTACGTTTGTGCCTGAGCGATTGCGCTCAGGGACACGTGTTAAATTTCTTATGCGGCAATTTTCCCAACGGGTACCTTATTCGACCTGGACGTATTCAGTCTTTCACGATAAAATATGCCGACACTTTAATGGGTGAAAGCTGACGGGACAATGAAGCCGGAGCGAGACGCCATCTCATTACGCACTCTACCGGCACGAAGTTCCGCTGCACTATTCATATGCAAGAGGCGGGCGGATAGCTGGCCTTCAAGAAAGAAGACGCAGCGGCGCGGAATTGATCGCAAGGTGCGTAGCCTTAGCGTGTAATCAAAGCCGTGATCAATAGAAATGACAGGGCTCCGATAATAGGAAACCAGCGTGAATACCGTTAAAGATTTCATCTGCTTTCTGCGTGAAGGGAGTCCCGCAGTGTAGAGCGGTACCGTGTAGAATAACCAAGGCTTCGTGGGATGGTCCCCACTTATTGTTGGACGATGTAAGCTGTTCTAGTGCGGTATGGAGGAGACGTTCGTAGCTATAAATGAGCGCCAGGTCTGACTTTAAGGAAGGTGCCACAAAGAACCGACTCATAATGCAGCGCAGGCAGAATTATATTCCGGTCTATTATCGCCATCCAAAGTGAGCGGTACAAAGTGAACATTGGGGGTGTCGAGATAGTATTCAAAACTTCTAATCACCACCAAAAGCACAATGATGCGGCATAAATTTCACTGAGACCAAGAAACTGGGCAAACGTATCAGACTGGTAGTATGGTATGGTATGGTATGGTATGGTATGGTAGTATGTTTTATCGGGAGAATTATGGGAAAGTGTAGCTCATCCATGAAAGATACAGTGTATAGAACGCTAGTGCAACCCATGCTCGAATACTGATAGTGTTTGGGATCCCCACCAAGCCGGATTAACGGAGGATATCTAAGCAATTCAGAGGCAGGCTGCTGAATTTGTTGCCGGTAGGTTCGGTCAGCACGAGGTGCTAGCCTCATGAACTCAAAGGGGAATCCCCGGAGGGAGGGCGATGCTCTTTCCGCAAAGCACGGCCGCAGACGTTCAGAGAACCAGCATCTGAGGACGACTGCAGAACGATTCTTCTGCCACCAACATACATTTCACGTAAGGACCATGAAGATGAGATACGAGAAATTAGAGCTCATAGAGAGGCTTTTCCACGGCCGTTTTTTCCTCCCTCCATTTGCGAGTAGAATATAGAGGAAATAACAAGCGGTGGCACAAGGTACCTACGCCATCCACTGTACGGTGGTTTGCGGAGTATATACGTTGATATAGATGTGGATGACTTTCAAAATATGACATGGCTTCTAGTTCTCAAGGTATACATAAGTAGCCGGCCGTTGTAACCGAGCGGTTCTAGGCACTTCAGTCCGGAACTGCGCTGCTGCTACGGTCGCAGGTTCCAATCCTGCCTCGGGCATGGATGTGATGTCCTTAGATTAGTTAGGTTTATGTAGTTCTAAGTCTAGCGGACTGATGACGTCAGATGTTAAGTCCCATAGTGCTTGAATCATTTGAACCATTTGTAGTCACAAGTGGAATTTGTGTCTTAAAGAAGTCCAGTAAAGCTCACGTATTTGGACCTCCATTTTTACTGTTGTCAGTTTGATGGTACTGTAATAGTTTGAGCCACAATTTAGTCGTATCCCGTTAATATCGAAGGAGTGACAAAGACGAAAATCCTTTCTTCAATAAAAATGGATTATTGTTTAGGTTTTTATGTGTACTTAATCCTAATCCCATAACGAGTAAGTCGTGTAATCCACCAATTTTATGTTGTTTATGCCTAGTAACACAAAATGGATTTTTATCCAGTTTACTGATAGACAAGCCCAAATAGCCGAACAAGTTGAAGTGCCCTCTTCCGTGACACAGCACTAAATAGAATCCGCCCAGCAGATTAACAATGAGGTTTGGTGTGGAGGCCACACTGGATTTAATTTTTAGGCTGTTTTCCATATGCAACTAGGTGAATACAGAGCTCCTACTCACGTCTCGCCTCAGATAGTCAATATGCAAACATTTAGAGAAACGGAATCATACTTGAAGAAGAGATTTTCGCTACACGTAGGCTCATGGGGTATACGCACAAATTCCGTCCCCAGGGAGAGGCAATGGAGAATGGGGGAGGTTGTTGGTGATGGTGTCAGGAAGGGCATGCAACAACCAACTTACCATTTAAGATGCTAAAACCATATACCAATAGCCGATCCCGTAGAACAACTGGCCAGGGCAAAGAAGAAGCTAATTTACGATACATATATACTTTCAACTAAGAATATTAATTGTGAATTGTATTTTAGGACGGGAAATCAGTATTGGTCCAGAATAACCGAGCCTGAAAGAAAATCTTTAAAGTGTATATAGAAGAAAATTTTGGGCAATAAGTTCATGGATCCAAAAAAGATATGTTACTGCCCTTGTACGTTAAGAAGGGCCTAATGAAACAGTACATACAAGCCTATCTGAAGATGTAAAATGTTTCCCCTCACCCAACAGACAGCGCTTTTTTTTACTTGACATTTTAAAAATGACGTTCGATTCTTACCGTGAGTCAAAAATTGCTATGCACGGAGGCTTGGGTATCATTCAGTGAGGTGGATACGGAATTCTTAGACAGCAGGAAGCACCCATATAAAATTATTATGCTGCTGTTACAGCCAATATGCAGTTTGACGACTTAGCCTACTTTGGTGAGCTTCAAGATTTACGTTTTCAACACTCACCTTGATTATTTACTATGAAAATTTAGGTGAGTTCAGCGAAGTAGAAGACGAGGCTAGATTTTATAGTGGTGGATATGCGAGTGTCAGTATGAAGGCCGCCGGAATAGTGCGATGGTAGATTGATGCTGTTTGAAAATGAATTTTCGCTTTTCTGCGGAGGTGTGTGCATTCACCGAAACCTACAACAGGCAATTCAAGGGGAAGAAGCTATATTAGTTCTATAAGGGAAAGGCGGAAACGAAATATAATTCAATGGGCAAACAATTCACACCTAATAAGCATGAATTTTTTATGTTTATTTGGTAAAAAAACTGAAGAAGTGAAAATAGTATTATTTTACACTACAATTACGTTTCTTTTTGTAATTTTCTAGTTAATGACGAAATCACATTGTCAGAGAATCCACCTTGATAAAAAAAAAAAAAAAAGAACAGAGTTCAGATAGGGATTCACTGATGAAAAAAACTGTACAAGTAAGCTATTACCTAACAAAAAGTATATGTTCAAATGGGACTTAGCTGCTAAGGTCATCAGTCCCTACGCTTACACACTACTTAACTTAAATTATTCTAAGGACAAACACACACACCAGTGCCCGTGGGAGGACTCGAACCTCCGCCGGGATCAGCCGCACAGTCCATGACTGCAGCGCCCCCTAGACCGCTCGGCTAATCTCGCGCGGCAAGTATATGTTGTCAGAGGCCAATGTAACTGACGAAAATGACGCTGTGGACACTGTGTCATAAAGTGAACTGTGGTGCGTCTCCAAAACACGACATGTGTCTGTCACACAGAGGACTTCTTGAAGGATAACTGGGAGCAATTTGAAGCAGAAGTGGTGACTCCAGTTTCCAAAATTGAACTTAAACGGCTGATGAAGTGATACGCTAACCGTCACACTTCCGTTGCTACCAATCAGTGACACCTAACGAACAGAATGAAACTGCAGTCATTCACCCAATACCAACAAAAGCACCTCCGAGGAGTTTGATATGCTTTCACCGCAGGCTATGAGACCGATGGTCACCCCAGATCGGACACTTAATTCCACTTAGCTGCGGCTGTAAAACTGAATACATATAGACGAACGTAAACACAATTACTGCGTTCAGAATGAGATTTTCTTTCTGCAGTGGAGTGTGCGCTGATATAAAACTTCCTGGCAGATTAAAACTGTGTACCTGACCGAGACTCGAACTCGGGACCTTTGCCTTTCGCAAAGGTCCAGAGTTCGAGTCTCGGTCGGGCACACAGTTGTAATCTGCCAGGAAGTTTCATATCAGCGCACACTCCGCTGCAGAAAGAAAATCTCATTCTGGAAACATCCACCAGGCTGTGGCTAATCCATGTCTCCGCAATATCCTTTCTTTCAGGAGCGCTAGTTCTGCAGGGTTCGCAGGAGAGCTTCTGTAAAGTTTGGAAAGTAGGAGGCGAGGTACTGGCAGAAGTAAAGCTGTGATGACGGGGTGTGAGTCGTGCTTGGGTAGCTCAGTTGGTACAGTGCTTGCCCGCGAAAGGCAAAGGTTCCGAGTTCGAGTATCGGTCCGGCTCACAGTTTTAATCTGCCAGGAAGTTTCAATTACTGCGTTGCCGAATCACCAGGTTTAAAAGTTATCTGGAATATTTGGTCCATTTTGAAACAGATAGCACCCAGTTGCATAATTTTTACTCCAATATCGCTCACCCAAATACATTGCCCCTCTCTATTTATGTATATAAGCCTTTCTTCTTTTAGATAATTATTTTCGAGGTGGTATTTTGAACCGAAAGTTCCACCGTCAGGGTTTTCAATATTCGCTTGAGGCTTTTCGTCATGGCCTGGTGAAGCAGTCATGCTGAGGAAGAGTCTCAAGTGAATACAGGACATGCTGACTACGAAACTTTCGTTCCGTCATACACATTGGAAGTAAAAGTCTAAAAAACCGAAATACTGACAATCCACTGACATTCAGTCGTAAATGTATATCTTGGTCGTTCCCGTTGATACCCAACCGGGTTTGTTTTCCTTTGAAGACTGCCAGTGGTTTGGCATTGCCTGGTCGCGTTACAGGCTCCGCACAGCAGTGGGGCTGCCGCTTCACTGTCCCCGAGCCTGCAGATTTTGCCTTGCGGGTTTTCTTCGCTAGGGCAGTTCTCTCCTCTACGCCTATAGAGTCTAACCAGCCGCGATTTTCAAACACCCAAGAGTTTCGAACGTCAATATCGGTTTAGGAATGAAAAAAATCGAGAAGAAATGTATAATGAAGGGATAAACAATGCGGTAGAGAAATACAGGAACAGGTGGAAAGAGCATGTGAGCCGAATGCCAGAAGGAAGATTGACGAAACGATTATGGAGATATAGTGTGAGCAACAAGAAACTCTGGTAGGACCAAAGTGGGGTGGGCTCAACAGTAACCTTTGAAGAGGAAACTGGCATACAGCGTAGTCCCTGGAATTGGAGTTCATGATGGTGGTTGTGGTGCTGGTGTTGATGATGGTGATTAAGAAATCTTATACCTTTCACTCTCTGTGTGTGGATTCTCTGAATACTATATACTTAAAAAAAGAAAGAAATACCACTTTGCACTGCTTTAGGATTATAGATACACTGTTCAGTCACATTAACGTGAGCACTTGCCAAAAGCCTGAATAACCATCTCTTGCACTGCGGACTGATGCGAGATGAGCAGGAAGAGAGTCAGTGACTTTCCAGAAGGCACCAACAGGGATGTGGAGCCTTGCCACCTCCAGTGCGGTGCCAGAACCGCTAGGTTTCTCGGTTGGGGATCCTTGGCGCGAAGAGCCCGACTGAGGTGATCCCATAGACGTTCGACTCTAAGTCTGGGGAGTTTTTTATACAGGGGAGAACGGTAAACTCATCCTGGTGCTCTTCTAACCACACGTGTACACTGCGAGCTGTGTGATACGAATGGTTCAAATGGGTCTGAGCACTATGGGACTCAATTGCTGTGGTCATCAGTCCCCTAGAACTTAGAACTACTTTAACCTAACTAACCTAAGGACATCACACACAGCCATGCCCGAGGCAGGATTCGAACCTGCGACCGTAGCAGTCGCACTGAGTGATACGTTGTTGGGGTTGGGTTGTTTGGGGAAGGAGACAAAACAGCGAGGTCATCGGTCTCATCGTACACTCCTGGAAATAGAAAAAAGAACACATTGACACCGGTGTGTCAGACCCACCATACTTGCTCCGGACACTACGAGAGGGCTGTACAAGCAATGATCACACGCACGGCACAGCGGACACACCAGGAACCGCGGTGTTGGCCGTCGAATGGCGCTAGCTGCGCAGCATTTGTACACCGCCGCCGTCAGTGTCAGCCAGTTTGCCGTGGCATACGGAGCTCCATCGCAGTCTTTAACACTGGTAGCATGCTGCGACAGCGTGGACGTGAACCGAATGTGCAGTTGACGGACTTTGAGCGAGGGCGTATAGTGGGCATGCGGGAGGCTGTGTGGACGTACCGCCGAATTGCTCAACACGTGGGGCGTGAGGTCTCCACAGTACATCGATGTTGTCGCCAGTGGTCGGCGGAAGGTGCACGTGCCCGTCGACCTGGGACCGGACCGCAGCGACGCACGGATGCACGCCAAGACCGTAGGATCATACGCAGTGCCGTAGGGGACCGCACCGCCACTTCCCAGCAAATTAGGGACACTGTTGCTCCTGGAGTATCGGCGAGGACCATTCGTAACCGTCTCCATGAAGCTGGGCTACGGTCCCGCACACCGTTAGGCCGTCTTCCGCTCACGCCCCAACATCGTGCAGCCCGCCTCCAGTGGTGTCGCGACAGGCGTGAATGGAGGGACGAATGGAGACGCGTCGTCTTCAGCGATGAGAGTCGCTTCTGCCTTGGTGCCAATGATGGTCGTATGCGTGTTTGGCGCCGTGCAGGTGAGCGCCACAATCAGGACTGCATACTACCGAGGCACACAGGGCCAACACCCGGCATCATGGTGTGGGGAGCGATCTCCTACACTGGCCGTACACCTCTGGTGATCGTCGAGGGGACACTGAATAGTGCACGGTACATCCAAACCGTCATCGAACCCATCGTTCTACCATTCCTCGACCGGCAAGGGAACTTGCTGTTCCAACAGGACAATGCACATCCGCATGTATCCCGTACCACCCAACGTGCTCTAGAAGGTGTAAGTCAACTACCCTTGGCCAGCAAGATCTCCGGATCTGTCCCCCATTGAGCATGTTTGGGACTGGATGAAGCGTCGTCTCACGCGGTCTGCACGTCCAGCACGAACGCTGGTCCAACTGAGGTGCCAGGTGGAAATGGCATGGCAAGCAGTTCCACAGGACTACATCCAGCATCTCTACGATCGTCTCCATGGGAGAATAGCAGCCTGCATTGCTGCGAAAGGTGGATATACACTGTACTAGGGCCGACATTGTGCATGCTCTGTTGCCTGTGTCTATGTGCCTGTGGTTCTGTCAGTGTGATCATGTGATGTATCTGACCCCAGGAATGTGTCAATAAAGTTTCCCCTTCCTGGAACGGTGTTCTTATTTCAATTTCCAGGAGTGTATTAGGGAAGGATGGGGAAGGTAGTCGGCCGTGCCCTTTCAAAGGAACCATCCCAGCATTTGCCTGGAGCGATTTAGCGAAATCACGGAAAACCTAAGTGAGGATGGCCGGACGCGAGATTGAACCGTCGTCCTTCCGTGTGCGAGTCCAGTGTCTAACCACTGCGCCACTTCGCTCGGTTGTGATACGTTGTATTGTCCTGCTGGTATATGGTAATATCTCAGGGAAAAACTAGCTGCATATAAGGCGTGAACACAGTCCCCAAGTATAGATGCAATCTTCCAGAATGACGAGATAACCCAGGGAATGCCACGAAATCATTCCAGAGACCATAACGCTCTCTCCTCCAACCTGTACCCTTCCGAAGACTGCCGCTTCATCTGGAAAAGTCACCTGTCGCCACTCAGTGAATGTCCAGTGAATTGGCGTGTAAATTCCGGCCTTCGTCGCCGATGGACAGCAGTCAGCATGGGTGCATGAAACAGGCGCCCGATGCAGAGGCCCATATGTAGCAGTGTTCGCTGACTGGTCGTTGAGGAGACACTGTTAGTAGCTACTTGGTTGATGCGAGCGGTCATGCACCTCTATTCGCCCGTATACATCTCAGCAGCTGTCGTTCACCCCCGTCATCTGTGATCCTTGGTGCACCCCAGTTGCGTCGGCGTCGGTTCTGGATGACGCCATTTTGGCCATTCGCAGTATACTTCCACCTGGGCGGCACACAGATAGTTTACAGATTTAGCCGTTTCGAAAATGTTTCAACCCTTGGTCCGAAAGCCAACGACCATGCCCTTTTCGAAGTTAGATAACCTCGCATTTTCCGCATTACAACTGGACCTGCATTGTTTTCCTTTTCCGCGTTCTCCCCTCCCCCGACAAGCTTTACACACCTTTCACTTCTACTGCTGCCACCCGCCGTCTGCAAGTGGTAATTGCACGTCGACGTTGAATATAGGCGGTGGTCACATTAAAGTTACTGGGCCGTGTTATTTCTCCGTGGGGACGGCGGAGTGGCCGAGCGGTTCTAGGCGCTACAGTATGGAACCGCGCAACCGCTACGGTCGCCGGTTCGAATCCTGCCTCGGGCATGGATGTGTGGCATGTCCTTAGGTTAGTTAGGTTTAAGTAGTTCTAATTTCTAGGGGACTGATGACCTCATAAATTAAGTCCCATAGTGCTCAGAACCATTTGAACCATTTTTTTTCTCCGTGGGGAACTTACGATTGCACGGTTACATTATTTAATGATTCGCAACAGGGTGCTGGTAGTGCAGATGGGTGTTACTCATGGTGTTCACGCCTTATGATCAATGTCTACAGATCTTTGTAACGCTCCGTTAGCGACATTTTGAATACATCATAAGTAACAGTTCTGCTTTCACATTAGACTCGTCGGGACTGTTACATTCCCCGCCACAGTAACATCTCAATTGAGTCCCGAGCGTCGTGCTATGCCGTTAGGAATCCGCCCAGTCATGGCATCTGCTGGTGGAGGACACAGCCACACCGGAAGACGGGAAGGAAAGACGCCCGCATGCCGTCACTGGCGACGCTATCTGATGTCGGCCCGCATGCTGCCTAGAAACTGGACTCTGACCTGGCTTATTCTGATGCTTACGACAGGGTCAGTACCTGTCAATCAGTTCGGGGGAAGGCTGTTGGAGTAAGGATAGTTCTTCATTGGACGATTTCCGGCGGCATCTTCTTTGTGGCAAACGGGTTTTATCTAGGTTATGTTGGAAAAAGAATGTCTCCTTCAGAAGGGCAGTATAACTAGAAAGAGCGTGATTTTGGTAAAATATCGTTTCATGTTTACTTGCGATGTAAAGTCAACTACTTGCTGAGACTCCACGCTGTCGTTGAAGTCGGTGAATGTACAGAATCATACGGCAAACGTGCATGTTGAACCCACAACTGTGTCATCTCTGTAACAGATATACGAATTTTAGGTGAACTTTGAGAGGAGGAATGTAGCTTGATAGCCACGCGTTATTCTTCGGTCCCATTGGGCTTCCATGTATTTGATCCAGTGCCCCTGACGCTTTGTTATCCTTGTGGAATGGAAGTTTTCCTTCTGCATTAGCAAATACGCTTCAAAAGGTAAATTAGCGCCATCATAGGCGGCTTACGGGTGTTTAGAACCGGCCAATGTGACCGAGCGGTTCTAGGTGCTCCAGTCCGGAATCGCGCTGCTGCTACGGTCGCAGGTTCGAATCCCACGTGAGCTTATTACTTTGTTTCTAATACAATTATTCACCGTATTTTTTCATCACACCTTGTTTGTTACAGAAAGGAGTTTTACTCAACACTCCAGATACTCATGCACATAACAACGATGTCCTTTGTCAACTTGATACGGACGTATTCCCATAGCTGTCATACACACCACAGTTTGATATCAATTTGAATATATTTATTCGCGCCAAATACCATCTTCCTAAACACCAAAAAGGTTCAAATGGCTCTAAGCACTATGGGGTTTAACATCTGAGGTCATCAGTCCCCTAGACTTAGTACTTACACCTAAGGACATCACATACATCCACACCCGAGGCAGGATTCGAACCTGGGACCATAGCAGCAGCGCGGTTCCGGACTGAAGCGCCTAGAACCGCTCGGCCACCACCGTCGTCAGCAAGTATCTGTACATAGCTAGCGTAAGATAGACTTGGTGGAGGAAGATGATTGCTACGTGTACAACCTGTAGGCCTGAACGCAGCGTATTGTAATGAGAGGCGTCCGGGGTCATGCGGGACCAACACCTGCCAGTTGTTACGAGCACGGAGGGTCGAGCTGAGCCGTACCGACGCTCACAATGTATTAACCACGTCTATCGCCGCCGGCCGCTTTAAGTAACAGCCTCTCATTGTTTGTTATTCTACCCGTCCGGGCGGACAATAACCGCTGCCCGTTGTTGTACGCGAGGCGAGATAACACCGTTGTCTAAACGTAAATGGGGAGTAAAAGGTTAATTCGTCGCTCTTTCTTTTGGGGCTGAGCGGTGCCGCAGGCCCTGCGAGCGGGATCGTTAATACCAGCCAGCCAGCCAGCCCAGATTAAGTTGCTCCGGCGAGAGGTTGGGCCGAGGCGACGGAGCGGCGAAGGAGCGGAGGAAAGGCAGCGAGAGGAGGTGGAGCCGTGTTGTACCGCGTCTAGTGGGCGCCGGAGAACCAGAGCCTCGTCTCGCTGTGTGAGGGCGCAGGTGCTGTTTCCCTGCTGCGGAAATGCCTCGCTGGAGACCCGCCACAGCTATACCTTCAAGAGCGCTCCCTCCCTTTCCCAGCTCTTTCGTTTAAACCCCCGGAAGACACACTGCAGGTGTAGTGGCGGTAAGGTAGCAGCAGCGATTCCTTGTCGAGATTTGCCACTGCTGTCTTTGCCACTGCTGCTGCTGTTGCAATTACTTTAGCGTGAAGTAATACTGGCAACGCGCCATGTTTGCATGTAACGGCAGGCTCTTGCTTATCCGGCTTCTGGATTCTGCGTACATGGATCTACGAATTTGAGAAAAATATATGAAGTATTGCGTAATAACATTAATTGAATTTTCTGTCAGTATTCGTCAGTATAAGCCAACGGCCTTGCCGCAGTGGTCACACCGGTTCCCGTCGGATCACCGAAGTTAGGCGCTGTCGAGCTGGGCTAGCACTTGGATGGGTCACCGTCCGGTCTGTTGGCAAGCCGTGTGCACTCAGCCCTGTGAGACAAACTGAGGAGCTACTTGACTGACAAGCAGCGGCTCCGGTCAGGAAAACTGACAACGGCCGGTAGAGCGCTGTGCTGACCACGTGCCCCTCCGTATCCGCATCCAGTGACGCCCCTGGGCTGAGAGGATGACACGGCGGCCGGTTGGTACCGTTGGGCCTTCCAAGGCCTGTTCGGATGGAGATTTCGTCAGAATATGACAATAGTATTGAGTAGGAGACACTAATGTTCTGAAAAACTATGTACCGAGTTCCTCAAAAGTTACGGTACCACTCTAGTATGTTAAAGCACACAAACTAATTAAGGTACTCATACCATGTTTGGCTTGTGTTACGTAGTATCTCACAAAGTTCTTACGCAATTTATCAATTACAACATATCACGTTTGGTGACACGCATAACATCCAGTCTGCTGTATCCACACTCGGCGCAAAATATCCCCATCAAATGTGGTAATGGCACCAACGGTTCCGTTCTTTAAATCACTAATGTGGTTGACGGGCTTTTGGAAGACTCTATCCTTGACGTATCCCCTTAGATAGAAGTCCATCAGTGTAATGTCAAGACGACCTAAGAGGCCAGGGAATTGGACAACCCCTGCCAATCCACCGATCTGGAAACATCTGATGTAGAACACCTCGCACAATCTTAGCCCAATATGGCGGTGCACCATCTTGTTGGAAAGCGACTGTGTCTTGCCGGTCAGCCAGTTGTTGTAACGCAAAACAAGGTAATTGTTAGAATTAACTGTTTTATTGGAGAAAAAATAATTCCACAATGGGATCAGCCGTCAAACATCACCACATATTCACTTCCGGGCTGTCACGTACATCTTCCGTCACAGTATGCAGGTGTGTTATGCCCCAGAGGCGAACATTGTGTTCGTATACCTTACCACACAAGTGAAATGTTGCTTCACCAGAAAATGCCAAGTTGTTTAGAAAATTTCTATCCTCCGTTATACGGCGAACTGCATAAGCTGTGGCTTATCGTCTGGTTTCAATGAGTGCAAATGTTGCCGTCGGTGTGAAACGCGTGCCAGGGAAACAGTGCATTGTCGCCTTGGGGATTCGCGGCTGTTGCGACGCCCTCCGAAGAGACTTCTGCGATGAACTTCGCAAGGCCAACCGTGAGGCTTCAATTGTTCCGCGTCGTCCAGTATGATGTTTCACATCAACGTTTCCTGTGTGCATAAAGTTCCTGTACGACCGGCGTATCGAACAAACTATACTGTATCTGGAAGTTCCTTTGAACCTGCGGGTTATACGTTTGTGAGTATTACAGCGCCGTCTATCACAAAGTGAAAAAAGTGGTCCAACTAAAACATTTATATTACTTTACGTACTATACGAATATGTAATAAAAATGGGGGTTCCTATAAAAAAAAAAACGCAGTTGATATCCGTTTGACCTATGCCAGCACCATCTAGCGGGCCAACCATAGCGCCATCTGGTTTTCCCATGTAAGCTAGACAAGTTTCGTTCTTTGAAGTTTTTTGGTGTGACGCTTATTTCGTGAGATACTTTTCCCGGTCACGGTCAATGGACCACCCTGTATATAGATGTTATTTGCTCACGAACTATTTAAAAGACGCCAATGTTCAGCTTGGACCTTAAAGTTTTGTGGAGATTGTACTTCGTTGGAACAACACGAGTTCGAAAAATGGGACTTATGTGTGTTTTTACTTTGCATTAAAAGCTGACCTTTTTAAACGACGCCTTTCTTCATCTTTCAATTTTAATTTACTGCGGATGTCTTTTCATTACGGATCGGCCCAGTTGGAAACCTGGATAGTAACTATATGTTTTTAATTTATATTACAATCTTATCCTTGTACTTTACACTCTTATCATTGTTCTGTTATGAAAATTACGCCAATGTTAACTTGGCTCTTTTGTAACTGCTGCTGGATGTATAGTGCTCGGCTTTTAGTGTTTCAATTTTTCATTAAGAACTTATGTTTGTACATCGATCTCTCTTTGATATTCTATTGCAGAAGCTGTAGTTATTTAACATGGCACTTTCGTACCTACTGTTGGCTGTATGAAGTACAGAGGTGTCCAGAAAAATGTAGACATTCTTTGATAGTCAGTATAGTGGAGCAAAATGACATAACATCACAGTTCTTGCACGGAGGGAAGATTATTTCATATGTTCAGAGTGACCCCCATTAGCAGCCAAACAACGTCAATTGCGCTGAACTGTTGACCGAACTATGTCTGTCAGTGTTACCGGTGTGATAGCTGCACAGGACGCCTCCATGGTTTCTCGTAGCTCGAACAGTGTAGCTGGAGTCTGTTGATAAACTTCATTTTTCAAGGTCCTCATAGACAGAAGTGGAGAGGTGTAAGGTCTGGAGACCGTGGTGGGTACTCAGCAGCCCGTCTTCGACCTATCCATCATCCAGGTAGATTTTCATCCAAGAAGGCTCTGACACCTCTGGGGTAGTGAGGGGGAGCCACATCTTGCTGCAGGTAAAATTTTTCATTTCATAACACCTCACGGATAGTAGATAAAATCGATGCTTGCAGCGTATGAAGATACACCTCATCGGTTACGGTACCTTCAACGAAGAATGGGCCGATCAAACTGCAGGATGACACATCACACCACACATTAACACCCGGTAGGTAACATGTTTGTCCATTTTTGCCCAGTGGGCTACGCTACTGCGCAAAAATTGCAACGATATGTCATTTTATTCCAAAGATGTTAAATATCAAAGGGTGTCTATATTTTTCTAGACCACTCTGTATTTGATAACGTGAACATCCGCAAATGTGAAACATATTTACACCTTCAGTTGCTAGTGATTTTCTGAATTTATTCCATGAGCGGTTTCGAACCTTAAAGCTTCATCTTCAGGTGCCACCACGTAAAACACATGTTGCGGTCGGACCAGTCAGTCACTGGGAATCACACCCCCGTCAAACGCATGGGAACATGTCGTGCTGTCCAGACGACTGCTGTCGTAATTGGTCCTCCACATTTAAAAAATATATGAACCCTAATTTGTTGATTGTAGCGATTTGTGTATGTGTCCGCAGGAAGTGTACTGCGGCAAGGAGACGATATGCACCGTGGACGGTCTGCACTTCAACTCCATGTACAACGCGCGCGTCAAGGCCTTCAACAGCACCGGCGAGGGAGACTACAGCGAGCTGATCGGCCTCCAGACGGCGGAAGGTGAGTCCCACCCTTCACTAGTTGCTTCCACCAGACCAAGTATGGGTCCGTTTCCAGGTTCTGGGTCCCCGGCATAAACCACGAACAGACTGTGAGTTTGTAGCCGGCCGCGGTGGTCTCGCGGTTCTAGGCGCGCAGTCCGGAACCGTGCGACTGCTCCTAGAACCACTCGGCCACCTCATCCGGCTGGAACGTGTCAAGTGCACAAGAAATACACATATTAAACAAGATTTTTTAATATATATATTACAATACACAGTTAAAGATTAATATTTCTATTATTTACCCCATTCCCTTAAATGGCACAAAATGCACACTATTGGTAGGTAAGTCAGTGACTAGAGTTGCATTTCTCTGTGACTGGTAGAACGACACCAGAATGTGTTAACGTTGTTCGTGTTTAGAGTTGTTGCATGACCTCGTAGGGTATATAAGGAGTTTGAACAGCGTCAGATGTTAAGTGACCACTGGGAAGGAAACGAATGAAATGTAGCTTTATTATCAATTAGACTGATCGCGATTTTTATTTTTTTAAATTGCAGTAACTCCAGTTACAATCAAAAAAGGAACGAACACGCTTTTCGGATATTGAGTCTTAAGTTTCTGTTGTTTATTCCGTTTTTTCTTCTCATTATTAATTCGTAGGCTTGTTTTTTTCTACGATAGGAGTTCCTCCAAACTATATGTGTAATGTATTACAAATATCACTTACACGTGAGGCTTAGCGTTCTCAATTCCCAGGCTGAAATAAATTTGCTTTCTACGAGGTCTACAGTTTTTTCAAGATCTGATCGGTCGCGAAATTAAAATCACAGTGAAAACCCGCTGGAGCTTTGGACAGGTGTTTTGCACTGTATCTCTAGCATGCCCATCCATCTCGTAACGTCGCTTTTCTAAGTCCTAAACGCACAGTGAGCACATGAAGAGGCGCAGAACGATAGGTCTCCTGCCAAGTGGTAAAACGACCGTGTGAGGGGGAGTATTCACATCTACATGACTACTCTGCAATTCACATTTAAGTGCTTGGCAGAGGGTTCATCGAACCACAATCATACTATCTCTCTACTATTCCACTCCCGAACAGCGAGCGGGAAAAACGAACACCTAAACCTTTCTGTTCGAGCTCTGATTTCTCTTATTTTATTTTGATGATCATTCATACCTATGTAGGTTGGGCTCAACAAAATATTTTCGCATTCGGAAGAGAAAGTTGGTGACTGAAATTTCGTAAAAAGGTCTCGCCGCGACGAAAAACGTCTATGTTGTAATGACTTCCATCCCAACTCGTGTATCATATCTGCCACACTCTCTCCCCTATAACGTGATAATACAAAACGAGCTGCCCTTTTTTGCACCCTTTCGATGTCATCCGTCAATCCCACCTGGTAAGGATCCCACACCGCGCAGCAATATTCTAACAGAGGACGAACGACTGTAGTGTAAGCTGTCTCTTTAGTGGACTTGTTGCATCTTCTAAGTGTCCTGCCAATGAAACGCAACCTTTGGCTCGCCTTCCCGACAGTATTATCTATGTGGTCCTTCCAACTGAAGTTGTTCGTATATTCAATTTAAAATATGTACCATCAGTACTGCTGCCGACAAAAATATTTTCAGTAACAAGACATAAAGAGCATGTTAATGAGAGTGACATCGGTTTTACAATTCGCCATTTTGTTGTTCGCATTTTTCTAGGCTGTCTCCACATAATGTAGCTAATATATACTAGGTTCAAGTGAATCAGGCTTTTTAAATTTTTAAAATGAACATATCTATGGTGAATTAATTTATTTAATGTTACAGAAACAACCAATGCCAACATAAACAGTCACTAAAAGATTTTTGTGCTTATTTAAAAAAAACCTTGTTAATAGTGTTTGTGGATATTAACACGTTCGAATGACCTGCGTGTTGCCGAACACCACAGAGTTCCTTGTCGGCCGTATTTTGTTTTTCTATTCTTCCTTGTATTAAGATTAGTAAATAATTCCTGTGCATTATGGATGCATAAGAACAATGCAGCTGTTGAAATTTAAGGCAATTTATAAAGAAGTAGCCGCAACCACTTCCTTTCGTAGGCGTTAATTTCTACTTGATGACATTTCAGTATGGCTGGCACTTCATCTTCAGATGTTTGCATTTATTTACGTGTTGTTAGCATTATTTATTTAGCAACAGGTTTGCAGAATTTTGCAACGGAAGTTTTGAAGACAGTTGTAAATCGTCGTAAGCAACAAACAGCGTTCACGACGCTTAAATAAATGTAAATAGCTGAAGATCGAGTGAAAATAAAATGAATCTACTTTGAGGCATAATTTGTCAGCGTGACGTGTCGAAAAACGGGTGACATTCATTTAGATACGTTAAGCTTTACATACACTATGTGATCAAAAGTATCTGGACACCTGGCTGAAAATGACTTACCAGTTCGTGGCACACTCCATCGGTAATGGTGGAAATTAGTATGGTGCTGGCCCATCCTTAGCCTTGATGACAGCTTCCACTCTCGCAGGCATACATTCAATCAGATACTGGAAGGTTTCTTGCAGAATGGCAGGCCTTTCCTCACGGAGTGCTGCACTGAGGAGAGGTATTGATGTCGGTCGGTGAAGCCTGGCACGAAGTCGACGTTCCAAAACATCCCAAAGGTATTTTATAGGATTCCGGTTAGGACTCTGTGTAGGCCAGTCCATTACAGGGATATTATTGTCGTGTAGCCACGCCGCCACAGGCAGTGCATTAGTAACAGGTGCTCGATCGTGTTGAAAGATGCAGTCGCCATCCCCGAATTGTTCATTAACAGTGGCAAGCAAGAAGGTGCATAAAACATCAACGTAGACCAGTGCTGTGATAGTGCCACACATAACAACAAGGGGTGCACCCTCCCCCCCCCCCTTCCATGAAAAACACAACCACACCATAACACCACCACCTCTGATATTTACTGTTGGCACTACACTTGCTGGCAGACGACGTTCACCGAGAATTCACCACAACCACATCCTGCCATCGGATCATCTCATTGTGTACCGTGATTCGTCACTCCACACAACGTTTTTCCACTGTTAAATTTTCCAATTTTCACGGCCCTTACACCAAACGAGGCGTCATTTGGTATTTACTGGTGTGATGTGTGGCTTACGAGCAGCCACTCGACCATGAAATTCTAGTTTTCTCATCTCCCGCCTGACTGTCATAGTACTTGCAGTGGATCGTGATGCACTTTTGGAATTCCTGTGTGATGGTCTGGATAGATGTCTCCCAATCACACATTACGACCCTCTTCAACTGTCGGCGGTCTCTGTCGATCAGCAGACGAGGTCGGCCTGTAAGCTTGTGTGCTGTACGTGTCCTTTAACGTTTCCACCTCACCTGACCACATTCGAAGTTCGTGAGTTCCGCGGAGAACCCCATTCTGTTCCCACACGATGTCTAATGTCTACTGAGGTCGCTGATACGGAGTATCTGACAGTAGGTGGCAGCATAATGCACCTAATATGAAAAAGTATGTTTCTGGGGGGTGACCGAATACTTTTGATCACATAGTGCATTAATGTCATGGACGCCACAGTCTTGACTTGATGCGCTAGGGGCACTGCTGTCGCGTCTCGTGGCGAGATGACTCACGAGCTTAATCAAGTATCTGAATCAGCACCGCCGTCATCAAAGGTTGGCCATGGTTGAGTTAGTGGATTTACCTGCTAATTCGTGTGTTACATAGGATGTTCGGAAATTCACGTTACAAACTTTTAGGACTTCTAGGACAGTGAGTACATAATTTTTTGAATAGGAACTCATGTCCGAAAACGTATCGTTCCGTGCTACAGCCTTTTGAAAACATGTATGCTGGGTAGGTATGAAGCAGGGTAGTCGTTGTGAGGGGTGCGTACGTCGGATTGCCTGATGTCATCTGACGTCCACGCTATCTGTCTGACCTGGTTACAGCCTCATTTGACGGTTCTGTGAGTTGTTTGACCAGCATGGTTGAGTACACGTTTGTAGAGGGCACTGACATGATCCTTGTGAATGGCGAAGCTCACGGTAATGTAAGAGCTGTACGTTGCAGTTATCAGGATCGTTCTCTCCAAGGTCTGACTCCACCACATACCCTTTTCGCCGCTATTACGGAACAACCTCGAGAAAGGGTACCTTCAACGTCAGCAGGCGTGACAGTGGTGCTATGAGGTGACGCCGCGCACCCGAACTGGAAGAGGCCACACTGTATCTCGGTGAAGAGAAGACCTCAACGAGTTCACGAGCTATTTCTTTGGTTATTAATGAATGGAATTGTAAAAAAAGTAATGTACTAGGTCACCCCTAAACAATTACTTGTTAAAGTGGTAGTGTTACCAACATGTTTTCGAATGGTTATAGCAGTTCAAATATTACACTTCTGGCCATTAAAATTGCTACACCACGAAGACGAAGTGCTGCAGACGCGAAATTTAACCGACAGGAAGAAGAAGCTGTGACATGCAAATGATTAGCTTTTCAGTGCTATCACACAAGATTGGCGCCAGTGGCGACACCTAAAACGCGCTGACATGAGGAAAGTTTCCAACCGATTACTCATACACAAACAGCAGGTGACCGGCGGTGCCTGCTGAAACGTTGTTGTGATGCCTCGTATAAGGAGGATGAATGCGAACCATCACGTTTCCGACTTTGATAAAGGTCGGAATGTATCCTATCGTGATTGCGGTTTATCGTATCGCGACGTTTCTGCTCGCGTTGGTCGAGATCCAATGACTCTTAGTAAAGTATCGAATCTATGGGTTCAGGAGGGTAATACGGAACGCCGTGCTGGGTCACAACGGCCTCGTATCACTAACAGTCGAGATGACATGCATCTTCCCCGCATGGCCATAACGGATCGTGCAGCCACGTCTCGATCCCTGAGTCAACAGATGGGGACGTTTCCAAGACAACAACCATTTGCACGAACAGTTTGGCGATGTTTGCAGCGGCATGGACTATCAGCTCGGAGACCACGGCTGCGGTTACCCTTAACGCTGCATCACAGACAGGAGCGCCTGCGATGGTGTACTCAACGACGACCCTGGGTGCACGAATGGCAAAACGTCATTTTTTTCGGATGAATCCAGGCTCTGTTTACAGCATTATGATGGTCGCATCCGTGTTTGGCGACATCGCGGTGAACGCACATTGGAAGCGTGTATTCGTCATCGCCATACTGGCGTATCACCCGGCGTGATGGTATGGGGTGCCATTGGTCACACGTCTCGTTCACCTCTTGTTCGTATTGATGGCACTTTGAACAGGGGACGTCACATTTCAGATGCGTTAAGACCCGTGGCTCTACCCTTCATTCGATCCCTGCGAAACCTTTCATATCAGCAGGATAATGCACGACCGCATGTTGCAGGTCCTGTGCGGGCCTTTCTGGATACAGAAAATCTTCGACTGTTGCCCTGGACAGCACATTCTCCAGATCTCTCACCAATTAAAAATGTCTAGTCAATGGTGGCCGAGCAACTGGATCGTCACAATACGCCAGTCACTACTCTTGATGAACTGTGGTATCGTGTTGAAGCTGCATGGGCAGCTGTACTTGTACACGCCATTCAAGCTCCGTTTGACTCAATGCCCAGGCGTATCATGGCCGTTATTACGGCCAGAGGGGATTGCTCTGGGTACTGGTGTCTGCGGATCGATGTAGTCAAATTGCGTGAAAATGTAATCACAAGTCAGTTCTAGTATAATATATTTGTCCAATGAATACCCGTTTATCATATGCATTTCTTCTTGGTGTAGCTATTTTAATGGCCATTAGTGTATCTACTCACACCCTTCCACAAGTTCTAGAAGTTTGTAATGGGGATTTCAGAACATCCTGTATTTGTTTTTAATCTGAAGTCCACATTTTGTTCTACACGTACGTCTGAACATTGAATAAAAAAATCAACGTGATGAAACCGCTGCGTGCTGCCAGTGGCGATCTGTAGTTTCCGACCTCTGCGCTCGTCCAGCTGTCGCGGCTGTGGACGTGGCGACACGGGCAGATTTGTCGGTCCCCCGCGGTGATTTCCAGCAGGGCAGTCACTGCGGCGAATTTACACGCGGCAGATAGGCGGCGTGACAAACTGCACGGCCGGACCGCTCGCCTCCCCAGCGGCTGCCCGCCGGCAGATCGATGCACCTGGCGTGACGGCGCTGCCTCCCCTTCAGAACGGGCCCACGCACGTGCCACTGCTCTTACATTAGCGCCCGCCGCACCCCTGCATTAACTCTAACGGGAAACGGCAGACCTTTTCATCTGCGCTCGACAGTGCGCGAGCGGAAAGTGATGATTCGTAAAAGTCTGACAGTCGTAGCCTCATTATGTCTCATAGAAGGTGATAAGGAAGTGTTTCAAACACATGAAATGGCAGGTGACGCTGTAGAGAGACACACTCGAAGTTGTAGTGCGAGGTAAACAATTTGCAGTCTCGGCGAAACGGTAATGTCGGTGTTTGAGTCCCCGCTTCTCCAGGGTAAAGTTGCAGGACAGTAAGCGACCTTGAAATTTAAGTTAAAACTGAACAATAAGAGATAAATATTTGCTTGAAATGACTGACATTATTCATACAAAATTAACAACCAGAGAGATCTCTGAAATCTCTGATGAAATTACAAAATAATGCTAACACTGTGGGATCGTACCAAATTATGTGGAACACTATACAGAGAAAACATAACAAGATCTCCTCACCTAGGCAGCCTGTGAATTCAGAGTTAACGACACCAGTGGTCGCACACGTTATAACCAATTAAGCAGCTGTGTGGGAAAGCAAGTAGTAGTGAGCCGCTCAGAATATCGATAGCCCTGACGCAATTGTGACAGATTTTTCCAAAATCAGCTAGTGTGCGCAATCAGCACCAGAGAGTGACCGGGACATAAATCGCCGGAATCTTCGTTCCAAACCCTCAACTGCTAACTTAAAAACGTGTTCATGGAGTTTGCCGCCGGCCCAAGTGGCCGAGCAGTTGTAGGCGCTACAGTCTGGAACCGCGCGACCGCTGCGGTAGCAGGTTCGAATCGTGCCTCGGCCATGGATGTGTGTGATGTCCTTAGGTTAGTTAGGTTTAAGTAGTTCTAAGTTCTATGGGACTGATGACCTAAGATGTTAACTCCCATAGTGCTCAGAGCCATTTGAACCATTTTGAAAAACGGGGTGGGGGGAATGCAGCAAAAAACCCCACTCTAGGCATACAAAACGGACATTTACAAACAGGAGTTGGGTCTTGCCCTAGAGCAGTGAGTCCCCGGTAGTTTGGCCTCTTCACACAAAGCACGATGGAGGGAGAGGGATGGGGACGACTCATTTGACTATGACACACTAAAATTTTGGAGTAAAGAAACTGACTTTCCCACTCAGCTCGGTCAGTTCTACGACGTCCCCTCCTTCCATGTTCGTGTACAAAAGGCAAAAAAGGCATACACAATTATACTGTGAAGACGTCAGTGGCGGCACGACGTCCTCTGCCCTAAGCAAGGGCAGGAGCCAGCTCTGCCAACAAAAGAACAGAGCAGGTCACGGGTCTACTTCCACGAATACTGCTCAACTCCCAGTGGACGTTCGCCCCTCCTGACGTGATTCACTGATGGCCTAATGCTGACAAACAGGGGCTTGAGACCAAACCTTCTCAGCGAGAATAAAACAAAGTTTTACCGCCAGGTGCACAAGTCCAGTACTCACAATTGGATAACCACAAAATAAGAGGAGAAAAATGAAACAATAACAAGAAGCGATTTTTGTCAGTCAGGTCACAATGTCTGTAATCTTGGTACGAATTGAAAACACTGTGCCACAGTGCTGTAGCGAACCCCTAGAGGGGTCACAAGAGGATTGTGGAACTTGTTGATAAAGAAGAGTAAGGCCGAGGCTTTTTCCTTTTGGTTCCTCTTCATTCATTCACGTGCTTCCCAAGATATTAGCAGTGGCATTATTTTTTCTTACTCTTCTGTTAGGCCAAGGCAGCTGTGGGTAAATTGCCACTCCTTCGTCTTTCGCTTGCAAAAAATAAGGGTTATGAAAGATAAACAAGTCACAATACACTCTAAGACATACATAAATAAATAAATAAAATAAAAAAGTATGCCCCATCAGACCTTGTCTGTACATTAAAACACTGGAGGAACTTTGTTGGCAGGATTCGCTTCCAACCCCCAAACAGAGAATACATTGTAGTTCGACTTCTTTCGCAGAAGTGACGCAATTCTTCGGTGTTCGGTGGTAACGAATGCAGATGACAGCAACAAGCACCCCGCCTCTAGCCGGCGTCAGAGGCTACCGCCGCGGGCACAAGCTGGTCGGGGAGCAGACGGCAGACAGCCGAGATTTCCAATTTAAATTCAATCTGCCGCGTGACATAATTGACACCAGTTATCGCTCCGTCTGGCCCGGGCCGGGGGTGGCGACACCAAACACCGCTGACTCACCCCTCACCCCCCCCCCCCCCCAATCCCGCATCCGAAACTCTCGAACAGTAACCGCCCTCCCTGTTACTGCGCCCTCTCATCTGCATGTCGAGTTCTTTGTCTGGGTAATTTTGTTGCCTCACTTACAGGAGCGAGGCGCCGGCAAGGCGTGAATACTATTGTGTATTTCAAACACTCCTGACACTCGTCGTTAGAAGAGTGGGACGCCAGAAAAGACCGACGTAAACTACTACCAAGAAAAGTGCATTAGCTTTAAATTCTGCTTTGCGTTTAGATGAGACACAGGCTCTTCTCACCGTCTTTGATGTTGAGGAGAGAGTTCCGACTTTAATGCATATTCACTTGACGCAAAGTTAACCTGTAAACTCTGAAGTTTTAAAAGGATTCTACAGATATGCCTGTATTGTTGGGAAAACAGCGGGTAGTTACCCAGCCCTCAACAGGGCGTTAGTGCTTTCAGTTAGACGAACTTCACGAACTTCGTAGCGTGAAATGCAACGGTGTTAACGTGTATCGACAAGCCTGTCCATCTTCGAGGATAATTCTCTTTTGATTCACAGGAGAGTGTGTATTTCTATATAAACATTGTACTGAAATTCCCGTTAAAACTTCTAGAGGAGAGGCCGAGCGGTTCTAGGCGCTACAGTCTGGAACCGCGCGACCGCTACGGTCGCAGGTTCGAATCCTGCCTCGGGCATGGATGTGTGTGATGTCCTTAGGTTAGTTAGGTTTAAGTAGTTCTAAGTTCTAGGGGACTGATGACCTCAGAATTTAAGTCCCATAGTGCTCAGAGCCATTTGAACCATTTTTTTGTCCTGTACATACAGTGTGCTGGCTTCCCTTTTGTCTTGGATCAATGTAAACACGTAATGTTTAAGTATTACTACAAAAAATGCGCCTAAGTGATAAATGGATGTTTCGTTATGTTCCCTTTCAAATTGTTACCTAGTAACTGTACTGCGCCACGCCTAATCCAATTCCTCACGCAGAAGTGGATGAGCTAAACATCTGAATTGAAACGTCATCGGACGGAATCGGTGAGTTTCCAGGCATTGGTTCCTATTCACCAATATTATATCCTCACTCCCCTCTACAAGTCCTAGAAGTTTGCAACGGCAATATCCGAACATAGTGTATAAAAATTCAAGTCACTTACTCGCTTCTGTGTGTAATGTCAGAAGCTGCTCATCCAAGGTTGACTAACAGATATAGTGACTCACGAGGAAGGTTATTGTATGTAATTTGTAAACATCTTATAGAAATTATGTGAACTGTGAGGTGGATTAAAAGTTCAGATGTGGAAACGATGCTGCTGCCACCTGGCGAACATTCACCATAACGCGACAGAGCATCAGTCTCTTGAGGGATCAGAAAGAGCAAACTAATTCGCATCTGGTCTGATGGTCTAGCGGCAGAGCATTTGGCTAGAAAGTGATCCAGTAACGAAAAGATGAGTACCTCATCAGCAGGTCGTGATATGAGACTTACAATTTGCAGTAATCAAATATTTCATCCAACAGTTTCCCTGCAATAATTTGAGAACAGTTGCATGGTGAGAAACCATGCGAATCCAAAAAAAAGTGGCGCTTTACTTTTGTGCTACAAGTAAAACGTATACCGAAAAAGTACTTCAACAGCTTTGCTTTGTTTGCGTATAGTACCTCAGCAACGCAATATATGACTCAAATTCCAGCTTTCTGTTTCCTTGAATCGAACCTAGATGTGGACAGGATTCTTTGCATGGCACGCCAAAAAAGTCTGCCGTAAAGAGTCCACAACAAAGAATTTCGGACGTGACTCTCAACAATGCAACACTAAGGTTCACAAGAGGGGAGCACTGCATCAAAAGCTAATCATGTACGTCACGTGAGTTTCTTCTTATTTTTTCTTTTATTTGTGCCACCTCAGCCAGACTACGGTATACATTGAGTCACTGACGCACACAAATAAATTCCTAACTGGCATAGATTCGCATACAATATTTACATAGGTTCTTTACGCATTACTTACAACACGATGTGCTTTCATCACCGGCACGGATGTCACTCCAAATCCCAATTCCGTATGAAACACACCAACATTCATGCTTTCAGAAAATTTTCTTGGCGTGTGCTGGCCACACGCATAAATCGTAAACGAAAGTGATGATGTTCACTTACTTAACGTTGCTTTCTGAATTTTATTCTTGACCCCAAACAAAATACGCTAAGCCAGTCAAGTGATCTGGCCTTAGATACTGATTGCTATCCATGCAAAGCCACGCCCGGTCGCTAGTTCCTATAATATGTTTGAAACGATCAGTGTATCTATTAGTGAAATCCAGATCAAAATCCCTATTGCACTTCCTGAGTTTGGTGTCCACATACACATGGAGCTGAAGAGGCGACGTGAATTTACTTATTACCTGTCTCCCTCGAACATATTACTTAATGCTTCACTGCGTATAAAGCGGGAGGATACGGGACGAACTTTACTGAAAGAAAAGATCGTTTGGTAGGAGACATCATGATCCATCAAGGCATCACCAGTTTAGAATTGGAGGGAAGTGGCGAGGGTAAAAGTCATTGCAGAGGGAGACAAGAGAGGAATGTAGTATGCATATTTAAGAGTTAGTAGCTTGCAGTTGTTATTCGGAGATGAAGATGTTTGCGCAGGATAGAGTGACATGGAGAGCTGCATCAAACCATGAAATATGTATGTAGATTGATCGACGTCTTGGTAGATATATATTGAGATACATCTACCACAAATATAGTTGTTGTTGTTGTTGTTGTGGTCTTCAGTCCTGAGACTGGGTGGGTGGATGCAGGTCTCCATACTACTCTATCCTGTGCAAGCTTCTTCATCTCCTAGTACCTACTGCAACCTACATCCTTCTGAATCTGCTTAGTGTCTTCATCTCTTGGTCTCCCTCTACGATTTTTACCCTCGACGCTGTCCTCCAGTGCTAAATTTGTGATCCCTTGACGCCTCAAAACATGTCCTACTAATCGGTCCATTCTTCTTGTCAAGTTGTGCCACAGACTCCTCTTCTCCCCAATTCTATTCAATACCTCCTCATTAGTTATGTGATCTACCCATTTAATCTTCAGCATTTTTCTGTAGCACCACATTTAGAAAGCTTCTATTCTCTTCTTGTCCAAACTATTTATTGTCCATGTTTCACTTCCATACCTACACTCCATACAAATACTTTCAGAAACGACTTCCTTACACTTAATTCTATACTCGATGTTAACAAATTTATCTTCTTCAGAAAAGCTTTCCTTGCCATTTCCAGTCTACATTTTATATCCTCTCTACTTCGACCATCATGTTATTTTGCTCCCCAAATAGCAAAACTCATTTACTACTTTAAGTGTTTCATTTCCTAGTCTAATTCCCTCAGCATGACCCGACTTAATTCGACTACATTCCATTATCCTTGTTTTGCTTTTGTTGATGTTCATCTTATATCCTCCTTTCAAGACACTGTCCATTCCATTCAACTGCTCTTCCAAGTCCTTTGCTGTCTCTGACAGAATTACAATGTCATCGACGAACCTCAACATTTTTATTTCTTCTCCATGGATTTTAATACCTACTCCGAATTTTTCTTTTGTTTCCTTTACTGCTTGCTCAATATACAGATTGAATAACATCGGGGAGAGGCTACAACCGTGTCTCACTCCGTTCCCAACCACTGCTTCCCTTTCATGCCCCTCGACTCTTATAACTGCCATCTGGTTTCTGTACAAATTGTAAATAGCCTTTCGCTCCCTGTATTTTACCCCTGCCACCTTTAGAATTTGAATGAGAGTATTCCAGTCAACATGGTCAAAAGCTTTCTCTAAGTCTACAAATGCTAGAAACGTAGGTTTGCCTTTCCTTAATCTTTCTTCAAAGATAAGTCGTAAGGTCAATATACTGACAAAAATAGTTTGGTTATATAAATAACTAGACTTCTCCGATGTACGTAAACGGCATAACACTTTAGTAGCTGTGAACTGTTGCCATTATCTATGATGCTTGATACAAACCGTGATCCACCGGCTCCAGACAGAATAATTGCTTCACTGTATGGTGCAAAGTTTTGTTTCTGATTGTTGTCTCTTAGAACTATCCAAGTTTAGCCATTTCCCAGAATCGTATTCCACCGTTATTCAGGGTTTTATTGTGCCCCAGTTTGTCGCTGCGTGCGTAAACGCGGGGTTTATGGCGGAATAATTCATATTGTCGGAAGGTTTGCCCCGTTGTAAAAACATTACGATCCCCCGCCAGCCGCGGCCAGGCGGCGTACACGCTGCAAGGCGACCACGCACGATCCCGTCGTAAAATGGCGAATCGCCTCCGTCCGTTCGCCGAGAAAATCTGGGACCGCTGGCGAGAAACGGCCGTTAAGCTGAAAGATCTTTATTGAAATCTACATTTTATGCGAGAGGAGAATGTATTAAAGAGGGACAATTGCGGAACTGACAAAACATAGTGTGCTTATATCCGAACAAAAACGTGGTCCGCGAAACAGGGAGCGTGGTATCTCATAAGAGGCACCAGAACGAGACAAATTTGAATGGCACAGAAATACGTACAGGCGTTTCGACATCTACATGTACATGATTATCCAGCAATTCACAATTAGATGCGTGGCGGAGGGTTCATCGGACCACCTTCAACGTCTCCTTCAAGAGCTGCGTGCGGAAAAAACGAACACGTAAATCTTTTTGTGCGAGCGCTGATTTCTCATGTTTTATTACGATGTTCATTTCTCCCTACGTAGGTGCCCGCCACCACAATATTTTTGCATTCGGAAAAGGTAGTTGGAGACTGAAATTTCACGAAAGCATCTCTCCGCAACGAAAAACGTCTTTCTTTTTATGATTACCATCCCAATTCTCGTATCACATGTGCAACATTGTTTCCCCCACACTCATATCGTTCGGACCCTCTCCCCTATTTCGCAATTATATAAAATGAGCTGCCCTCATCGGACGACTTTACACGACGATAAATGACAACGTCATCTATAGACAATGCAAGGGGGCTGCTCATATTGTCTCCTAAACCGTTTATCGGGAACAGAGAGCCTGCTACACTTTGTTGGGGAACCACAGATATTATTTCTGTTTTACTCGATGAAACTGCGTGAGTTTTTACTTTTCTGACAGGAAAACACGAATCCAGTTGCACAACTGTTACAATACTTTGTAGGCCCCCTCTTGGCGAACAGTGCCAAAGGCCTTCTGCAAACCTAATAATTTGGAATCAATTTCATATCCCCTGTCGACAGCATTGATTACTTTGTGAGAATATAGAGTTATTTTTGTTGGACACGAACGATATTTTCCGAAATCGTTGTAGCTATTTGTCAATAAATCGTTTTCTTCGGGATCATTCACAATGTTCGGAATCAGTATATGTTCCAAAATCCTAATGGAAACTGACGTTTGTTATAGGGACCTGTAATTCAGTGGATTACTCCTATTTACTTTCTTGAGTATTGGTGAAACTTGTGCAATTTTCCCGTCTTTAGGTGCGGACCTTTCGATAAGCGAGCGACTGTGTACTATTACGAAGTGGGGACGTTTTATATCAGCGTCCTATGAAAGGAACCTATTTCGCATACAAACTGTTCCAGAGGCTTTGTTTTTATTAGGTGATTTAATAAGCTGCTTCGTTTCACCGAGTTACCCATGTTGACAGTTGTTCTCGATTCGAATTCTGGAATATTAACTGCAACGCGGGATTAGCCGAGCGGTCTAGGGGTGCTGCAGTCATGGACTGTGCGGCTGATCCCGGCGGAGGTCGAGTCCTCCCTCGGGCATGAGTGTGTGTGTGTGTTTGTCCTTAGGATAATTTAGGTTAAGTAGTGTGTAAGTTTAGGGACTGGTTACCTTAGCAGTCAAGTCCTATAAGATTTCACACGCATTTTGGAATGTTAACTTCGTCTTCTTTGGTGAAAGAACTTCCGAAAATCGTATTTACTAACTCTGCTTTAGTGGCACTGTCGCCAATAACATTGCCATTGCCATCGTGCAGTGATGGTGTTGTTTTCGTCTTGCTGCTTGTGTACTTTACATACAACCAGAATCTCTCCTGCCAGATTTAGAGTCTCTGAGTTTGGTTGTGTAAATTATTGAAAGTATCTCGCATAGAAGATCGTGCTAAATTTGAGCTTCTGTAAACCTTCGCCAGTCTTGTGGATTTTTTTTTTTTTTTTTTAATTCTACATCCTGCTTTCGTTGCTTCTGATAGAGCGTTTTGATCTGTTTTGTGTACCGGGGGGGGGGGGGGGGATCAATACCAATTCTTATTAATTTATTTGATATATATCTCTCTACTACTGCCGATACTATTTCTTTGAATTTAAGCCACATCTGGTCTACGCTTACAAAGTAAGCTTAGAAGTTTTATCAACAAAGAATTACCGCCGAGAACCGGGCCTACGTCTCTACTTTTTTCTCTCCGACTATGTCTTGCACCCAACGTTGTCAATTATTTGCTGGGTATATTCCAATCTCTGTCTTCCCCTACAGTATTTTGCGACCTACAGCTCCCTCGAGTTGCGTGGAAGTTATTGCTTGGTGTTCTAACGCATGTCCTACCGTTCTGTCACTTCTTCTTATCAATGTTTTGCGAATGTTCCTTTCCTTGCCGATTCTGCGGAGTACCTTCTCATTTCTTATCTTACCAGTCCACCTAATCTTCAGTATCCTCCCATAACACCACATCTCTAAACGCTTCGATTTTATCATAGTCGAAGTTTCACTACACTATACTTCAAACATACATTCTAAGAAATTCTTCCTCAAATTAAGGCCGATCTTTGGTGCTAGGAGACTTCTGAAGGCCAGGAATGTCCTCTTTGCCGTGATAGTCTGCTTGCTTAGTTCATCACGTGACATTTTGCTTCCAGTATAGCAAAATTCCTTCACTGCTTGGTGATATTTTGCATCAAATGCAGCAGAATTTCCTTCACTACTTCTGCCTCTTGGCTCCCAATGTTGATAAGTCTATTTCTAGTGTCATTTCTGCTTTTCTTCATTACTTTACTCTTTCTTCAGTTAACCCTCAATTCATACTGTGTGCTCATTAGACTTTTCATTCCATTTAAAACTTTCTGCAATTATTCCTCACATTCATCGATGATAGTAAACCTTTCTCTCTGAATTTTAATGCGTATCCTGAAGTTTTCTTTTATTTCCGTCATTGCTTTTTAGGTGTATACATTGAACAGTAAGGGTGAAAGACTACATTCCTGTCTTATACTCTCCATAATTCGTTCTTTTCATTCCTCGTCTTCTACTGTTATTTCTCTTCCTTGGTTCTTGTATAAATTATACAGGGTTATTCCGTGATGATGTAACAGACTTTCAGGGATGGTGAAGAAGGCTAAATGTGTCAATTTGATGTAAGGATGCCTGATCCGTAAACCACGGAGTCGAAGGCTGTGAGCGAATGTCGTTCTGATACTCTGACGTTGAAATACATGTACCGGTACCGTTGTCGCTAAGTTTGTGTGATAGACAACTTTCAGAGGAGGTAGTGCGGACCAAAATAATAAAAAAAGGTGTATTAAACATGACCTTTAAAATGCGTATCTTAAGAGCTATGAGAACTTGTTTTTCTTCACCGTTGTGAAACACATCTCCGCTACTGAACAAGTGGCGATATGTCTTAAGGTATGCATTAGAACCAATGTTTACTATATCTTTTGTTTTCTTACTTAAATCCGTACTATCACTTCTGACAGTTTCGTAAACTACAACCTTAGTAACTATAGTACTGGTTCATGTATACTACTGTCACAGGTATCAGAACGATTTTCGATTATAACTTTCGACTTGGTAGTTTCTGAACCTCTGATTGATCAATTGCCATTCTCAGTCATCCTTCAGAGTTTGTAACTTAGTAATTGAATCGCCCTTATATTAAACGTCTTTCCATATAGCTTGCATCTATTTTCTCGCGAATTACGAACATCTTGCTCATTTTACACTGTTGTACGATTGTTTTAGGTCGACGAATCCTATTAAGTAGTTTTGATTTTTTGAAAATCTTGTATCCATTATCAAGCGAAACGTCAAAACTGACTGACTGGCGCCCTTATTTTTCGTAACCTCAGTCTAACCGCTATCTAACACCTTCTCAGCTCTTCCCCAGTCTTCTGTATCTGTCTCTAAGGGAAGGAAAAGCTTCGTCAAAAAAATTAGCGTGAAATAATTATGAAGTACCAGAGGCTCGAGAATTGTACTTGAACGAGTAAAAGACCTGAAGACGTCGTCAGTGTTGAGGGATTTAAATATCTTCTGAGAAAATCATATTAATGACCAGTAAAGGAAAACAGTGTAAATGTTCTTAATAAAGTACATAAAAACTGATAAAGCTGATGAATTGTAACAGTTGTATAAAGTTGTACACCACAGCGGATTAGGACAAGCAGTTAATAAAGCCTGTGCTTGGAACGTTGGAAGTTCGCTGACTATTTCATGATGCCTACTAGAGGTGGAAAAAACAAACTAATTCTAATAAAACATTCTACATAATATGTATCCAGTTTCAATGGGTTACAGATATACAACTGGTAGAATCTGACCCTAAGAAATACAAAAGGTGTCAAGTAAAGGCAAATGATCAAGCGCAATGTTAATAAGTTGAACTCCGTAAATTCCACCTTCAACTTCTATGTGCTTGCGAATTATCTTGCATCATCACGTGTAGCTCTTAAATAACGTCGGCTTGGTGTTCGTTTATGACGTCGTCTGGGCGGGTTATTTGAGGGAAGCACTGTTCCTATTACAGACGATCAATTCGTCTTTTGCGTTTCCTTTTTATTTGTATGCTTCACCTTTCACCCATCTCCACAAGCAAGAATCCGAAGGGGTAAGGCAAAGGGACAATTTTGAAAAAAAAAGAGGTAAGACTATTGTATATACAGTAAGGAGTGAAAGTGGCTTCATCATTCACTAGAAGCAGCGTTTACATTACAAAACCTGTACAAAAACATCGTATCAGAAAACTCAGCAGTATCAAATGTGTGTGGGACGCTTAGATTGTAGAGTAGCCAATAAATCACAACTGTTGTTCAGAATTCAGTTATGTGAACTCGAGCACAGCTTTATAACTTGAACTTCTAAGTAAAAATGACAAGCGATAAGTAAAGCCATAGCAACTGAAGTACGAACGCTTATCTCTGTAATCACATATACCGCTGTACTGAATAAAAAATGTTACAAATGCTATACGGAATGTTTTATTCTAGTTAGTCTATGTTGCCACCTCCTGAGTTCTTTACTACTCCTGTTGAAACACTCTGCGTATAGAAAAATTTGTAAAGGTGATAAATTTAAATACACCGCCTGACAAAAAAAGTGTAGCCGCCCAGAGGACACGATCGGCTTTCTTCGCACACGCGCACACCATTGGCTGGTTGTAAATGATTAGAGTTGCAGTTCTCTGTGACAGGTACAACGGCCACCAGAGTATATTAGTGTTGCTCGCGTTTAGTGTTGCCAGGCCTAGTAAGGTATATCACGAGGATGAACAGCGTCAGATTTTGTGGTCACTGTCAAGAACAGCGAACTGCCGCTTACTCGTGTGAGCATTATCGGCCCCTGGCAAGGTTTGAAAGGGGCTTCATTGAGTGGCTCTATTTGGTAGGCTGGTCAAATGATGTAATATGCATATCTGTGGAGTATTCCTATTTGATAGTGGTCTAGTGTTGGACTGCATGGGAACGTGAGGGAAGGCGTACATGACGTCAAGTTTCTGGTCGACCACGTCTCACTGCCAGCAAGGAGGATCGCTGTCCTGTGCATGAAGCACATCGTGACCCGTTCACATCTGCGCCTGCTGACTGAGGACAAGTAATGGAATTCCTGTAACATTCTAAGTCCTATGTGGAGGTTGCCCTAACACCACAACACAAACTGTCATGTTTGGAATGGTGCCAATGAGCGAGGCAGCGCAGTTGTTGACACACTGGACTCGCATTCACGAGGAAAATGATTCAATCCCACGTTCGGCCATCCTGATTTATGTTTTCCGTGATTTCCCTAAATCGCTTCAGGCAAATACCGGAATGGTTCCTTTCACAGGGCACGGCCGACTTCCTTCCCCATGCTTCCCTAATCAGACGAGACCGATGACCTCTCTGTTTGGTCTATTCCCCCAAATAAATCCAATCCAACACGAGCTTTTGCTCCGTCTCTGATGATCTTAGTGTCAACAAGACGTCAGACATTAATCTCCTCCTCCTTCTGGAATGGTGCCATGTCCGAGAAGCATGGAATGCCGATGAGTGGCGCACATTGTGCTGAGCGATGAATCTAGGTTCAGCAGTAAACCTATGACAGTCCCTGGAGAGCATGGGGGCTGCAGAGAGATTCCATTATTTTCAATGTTTTCGTCACGAACGCAGAGTTACTCTTGGCATCATGGAACATAGAGGCATCAGTTTGACTTCAGGTCACAGCTGATCGTGACAGGGAACTCGGACAGCACAACGATAACGGTCGCAGGTTCGAATCCTGCCTCGGGCATGGATGTGTGTGATGTCCTTAGGTTAGTTAGGTTTAAGTAGTTCTAAGTTCTAAGGGACTGATGACCACAGCAGTTGAGTCCCATAGTGCTGAGAGCCATTTTTTGAGCACAACGATACATCACTGACATCCGGTGTCCTCATATGTTTAAATATGATGCAACAGTATCATGGTTCCGTTATTCAACAGAATAACGCTCGTCCACACATCATACGTGTCCCTGTGTGCGATGTTGTAATGCACCGGTTGCCAATGAGATCCTCAGATATGTTCACGACAGAACATGTATGGCACCAGCTCGGATGTCGACACTCTCCCAGAGACGGTATCCAGGACATCAAAAACCAGTTACGACAATTGTAGACCAACTTGCCTCACGGAGAGGATACAAGGGTCTTATGGCTCCCCTTCCAACCTAACCAGTACATGCATCCTGGCCAGGAAAGGTGCAACATCATAGTGATAAGTCAGGTCGTACTGCCAAGTTCTTTGTAAATTTGACTCGATTTTGTAATCAAAGAAATAACATCACGTATCCTGTCAGCTCGTGGCGGGTTAGATGAAGTGACGAATAAGGCAAGAGCTTCGAAATGGCAGTTGTCATTCCATGTGGTTGAAGGTGACTGTTGTGAAAATAATCTGTCATTCAATACTATTCCACGTCTGTCTACATCTACATCACATTCCGAAAGCCACCCAACAGTGGGTACTTCTTCCCCGTCCCACACACGAATGGCTCATGGGAATAATGATTGCTGAGTAGCTCTAATTTCACTTTTTAATCGCGGTCATTTGGCTAGATATTTGTGGGAGAATGTAATATGTTGTCCGACACTTCCCGAAAGTGCTGTCTCGAAGTTTCAATAGTAAACCTCTTTGCGGTGAACAACGCTTCTCTTGTTGGGTCTGCAACTGAAGTTTGTTGAGCATTTCGGTAACGCTGTCTCGCCGACTTAACCATCCCGTGACGGAATGCGTCGCTATTCGTTGGATCGTCTCTGTATCTTCTATACGTCCTACCTTGTAAGGTTCCCAGATTGATCAACAATACTCAAGAACCGGTCGCACAAGCGCTGTATAAGCCACTTTCTTCTTGGATGAGTTACATTTCCGTAAGATTCTTTCTATGAATTTCAATTCGGCATTTGCTCTTCCTGCAATTCATTTTATGTGATCACTCCACTTAAGGTCGCTCTGGATAGTTATTCCTAGATAATTTGCCGTAGATAATGATTCCAGTAATTCGGCCAGCCGCTGTGGTCGACTGGTTCTAGGCGCTTCTGTCCGAAATCGCGCTGCTGCTACGGTCGCAGGTTCGAATCCTACCTTGGCATGGATGTGTGTGACGTCCTTAGGTTAGTTAGATTGAAGTAGTTCTAAATATAGGGGACTGATGATCTCAGATGTTAAGTCCCATAGTGCTTAAAGCCATTTTAACCAGTAATTTGTCATCAACGGTGTAGTTGTGCAGTAAAGGATTGCTTTTCCTACGTATGCACAATGAATTACATTTATTTACGTCCAGGGTCAACTGCAAGAGCCTACATTATTCGTCAATCCTATGTGAGCCATTCTGTAGCGTTGCTACTTTCATACAGACAACTGCATCATCTACGGACAGTCTTAAAGAGGTTCCGATGCTTTCTACAAGATCATTTATATACGTTGTAAACAGTAACGGTCCTATCATAGTTCGTTGGGGTACTGCAGAAATTATTTTTATATCTCTCGATTTTGTTACGTTAAGTGTTGAGTTAACACACTCTGCAATTCAGCTGTCACACAAGGAACTCTTTATGCTGTTGGATGTATACTTCGAGTGACACCAGGAGAAAAAGAATTGAGGATATGTTGTAAGGGAAATCGTAGGGTCAGTAAGTATAGTGGAAGCGCAGTTTAGAAACGGAAACAATAGTGGTCTATTATGAATGAAACAAACACAACACTAGTACAATAATCTGCAATATTTATTACTTGTTTCAAGAGACGATTCTTAGCTATTACGCAATCATCAGCTGGAAAGAAGTATCTGGTGATGGTGCAACAAGTTTGTGAAGCAAATAATAAATATTGTAGAATGTGACACCAATACTGTCTCTGTTTCATTCATACTGTATAAAATATTCTGCCAAGAATCGGCGGTATAGTCAATCCATGCAAATAGGGGTCTGTACAGGAACCAAAAAATTGGATAAAGAAATATGCCTCTGTAAGAAAAAGGCGGTTAAACATCATTCCGTGCGGATGCACCCATCGTCATCCGATATCAGCGTGATACCGCGAGCAGTGACGGTTGCGGACAAGAGACGCTACTCATGTAATTTGGGTTGGAAGTGAAGCGTGCTCGGATAGCCGAAACGCTTAGAAACATACCGGTCGCGTAAAGCGGGAAATCCGGGTTGGAGAACGATCCAGCACAAATTTTCAATTGTCATCACTGACATTATTTCTACGCCCGATTGCGGCTAATGCTGCAATTTCAGTTTTGTCACAAAAAGGCGAGTTGCGTTCCCTTGCCAAGCGGTGATGACGGAGGACGGCGCCCGCCGCTGGTAGCAGTTCCCGCCCTGTGACGCCGCACTCGCTCGCTGCTCCACTCGTGGAGACGGCTGCGGATGCGACGCCGGGAGCCCCTCGCCTGCGGCGGGTAGGCAACCCTTCTGGCGCGGCAGCAGCCACAGAGACGCGACGAGGGAGCGGGCGCGCGGGCGACACGGCCGTGCAGTGCGTAGTGCGTGCGGCGCGTGCACGGCCGGCCGCCTGTCATGATCAATAACGCCGGCTGCGGCGCGACCCTCGTTCTCGTTCGTCCGCATTCCAGGCGCCCACTGCCGCGAGCGCGCCTCTGCCTGCGGGGGAGCCGCCCGCCAGCGACGCTTCTGTGGTCCGCCGCCTCCTCGCTCCTTCTGCGCTGCGTACGGGAGCGCAGCGAACTAAACTTCTCGCATGCGACCCAGGATTGTCGCGTACAGGAGAGCAGCAGACTAGACTCCTCGCTGGCAACTCAGCAGTCACACACTGAGGAGCAGAAAAATAAACTTTTTACGTGCAACAAGCCTGCATCAGGTTGACAGTTGTGATTCCTGAAGTTTTCCCTGTGTATTGAATGATTGATGAGATTTCGGGATTGCAGCCGGCTCATGTTGACTTCTTGCCTCGATATTTGGGCTGGCAGTCGTCCAGCCATCTTCAGGTGAGTGTCGGTCACTGGAGACTGAAAGTTTTTTTTTTCTTTATTGTATTTCAATTCCCCATCGGGGCGGGGTGGCAGCAGCATATGCGCTGCTCTTCAGCCGAAAGAAAGAACAAACAATAGCAGACATTTAAAAATAACAAAGGAGAGAGTATGGTGAACATGATATAAAAAAGGGGGAACATCATGGAAGGCAGTAGACAAAAAACGGGGTGACTGTAAAATGGAGATAAAAAACTGTTTAAAAGTAGCACACACAAAAAGCCACACACTGCGACAAGTAAAAGAACACAAGGCACAGTATGACTGGAGCATAAAAGGTATCGACGGATCGTCTAGCACATGACAAACACTGACAGCGACCCTCAAGGCAGCACACAATTAAAATCACACTTCTTGACGCACAGGAGAAACAGCACTAAACACAACGCTGACGTGGCACACTGACGATGATCAAAACGGAGGATCTGCCATGCGCAAGGACATGAGGGAGACTGGAAGAATGGAGGGCGGGAGGGGAACAGAGGGGGGAGATGGGCTTGGAACACGCTGTAGAGGGCCCGGTAGAGAGAGATGTGGGAAGGAAAGAGGCAAGTATGGGGTACAGCGTCTCAGGAGTGGGGAGGGGGGGGGGGAGAAGGAGGAAAATCCGCTCTGGGAGAAGGAGGGGAGAGGAAAAAGGGGGCCCTGGGGAGGGGGGCAACAAGGCCAGGTTATAGTTGGAAGGAATGGTGGATGTCACAGTGAAGTTCGTCATCCAGGAGGGGGAGGTGCTGCAAATTGCACTGATGAAGGAGATGGAGGGTGTGGAGGTGGAGGGAGGAAAGGATACAGCGATAGAGGCGCGGCAATGGGTGGGGGTGGAGAGGAAGGAGGAAATCAGAGGGTGGGGGGATCAAGCCTGCGGACAAAGTAAAGGATGCGGAGATGTTGGAGGAACAGGAGGAGGTGGGAGAAGGAGATCAGTTCATACAGGAGCCGTGTGCGGGAAGGAAGGCGGATACAGAAGGCAAGGTGGAGCGCATGGCGTTCAAGGATTTGGAGGGCTTTGTAAAAGCGGGTGGCGGCAGGATCCAGGCAACGCTGGCGTAACAGATGATAGGACGGATGAGGGATTTGTAGGTGTGGAGGAAGGTAGAAGGATACAATCCCCATGTCCGGTCAGACAGGAGTTTCAGAAGGTGGAGGCGAGAAAGGGCTTTCTGCTGGACGGTCTGGAGATGTGGGGTCCAGGTGAGGTGTCGGTCGAGAGTGAGGCCAAGGTATTTCAGGGTGAGGGTGAGCTGGATGGGATGACCATAAAGGGTGAGGTAGTGAAAGGAGCGAGTGGTGCGGCCTATGATGATTGCCTGGGTTTTGGAGGGGTTGAGACGGAGGAACCACTGGTTACACCAAGTGGTGAACTGGTTAAGGTGGGTTTGGAGGGTACGTTGGGACCGTTGAAGGGTAGGATAGAGAGCCAGGACGGCGGTGTCATCAGCATACTGGAGAAGGTGGACTGGTGGGAGTGGCTTGGGCATATCAGCCATATACAAGAGATAAAGGAGACGGGAGAGGATAGAACCCTTGGGGCCGCCAGCAGTGGGATAAAATATATGGGAGTTGGTGTTGTGGAAGGTGACATAGGAAGGACGGTGCGAGAGGAAGGAAGCAACCAGATGGACAAAACTGATAGGCAGGGCGTAGGTTTGGAGTTTAAAGAGGAGACCGGGATGCCATACACGGTCATAGGCGTTTTGGAGGTCAAGGGAAACAAAAATAGCGGAACGACGGGAGTTGAGCTGGAGGGACAGAAGGTGAACGAGGTTGAGGAGAGTCGGAAGCCACACTGGGTAAGGGGGAGGAGGTGGTGTTGAGCAAGATGCTGATGGATGTGGTGGGAGAGGATGGATTCAAATACCTTACTGAAGACGGAAGTGAGGCAGATGGGACGATAGGAAGAGGCGGCAGAAGGGGGTTTGTTGGGTTTGAGGAATAAGAGGACGCGGGAGGTCTTCCACAGGTCAGGTTAGAAGCCAGTAGAGAGGATGACATTGAGACTGCAAGTTCCCGGAGTCAGCTATATAGCAAAAAATTGGCGAGAAAACGCATGCGCATTGGCCTCCATCACAGAAGCGTCCTCTATCGAAATCCGCGCCCTCTGAAGCTACTGTACTATCTGTGGTGTGCAGGCGCATGCGTGAAGGTAAAAACTACATGTCCGCTCTCTGTCGGAATGAGTGCCCGCGTCGCTAAAAGCAGACGTCAGATGTCGCCAGACGTGTCACTATGAATAAAATGTCTTCTCTCAGAGGAAATTCCTTGCCAGTGTGGCAAAGCTTACATCGGTCAGACGACACGCACAGTACATGAAAGGTGCGTCGAACACGAACGCCACACTCGCTTTTCGCAGTCCAGTAAGTCGGCCGTAGCTGAGCTCTGTATTGCCACAGGACACGCTATGGATTCTTCTGCCACGAAAATCTGGGCAACAGCGATGAATTTCTGGGATTCAGTAATTAAAGAAACTGTGGAGATACGTCTAGCGCAAAACCTTATAAATCGTGATGGCTGTTTTCAACTGGACAAGGCTTGGGACCCGGTGATCTCTCTAATTTCCTATGAGAGAAGACGTTTTATTCATAATGACACATCTGGAGACATCTGACGTCTGTTTTTAGCGACGCGGGCGCGCATTCCACAGAGGGTGGACATGTAGTTACCACCTTTACGCATGTGCCTGCTCGTCACAGATAGAACAGTAGCTGCAGAGGGCGCGGATTGCGATAGAGGACGCTCCTGCGATGGAGGCCAATGCGCATGCGTTTTCGCGCCAATTTTTTGCTATAAAGCTGTCTCCGGGAACTTGCAGCCTCCAGTGGTGAACACTACCTAAGGATGGCTGGATGATTGCCAGCCGAAATATCAGGGCAAGAAGTCAATATGATCCGGCTGCAATCCCGAAATCTCATCGAGCAGTTGTTATCCTTCTTGGCTGCGTCAAGAGATTACCTCTCTATCCTAAATGATTTCTGTCTTTCCTTAGTTGTTTCTATCTTGTTATTACAATTATCTTCATCTGCGCAAGTGAATGTAAGATTGTTTGTTTTATGCCATATGCGTTTCGATTTTTATTTACGACGCATCCTCAATGGCCTGAAATACATATATGCTATTTGTAAATAATAAATGTGATATGCACAAGCGCCACGAAGTTCCACAATGAAAACAGACGTTACAATACATGCAGAGACAGACAGAACAGAAACAATCAAAGCAGGGCCGGCCACGGCGTGCGAAACCACACGCATCCCAGGAGTGCCGGCCGCATGCTGCCTCAGCCTCGGTCTATCTCGGTAGTTCTCGGAAGTATTCGATGTAGCGCGAAATCTCACTAAGTATGGGGACATGTAATTTTTCTGTCGGAACAACTCTCTTCAGTTCGGCAGAATAATGGTGTCAGTGCTGCTTACCTTTCACTACTTGTTCGTGTCCGCCCCGATAGCTGTGTGGTCAGCGTGACGGATTGCCGTTCTATGGGCTCGGGTTCGATTCCCGGCTGGATCGGAGATTTTCTCCATTCAGAGACTGGGTGTTGTGTTGTCTTCATCAATATTTCATCCTCATCCGGCACGCACGTCGCCCAATGTGGCGTCGAATGCAACAAGACCTACACCAAGGCGGCCGGACCTGCCCCGCGAGGGGCCTCCCGGCCAATGACGCCAAACGCTCATTTACATTTACTGCTTGTTCGTGGTATGAAGTACGTTCACAGGTCAAGTGGCTGTTTACACAAAAAGAGACAGCGATCTACCGTCACGTGCCTTTAAAACCGAATGGGAATGAAAGCAGAGAGGGATGAGAATTATCAGTACCTACTGTTCCATCGCGTTAACAGACTTGTACAGAACATCACAATACTATGTAGAAAGAATTTAAAGATTTAGTTGAGAATGAAAGAGTAAAAAATTACGACAATCTACATTTGGGATTTACCATTCTATACATCAACAAGCTCTTTATACTAGATTTGCGGGACTGTAAAGAATTTTGTGGGAAGAATTATAAAATTTCTGATGTCACATGCGTTATTCCATTCCAGTTGCAACAGTTTTCGACGGAACTGAATAAACAACAGGGAGATTTTACGTATTCTTGTAAACTATGTTGGTTAAGTCAGTGACATGACAGGACGATATTTCGATTTAAAACCCACTGTTGTCAAATTTATGAAGGAAAAAGGAGAGTAGGAACGAAAATTAGAACATTCGGATGGTGTGCAGACGTTACAGTGTAAGTGCATTCGACTGTACACTGCCCACAGGATGCTAAACAACTTATTTCTAATATGACTGAGACACATTTAAAAAGAAAATTGATTTGTAGAAGGGACAAATTCTGGCAAACAGTCTAGTTCCATAAGCTGACTTATATTAAAGAAAATACGAGGTTTCGTCTATTTTTCGTGGTTCTCAAAGAATTACAAGGATAGTCGTGTAAACGTTTGGAAAACACTACCCAACTTACATTCAGTTTCGAGCTGAATTCGAGACCGTTTGCCGTTTCAATTGAAAGTGCAGATGCACAAGTCCAAATGTAACTGATTGATATACAGTGCAAGCCTTCTTTTAGAGACAAATCATTTTAGGTTGCAATTGTCCAGTACGTCTACATTGTTCTTCTCAGGTAGAGTTTTCTCTTCTCCATAACGAAGTTTCGGAAGTGCTACAATACTTCGATCAATGTATGTGTGCGAAAGCCTTCTTTCGGTTTTGAAACTAAATAAGTCACCTGGGTGCGAAAACCTGTGAAACTATTTTTGTCTGTCCGCATGCCAACAGTTTGTCCCAGAAGAAATGATACTGTGTCTTCAGCATGGAAAAAAGTCCTAATCAATACTCAGCATTTCTTTTGTTTCTGATTTATGTTGTCGAGAAATGTTGTTGTGAAATACCAAGTTGAATGCAGTGTGACTGCTCTGCCATTTAAATGTGGCGGATTCACAGTTTCCTCCTCCCCACGCTCGGACAGCGTGCTGTGGTGGAGGGGGAAGTGTGCAGTTAGGCTGAGAACTGTGGCATTCGTGCCAGGGCACGACTCGCGAGCCGAATTCGTGGTCGCTCCTGTTCGGCAGCGTATGTCACGACTGTTCTAAAGTAGCTGATTTTACGTTTCTTGGCACTATGAGATACCATAGAACCGTTGTAACCTTTTGATAGAAGGATGAGCTCCTCTAAACGCTATTTACATTCTCTTTGACGGCTAAATTGTCTCGAGATATTACACTTCCAAGTTAGGAAGTGTGTAATGACCTAGCTTGAAGTTTCTTGGTCGCCCTTCGCTGTTCACTGGCGTTTATTCTGGTATGATTTTCACTTACTTTAATAGTGTACTTCCGGAATTTTTGCCCTTCTTTTGTCTAGCCTTAATGGCGCTATACAGCTCTGCTTGTCCGCAGACCACATTATCATCAGCAAAAATCTAGGTTTTTTGCGTTGTGCTTGCGACTTGTTGGTCTTTTTTGTATCGCAGCTGAGACTGTAAAAAAGAGCAGTTTTATTTAAAATACACGAGTGAAATTTCAACACATAGACCAGTTAAAGTGCTTCTGCAGCCAAACACCAACTGCAGAACGTTTCTTAGTACCGAATGTAGGAAACATTAAAACAGGGTGGTAAGAAACACTGTAAAAATGTGTAAGAGTGTTGTAGGGTAGGTTGTGCCGAGAAATAATTATAAAGCAAAAATTTCCATACGTTGCACCGCTTCCGAGTTACGTAGCAGTGGTGTTAGCGACTGAGGTCGTTGCGCGTGTAGATTCAAGCAGTTGAAGCCTAAAAACCGGTAATGTACAAACGTCTGTGGGGCTGTAAGTAACCAATTGTTGACATGTCCACTTCTTCGGAAGTGACGATTTTAAGTCAGGTGAGCGGAACGTAGGTTTCTTCAGTTTGAAGAAATTAAACGAAGTACTCGTTTGTTGACACCGTCTCTGACAGGCTGCTTGAATTTGCGCTTGTGACGATCTGATTGGCTAATGCCAAATAGGCGCAACGTATTGAAATTTAGCACAATCGCCGCTGCAATATTGACCTTACCAACAATCCAAACCAGCCCTCTCTTGCTGCCTCCCCAACGACTCCCTCTTCGTCCATGCTACCCACTAATGCTCTATACTTGTAACGACACCCTCCGACCGTCATAAACGCCTAATATTTACCCATCCTACAACAGACCAGTTTTCTCAGGGCAAGTCCTCCTACTTTTAGTGGTAGTAAAGTGCTTCATTTTCATGATTAAAATTTTTGTACAGTGTTTTAATGTTTGAAAAGTTTTTTTAATGTTTTTGTTTTACCTTCTAGTTTGCCTGTTTTAAATTTAGAAAACGAAGAAAAGCAGGTTTCTTCAGTATAGAACATTCACGAAATTTACACCCACAAATTTGTTGTAGATATATCACCTTTAAATTTATAATTTTTCTTGATGAACTATGACAGCTGATTTTATCTTAATTTTTTTAATTGTCTTGATCGCAGTAATAAAATAGTTTACTATCTGTTAATTGCTAGTTTCGGTTGCGGGACAAGTCTCTTCAGATCTGTAAAAATAACAATAAACAGAAAATTTCCTGTAAGTTAAAACGAAATTAACGATATTTAAGAATATATATTACTTTGAAAATGTAACAGTCTCAATGGAGAATCAGTGTTTATGTGCACGTAGGCTACAACATCATCATGGGTAAATGTATCTCGGAGTGATGTAAAAAAATGAGAAATGCCTATCAATTTAAGTGAACACCTAAAATACTTAAGACGTTCATTGTTTAAAAGGTGTTAGAGCGTGAAAATAGTAAAAGACCACCATGTTCACTGAAGAGGCAAGCACTGAATACACCATTTGTCATATAAAGAAGGTTATTAAGTGCAATTCCGAACCTATGGAAGGGATCGGAAAATTATGTTTCCCTAAAAGTGAAAAATTTAACGGGATGAAATACAAATTATTTATAAAAGCATTAAAAGAAGAACAAATTTATATACAGTAAAAACGTCCCACCTAAATTTATGTATTACTATGATCATGACATTTAAAAAAAACTTTAATAAATGTATTAGATTGCTTATTTCCGTCACGTGACGATATAAGGTCTTCCAAAGATCGGTTGTATTCGAGATACACTTGACAATGTCCCATGTGCCGGAACTTCCAATTGTGCATTGAAAAATGAAACATTTCCGTCAACGGCGGAAAAGACGGCGTCTTTCAAAATTTCATTTGACTGTGGACGCCAAGCACGAGGCGTCACTGGATGTGTGCTAGCGATGTACCGTAACAGCGGTAGCAGTACTGTCAGAGCGGCTGCCGTGGCATCGCGGCGTACTGCAGGGCGGTGGCCGTGACGCGGCCGGCGCGGCGGTAAGATAAGGGAGACTGTGTGGGTGGTGGGTGGGCGGTCGCCCGCTGCGGTTTAAAAACGGGGCGAGCCGCGGTGTGTGGCGCGGCGGCGGCGGCGAGGGCAGCGGCGCGTGCCGGCCGGCCGGCTGGCTGCCGCCGTATCGATCTGGCGCCACTCTGCCTGTGCGGCGCCTCCGCCTCCACAGAGGTGCGAGGCCGCCAGCTTCCTGCGGGGCCGTCTGGCTGGACGACCACCAGTAGCACTCTGGCGCACCGTATGCATTCGTTACTGAGCAGCAAGTGTCCCACGAGACACCAAGTACCGTTTTGTTACTGCCTGTAACGTTTTGTTACTCGCGTGTCTTCTCGTGTCATGCAGTTAGAGGTCGACTCAGCATTTTTACTATTCTACAAGTTCGTTATCCTCGACCGACTCGGAGTAACGCCAACTTTCCGTGACTCAGCTGCCTTCTTTCCCTGCATCTGCGCGCCAATTTATTTATTTATAAGCTATTCCCCGCCACACGTTGTTATGGCTCAGTCAGGTGGAATGAAAAAGAAATAAAAGAGGAAGCACATATTTCTAATATGTATGGGAATTGCTTATAAGTTCTAATCTTCTTCTCCCCCATCTCTCTGCCCATCTCGTCCTCCTCTTCCCTTTGTCCATCTCATCCTCCCTCCTCTCCCTCTGTCCTTCATCCACCCCTCTCTTCTGTCAATCTGCTCTCTTCTCTCTGGCCATCTGCTCCTGCTCCTCCTCCTCTCTCTCTCCCTCCCTCCCTCCCTCCCTCTCTCTCTCTCTCTAACTCACTCACTCTCTCTCCTTTTTGTTTCCATCACCTCCTCTTCCCTTTCTATGCCTCCCTTCTCCTACCCCTCTCTCTAACCATCTCCTCCTTTCCATCTCCTCGCATTCCTCTCTCAATATCCACTTCCCTCCCTCCCTCTGACCTTGAGTCTTGTACATTTTTATTGCATATTCAGCTTTACTGTATGGTTAAATGATGATGGCGTCATCTTGGGTAAAATATTCCGGAGGTAAAATAGTCCCCCATTCGGATCTCCAGGTGGGGACTACTCAAGAGGATGTTGTTATTAGGAGAAGGATAATGGAATGTAGTCGAATTAAGTCGGGTGATGCTGAGGGAATTAAATTAGGAAATGAGACACTTAAAGAAGTAAAAGAGTTTTGCTATTTGGGGAGCAAAATAACTGATTATGCTTGAAGTAGAGAGCATATAAAATGTAGATTGGCAAAGGAAGGAAAGCGTTCCTGAAGAAGAGAAATTTGTTAACATCGAGTATAGATTTAAGTGTCAGGAAGTCGTTTCTGAAAGTATTTGCATGGAGTGTTGCCATGTATGCAAGTGAAACGTGGACGATAAATAGTTTGGACAAGAAGAGAATAGAAGCTTTCGAAATGTGGTGCTACAGAAGAATGCTGAAGATTAGATTGGTAGATCACATAACTAATGAAGAAGTATTGAATAGAATTGGGGAGGAGTTTGTGGCACAACTTGACTAGAAGAAGGGATCGGTTGGTAGGACATGTGTTGAGGCATCAAGGGATCACCAATTTAGTATTTGGAGGGCAGCGTGGAGGGTAAAAATCGTAGAGAGAGACCAAGAGAAGAATACAGTAAGCAGATTCAGAAGGATGTAGGTTGTAGTAAGTACTGGGATATGAAGAAGCTTGTACAGGATAGAGTAGCAGCTGCATCAAGCCAGTCTCAGGGCTGAGGACCACAACAACAACATTCATAATCTGTAGTAGTATTCTAATCATAATATTCTTCTTTGCTAACGATGCTTCACTAATATATATATCCCTCCCAATGTTTATTAGAGCATTATGTAGCACTTCAAAGTAAACTGTTCAAGAACTTTTCGAGATGTTTTTAATATCTCCACTCTGTAGATTAGATACTTATTTATGAATATTCTACATTAAAAATAACTGTACGGAAACACACGGGTATTCGAATGCAACTTTGTGTCATAATTTCGAAGCAATCGGTGAAGAACATTCAGAGATTTAAGATTTTGAATAAATGAACATTTACATTTTTATGTAGATTTTCCCAGTACGTATCACATATACATTTATGTATTATATGTGGCGCTCTAGTGGGTTATAAATGCATGTAGCTATTTGAATGAACGTTGTGTCAAAGTTTCCAAGCTATCGGTGAACAACTTACGGCGTTTTACTATTTTGCACAAACGAACTTTTATGTCTTTATATGTGTAGATTGCTGTTTTACCGGACTCCATTGTCTTGTGAGTCTATGACGGGTTGTTAAATTCTGTACATTCTATATTTCTTTCAGTATGACACTGAATGTACAGGGTGTACCTGAGGAATGGTCAATTTGTAGGGATATGACTGGAACGAGAATTCGAAGCAGAAAAGTCTAGTAAACATGAGATCTGAAATTCTTATCTTAAGAACTATCATTCGTTCCTCTTCGCTACTGTGAAACACATCTCTTCCACTGAGCAAGTGTTCATAGCTCTCAAGTATCCTGTTTAGAGGACATGTTTTCTAGACTTCGTTGCTTCGAAAGATCGTTCCTGTCACATCCATGAATACTGACCTTTTCTTCTGGAACACCTTGTATGATATTAAGCACCAACATCGAAATTTTACAACTTTACCGACAGAAAAATGAACAAATAAAAGGAAACAAGGAGAGAAGTGAAAGAAAAATCGATCACCACGTGACCAAATGTCCCTATTGCGTTACAATGGTAAATACAAATATTGCGATTGCTCAACATTACCGACCATGCACTTCTCCACATCTCCATACATTAAACTACAGCAGAATGATCCTGCATGGCTCGGCAGCACTAGAGTACTATCAATTGACATATTGTTTTGTAAGGCGGGCAACCACATCCAAACCTCGGCATTTTTCAAAAAAAAAAAAAAAAAAGAAAAAACTCCGCACTGGCTGTATCAATGATTTTTATTAAATGTCCGACTGGTTTCGCACCACAGGCAATATACGTTGTTTATAATATAATAATAATTGCCCTGTAGCCACTCCCCGCCCATTCATGTCCAATATACCGTCATCTGGTGAAAGCGGTAGTTAAAATTTAAAAATATTTTTTAAATGATGGGAGCGGCAATGACCGTGCAAGTTGAGAGGCGTCGCGCGGCAGCGGACACGGCCTGACTGACTGGCAGGTGCAGCGACTTAAACCTAATAATTCTTAGCAACGTTCTGAAGTTGCTCTTCGGTTTCTGTCACGGATCGAAATTGATGACATGCGGTAGGTGAGTGTTCTATGGAGGCTCATTTTGCACTGTACACTGCATTGAATACGCAGAACTGCCGAATTTGGGGTAATCCTAAGTCGCGTGTTGCGCATGAAGAGCTACTGCACTCTCCGTATATGACTGTGTGCTGTGAATTCACGAACACCTTTATTCTTGGTCCGTTCTTTGAACAGAATGCACCCAGATGGCCTGTCAGGTATATCGCGATGTGTGCACGATATCGAGACCATCTTGTAAAAATGGTTCAAACGGCTCTGAGCACTATGGGACACCTGAGGTCATCTGTCCCCTAGAACTTAGAACTACTTAAACCTAACTAACCTAGAGACATCACACACATCCATGCCCGAGGCAGGAGTCGAACCCGCGACCGTAGCGGTCGCGCTCTTTCAGACTGAAGCGCCTAGAACTGCTCGGCCTGTCCCATTCGGACAGTGGGAGATTCACTTACAGAAACCTTCCACGAATGTATTATATCTTGAGGTTTTCCAGGTGCATGGACTCCAAGATCACTTGACTTGAATCGATTAGACTTTTTACTCTGGGGATTTCTAAAAGTAGGCTTTTGCCAAGGACATTTTCGGTTTCTACATAATCCGTAGGCCAGTGTACAGATACACGTTTCTGAGTGCTCAGATTCCAGCAGAACTCCTGCGAGCCAGTGTTGATCAGTTGGTTTTGCGAATACAGCATCTCGTCAACGTCTCCAGCGCTCGTAAGTAGTGGTTAAGAATAAAACAAAACATTACGCCTCTCTCACTTATTTTACCTTTTCTGTGCACATCTTGTTTGTAATCAGTTACGTATGGAAGCCCTACCTCGCGTCTCTCTTGCTTCCACAGAGCCAGATTTGCACCTGGTGGCCAAAATTGAAACTAATGTTTTTCCAGCGTAAATCAGTTCGTCCTTACAGCTTTAGCATATCTAGCAACTAGCGGTGCCATACGATAACTACAGCCCACAATGGACATGTGTGAGTAGCTGCCAGGTACTTACGAATAACACTGTACTGCACAGAGTTCGCGACGGGAGCGTGTGTGGCAGGTGTTGGCGCTGTTGCTCTTACCGACGCTGTGGGGGTGGCCGTGGATGTGGCAGGCACGCAAATTGCGCGGGCCGTCCCTAATGGCGTGCTAATTGTGCCCACCAGCGCCGGCGACGGCGGCGACAGCGCTGAGTTACGGGCCACCACTCTGACAACCCTCCCCTCCCCTCCTCTCCTAGCCTCACCTCTGGACACGTGGCGGCTGACGCTGCCACCTCCCGCGTCCCGTCTGCTTCGTCTCATTTCCCACACACTTAATCTGGGTTCACACAAGCAAGTTAAGTGACGCCTTAGCCAGTGGCATGCTGTAGTGGCGCCACAGTTGCAGATATGGACACCCAGGTTTCAGTGGCGTCATTCAAGAGGTGCAACTTTTTTCGTGCCACAAAAGGTTCAATTTGGTTGTAGTTTGTGTCGCAACTAGACTTCCCCCACCACTAAAAAGCGTCTTTCAACTGCTCTCTGATGGCTATACTTCGAAAAAACGGCATTATTTGGTAGTTATCGTGAATAATTGCTGCTGTTCTCCATTCGATTTCAGTGTGGTGTCATTCACACAGTAAAAAAATATCGAAACCGTAGTCTACAGGTACACTTTTGCAGCTTCAGAACTACAAGAACGACAACCTATAGCAGCAATTGTCTTTGTATGAGTGTGTGTGTGTGTGTGTGTACAAGCACGCACTTCTTACAACACAGGCACTGCAATATCGTATTTATGCGCCGATACCAGGCAGTGACTTTCAATTAAAATGTCCTGTCCTCCCCCATACGGGAATTACATAACATGTACAAGTGCACGTCGTAAAGCATGAACGACGACGTAGGAAAGTTTGGCTCTGGCCGTCATTCGTGCACGGATAGCATAAGCGGTTATGGCGACTGCTCGCGTAAAGCGGGAAATCTGGATTCCAGTCACGGTAGGGGACGAATTTTCATTGTCGTCAGTCCGTTACACATGTGATGGCTGCCCGTATTTGCAACTGCGAATGCATTTCATGTATAAACTTCGTACTTTGAGAGGCCAAGCGGTGTATAAATTGTGGATTGTATGCGCGAAACAGCCCCCGAGTGTGTAGTGGCTGCTGTGAAACTAAAAATTAGAGGTATCGTACGCGAATTACCTACATTAACGAATTAAAAAATTCTGAAATCTTGTGTATATGTCTGCTATTGGTTGGTTTGCCTTACCAGACAGCATTTTCGCCTTCAACTGTATTTATTATGTAAATGTGTTTGTTACCTATTTTATTGCTGCATGACATCTGTTTTCGGATCAAAACATTTACGTTCTTCTTTCCTTGTATCTAAGTCTTGTAGCAGCCCTAATGTCATAATCTGTATTATATCATTAATATCCGCTTATATGAATTCAGCTGCCGCCATGCTGGAAACTTTGCAAGCACGCAGAATTTGTCGCGTCCTGCGTGAAGGATAGTCAAGGTGCCTCTACAGAATGCCACGAGCTATGGCGTCATTTCAGCTACATGTGTGAACTGACGTTACACTCGAGTTAATCCAAATTATTCCACCCCAAATAGAATTCGTTATCATCGGGTACGCCTAGAACGCAACTCTTTCACCCGTTAGGCAACCGTCGCTACCTCTCCTTAAAATTATTAAATGTGTAATAATAATAATTTCACGTGGCTCAATGGCCCGTTGCAGGCCTTTCAATTGGACGTCAATTCGACAACTTCCGTTTCTCTGACCTACCCCAGTAATGTAACCAGGGAATGGGACTTATTGTTTAACAAGGAATCCGAACCACGTCTCGTTCCTGCCGACTCCTCACATTTGTGAGAGGTGAAGGCTTGGCTAAAGGCATACGGAAAATTTCAGCAATCCGACGGGGATTCAATCTCGCTACATCTCGGTATCTAGGCACGTACTTTACTGCTGAATAAGGCTATCTTTACGACAATAATAGCTTGCGAAACCAGGTTTCGAAAGTACGCTAATGTGCTTTGCTCATGCGCGGAACTTTGTTGCTGAAATCGCTGCTGAAACTAAAGACTTCCGGCCTATTACAAATTTAGCGACACGAAAATAGTATTTACGAGTGGTTTGGGATTAGGTGAAATACGAAGTGGGAAACGGAGCAAACTATTCGCTACATGGACATTGTTGTTCTGCGTAAGTGTTCATGGGATTTCGATGATACTGACTACAACAAGAAGCAACGACGTATTGATGCACTTCAGGCAGTCCTACGCGGCTTGAACATGGATGGATTCACGATAACTGAGCTGGAGAGAAAAATTAATTACACTGGGAAAGTGTAGAACGGACATTATCTACTGTAGATATGCAGTTGAACCCCCACTTGCCAATATCTGCACTGTGATCTATAGCTAAGTGATATCGCCGTCTTTACGGTCATATACGAGACCAGTTTCGTGAAACTGGTTTCACGAAATGAGATTCGCCACCTGGTGCCATCGTGTAAACTAGCCTTTACTTTCGTTGAGACTGTGGTGACAGAACCCCTTTCACAGTTCTGTTGCTGTGATGGGTGGAACTGCTGAGGCGTAAAGTAATTGCACGAAGTAACAGGCGTGGGATGGCTTTATGTGCACGATATTATGCTGGTCAACTGTAGCCTATGGATGTGTGTTATGGTGACAATGAGGAAGGACGTAGAACGTGAAAAACAAACCGCTTTATTCGGATGTTTATCAGATTGCGCTGTTATAAAGGCTGTTTCAAAATAAATATACGTTTTTTAAGGCTTTGTAGTATCTATGAAATTCATCCAACAATTATAAAGAATACATCGAATGAAAGAAGAGCAACTAAAAAAGTTTTTCTTACACAGTCTAGAGGCGGGTTCTTTCCAAACCTTGACCAGTGTGTCTAGAGTAACTGTTGTGACAACACATACACATGGCCCGTGTGAACCCCAAAGGTAAAAGTCTCATGGCATCAAATCGTGTGTGACATGGAGGTTGTGATAAAAAACTAATAATAAAAAGGAAAAAAAAGAAAAGAACCCCTGTTACCCGGCCCCTTGGTAGGCAATTCAGCGGCCGGGTACAACGTCGTTTAACAAATCGTGCACTATGTTATGCTAGTCAGGCGGCACACCACCTTGTTGCCTAACGAAGTTCTGCGGTTCAGCTTCTTCTAGTTGAGGATAGAGACATAGTTTTAGATCATCAAGATAAGAAACACCGATTATAGTTGCTTCACCGAAAAAAGTGGCCATAAACGTTTCGCCAGGATATGGCCCAAAGACATTTTATTTAGGAAAGCCTCGTTACAACGATACCATCTCGTGGGGCACTGCTGACCGCCATATGCACACATTGAGTGCCCGCATTTCCAGTCATGTGAAATATCGATTCATTACTGAAGACGACAGGGTTCAGAAAATCTTCATCGTCATGCAGAAACGTTTCGTTTGCAAAGCCGGCACGTAAACCGTAGTCTGTGGGCTTTAGAGCTTGTAAGAAGAGCAAACAATAAGGATGTCGTTATAAGTGTCTCCATAAAAATCTCCACAAAGACGTTTCTGCAATTTCTAACTCACGACTAGACTTCCGAACCGATTTCTTGGGGCAACGCGTAAATAAAAGAACTCACTCGCTCAGCACGTTCTTCAGTCACTCTTGGTCGTTTCATACTCTTCCCTTCGCGCACTGCTATACAAAGATAACCGATTGAGTTGCTCTTCCATTTTATGTATTATTTACATTTGTAAGTTGGACGCAATAAATGCTAAAAAGCCTTAAATCCGTATATTCATTTTGAAACACCCTGTACATAGGTGAAACCCTTGAAAAGTTTAGTGAAATTCAAAAGACCTGTAGATGATAGACGCTGGGTGTAGGGATTGGTAGTTTTTGTTCAACATAAAGAAGTGTGATGTATTCGCCATGGCGTAAAGATCCGTTACTACATGACTACACAATGGATAGCCATTTTTTTCAAAACTTCACGTGTGCACAATGTGCTGCTTGCGTGCAGTCTGAGGCTCCACCAGCTACTCGGTACATCTCGGTTTTCCTCGGTCTCTCGGTATGGGGCGACATTTCATTTAGCAGTACGATGAGACACTGTTCATAGGTCCACTGACTATTTTCGCAAAAAGGGGTAACCTCGCTATCTGCCGTCGCAGACTTTTGAAAAGCAATCGCAATCATAGACGAGAAGAATGAGGAGTCTCAACAACTATTATGTAGTCGCATAATCGAAGGGTACCGCAAATATTCTGTGAGACGGCATAACAACACCACGCAGAGGGAATTTAAAAATTTTGTTGAAAATTCCTGGCAGATTAAAACTGTGTGCTGGACCGAGACTCGAACTCGGGACCTTTGCCTTTCGCGGGCAAGTGCTCTACCAACTGAGCAACCCAAGCACGACTCACGCCCCGTCCCCACAGCTTTACTTCTGCCAGTACCTCGTCTCCTTCCGTCCAAACTTAACAAATTTAGTTGACGATGAAAGAGCTAAGGATGGACAGACGATTTGTACGGGCTTCATTGTTCTCTACATCAAGGAGCCCTTCGTATTAAACATGTGGGCACAAAACACGTGATGGGACTGGTGGTGCAAACAGCAAATTTTCTGAAGTCACAAGCGTTATTATTTTTCCGTGTGCAACAGTTTTGGATGGGACTGAATGAAGAATATGGAGACTATATATTACTGAAAAAATGTTAGTTAAGCCAAACAACAGACCTGGATCGAATTTTTGTTTTAAGAAACGTTACTGTAGAATTCTTGAAGGAAAAAGGAACATTCCAAGGCGAGAAGCAACTTATTTCTGATTGCATGGTGAAAGTGAATGTATTTAAAAAGTAAATCGCATTGTGGAAGGGACCACTGACAAGGAACATCGTCAATTTCCTAAGCTTCTGGCTTGAAAGGGAAAGCGTATTTTGAACAATGCATTGTAGAATTGAAAGAATTACGGAAACAGCTTTCTAAAAGATGGAGGACACTGCCAAATTTGAATATGTATTTGAGGTCATTCGCCATTTCAGCTGAAAGCGCCGTGTGCATCTTCAGATGGAACTACTCGATCTAGAATGTAGTTCCCGTTTTAAAGACAAATTCTGTTACGTTAAAGCTGTCCAGTAGTTCTACGTTGTTTTCCTTGTGAAGATTTCCCACATCTCCATACTGAGGTTGCGAAAGCAATGTTAATGTTTAGATCAACATATGTGAGTGAAAGACTTTTTTCGGTTATGAAACAAGATAAGTCACTACTGCATGCCAACTTGAGATACGAAAATCTGGAAAACTGTGTCTGTCTGAATGCCTACTGTTTGCGCCAGATATAATTTTTATTATGTCTTCAAGGTGCTAAAATAATTCGGTAATACTAGAAATTTGTTTTCTTGTGATCTATGTTGTTGATAAATAAGAAATCTAGCCTCATGCCGCCTATAGAACTTTCGCGGTGTCCCCCTACCCCCGCTTCCTCCTCTTCCTGCCCCCCCCCCTCTCCCCCCACCATCACCCTTGTCATACCGCGTGGTTCTAGCGCTGCAGTCCGGAACCGCGGGACTGCTACGGTCGCAGGTTCGAATCCTGCCTCGGGCATGGATGTGTGTGATGTCCTTAGGTTAGTTAGGTTTAAGTAGTTCTAAGTTCTAGGGGACTGATGACCTAAGATGTTAAGTCCCATAGTGCTCAGAGTCATTTGAACCTTGTCATACAGGATGGCGTGGTAAAGAGGGAAGCGTGCACTCGTGGGAGAGAGATTCACACACATGCAAGAGCACTGCACGCGAGCAAAGTTCTTGGCCATTACACGACTGCCAGACAGTCATTGAAAGTAGTCACGTCAATTATATCTAGGTATAGGCGTACGGAGCGATTTAAAGTGGAATGACCGCGCAAGTGTAATTGTACCAAAGCAAGTGTTGGGATGGTTGTGAAACTGGAATGAGATTTTCACTCTGCAGCGGAGTGTGCGCTGATATTAAACTTCCTGGCAGATTAAAACTGTGTGCCGGACTGAGACTCGAGAGATCCCGAGTTCATGTCCCGTCCGGCACACAGTTTTAATCTGTCAGGAAGTTTCAGTTATGAGACTAATTGACAGTGTAGTCCACCATGCAACGAGGTAGCTTTTAACACTCCCGTTAGACCGAGGATTGATAGAGGAAATAGAGGATACCTAGCAGAACAGCGCATTCGGTCAAACACAAGTTTAGAATGAGCAAAAGACACTATGGTAAGAAAGGTAAGGTTCTATGGGGCCAAACTGCTGAAGTAATCGGTCAGACACTGTGGCTTCATGACTATGTTTAATGTGTTTTATATTGTTCCTTGTAATGTGTTTTTCAGACGTAATGAGGGTTTGAGTTTCAGTTTTGCTCATGGATCGTTTTTACGCATAACACTACTCTCATATTGACGATCTGTAAGTAGTGTGACTGAGGAATTACCTGACAGAATTGAAGCTGTTGACAGCTGTCATCCTCTCATCTGATCTTGGGTTGTGGCTGGTTATTCAGTATTTCTTGTAAGGGCGGCCCTACTTAGTATGGCAGGAAACCAGTATATGAGCCGCCGAGATAACACACAGAATTCATTGTGTCCCTGTCGTGGGATCTTAAACGAAAACAATAAACGACGACAATAAATAAAGACAATTAATAGTCGCGTTGGTGGCGAGGTTCCTGCGCGGCTGTGGAATATCTCTGCAGCATTATGAGACATTACATGCCACTCCGTCTCAGCTTGACGCATTTCAAGTCCAGCAGAGACACGTGGCGCGTCATACGAGATCTCGTGTAAAAACACACCTCTCCGGCGCAGCGCAACGCAAGTTTGTATCCAGGTGCGGGATGTGACGTCCCGCCGTGATGGATAGGCCGAGCTCCAATTAGCGGCGGGTAATCTCCCCGGGATATCCATCATGGCGCTGACGCGGCGCCGTCTCCGGGCCTGGGAGGCCTCCGCTTCCTACAGGTTTCCTCCTGGCCGTCAAAGTGATTACCTAACCAGACGGGAGGGCGGGCAGCGACAGCTTAAAACTGTATTTCCTGTTGGTACCGCGCTCCTTGTTAATCACGAAGCTAACAGCTTCACTTCCTATAGTTTCCCTTCTGGTTGCCATAGTGGTTACTTAACGTAATTGGAAAATGTTCGGCGCTCACTCAGATTATCTTCTTTGCCTTAATGTTATGCTACAAATTTTATAATGGACAATAACGTATTGTGTGCGTTTGGTATTACAAATAATTATACAAGGTGGACCCGAACTCCACAGGCAATATTTTGAATCTTGTTCAGGGATGTTTGCTTAGTATTTTGGTGTAAGACACGCGTGATATCTGGTGGCTCGTTACAGAGTAATCCCATTTCACTTGAGTTCTTACTCTCATTTATCCTTATATTTGCATTGAACTGAAAATATGAGGGCAGTTCAATATGTAAGGCGACATATGTTTTCCTGAAAGCGGGTTGGTACACTACTGGCCATTAAAATTGCTACACCATGAAGATGTTCTACAGTCGCGAAATTTAACCGACAAGAAGAAGATGCTGTGATATGCAAATCATTAGCTTTTCAGAGCATTCACACAAGGTTGGCGCCGGTGGCAAAACCTACAACGTGCTGACATGAGGAATGTTTCCCACTGATTTCCCAAACGCAAACAGCAGTTGACCAGCATTGCCTGGTGAAACGTTGCTGTGATGCCTCGTGTAAGCAGGAGCAATGCGTACCATCACGTTTCCGACTTCGATAAAGGTCGGATTGTAGCCTATCGCAGTTGCGGTTTATCGCATCGCGACGTTGCTGCTCGCGTTGGTCGAGATCCAATGACTGTTAGCAGAATATGGAATCGGTGGGTTCAGGAGGGTAATACGGAACGCCGTGCTGGATCCCAACGGCCTCGTATCACTAGCAGTCGAGATGGCAGGCATCGTATCCGCATGGCTGTAACGGATCGCGCAGCTACGTCTCGATCCCTGAGTCAACGTATGGGGACGTTAGCAAGACAACAAACATCTGCACGAACAGTTCGACGACGTTTGTACGGATTATCAGCTCGGAGACCATGGCTGCGGTTACCCTTTACGCTGCATCACAGACAGGAGCGCCTGCGATGGTGTACTCAACGGTCAACCTGGGTGCAGGAATGGCAAAACGCCATTTTTTCGGATAAATGCAGCTTCTGTTTAGAGCATCATGATTGTCGCATCCGTGTTTGGCGAAATCACGGTGAACGCACATTGGAAGCGTGTATTCGTCATCGCCATACTGGCGTATCACCCGGCGTGATGGTATGCGGTGCCATTGGTTACACGTCTAGTTCACCTCTTGTTCGCATTGGCGGCAATTTCAACAGTGGACGCTACATTTTAGATGTGTTACGACCCGTGGCTCTACCTCTCATTAGATCTCTGTGAAACACTACATTTCAGCAGGATAATGTACGACCGCATGTTGCGGGTCCTGTACGGGCCTTTCTGGATACAGAATGTTCGACTGCTGCCCTGGACAGCACATTCTCCATATCTCTCACCAAGTGAAAACGTCTGGTCAATGGTGGCCGAGCGACTGGCTCGTCACAATACGCCAGCCACTACTCTTGATGAACTGTGGTATCGTGTTGAAGCTGCATGGGCAGCTGTACCTGCAGACGCCATTCAAGCTCTGTTTGACTCAATGCACAGGCGTATCAAGGCCGTTATTACGGCCAGAGGTGGTTGTTCTGGGTACTGATTTCTCAGGATCTATGCACCCAAATTGAGCGTAAGTGTAATCACATGTCAGTTCTAGTATAATATATTTGTCTAATGAATACTCGTTTGTCATCTGCATTTCTTCTTAGTGTAGCAGTTTTAATGGCCAGTAGTGTATTATTCATGATTTCAATACGCCATATCATTACCCACTATCTTTTGCTAAAAAAACAGTTTTTCAACTAAATTTCCGTTCAATGCGACGGCTTTAATGCCACCTTACTGAGAGGGCCTGTATGTCCTTATGGGCCGACCGGAGTGGCCTTGCGGTTCTTGGCGCTTCAGTCTAGAACCGCGTGACCGTTACGGTCGCAGGTTTGAATCTTGCCTCGGGCATGCATGTGTGTGATGTCCTTAGGTTAGTTAGGTTTAAGTAGTTCTAAGTTCTAGGGGACTGATGACCACATATGTTTAGTCTCGTAGTGCTCAGAGCCATTTGAACAATTTGTCCTTATGGTACGACTCTACTGGTCGACGTGGGAGCCAAAGTCTTGCTGTATCAATAACCTCCATATCATACACGTACTGCTTCCTGCGGAATGCATCCTTCAGTGTACCAAACAAATGGAAATCAGAAGGCGCGAGATCCGGACTGTATAGTGGATGAGGAACAACTGCCCAATGACATTTTGAGAAATTGTTCTCAGGAGTGTAGATATGAGTGAGGCCTTACGTTGTCATGGAGAAGAAGAAGTTCTCTTGCATGAGTTGACCACATCGAATGAGACTATCCGCACGTTCCGACATTGCAAGAATGACAGGTGTGTGCGGCCGGCCGCCGCGCGGCGGATCGGACCATTTTCGCGACCTTCTTGCGATGATGACAGAAGCGTTGCTCAACGACTCAGCATGCTTTTGTTCGCTGCCAGATCTCCGTAGACATTCTACAAGTGCCTATGAATATCTGTGTTGCCCAAAGAACGCTCTCTGCTTGGAACGTACCTCCATCTCAGATGCCATTTTGAAGTCTACGTACAGCACCGCTACCTATCGCAACTTCATAAAGTTATAGGATCTTAAGCGGGAATATTCCACGAAGTGCCACAGTAAATTCCGCATTTTTTCAAACGAAACTGACAGAGAAAAAAAAGTGTTGCATTAATTACTGAACGCCCCTCGTATACGCACGACAGCTTGTCGATGTACATGCTGTGGCCCTTGTTCTGTTCACTCACACTTGTTGCTGTTGACAATACTAATAGCAAATGGTTCAAATGGATCTAAGCACTATGGGACTTAAAATCTCAGGTCGTAAGTCCTCTAGACTTAGAACTACTTAAACCTAACTAACCTAAGGACAACACACACATCCATGCCCCAAGCAGGATTTGAACCTGCGACCATAGCAGCAGCGCGGGTTCCGGACTGAAGTGCCTAGAACCGCTCGGCCACAGTGGCCAGCAGTAGTAATACCCACATTACTCTTCACCCTCAAGCGTGAGTTGATTACTGCCGCATTCTGTCTCGGAATTGTTTTCCCATCAGTGTTAGGCATACGTTAACTGTGATATACTGTGGCATAGACAGGTTTTATGATGAAGAGATGTCCGATTCGCTACTCGTGTATGATTTCACTGAATGCTGTGGAAGAGCAGCAGGACAGCACTACGGTAGCCGTTTCTGGAGCAGCAACTACCACTTGTCGTTGCATTACTCTGTGTTCCCTGTGTCCGCTTTGGTGTTCGCTTATCACAAGCTTTTGCAGAGCTATTTCACCGCAAGTAAGACAATTTGGTAAGAAAGCGAAAAAATCATATTTAACTTTCACTCCGTATGGAAATAACGGCGACCCCGTGTCTCTTATATCAAAATAATCGGAAAGTCTTCCTGAACAATATCCGAGATTTTTTGGTCGATTCCGGGTTCGCTCTGTTTCATGTGTATAGTATTTGATACAATATGCTCTATTTTGGAACATATGGCAAATACATTAATGTCTTCTGATTATTTCAGGCTTTGAATAGATTCTTCACGACGCTCCTGACGTATTAGATTTGTCAGTGTCAAGCCATCGGCGATTTTCTTCAGTGTTATAGACAGGAGATTAGATTTCAGTAGACTGTTACAAATTTTAGTTGGCTGAATTCAGCCATGGAGGCGTCACGAAGTCACGGAACTTCCATATGTTGCCAGAGATTATGTCAATGTCTGTAACTAAGAACGTTGGTAGCGATGCTGGTTTCGTCAGATGGTGGAAGACGTAGTAGATTTCTCTTTTGCGTTTCACTATCAAGTGCCCGTTTCCATGCACCACTAAGGGTGTAGCCACGGTCTCGGTTAAAGCTGTTGTTACACTTTACGATTTCAACGTCTTCTTAGATGGCAGAATCCCTGTAGGTGGAAGCGCGGGACAATATTTTCGTTTTATCAAACAAGTTGTTCAGTACCTGGCATTGCTTGGGTATGCATTTATTACAATCTTCTATTAATCCATTGCCCCCTTTTCTCCACTCTCTATCCATCTAGTCCTCTCCCCCTACCCCACTCACTGTCCAAATTCTCCTGCCCCTCTCTCCGTCAATCTGTCCCTTCCCCCTCTCTCTGTCCATCTGCTCCTTCACCCCCCCCCCCCATCAGTCTGCCATCTCCTCCTTCTCCCTCTCTCTCCACGTTATCACTCCCACCACAATAGGTGGTTGCTGGTTCTTACCTTCACAGTACTTCATTCCAGATAGTAAGTGGTGTATGTACTAAGTTTGGTTGAAGTCTATCCAGGGGCTTAGGAGAAGCCTTTTATCTGTTACTTTGCCCGCGTTCGCACGTGTCACACATAGTTAACATATTTCACACATGTTTGTGCAGATATTTCACCTGTATCTCTAAAGAATTTAGCCCTGCAGATGCGTCATCACGCAGCTCAATGTTTATGACGTCATATTGCAGTGCGGGAGTAGTAAATTGAAACGTCATGTGCCTGACAATGATACATTTTTCTCAGTAGATTCAACGACATAAGTGAATACTGTCTGCAAAATATGTTGCGAACACAGGTACTAGTAAAGAAGTAATAAATTTAAACGTCATGGACGATGCGGGAATTTTTCATGTGTCTTAGTATTTATGACGTCGTATTTCCTTCACTAAATGGCATACAATGATGTGGGTCTGCAGGTACATTTAGAGATATATGCTAATACTGTCTGCAAGATGTGCCGCAAATACAGTTAGTAGAAAGGGAGTAGTAAATTAAAACGTCGTAACTGACGCCGCAGTTTTACTGCATGAACAATGAAAGTGTAGTAAGCGATATTTTTTTTTTCATCTTTTTGTGGGGTTTGTGAGCGAGAACATGTTTCTTAAAACTTTGAAATTATGTGTAGAGTTTGTTGCAAGTCCCAAGTGCTCTTTATTGTCAAATACTGAATGACTAAAGTAAGTCATTTGCGCATCTTGGGCTACACAGCTTTTTCACCTCAGCCCACCCCTTTGACCTTCACACTGATTGTTTCAAGATAGTAAGTGATCTGTGCGCGAACTTCCGTTAGAAATTGGTCCATTGGTTTAGGAGGTGATGTGAATCAGTCATACATAGGTATACAAGGTGGGCAGTAAGAGCCTGTAGAGGTAGGAAGTGTGTTGAGGGTAGTTTGCGCTGAGAAATAATTGTTAAGAAAAAAATCGATATGTTGTGCAGTTTCTGAGTTAATTACAATTGAAGTTAGCCTAACAGGCAGGTGAACGCGAAAATTCGAGGGACTTGTCAGAGATGGTATCACCAAAGGTATTCCTCATTTGGTTTGTTAAAACCGAACAAGGGATCGATACAAAAATAAGACATGGGGAGGCAGTAAGGATCGAACTCGAGCCATAGGCTGAGTATTCACGCTGTCACCTACGCTACTATACGAGGGCTGTTCGGAAACTAAGGTCCGATAGGTCGCAAAATGGAAACTACAATGACAATCTGATGAAGCTTTGCACAGAATAACTGCTGGAGCTCATCCAGTATCATCCTGCAGGGATCTTCACTGCAGCCTCAGAATATTTATATATATTCACTTATGAAATTTGTTATTAACAATCCGAACGAATTCAAAAGTAATAGGAGTGTACATCGCTACAACACTAGAAGAAAGGATGATCTTCACTACTCAAGGTTAAATCTAACTTTGGCTCAGAAAGGGGTAAATTATGCTGCCACAGAAGTCTTTGGTCACTTACCTAATAGCATCAAAAGTCTGAAAGATAGCCATATAGCATTTAAAAGGAAATTAAGACTTTCTTAATGGCAATTCCTTCTACTCATTAAATGAATTTTTGGATACAGTAAGTGGGTAATTTACCCACCCTCACCCAAAAAAATTACAGATATTAAGTGTCATGTAATATTTTGTGTAATGTAATATCTTGGGTGGACACCTTTTATTAACCTGACACGTTCCACATCATTGCGAAGTATCGTATTCATGATCTATGGAACAAGTACTAATCTAATCTAATCCAAACAGATGTGTTGAACAATGTCTGTAATATGCACATCGGTTGCGCCACGTCGCTCTTTTTAGTTCTGAGCACACAGTGAGCAAGTAAAAATGCCTAAGACAATACTCTCTTCCGTCAAGTATGGGTGCCCGCTGCGAGGTTTCCCCTGCTTTCATGCACGCCACATAACATATCTGTCATGCCTTTCACTCTTCATGACAATTCTCGGCCGCAGACTGAAGGAGCAATGTGGACGCTCTTGTGACGATTTCGATGGGAAGCGTTTGATGATATGCCATACAGCCAGAATTTGACTACTTCAGATGTTCATCTCTGTTCACATGAACAGCATACAACATTTTGGCACAGAGCTGTAGACCAGCGTAAAGAAGTGTCGGAAAGCACTGGCAGCTCCCTTCTTTGACGAGGTATAGGAAAGTTGGTGCAACGCTACGACAAATTTCTTAAAAGACATCATAGTCGCCGCTGACTGTATCAAATATTTATTGTTATTATTGCTTTTTCGGCCTTATGGCCATTTTCAAGTAACACTGCAAAGTTAAATTCTGTAAGAATATTGAACTATCTGACATCAGTACATGTCTGACAGAATGTAACTTTGCAGTGTTACTTGAAAATGGCCATAAGGCCGAAATTGCAATAGTAACAATAAATATGTTATACAGTCAACGGCGACTATGATGTCTTTTAAGAAATATTATGTGACTGTGAATCCCAACCATAAGAAACTACGACAAATGTCAAAGTCGGAGTGACGACTATGTAGAAAAAGTAGCTGGAAGGTGCAGCTGACTGTTGCAAATAAAGCATTTTTTATTTTCACTGTGGTTTGCATTTCGGGACCGATCGGACCTGACTTTCCGAATAACCCTCGTAACAACTGATACTAATTGTATCTGGCGATCCTCTTGAATATGCACGCTCAAACGCCTGATTGGGAAACTTCAATGATAATCGACTCGGAAATTGTGCAACATATCTATATTTTTTTTTCTAGACAACTGTTTCTTAGCACAACCTACACTGCAACACCCTTACGAGCTTTTCAGACAGATTCTGACCACCCTGTATACGAGTACGTTGATCCATTTTTATAATATGTATGGATGCATCAATCTGGCCCTGAGAGTAAGCTTAAGGAACAGGCAGTGGAAGTTAGTTTTGTTCCTGCTGTTATCTTTATGATTGCTATAATTTTAAAATTGTGCCTGATTCTTCACAACCAACTTCATGATTTTCTCTATCACATTCCTGTCTTTCGCTCCGACCGTAGTGACGTTGTTCTTGCTCCACTGCCGTGCTGGCTGACATGTCCCCGTGCTCGTGTGTTGTGCAGTGGCGTGGTTCACACTGGACGCGTGCGCGCTTCCCCCGGAGCTGCGGCTGTCGGAGGACAACTGCACCGTCACCTGCGACGGCTACGAGCACCGCGTCGCGCTGGCTGGCGTCGGCTTCTCGCGCGGCGTCCACTACTGGGAGTTCACCGTCGACCGCTACGACTCCGACACAGACCCCAGCTTCGGCGTCGCCCGCATCGACGTCTGCAGGGACCAGATGCTCGGTGAGTCCCACTCATTTACTACTTCACTGAGTATCATGAAGTGTGTCCGCTGCTCGTGGTCGTGCGGTAGCGTTCTCACTTCCCACGCCATGGTTCCCGGGTTCGATTCCCGGTGGGGTCAGGGATTTTCTCTGCCTCGTGATGACTGGCTGTTGTGTGATGTCCTTAGGTTAGTTAGGTTTCAGTAGTTCTAAGTTCTAGGGCACTGATGACCATAGGTGTTAAGTCCCATAGTGCTCAGAGCCATTTGAACCATTTGAGCCATCATGAAGTGAGGAACCAAAACAACCAACTAGAAGAATACCATTCAGGTTTTCGTAAACATCGCGGCACATCTGCCATAACAGAGGTAACTGATGTCCTGAAGCTTGCCATGGATGTACGAGAGACCTCCTAGTCTTCAGCAAAGTTTTTGACATTATGTGCTTCCATATTTCACTTGCCAAACTTGTCAGCCCAGATTTCTCGCGTAGTGCAGTGCAACGGTTTCGCTTATACCCGACGTCTCGCCAGTAATGCCCCACGTCACAATGGAGGCAGGTAGTACCAGGCGTCCTCAAGATCCTATACTCCTCTCATTGTATGCAAATACCACATATACGCTGATGACCTCCAGCTATTTCTAAGTGCAAAAACAATAAACCTGAACACAGATATCGAGACTCTCAACACCAATCTGTGTGCACTATCAAAATAGGCACAGAATTTAGGGTTAAAGCTCAACCCGTACGAAACCCAAGCGGTACTCATTGGTCATTATAGGCCATGGTCTCCGAGATGATAGTCCATGCTGCTGTAAATGTCGTCGAACTGTTCGTGCAGATGGTTGTCTTGCAAACGTCCCCATCTGTTGACTCAGGGATCCAGATGTGGCTGCATGATCCGTTACAGCCATGCGGATAAGATGCCTGTCATGTCGACTGCTAGTGATACGAGGCCGTTGGGATGCGACACGGCGTTCCGTATTACCCTCCTGAACCTACCGATTCCATATTCTGCTACCAGTCATTTGATCTCGACCAACGCGAGCAGCAATGTCGCTATACGATAAACCGCAATCGCGATAGGCTACAATCCGATCTTTATCAAAGTCGGAAACGTGATGGTACGCATTTCTCCTCCTTACACGAAGCATCACAATAATGTTTCACCAGGCAACGCCGATCAACTGCTGTTTGTGTACGAGATACTTTCCTCATTTCAGCACGTTGTAGGTATCGCCACGGCGCCAACCTTGTGCGAATGCTCTGAAAAGCTATCACAGCATCTTCTTCCTGTTGGTTACATTTCGCGTCTGTAGCACGTCATCTTCGTGGTGTAGCAATTTTAATGGCCAGTAGTGCATAAAACACTTATGCAGTATTCCGTACAGTTGACTCTGAAGATGGCGCGACGATTCACAACCGAAATACCAAAAGAGGAGAAAGAGCGGCTTGCTTGCATTCCCAGAACTTCATGGATCAATAAATAACAATAGTGTACAAATTACTCTTTGAGTAAAACACATTCCAATACGCTCAAAACGGGTGTACCACTTCCCACGAGTATCAGTAATGATTAATGATGGTCTGGCAGCAATACGAGTAATACGAGTGACAATAACTCGAAGAATGAATAAGAAAATGGAAGTGTGGTTGGTCTACTACGAACAGTATAATAAACTTGTTATCGTAGCCAAACCAGACACGAATGTAACCCCACAATTTAAATAAAAATGTGATGTTTTGTCGCCAAAGGCTGCTGATATTATTTATTTAACAACCAGTTTCGGTCCGAGGATCTCATTCACTTCATAAGAAATTTACATCATACTGGGAGACATAAAATGAGTGGCATCAAAATAATAAAGTCCTTGAATTCGTAACGGTTGTTAAGCGGTAATATAAATTACACAGTCAGTCATAAAAATGTGCCATTCAGCGCACTGATTAACATTATATAAAGAGTCAGCATTAACGGTAGGTAGGCATTATACATACTGTAATACTAATTCATGGCTTATTATTTGATGCATTTGATCGTGAGGCCGAGCGAATGTCGTGAGTTCTGTATAGCTTCCAGCACGAAGTTGTAATAGCGAATAGGTAATTGAAGAGGAGCCTGGTGGAGGTAAAAGAAAGTAACCTGATGTTTCAGTATGAACCGACATGAATATAATTAATTCAACGAGTAACTCCAAAAAAAGTAAATACACTTGGCTTTTACGTTCCGTCGAAAAGTCCGTTCATTATTTCTGGAAACTCTTTGCATTATGGTTTTCAAAACCAGTGCACTCACGTAATGAAGTACAGACTCATATGGGACCCTTGACTTTGAAAGTTTTGTTAATCCATTTGTAGTCTATAGTTGTGATGTCCATAAAATCATTCTCCGCGAACGGCAAATGAGATGAGCGGCAGGTCGTTCACCCTTCATTGAATCCCAATTATGCTACCAGTAAAACAGTAATGTATAATGTATTGCCTATCAGCCAGGCGCAGCGTACAGCAGTGAACACAATAATTTGCCGTGACGCTTCAACGAGAGAGCTTTCTGAACAAATGTGGTATCGAATAATTTGTGGTTATTTTTGTAAAGGTCAATGCAGCCTCTGGCGTCAGAATACAACCGACACGCTACGACGAGAAATACGAAAAGCAGCGAGGCTAGATGGAATAAAGTATGAATATGTTCCGTCACAATGCGAGAAAAACATCTGTCAGCGCCCACGTGAAGCTGATAAACTTAATTTCAGTAACTAATACTAATCAATTAGTCATCCTCTCACACAGACAACACAACAACACTTCGTCAGGCTACTGCAGTGTCACAACTACTTGGCACTAATTGTGGCTGCAATATGAAACACTTAACACACTCACAAAGTGTTACGAATGCTGCAGGCTTTTAACGATCATTACCTGGAGTCAGCGGCCTATATATTCCAGGTTTAATATAGTTAGTCTTTTAGGTGCTCGTAACGTACAGATTCATGTAAGGTACCAATTAGTAACAATTAGATCGCTACACATGCGGCCCAAGGTGTCTTCTCGCAACTTCAGTTGCCCCGTGAACAAAGAAGTTTGACGACCACTGTCCATGACATTACCCCTATTACTGTGCAATAATTGTGATTACTTTAATTTTTCCCTCTAGTCGATAGTTTTTATCTTTGCTGACTGAGCTGAAAGTAAAAGAATGATTGTAGTCTATGTAAAACGATTTTCTAGAATGTGTGTTTTCTAATGCTTGATCTGAAAAATAAAAAATGACACGAATCAAATATATAAAAATTCCACAGCCTGGCGTTAGTAGTGCTCCTGAAGACAGGCCCGTTTTAAAAAGGCACATCACTGCATTTTTTTATTAATTTCAAGGAAACACTGTAACTATTAACTTTGAAGTATTAGTATGGCCGTCAGTAGATTATTTTCTTATTTCATTGTTTAGCTGCATTGGGTGCACCGAACAGCGTCTCTGAGATGTTTCGATTACTTACACTTATATTTTAAAGTCTTTTGGGTTTAAATTAAAATGTCATTGCTATACTGCTCTCCAAACGTAACTCACAGTTTTTAAATTTAAAATCAGAAAGATTCCTTATCTAAGTGGAAGTAGCAGACATGTAACTTACCATTTCCTTTTCCTTCACAGTCATGTGACAGTGATCCAAGCAATTAGTCCGCGTCATACGTAAATGATAGGGTCAAGTAACCTTGCAGTTACAATTCTTTGTACGCTAGGGGCCACTGCATTCGCGTAACGTGACCCTGCTATGTAGGTAGTCCAGCTTTTGTTTGACTCATGACCCATATTACTGCTCGGTATCCGGTGACAGGATTCGAAAGTTTTCGTGACGCTTGCCACCGTACTTGCACATCTGTGCCAACTGCCACTGCGCTAGCCATTACGTGGTGAACTGTTTGACCTTGAGCTGTGACATTAATTTACTTTCATTTCGTATTCACAGTTACAAATAAATAAAACATGCGAATATGGACGTCACTATATCTCCCTTTCACGGAACTTCGTTACTTCCTTGCCTAATTTCTATCACATCAAGTGGTCAGATTTTAGCAGTAGCTGCAAATGTTATCAGCACTGCGGGAGATTTCCCTCGCAACATTCCACTGAACAAGCTACAGTGATACTGGCTTATGGCGGAAAAACTAGGACCGTAATACTGAATTTACGTGATTTCGCCTAATTCAACAGTGTACTTAACCATGGTCTCAACTTTCTGTTTTTCAGATGAAAATAATGTTAGAAATGCTCCAAAAACTGAGTGTTTTAAGGCATAATTTGTAGGTGTCCCGTATCAGGGAAAGGATTGGTAGCGCTTTTGGACTGTTACCGAAGCGAAATAGGAATTTCAGAATTGTATGTTTATATATACCAAACTACAGAATGATTTGTGGCCTTTCGCTCCGTGCCCGCAGGCACTGTGGGCGTGGTAATTATGTCCCTGTAATTAAATGAGCAATTAAACATTTTCCGTTTGTTTACGACTCGTTAATTACACTACATATAAAATCACATTTTCATTGTACAGTCTTTTTCTCCAAGGTGTCTGTCTTCTGGAGCATTATTCTCATTTCCAATGCATTTAGGAGGTCGCTAGAAACAGAAAACTTTCTGATGTATTTCAGTGGTAGTCCTCTAACCTTAATATTGAATGGATGGTACCAAAGTTACATTTATTGTTATGTGAGATTAGCATTATCAAACTAATGAAATTATTTAATAACGCTCCACTATTCCAATATACAAATAAAAAACTTAACGTGAAATGTCACTTCAGTTGAACTGCACAAAGAACTCAACGTCAGTCAAGCTAAGTACTGCAATTCTTTCCTTGCAATAAGTACTACGAAACAGTTTGAAACTTCCGCAGACTATTCGCCGTTTAATTGTAAGTGACCCTATGGAACAGTCACCAGGTGTTGTTACGCCACTTTAAGTACGCCCAACTGAAATATTGATATACTCATGGGCGTCCACAGAAAGTGTTTCAGCGGGACAGGAGAGGGAGGCATGGCAGGGGGAGGGGTCAAGGGGCAAGGCTGTAAAACGAGAATTTTTCATATAAATGAGTTGGTCAGTTTCGAGATATGACATGCCATAAGAACTAAAATGTATTTTAGCAAATGTGCTTTTTTCCTTTGAACACTCGAGCGATGTTTATTCTTCTTAACGATTCACAGTACCAGACCGTCCACCGTGTCCAATAGCAAAGTCTGACTTGCACAATGTTCCTGCACATTCTACAGTTTCTCGTCTGCTAATGGGAAATGGAAGTGAAGTCCCATGCTTCTTGACAGAACGTAGGGGAACGATGCAGCAGATCCGCACCGCCGTACTAGGCAAGGTCCTAGTGGAGGTGGTTTACCGTTGCCTTCCTCCAACCGTAATGGGGATGAATGATGATGATGAAGACGACACAACACCCAGTCATCTCGGGGCAGGTGAAAATCCCTCACCCCGCAGGGTATCGAATCCGGCACCCCGTTCTCGGGAAGCGAGAACGCTACTCCGAGACAATGAGCTGCGGACCCACTTCTAATAGTAAAAGTAATTTCAATAATGAAACAGTGAATGTAAATCGGGGCTACCAACAATGAAATATATTAACACGAATGCGGATTAGTGACATCGTGCACTGTGATCCATAAAAATTCCATCGCTGTTTGAGAACATAAAGTCCACGAATAGCTACCTATGTTCTCCAAGTAGCAGAACATAACCATTTCCAGTCAATGACCGGTTCAGTTCGACCAGAGGACCCAGTCTATTCCATGTAAACATTGCCCACACCATTATGAAGCCACCACCAGTGACTTGTGGACAACTTGGGTACATGACTTCGTGGGGCCTGCATTACACTCGAATCCTACCATTAGGTCTTATCAACTGAAATCGGTTTTCATCTGATCATGTCACGGTTTTACAGTCGTACGTGCAAAATGCCATGGCCGCTACATGTGCAGTCAGTTGGGGAAGTGGGGTTAGAGCGGCAGTGGTGGGGGTTGCTCAGAACGCTGGAGGGTAAATGCCGTTCTAAACTGAAGCCAACACTCACATTTTTCGTAAATATTAAGTAGGGCCCCTCCATGCCCACACTTGCATGGTGACCATTCAGAAAGATGTCACCTCTTCTTTGGTTAGCACCACAAAAGAATTCCGCCGAAAATGCAGCGATTTATTTTCGCCTGGTTTGTTAACGAATTGAAACTTTCTGAGACGAGTCACGAGTGGGGATTTTTGAGTAAAACCTACACCTTCCTCTTGTTGCCATATTAAAATTTGCTTCTTTGCTAAAATACAGCGGAGTTTACACAGTCTCACCTTCTATCACGTTGTGCAGACGCAACTGTGAGAGAATTCTGAAACGATAGTTTATTAACTTTATTAAGTGAGGAACTGAGGAAAAGTAAGGTCGGAATCTTATGGAAAGGCACATACTAGATATGAAACAAACGTGTATTGACTTCACTAATGTTGTTCCAAAGCCGACTGCATTTCTCGTTTCACCTGTTATCGATGGCCCTTAAAAACAATATTTTTTCGTCGGAAAATTCTCCAGTTAGTGGAATAACACGGTATATAATGAAGTTTTACATAATAACCGTATGGTAGAATATTTTCTCTTTGCGTGATATCATTTGCTAAAATCTTATTTCGATATCTCGAACCGTTTATGAAATATGAGGAATTTCACTCTGTCTTTATCGTTAGAGTGGTGCGATCGCAAATGAGTGCGCTATGTCAGATCAATTTTCTCAAGACTGGTGACATATAGAGACCTCCAACCAACTCTAAAGAAAAAATTCAGTATGTTAGCTAAGTTTCATTCACAGCAACATGTTATACAATATGCACCCATTTTTCATTGCAGTTTTTTTCAATTTTCTGTAAATTTTTTTGACAAAGACTGAAGGGCATGCGCGTCGATTCTGCCATCGCTGACCGGCCGAAAGGTGAAAGCGCTTGGCGGTTTCCCCTTCTGAACACGCGAATGAACTCGCTCAGGTCTTTGGATGACAACTGGAAACTGTATATCGGCCACCCTATCCTGCTCGACCTAACAAATGACAGCTCCACCAAAGCACCGCCCTTTCATACCTTGTGTACACGATACTACCACCATGTTTATATGTGCATACTATCCAGTGGCTTTTGTCCCCTCAGTGTATGTGCACAGTGCGCAGAATATTGATAATCTAACGTCAAGTAGCATAAAATACTTTAACCAAGCGGAATCGCAAAAAAGTGGGACACTTAAGCGTCCCAAAAAACGCTTTTGGGACAACGAGACACTTCCGAAGAAAAAAAGGGGCTGTCCTGGGAAAATTGGAACAAATGGACACCATATTTTAAGAAATGTATGATTAATTATAAAAGTCCCTAAGTTGACCTAAATTGTCCTACTCCTTACATTATAAATTGTTTATATGAAATTAAATTAATTAATAAGTTATATCTGATTATTACACTCCTGATCTCTAATGCACACTGGTATCAGCAGACTTAAAAGCTGCATCGAGAGTGTCAGAGCTGAAATGCTTCAATCATCTGCATTCTGTGTCACTGCTTCCCTGCCAGCAAATATTCCTAAGCTACATTATCAAATCCTCTGTAATATCAAATACATAATAATGTAACAATCATTACTGGTACCTAGTAACGGTTTGTTGTACGTGTTTTGCAGGTAAGGACGACAAGGGGTGGAGCATGTATATCGACCGTCAGCGGTCGTGGTTCATGCACGACAGCGTTCACGAACAGAGGTGCGAGGGTGGGATTCAAGTTGGCTCCACCGTGGGTGTGCTGCTAGACCTGGAGCGGCACACCCTCAGCTTCTACGTCAATGAGGAACCACAGGTACGTACTGGGGCTCTCAGCTCTGAGTGTGAGGCACACTAGCAAATTTTGTTGACCTCAAAGTGGAATTTCCAGAGTTTCAATATACCGTTGGTAAACCGAGCGAGGTGGCGCAGTGGTTAGCGCACTGGACTCGCATTCGGGAGGACGACGGTTCAATCCCGTCTCCAGCCATCCTGATTTAGGTTTTCCGTGATTTCCCTAAATCGTTTCAGGCAAATGCCGGGATGGTTCCTTTGAAAGGGCACGGCCGATTTCCTTCCCAATCCTTCCCTAATCCGAGCTTGCGCTCCGTCTTTAATGACCTTGTTGTCGACGGGACGTTAAACACTAACCACCCCCACCACCATTGGTAAATGATTATCAGTTTTGGGGAAGGTTACTGTATAAATTAATTCACTCACTTCCTTGCTTAACATCTACATCTACACACATACTCCGCAAGCCACCTGACGGTGTATGGCGGAGGGTACTTTGAGTACCTCTATCCGTTCGCCCTTCTATTCCAGTCTCGTATTGTTCTTGGAAAGAAACGTTGTCGATATATCTCTGTGTGGGCTCTAATCTCTCTGATTTTATCATCATGGTCTCTTCGCGAGATATACTTAGGAGGGAGCAATATACCGCTTGACTCCTCGGAGAAGGTATGTTCTGGAAACTTCAACAAAAGCCAGTACCGAGCTACTGAACGTTTCTCTTGTAGGATCTTCCACTGGAGTTTATCTATCATCTCCGTAACGCTTTCACGGTTACTAAATGATCCTGTAACGAAGCGCACTGCTCTCCGTTGGATCTTTTCTATCTCTTCTATCAACCCTATCTGGTACGGATACCACACAAGTGAGCAATATTCAAACAATGGGCGAACAAGTGTACTGTAACCTACTTCCTTTGTTTTAGAATTACATTTCCTTAGAATTCTTCCAATGAATCTCAGTCTGGCATCGCTTTACCGACGATTAATTTTATATGGTCATTCCATTTAAAATCACTTCTATTGCCTGCTCCCAGATAATTTATGGAATTAACTGCTTCCAGCTGATGACCTGCTATATTGCAGCTAAATGATAAAAGATCTTTCTTTCTATGTATTCGCAGCACATTACACTTGTCTACATTGAGATTCAATTGCCATTCCCTGCACCATGCGTCAACTCGCTGCAGATCCTCCTGCATTTCGGTACAATTTTCCATTATTGCAACCTCTCGATACACTACAGCATCATCCCCAAAAAGCCTCAATAAACTTCCGATGTTATCCACAAGGTCATTTATATGTATTATTAATGGCAACAGTCCTTCGACACTCCCCTGCAGCACACCTTAAATCACTCTTACTTCGGAAGACTTCTCTCCAATGAGAATGACATGCTGCGTCCTGTTATCTAGGAACTCTTCTATGCAGTCACACAATTGGTCTGATAGTCCATATGCTCTTACTTTGTTCATTAAACGACTGTGGAGAATTGTATCGAACGCCTTGGGGAAGTCAAGAAACACGGCATCTGCCTGGGAACCCATGTCTATGGCCCTCTGAGTCTCGTGGACGAATAGCGGGAGCTGGGTTTTATACGATCGTCTTTTTCGAAACCCATGCTGATTCCTAAAGAGTAGATTTCTAAAACTGACAACATTCATGAACAAAGTTGGTAAATTGGTAAATCGTGACGCCCAGACAGAGCTTTGGTTTATTACTTATTTTTTCATTCACAGAATGTTTTACAATGACATTAGACACGTCGTTTTAGTACAGCATTAAAACATAGCTGTCAGTTACCAAAATATGCAACTGCTTGGTTACTTATCATTCTGGATTATTCTGATAGGTTCATGCCACTCACCAACTCTACGTTTACTATTATATTTTAGCCAGCATGTGCCTGTTTTTGATGATACGAAAGTATTAAGACCAGTTTGCTGTTGTGTTGCAGGGGCCCATAGCGTTCCATGGCCTCTATGGTGTCTTCTACCCAGCCGTGAGCCTCAACCGTGGAGTGGCAGTCACCCTCCACACGGCCCTGGATCCACCATCTGACTCGGATGAGAGCTGAGGACAGCTGTTCCCGGGTCTCCCGGAGGCACCAGTAGCAGAGGTGGCCAGCAGTGCAGTTCTTTCTCCTGACGACACCGAAGTGCCGGAACGCCACCCATCCACTGACACTGACCTCTGAACAGTGGTTCCTTTCTAGATTATAACAGACACTCTCCGATGATGCGACATGTTTCACTTCCTCACTACCGAGAGCATTCCAGATATCACTGTAGACTCTTTAGATCCAAGCAAATTGCTTGGTTCCATTTTAGATGCTTCGAGATTTCATATTCCAACCCATTTTTATTTCATAATCTTATGACGAGTCGACATATCAACAAAGACATGTTCCACTATTACATTCTTCAAAGAACATTCAGTCAAGCAGACATTAATCCTATTTTTCTTTACCCTTATGTAGATTCATGAAAGACATGTGAATGATTAAACGAATGGATAAGATAAAACATTATGTGCACAGGATTAATATGTGTACACACACTTTTTCCTGCCCAAAGTTATCATCACATTGAATGTTATAAACATTCAGAAATGACTACATGACTGACAGAGCAATGATGTTTGTAGATACACACTGAGATACTGTTGAGCATTTCCACAATAAATATTGTCTATTTTAGCAACCAGGTTCTGTAGCAATGAAAACAGGTAACTAATGATAACAGAACCTTGCTGGTCTGAGACTATGAAGGACTACCACACAAGTTCTCTGAATGAAGTGGAGATGAAGGTTACATAAACGAGGAAATTATATTCATCCACATAGAAAGAGATGGACCTTAATGAAGGATCTCCCACTGCCCCTTATCCTGCCCTTTCTTCCTGTCTTTAGGAGGGAAATACAGTCTAGTAAACAAGTGGGTGATACATTCTATGAAAGGTAGTTGAGAAAAATTAGCTCAGAACTGGGGCCTGATAATTAGATTTTCCTGTTATAAAATTACCTACACTTTGTAATTATTGTAATAGAATTTATGGATGTTGCACTATCGTCCAAAAGAAATAATATCCAGATGCCATAATTATGTTATTGTATGTAAATATTTATCAAATGGTACTTAAAACAGATACATAATTTTCATTATATCTAAAATCCACACCTGTCATAAGTTATTGGTAGTGATAAACAAAGCAATCGTATTGATGTATTTGTCATAGTTCCAATGTGTGGATTATTTGATTTGTATTTACTAGTGGGTGAAATATGTAGTTTATTTTATGGGAGAAAATAGACTTGAAATTAACTTTTTCAAGTGTGATATTTGTTTATGAAAGAAGACACAAACTTTCTTAAAATTAAAAGTAATTTTTTAAAGTATATCAGCTCAGAATTTTTTTTTTAGGGAACATAATGGTCCGACATGCTTCAAAGATTGAATTTGGGGATTGGGTATCACCTACTGCTATATACTAAAATGGTTCATTGTCAGGCATACTTTAAACCCCTTTTTGCTATTTGTATTTCAAGGCAACATGAAGCAATGACTGCTGTTAGATAATACATAAATGTGATGACTGATTTATTTGACTGAATTCAATTTAAATTTTTAAATTCATAATCAAAAGCTACATAGACTCTTGATGTTATGAATAACTTATATGCTCACTAAAGCCATCACCAAAGACTGATATTCAGAAGAAAGCTAAAACTGCCTAGACTAAGAAAATGCTAACACCACTGGTTTTATAAGTTTTATGACTAGTAATAAAATACCATCCACTTCAAAACTTCCAGAAATTGTCCTTAAATGTTTTAAAGAAGTATAAGTGTCATTTATATTTGGTGGATTTTTTATTCTAAAAAAACTTCTATTTGGTATTGTCACTGCCAGAAAAATAGTTTTTAAAATGATCAATATGATGAAAATTAATGTACATCATAGCTGTATATAGAACTGCATTATAGCCTATACAGATGCAACTGCATTGCTGTGGCTATTAAAAGTTTTTGATACTTTTATTCTATTGAATTTGAATTGTATTTGGTGTTAAGGGATGAGTTATTATCCCATTTTCCATGATACTTTAAGATGAATTGCATTACTCACAATGAGATTCACAGAGGTAGAATAAAACTGGAAACTTTTATGAGATTCAGATATGTTTGTAAGGTGAAATTTTGTCGATACACAGAAATTTACAATTCTGCCATTGCAAAGTTCATGACTAACTCTTGGATGTGCTAGTATAAAGTTATATTAGATGTATCCATGTCTTTAGAAAACAGTTTGTCTGTACAGTAAAATGTAACTATGTGCTTGATATACCTGCAGAACATGCTGCCAAAGATTATTCCTTCACAAATTAACTTATAATATTTTTCTCCCACTGAATAAACTATAATGTAATTTAGCGACTACCACACAATCTGTTCACACTTCATTGTTTAGTATATATATCTGTTTGAACAACATGTTTCCACAGTAAATTTAGTGAATGTTTCTTGTTATAATTGCAGTTCTTGTCTGTTACAGTGAATCAGTTAATATTAATTTTATGTGGTACATAACCTGCCATGATATACATTCTTTTACATAGTCTTCAGTCTATAGAGTTGAAGAAACAGTGGTCCTCGTGTTTAACTTACTTGAAGTGTTACTAATATTTTATAAGCACAAAATTTGTATCCCTTGTAAATTTGTATATTGAAAGTTATTGCTAATAAAATAGTTAAAATGCAACTGAATATTGTTTTGCAAGTCCCAGAAATCATGTAAGTTGTAAATTTCAAATATTTGTAAAAATGTTCACTTCTATTTATATATTTCATGAACGAGGTGTGGAGGATAATGGAAAATAAACTATTCCACACCATTGCTAAATAGTGTAACTATTTACTTCAGATGGTCCTAAACAAATATAGTGACAGGTACTCTGAAAATATAAACTTCATAATGTGAGTGGGTTACCTCAGTATGGTCTAGATAATGTTAACACGTACAAATACAGAATCATATTTTATTATATGATCACCTTTGATTAAGTGTATTATTATAATATGTATAATTTGGGTATTCATCCTGTTGCCTCATCCAGAAATATGATTAGCTGATTGATTTACCTTTCACAAAGAGATTACCCTGATACAAATTTGTTGATGAATAGAGACCAACATTCATTCTAGATTGCAGCAGGTAAATTAGGTAGAATGATTCTTTCAGCAAGATGTGGGTGACACTCTTCTACCAATGAGACAACAGCTGGTTCTACAGGTCTAGTGACCCTAGGTGGGATACTAGATCTTTCTTATCAGAACTAGAGAGAAGAAATGTAGGTAGCTGAGAACTTCTGTGCTGCAGGAAGTTTCATATTTAAGCATAATCCATGCCCATTCTTCAAAATTCATAGGAACTAAATAATATGCATATTTTACAACAGAATCTACTATAAGGAAATGAAGTAAATATTATCTTTGTGTCTATTCATTACAGAAAATATTCTACTACACTCATATTTCTCAAAGTGTTTATGAAGATGGTGTTTGAGATGACTTTCATTCTGCAAACTGTTAGTCAAGTAAACACATTATAATTATTTGTGGTAGTGAGTTAGAAAGTTTCTGTGTCAGTGTCATTATACAGACTTATGTTACACTGTATCTAAGGTCCTTCATCACTTTGTTCCTGCAGAAATCTGTGGAAATCTGCATACTTACATTAATAGAGTATGAGATCACTGCAAGCACTGAAAAAGTATATTTTATTAGGTTTATTCAGTTTCATACATATTTATTATTTGGATCTTTTTTTGGTTTGCAGTCAATTTTTACATGATAACTTAAGAAGGTATTAAGAGGCCCTGGTTGTATATAATTATGTATCAGAAGATAGGCAGATGAGTTTAACATAGAAGATCTAGAAATTTTAAAAGTTTTGATTGATAAAAGAGCATGTGCCTGATCTGAAACTCTAAAAGTGAATTTTTTCAGAGTCTTTTGATGACACAAGGAGACAGTAGAAGTACCACAGTATGGTACTGCTCCAGGTGATTTTTTGTAGCAAGTGTTTGCAATAAATAAGGCCACCATCTCTTTTAGTGTTAATGTAGACAAAACGGGAAAGTGTGATTGTTTCCATGACTGACATATATGAAACTAATCTGTTGGTATTAGTGATGTTATCTCCTTATCTGGAGACTCATACAACTAAGTGAGTCCAATATTATTAGGTATGAATCTTAATGACAGGGACAAATAGAGCATGGCTGCATGCTCATTTAAATATATGAGTTGATAAGTCACAAATATTCATTAATAATTCATTCATAATAATTAAATTATGATATAATACTTACTTTACAGTCTGTATTTTCTTCCCTCTGAACTGATTGCTAGTTCTGTGTTGCACAAAGAATGGTGCACCTGCATGGGCACTTCCTTGTGATAGTTCTTGAAATGTATAAGCAAGGCAATATAGTTCTCTCAACTCCCATTTGGTCTTTTGTGACATCACACAAAGCTCATGTGAAACACTGGTTGGATTCAGCATGTTTTCTCTTCTGCTACCTCCAAATGCAGCAAGAAGTAGTGAGTTTAGTGACAGATGATTGAATCATGCTTAATGTGTCTGAATTATAGTTTTTCCAGCCATTTCACTAACTGTGTGATTATAATAGCCAGGTTACAATAAGTGTTTAAAATGGATGTGCTTCAATGGATTTGGCTGTTATTTCTAATCCTTTGAAGTGGTTTTCATAAGCACCTTTAATAAATCTTTGCACTCATACATTAAGTGCTGTAAAGTGATACAATGGGTTAAAAAATATGGTGCAAGGCTGAAATCATATGTGATACTCCAACGAAGAGGAGAAAGGGAAACTTCACAGAAACATGTGTGAAGGATGACTACAAAAGGATTTACTTTGAGATATTAGATACTAGAATCATGCAGTTAAATGTCAGATTTGATTTGCTGTGTGACTGAAAGCTTATTAAAATGTTTGACTCAAAGAAGATGTCAGTTCTTCCAGAGGCGTTTCCTGAGAAGGTCTTGGAAGACTTAAAGAGAATATAGGGTCCATAGGAAGCTTTTAGATATTTTTAGATAAGAGTTTGAAGTGAGTGCTATGACCACTTCACAACAATTGGAGCCATGTGTGTGAAGAGAATTCAGAGTTTCATGTATAAAAATGAACTTCACACTAGACTTCCAGAACTCTATAAGGTCTGTGAACTTATTTTAACCATACTGGTAACTTCACCATCAGTAGAATGACCACCTTCCACAATGAAAAGAATTAAGACATGCTTTAGGAATGTACAAGTACATAGTCATCTGGTTCCACTCTCAGTCATGTACAAAGAATTAGTTGGTGCAGGTGAAAGTTTGAAACTCCAAATGAGTTTCAAACTTACTGCAGCGTTACTGAAAAATTCTGCAAAGGGGGACTGCAGTGTGGAGCACCACTACAGAGAAAACCATGGTGAGTGTGCAATTAAGACATACATGCAACTGATAAGATGGATATTGCCTGCCTTACCAACACATCCAGGATAGGCCACTGGTTAGTGAGAGTATCCAAGATAGATGATCTTCTCAACTGAGCATGTACTCAAGCATCACAGGTATACAGTGTAGGTATGAAATGACACAAGGAATTCACTTCAGTGATTTGTAAGAACTGCTTCAGAGCAGGCTTGTGCTTGCCCTAATTCAAACTCATTGTCTGTCTTTGAACCATTTGTGTTTCCACTGGCAAGTTTCTTAATGTCTCAAAGTAAGATTGAAATGAGTCAAGGGTAGTTCTCCTGCAAATTGCTTAGATATTTTAGTTCAGCAGACTCCATGAAAGTACCAAGCATCTTGACAATACTAACAAAATACGGTCATCTCATGGGTCAACCGAAGCGTCCGATCCTACCCGTCGGCTTTGACCCGTGACGTAAGGCTGTTGTGGTGTGTGACGTCACGACGGCACGGAATTTAATTTGAGAGAGTGGCGTGTTTGTAGGTGTCGTTTTGATGCGATCGGTGGTGCTCTCTGGTGGAGTATTAGGTGATGTTTTTGGTTTAGTTTGCGAGTGTGGCGTCGTGTGTGAATTTTGGTAAATTGCTTTTGTTATGTCTTTGGTACGTATGGATATGACTGACAGGGTCAACAGTTTTCGGTTGTCGGCTATAATGGGGGACAGTACCTGTCTGTAATAAAATTCCTTCAACTATTCGGATTTTTGGATGAAGTCGTGAAGTGTTGAGTATGTCGTGCAGAAATGAGGCTTACTTAAAGTTCCGGCATCTCGGACCAGGGACGGCTGTATGTGGAGATGTCGTAAGAATAACAGGTCAAGGGAAGTGTTCGATCCCAATTTATGGGGTCGGGAGCTGCTGTTGAGCTATATAGATCAAGGGAAGTGTCCGAATCCAGATGATATTGTGTTTAGTGGTATTTGGTGAGTTTTGTGATACGGTATTTTTCGTCGTTTTGCGTGGTTTCGTATGGCGGTGGGTGTCTAAATTTGTTTATATTTAGTTTGTTCCCATCCAAAAAACCCTATTTCGTCCTCATAATGTGTATGTAACGACTTTGTATGCGCCATATTGGAATCGTGGTTTATGGTCGTTTCCGCCATATTTGTAACGTCATGGGTCAAAGTAGACGGGCGGGATCGGACGCTTCCGTATTTACCATCTCATTTACGGATGAGTTTCACTTTCCAATTATCAAATTATCCCTTCTTACACAAGATTCGGCCCAATAATCGTTCCTGCATGAACGTAGTTCTAGGCAATTAAGACATATAGTGCAGAACTGTCCAGTGATTTACTTCATTCGCAGTAACATGTTTACCCACTATTTATGGCGTAGTGCACCAAACAGAAAGCCAGGTAGCCAAAGTTCCATGGTCTCAGTTAAAAGTAAACCGCGTTTAAACTGTCTGCATGGTGCACGAACGTCAGTCGCCAGTCAGCAAAACGTCTTAAGCCAACCGTATATTTGACGCAGTTAACTCTATACTCTGGAATGTAAAGCGACCTGGAGATGCAAAGATGTTAGTAGAGATATGAATTTTCACACAAACGCCTATATGCATTAGTTTTCTAGACGATCGCTGGTGAGTAATGTCATCATCACGTGCTACCACTTCTGCCAACCTCCCTACTACTCAGTTCGTTTTTGCTGGACGAAATAGAAAACAAAAGAACAACACAAAATATTTAAAAGTTTGAAATAGATATGCTTGTCGTGTTGGTTAGTGTAAATGCAATAGTTCCTGAAAATAGAATGACTGATGGCTGCAGTATAAAAGAGGAAGTATACAGTGTCTCGTTTCAGAATTATTTTTTCGTTTTTTTTCTACACAGTTCGAATGCTTACGTTATTGAAACAATATAAAATTCACGAAATGTATGCTAATTAACATACCTGTCACTTATATCAAAAATGCATGTCTTTTAGTTTATAACTGTATGTTGCAAACAAAAATCCTTATTACTGATCTCTTATAAAATATTGCGAATCCAGTTTGTATAATTTAAAAAAAAATACGAAATAAAAATTTTACATTTGTTTGTATTTTACATGTCACGTAAATGTTTATAGAACTGTTTAAAAATTTGAATCAAGCACTAGGCGAACCCAGACCCTCCACACAGCTAGCAAGCAAGCTGCCACAGTACCATCCTCCTTGCGGAGTGCAACAATATGGATTAAAAGCTAATTGTATCAAAGTCGGCTACCTTATTTTAGTACATTAAACGTGGTCGAAAATCACAGAAAGCGATTTTCTTGAGAATTTTTGAGGGTTGCAACGAACTGCCAGGGGAGATGTATATTCCAAAATTCGATTTTTGCGTGGGCCCCTTGCTAAAGAAAAACAGGCAATACGTGGAAGCACAATTTAGTTTTACTCCTGGTAAGCGTGATTCAGAATTTAATAAACTTTCTGGGTTCGTATTACATAAAGGGTTAGGGATATGAAACCATGAGTGTCTCAGTACATTGAAACACGTTCCTATCTTAAAACCGTGTGCTTATAAAACCCCGGTCATCTCTAGAAAACCAGGCGTGAGCAATAGTCAAATTTAACCGCCGTGAACTCCCTCACTTACGTTTGATCTGGGTCGGCGCACCATAGTTTTTTGTTGAACGTGATTAAATGCCGACTTTGACACAAGCACTCGGCTGTTAGTGTGAGTTTACCACGAATAGTGGCTCATAATTTCCTTAGAGTTGCGAAGCGATGGTATCGAGAACAGCTCACTAGGCGAAATACTCGTTACCTCTTCTTAAGAGAGCATACTGCGAAGTTAGGTGTGCCGTAGACGGTACAAAACTGGTGTCACTTAGTCACATGACCCTCCACCGCTGACTAGTCATGTGTGTCTTGAGTCAGCCGGTTGTATGGACTCAATACAGTCAGATAGTTCAATGCGGAGACGCGACAGAATGGAAGAGGGATCTATCGTGTTTGGAAATTCCCGTGATCACACTGTGAATGAAGTTGTCCAATTTTTGTTGCGTCAACAAATCGTGTCTACATCCCCCCCCCCCCCCCCCAATGGTGTACCACTTGTACCTATGTAATACAGCGTAGCAACATACATAAGGTAATCAAAAGAAATATGTAATGAGACGAACAGAAGTGATACTTTTATTCAAAGACAAGAAACAAACTGATGTCCCCTGGACATTAGAAAAAGGCGGACCATGCTTCGCAATAGGGTAATCACCACAGACGGCAACGATGCTATGCAACATGTTCCCCTGCTGGCCACAATGTTGATAAAGGGATCTTGCGGAAGAGCGTTCCATTCTTCCATCAACACGGTTAATAACTGTCGGAAGGTAGTTGGAGCATGTGGACGTGCTGCAATATAGCTCCAAATTATCCCATACGTGCTCAATGCCATCTAAATCTGAGGAAAGGACAGGCCAATCATAATGGTTCAAATGGCTCTAAGCAGTATGGGACGTAACACCTGAGGTTACCAGTCCCCTAGACTTAGAACTACTTAAACCTAACTAACCTAAGAACATCACACACATCCATGGCCGAGGCAGGATTCTAACCTGCGAATGTAGCAGCAGTGCGGTTCCGGACTGAAGTGCCTAGAACCGCTCGGCCACAACGACCGACACAGGCCAATCCATTCGCCGAATATCCTCTTCTTTCAAGAGCTCCTCCACCTGCGAAATTAGATGCAGTAGTGCATTTTCATCCGTGAAAGTGATGTCAGGGCAGAAAGAACGCCGGATAAGACACACATGGGGAAGGAGTTCAGTTTCACGATCACGTTGACCGGTAAGTGGATTGTGTTCAAAGATCAGGGGTCAGCACGCCCATGCAACGTTTCGCCAATGCATTTCAAAACACCTGGACCACCAAACACCAAAACAGTTACGATAGACCTTCGTATGGTGATAACTGGGAACACATAATGCAGCCAGGAACTTTGTCAAACAGTTGGTGTATGACCAGACGTTTCTTGAATTCAAAGAAATAGCACTGATGGAAGTTGAGAGATTCAAACCAGATAAATTAATAAGTGATGGAGCAGACGCCCCTCCCCCCCCCTCCTCATGGTTCGCAATACAGATCAGGACGTAGTTGTAGAAGCAACGTAGCAAGCATGCCATATATAAAAGAACTTCAAATATTCAGGTTTGGCAGTGGTTTACAGAAGTTCGAAATATAGCGCAGACGTAAATTCGAGATGCTTTTAATGGTCTCCAAAGTGAAACTCTGTCACGAAATCTGGCAGAAAATCCGAAGAGATTCTGGTTGTCCATATATTTCACCAGTGGCAACAGACTCTTATCGCTGATATCGTTTGCAGTAAGATTTTTAGAACATATACTGTGTTCCAACATTATGAAATATCTCAAAGAAGACGATCTGTTTACGTACAGTAAGCATGGATGCAGAAAAAGTCGTTCTTGTGAAACACAGTTGACCCTTTACACACACGAACTAATGAGTACTATCGACAGGGGATTTCATTAATTTAGTATTTCTAGATTTCCAAAACGCTGTGGACACTGTTCCTCACAAGTGGTTTCTAATCAAATGGCGTGCCTATGGAGCATCGTCTTAGTTTTGCGATTGGATTCGTCATTTACTGTGAGAAAGAGAGTAGTTCGCAGCAACTGATGGGAAATGGTCCTGTGAAGGAGAAATGATATTTAGCGTTCCACAAGGAAGACCCTAGGCAATTAAATGGGGTTTCAAGAAGTTCACCCTTTCAAGACCTGGCTGTTTTCGTCAAAAAAGTTGTGTTAGTGTGATAATTTATTTTTAAAATGGCCTTCTTCGAATCAAGTACAAAATTTAGAACGCTAGAAGAACAATTTATACTAGGATGACAAACGAGGTGTCACAAAACTTATTTTATCAAGTGCTAGTTATTTTGCGCATAGGAAGCTACAATGGTGCGATGTTTAACTCCTACAATGGTTTCCTTCCAGTCAAGCACTAAATTTAGGACATTTCGGGAGCAGAAGACGCTAGGAAATCAAATAAGGTGTCAGCATCATCATGGTTTTCGACCATAAGTTAAAAGTAAAATAAAAGAAAAAAGTAACAAAACTTAGTCATGAAATGATTTGTCTAAACATAAAGACAAAATAGATTAGAGAAACATTTGACGTGATTAGAAAGATGTTCGAAATTATCTTCAGCAAATGTCAAATGTTTCTCCAATCTACTATATTGCTTGTTGACAACCGACACAAAACGATGAAAGGAAAAAATTTCTCACTTACTACATTTTCATTGTTCATACCGTGAAATTGCCGCATGGGGCATGACATTTTCATTTATTACTTCTTTACTACTAAATTTGCTACACTTTTACATAGTGTATTCAGATTACCACTAAATGTATCTGCAAAATTATACCATTTTACGACATATAGTTCAAGAGGCATGACGTCAAACTGTACAACACACAGTTCAGGAGCTATGACGTCATATGCATTGAGACGCCTGAAAAATCACGCATTACGTCTTTACTATAGATTCTATTCGCAACACATTTCGCAGACAATATCCACATATACCTCTAGATGTACGTGAAAAATTGTATCATTGTACATACCATAGATCAGGAGATACGACGTCATAAACATTGTGACGTGTGAAAATAAAACTACAGGGTGAAATTCACTAGAGAAAGAGGTTATACAAGCCGCGTGGAGTGGCCGCGCGGTTAGAGGCGCCATGTCACTCACTGCACGGTCCCTCCCATCGGAGGTTAGAGTCCTCCCTCGGGCATGGGTGTGTGTGTTGTCCTTAGCATAAGTTAGTTTAAGTAGTGTGCAAGTCTAGGGACCGATGACCTAAGCAGTTTGGTCCCTTAGGAATACACACACACACACACACACACACATTTGGACAGGGTATACAAATAGGTCAGAAATATATTTAATATATTTGAAATCTATTTGCCATGTGTCTATGTGGGCAAGCACGAAAAGAGGGTCATCCTAAACTCCTTGGATGATTTCAACTGAATTTGGTACACTTGTTAGTTACGATCTGGAGAGGTATACTGTTGGGTAAGAATGACCAGTCTCCTATTGGAGGGAGAGTAATAATGTGGAGAGAGAAGAGGGGGGAGGAGGAGATTTACAGACAGCGAGGAGGTGGACACAGATACCGAGGAAGAGGAGATGAGCAGAGAGAGGGGAGAGGGAAATGGACAGCGACAGGGAAGTGGAGGAGAGGACAGAGGAAGGAAAGAGGAGAAGATAGGAAGGAAGAGGGGGATGGGAGGGTGTACAGAGAAGGGGAGAGGAGGAGATGGACAGTGAAGGGGGAGGTGGAGATGGCCAAAAAGGGGGGAGGGAGGAGGTGAAATTTTAGGGGAGAGCAGGTGATGGACAGATGGGGTAGGAGCAGTTGGGAATGGGGGGATTAGCAGATGGATAGAGAGAGTGAGGAGGAGGAGAAAATGAAAAAGAAAGAAGCAGTAGGAGATGGGCACAGAGTGGGGGAGGAGGGGATGGAGGGGGTGGGCAGGAAGAGAGATGGAGGAGATGGATAGAGAGGGGTTGAAAGAGGAGATGGACAGAGAGGGGATGTAGGTGGTAATGGAATAATAGAAGACTGGAATAAATATATACAACGCCAGGCACTCAACTAGTAGCTCATAAAGTTATCAAACGGCCGAGCGCTTAACAAGTGTTAGTTGGCTTTGAGTCTATCTAGACTAAGATAATAGATTCACTATATTCTTCATGTGGCAATTGTAGTATAGTTGATAGAGCACTAGACTCTAGGCCTGGACATCCTGGGTTTGACCTCAGATGGGGAGGGGGGGGGGGGGGGCGGTAGGTGGATATTTCCTCGCTCCAGTGCCTCAACGACGGCCCTACGTCCACTCAACATGCTCTCATATGTGTACTGGGGACCTTCCCCAGGGTTAAAAGGATCGCCACCTGTCCCCTCCGAGCGCCATGCCAAATAAAGACTGCAACCTATTTTACCTATGGTCAGACCAATAGCCCGATCCTAGGCTTGTGCCACAGGCTCTACCTTTACTTTTCACTTACGCTGTTCACAGCAGTAACTCATATCCCATGTACTAATTCATTGTTAGGCCTAACCCTGCTTAATACCTCTTTCATTTTATACTGATAACGTTGTAGTTACCTGTCCAGAAGTCCTATTCTTTCTTGCATAGCACTTGACATTAGTACAACTTTAAATGCCAACTAGATCCGCAGATGATATCGAGGTGAAAGAATGTATGAAGAGACAAAGGGAATTTTTCATATAGTTAAGAGAAACGAAAATTTAATTGTGATGGGCGACTGGAATCAGATTGCAGGAAAAGGAAGTTGAGGTAAATTACGAGGAGAACGCGGATGGGCGGAAAAATGAATGAAAAAGGGAGCCACCTCATAGAGCTTTGCGCAGAGTACAATTTAATCATCTTGGTTTAATAATCATGAAAGAATGTTGTGTACGTCGAAGAGACCCGACGACAGCGGAAGTTTTCGTATTGACTGAATAATGGTGAGACCGATATTTAGAAACTGTATGAGGTTTCCAGGGGCAGATGTAGACGCAGGTCGTTATTTATTGTTTACAAAATCCACATTAAAACTAAACAAAAATTGCAGAAATGTTGGAACTTAAGCAGATGGGTCCCAGATGAACTGAAAGAACCAGAGTTTGGTTCAAATGGCTCTGAGCACTATGAGACTCAACTGCTGTGGTCATTAGTCCCCTAGAACTTAGAACTACTTAAACCTAACTAACCTAAGGACATCACACACATCCATGCCCGAGGCAGGATTCGAACCTGCGACCGTAGCAGTCGCACGGTTCCGGACTGCGCGCCTAGAACCGCGAGACCACCGCGGCCGGCAGAACCAGAGTTTGTTGAGATTTTAAGAGAGAGAGAGAGAGAGAGAGAGAGAGAGAGAGAGAGAGAGAGAGAGAGAGCATTACGAACGTTGGACTGAAAAAGGGAAAGCAATACAACAGATAGTGAATGAGTAGCTTTGATAGAAGCAGCAGATAATCAAATAGGCAAAAAGGTAAGGCCCAGTAGGAAACCTTTGATAGCACACAAAATATTGAGTGTAATTGACGAAAACAGAAAATATGAAACTGCAATAAAATGATGTTGGCGAAAGAGTGTACAGGTGTCTAAAAAATGAGACTGAGAATGAATGCAAAATGGTAAACCAAGAACGACAAGCCTGTAGAGGCATGTGTGAGTAGGGGAATGATGGATGCAGCTGTAGGAAAATCACAGAGGCGTTTAGAGGAAAGAGAAGGATGCGTACGAATAATAAGAACTCAGATGGCCAACCCAAGCTTAGTCAAAAGGGAAAGCTTCATGTTGGAAGCATTAAGAAATCGACCTGTACAAGGTTAACGTACTTGAAAACAATATTATGAAAGAACATGAAGATGTAGATGAGGATGAGATCAAAGATTGGATAGTGGGAAATGTATTTTAAAGAGTACTGAAAGGCTTAAGTAGAAAGAGGGCCCTGACGCCGGCGACATTCCCTCAGAATTAGTGATCCTTGGGACGTCTATGTATTCATTGCCGGTCGTACTGGAGGACAGTCTTGTAAGGTAGTTTTGAGGACGTTTTTTGAATACTGTCATGAACAGCTTGTGCAACAACTCACAACCATCGAAAATATTTTAGACCTTGTATCTACAAACAGGCCTGACCTTATCGAAGATGTCAGTGTAGAGACGGGGATTAGTAATCATGATGTCATCGTACCTATGATGGTTAATAAATCCGCCAGACAGAGCAGGAGAATATTTTGCTAGAAAGAGCGGTTGTTAGCATGCTACTTAGACAAAGAATGGACAAAAATGGTTCAAATGGCTCTGAGCAATAGGGGACTTAACTTTTCAGGTCATCATTCCCCTAGAACTTAGAACTATTTAAACGTAACTAACTTAAGGACATCACACACATCCATACCCTAGGTAGGATTAGAACCTGCGACCGTAGCGGTGGCGCGGTTCCAGACTGTAGCGCCTAGAACTGCTCGTTCACTCCGGCATTGTTTAGTTTCAGTATGATGGATATATAGAAATTACGGGTAAAGTTTAAACTGATTGAGAATCGCGCTTTGAAGCAGTATGTGCCGAGTAAGTGGATTAAGACTGGACAAGAACCAATGTGATTTAACAACAAAAATTCGGAAAACGCTGTGGAGGCGGTGACTATATTACTCTCGGTTTAAAAAAGACCGTGCAATTGACGACCGGCAAATTTAGCAGAAATCAATGCGTCTGTAAAAAGATCACGAAGCATACAGCAACTTCCATATTACCAAAACAACTTGCCAAAGATCGAAATAAATTCAGGTCCTACGTACAATCGCTAAACGGGTCAAAGGCTTTTATTCCGTTATTCGCTGACCAGTCTATAATGGCAGCAGCAGACAGCAAAAGGAAATCTGAAGCTCATAACATACTTACAAACACAATTATAGTACATTCTTCGAAAAAATTAAAGTAAAACCATTGTGCATAAGAAATCATCCACGCAAGAGGATCGTACAAGCATACCTTCATTGGACGTCTCACAGACTCCCATAAGTAGAACACAGTTATAGACATATCTGACACAGAGAAGGCGTCATGTTACGGACTGCGCGGCCCCTCCCGTCGGATGTGCGAGTCCTCCCTCGGGCATGGGTGTATGTGTCGTTCTTAGCATAAGTTAGTTTAAGTAGTGTGTAAGACTAGGGACCGATGACCTCAGCAGTTTAGCCCCTTAGGAATTCACACAGATTTGAATATTTTTGACATAGAGAGGCAGCTGAAAGAGCTGAAAAGAAAATAAGTCGTCAGGTTGGATGAAATCCCAATTCGGTTTTACTGAGCTTGCATTTATTGCTAATCTCTCTCCCAGTGCAAAGTCTCAAGCGACTGGAAAAAGTGCAGGTGAATACTGTACACCAGAAGGGCTAAATACCGGAACTTCAAGATTACAAACCAATATCCTGAAGATCCGTTTGCTACAAAATTCTTGCACATATTCTGAATTCGAGTACAAGACATTTCCTTGAGACGGAAAAGATTCTGTCCCCAAATCAGAACTGATGTAGAAAGCATTGCTCGTGCGAAACTCAGTTTGCTCTTTTGTCATGTGATATCCTGCGAACCACAAATTAAGGGCAGGCAGTACGATGTTATTAGGCTTCCGAAAAGCGTTCAACACGGTGCCTCACTGTTGAAGCGCCAAAGAAACTGGTAGAGCCATCCGTATTCAAATTCACAGATATGTAAACAGTTTGGTCGGCAAGGCCCATATAAGATAAGTGTCGGACGCAGTTGTTAGATCATTTGTTGCTGCTACAATGGCAGTTTATCAAGATTTAAGTGAGTTTGAATGTGGTGGTATATTCGGCGCTCGAGCGATGGAACACTGCATCTCTGAGGTAGCGAAGAAGTGGGGACTGTCCCATACGACCATTTCAGCAGTGTTTCGTGAATATCAGGAACCCGATAAAACAAATCTCAGACATCGCTGCGGCCGAAAAAACGTCCTGGAAAAACGGGACCAACGATGAGTGAAGAGAATCTTTCAACGCGACAGAACTGCGACCCTTCCTCAAATTGCATCAGATTTTAATGCTGGGCCATTAACAACTGTCAGCGCGCGAACCATTCAGCGGAACATCATCAATATGAGCTTTCGGAGTCGCAGGCCCACTCGTGTACCATTTAGGGCTGCACGACACAAAGTTTTAAGCCTCGCCTGGGCCCATGAAGACATTGGACTGTTGATGACTGGAAACATTTTGCCTAGTCGGACGAGTCTCGTTTCAAATTGTACCGAGTGGATGGACGTGTACGGTGATGGAGACAATCTCACGAATCCATGAACGCTGTTTGTCAATAGGAGACTGTTCTAGCTGGTGGAGGCTTTGTAGTGGTGTGGCGTGTGAAGCTGACGTCATATGGGACCTCTGATGCGTCTAGATACGACTCTGACAGGTGACACGTATGTAAGCATCTTGTCTGATCGCCTGCATCCATTGATGTTCATTGTACATTTCGACGGACTTGGGCAATTCCAGCAGGACAACGCGACACCCCACGAATCCAGAATTGCTACAGAGTGGCTCCAGGAGCACTCTTTGGAGTTTAAACATCTCCGCTGGTGACGAGACTCCCCAGACATGAACATTATTGTGCATATCTGGGAAGCCTTGCAACGTGCTGTTCAGAAGAGGTCTCTGCCCCCTCGTACTCTTGAGGATTTATGGACAGCCCTGCAGAATTCATGGTGTCAGTTCCCTCCAAAACTGTTTCAGACATTAGTCGAGTGCATGCCACTTCGTGTGGCCGCACTTCTGCGTTCTCGCGGGGACCCTACACAATATTAGGCAGGTGTGAAAGTTTCTTTTGATCTTCAGTGTATGTGAGTCGCTCGAATACTTCTTAATTAGTGGAACCCATTACGTTTTCCTTGAGGACGAATTTTCTTCAGAAACAGGGATACTGCCCGAGGGGCACAGGTCGCTGTGAGGCCGGCACACACGCGGTTGACATCGGCTGCTGACGCTACCAACTCCGGCTCCACCACGGCGGGCACCAGAAGATAGCGCGCCCGCGCCATGAAACGTGTCCGAGCGGGCACATCTGACGAGCAACGGGTCTATTCCCGCTGAAGGAAACCGCGCCTCGAAGAAGACGAATCGGTGGGAGTGGTAACAGCCAAGCCGCCGCCCGCTACCCAGCTGCACCCAGGCGCCGCACAGCAACCGCTGTGCACCCCAGAGAGCTGGCTGCAGTAGTCGTTATCGAAAAACTGTGGGTCTTGACTTATTGAAGTTGCATTTCCTTAATTTGCTACCGTTTACTGTGTCTTTAGTTGTAAACCACAGCTCGTAACCAATAAATTATTGTAGGTTTAAAATCTGGTTTCGAAAACTTTGTTCCAAAAATATATTATTCTTTCATGATTCTTAGCCGGCCGCGGTGGTCTCGCGGTCCTAGGCTCGCAGTCCGGAACCGTGCGACTGCTACGGTCGCAGGTTCCAATCCTGCCTCGGGCATGGATGTGTGTGATGTCCTTAGGTTAGTTAGCTTTAAGTAGTTCTAAGTTCTATGGGACTAATGACCACAGCAGTTGAGTCCCATAGTGCTCAGAGCCATTTGAACCAACATATACATAAACAAACCAAACAGGAAGGGACACGAGGTGAACACACTGTAGTTACGACTTCAAATCCGTGTTTTCGGTAAAATGTCTACAGCTAGTGACAGAAGAAAAAAAAAAGAACATGTAAATGTGCTTATGTTCCATAATCTAAGTTTTAGTTCAACCTCCAGCATGTGACCAGGTGAGGGGAAACGCTGATGTCCACCCAAAACTCGATTCACTGTAAGTAATCAGTTATTCACGTAAAAAAAGATGTGAACTGTTTTATAATCTGCAAGTGTCACATATCAAAACAAAAGTGAATCATTCTAGATTCCACCTAAGATGCCTTAAAGTAAAAGGCGAAACGCGTCTTGAACCAATAAAGTACACTGGATAAAGAAAAAAAACATAACTTTTGTTACTTCCAAAGGAAATAATAGCTGTAGATACTTAGCAAATTACATCTTATGACATACCAGTAAATTAGCCTTGGTTTAACTTCTCATTCCACATGCTATTAAATGCCGTTTAAAAAAAATTCATCTATCCCTTCCGAAAAACTGTAGTTTCTTTCATATCTCGGTAGATAAACAAATTTAGTATATTTATCATGTGAAGAAATACATGACTTTTACAAGTTATCGTTTGCAAAAAAAAAAAAAAAAAACGCTTTTCGATTTCTTGAACCGTTTACGAAATTTGCAATTGATACAACCACATGGCTTACGACAAGCAGGACGAAGTGATCACGTCGCGAGCGACCCGCGCGCGGTCACCGCACAGCCCATCCGCCGACATATCATTCAATATCTCGAGAACGGTGATAGCTATCGTTCTGCTCTCGGCTTCAAAAACAATTTCGATATGTTGACTAAATTTCATACGCAATAATGTATTACCTAAAATGAACTGTACGCAAAGTCCATGCAATGCGATTTTACCTCTGTACACTCATTAAAATTTGGTGTAAAGGTTTACGTAAATGCGATACAGCAAGTATCCACGACGAATAACGAAAAGAAATTATCGAGAGAAGATATCAGGCTGTAACATGCCCAAGAATCAATTTTTTCTACCGAATAGTTTCCTTGGAATCGGATGATAAGTATTTCATAGCTGCCGCCGCGTCCGCGCCAGCGGTGCGGCGAAAGTTCGTGTGGCCCGGGGTTCCGTACATGACGTCACGCTCAGCGCGTTCTGTGATTGGCGGCGCGCATCTCGAGCGCGGCACGCGGCAGCGGAAGCTTTTCGACATGGTCAAAAGCGCGACCCAGAGCCTGCCGTACCGTTCCGCTGACGCCGTTTCCATGGCAACCGCGTTTCCGGACACATGTCAACAAAACATATTTTCTTTCTTTGTGTGTGAGGAATGTTTCCTGAAAGTTTGGCCGTACCTTTTTGAAACACCCTGTATACTGTACTTAACTTGTGTTGCAGGTTTCTTCATATGCTGCATACATATAATTAAAAACAGATATCTAGAGAGGCATTATTTAGGCCATATTTGACTACGCGCATTGTTAGGGTTGCTTCCTATCAGCTGAAGGCTATGCTACATTCCTACTTGTCACAAGCCGCGGAGCGGCGGAAGCGGAGCTAGTCGCCACTCGCTGGTCCCACGACACTAATACGGACCGCGGTCGATGTCTGCATCCGCTAGCAAGTGTGGTATCGAACGTTGATACCACACATTTTGCATAAGGACCATGAAAATAAGACGAACTAGGGCTTGTACGAAGGCATATACGCACTCGTCTTTCCCTCGCTCTATTTGTGAGTTGTGCAGGAAAGTAAATGTGCAGCAGTGGTATCAAATATTCTCCACTGTGCGCCTTATAGAGGATCTGCGGAATGTTTATGTAGGTATAGAGCCAGCCATGACAATACGAAGGCATAGACGCACTCGTCTTTCCCTCGCTCTAATTGTGAGTTGTGCAGGAAAGGAAATGTGTAGCAGTGGTATCAAATATTCTCCACTGGGCACCTTATAGAGGATCTGCGGAATGTTTATGTAGGTATAGAGCCAGCCATGACAATACGAAGGCATAGACGCACTCGTCTTTCCCTCGCTCTAATTGTGAGTTGTGCAGGAAAGGAAATGTGTAGCAGTGGTATCAAATAGTCTCCACTGTGCGCCTTATAGAGGATCTGCGGAATGTTTATGTAGGTATAGAGCCAGCCATGACAATACGAAGGCATATACGCACTCGTCTTTCCCTCGCTCTAATTGTGAGTTGTGCAGGAAGGGAAATGTGTAGCAGTGGCATCAAATATTCTCCACTGTGCGCCTTATAGAGGCTCTGCGGAATGTTTATGAAGGTATAGAGCCAGCCATGACAATCCTATCCAACCTGGTATGTAAGATACGTGAGTCAGGCAAAATACCCTCACACTCCAAGATGAATGCAGTAAGGCCGGTTTCAAGAAGGCTTGTGCTGCCAGGTGTGAATTTTACCGAACATATCAGTTTAATCAGCTATGTTTGCAAAATAATGTCACAAAGTAGCTAGAAAAGAATGGAAAAGCTGGTAGCAGCCGACTTTGTGAAAAATCAGATTCGGTTTCAGAGAAATGTAGCAATACACGAAGAAAAACTGAACCTACGACTTATCTTAGCAGATATAATGGGCGGTCACGTAGTTTTCCTTCGAAGGTCGTATGTCGGCTTTCGGCCGTGGTCGCGTGCGGACCGGCTCCGCGCGCCGGACAGCGCACCGTAGTTTGTTTAGTTCCGCGTCGCGGTATTTCGTTTTGTGTAGCGTCCATTTCTATTGCACCTCATGGCGCACTGTTACCGCCGAGCGACAGTTAAAGTAACATTCCAAGCCGAACATGCTAGACCACGCGCTTTTGAAATTGAGCAATTCATTCGCGAAGAGCTACGTCTGGACCCTCAGGAAGTGATAGGTATTCATTTCTCTATCACTAGCAGCATCGTCTATATTAAGATGACGACGGAGGAAGCGTGTGCTAACGTAGTTCGACAACACGCACGCGGACTCAAGTTCAAACATTCTGACGGGCATATTGGAGAGGTGACGGTCGATCACGCTGGTTTCGGACTTCGAACAATCCGGGTTTTTGAGCTCCCTTTCGAAGTGCCGCAAGATGTGGTCGTCGAAGCTTTCCGACCCTATGGCAATGTTGTGGGGCACATCGCGGAGAAATGGCAGACATTCACGACATACAACGTGTTGAATGGTGTCCGCCAAATCAAAATCGAACTCTCCAAACATGTACCATCCTATCTGCTGATAGGTGGCGTGCGAGCCATCGTTATGTATGATGGCCAGCCGCGGACGTGTGCCGGTTGCGGACAGGAGGGCCATGTTCGGTCAGAATGTCTCCGCCGACGTTTGCTCCAGGTCCCGACCAGTGACTCAGCTCCCAAAGTGACGGCCGCTTTTTTACCAGATAGCTACGCCACAGCCGTACGCAGCCCCGATGCGTCACTTCAGGAAGCACCTCTTCTCCACCCGGCACTCCCCACTGGAAATGACGGTGCTGCCATGGCCTCACCGGCACCATCTCCTCTGACGGCTACGACACCACCAACTCTCCAGAGCTCGATGGACATCGACGCGAATGCGGTGCCTACCTCTGCCTTTCTTCAGACTGGCGCGACCTCGGACATCGAACATCCACATTCTGATTCAGAACAGCACCTCCGAAAGCAACGGTCGCCCAGAAAACGGAAGAAGAGGAGTCAAACGCCATCTGACGACACACTTCTTCATGTGGCATCACAGGCAGTGGAGCTGATACACGACAGTGATCTCCCTTCGAGCGTTCTGACGACAGGAGAGGCTGCTCCTGATGTCCCATCTGAAGAACGATCTCACACGAATATGACGGATTCCAAGGAGGGTGCCTCCCTGGACCCCACTACAGCAGCGACGCTACAACTCGCCCTCGAGGAGTGTGACAGTCGCTCACCGTCTGTTCCAGTCTCCTGGGCTGATGATATCGACGAAGGAGCAGTTCGAGATGGTGGTCCTCCCATCAGGCAGTGCCCCATGGAGGTGCCTGACCCACCTTCCAGCCAGTGATTACGACAACGGTGACTACGTCAGATGTTACACGCCAGCCAGACATCTCTGCCGGAACATCTGTGCCAATGGTGGGAGCACGCCCCCAACATTACCGCATAGCGACGATGAATCTGGCCACCATTCGGGCCCCCCATAAACTGGCAATGTTCCGTGAGACCATTTATGCTGCTGATGTCGACATTGCCCTCCTCCAAGAAGTGTTTGTCGCCGATTTCCATGCCCCCACTGGCTACGTGGCACACATCTCCCATGCTTCTGACAACGGTAGTGGAGTTGCCATCCTCCTCCGTTCTGGACTCCCTGCTGAAGATGTAGTGTACCTTGCTAATGCTAGGGGTATGGCTCTCACGCTGTTCGGCGTCCGTATCCTCAATGTATATGCGCCGTCCGGCTCCAGTCGACGTCGTGATCGACACACTTTCTTTGCTGACGAGGTAACGCCGCTGTTTGAGGGTCCCCTAGATGATATGGTCCTCGGTGGCGATTTCAACTCCACGCAAAGGCCTGAAGATCAATTACCGCATCATTCCCCTTGTGCGGCCCTCTCCGTCATCATCGACAGACTCCAGCTTGTTGACACATGGACAAAGGTGCATGGCACCCGTGCAGGTTTCACATATTATACGGCGCATTCATCTAGTCGTCTCGATCGTATATACCTCACACGTTCCCTTGCTGCCGACACTCGACATGCCGAAGTATGGCCTCTGGCTTTCTCTGACCATGACGCCTACATCTGCGATGTCGTCCTCGCCCGCCAACAAGTGTGGCACAGCCGCGGCTTGTGGAAATTCAACGTTTCCCACCTGACTGTCCCTGACTGCCGACGAATCGTTGAGGATGCGTGGGCCCTCTGTCATCGTCGTCGCCCAGCCTACGCATCCACCTTATCGTGGTGGGTATCATGCGCGAAACCAGCTCTGCGCAGGGCGCTGATAGGATATGGCAAAGACTTCAAAGCCTGGCAAGCGAGCACCATGGACTTTTATTATGCAGTCCTTCGTGACTGCACTTCGATGGCCTTCTCTCCTGATCGTCAGATGATAGTGCATCGTGCTAAAGCGCAGATCACTTCCCTCACGCGACGGCGCTTAGAAGGGACTCTTGTCAGATCCTGCACCCGTGACCATATGCCTCATGAAACGCCATCGATGTACCACCTTCTCAGGGAACGCCGACGTCGTCGTCGAACCCTCATCCACGATCTCACAGATGCGGAAGGACGACGACACACTACGCAATGCGACATTGGTCACGCTTTCTATTCTCATTTCCGTCAACTGTTCGCTGCCGTCCCTCATCCCCCGACCTTAATTGAGGAGGTGGCAGCAATGACTGTCAACACCATGCCAGAGGATGTGGCTCAAGAACTTCAGGAACAAGTGACCTCTGATGAAGTCCTAGATGCAATCAAGGTGGGGGCTGCCAACAAGTCCCCTGGACCTGACGGCCTCCCCCTCGACTTTTACAAGTATTTTAGCTACCTTTTGTTACCTGCTTGGACGTCCATCTGTCGTGAATTGATGTCACCCACAACGATGATCCCAGCCACCTTCCTTGATGGGGTCATCATCCTGGTCCCTAAGCCACATGGGCGATCACGGATCTGTGATTACCGGCCCATCACTCTACTCAACAGTGACATGAAAATTTTCACCCGTTTGTTGGCCTCACGCCTCAAGAAGGCAGCAAGATCCGTAACCTCCCTTGATCAGACTTCGTTGGGCGGTGACAACAACATCCATACGGCCCTTTGCCGTTATAGGGACATGATTGCGCTCGCGCGCTCGCGACATTTACCTGGCGCATTGGCATCGCTTGACTTCCGTCAAGCTTTCGACCGTGTCGACCATACTTTTCGGAAATCGGTCCTCCAACACATGGGTTTTCCGGTTCGTACAATCACCGTGGTAATGCGGCTCTTGAGCGGCGCAACTTCAAGAATACTCTGTAATGGTCGCCTCACCGCGCCTCTAGCGATCGAGCGCTCTGTCCGACAGGGATGCCCACTTTCCACGATACTGTATGCTTTGGCATTAGAGCCCCTCCTACAGGGGCTTCGCCAACGCCTGGTGGGCCTGACATTGCATGGGCACCGCTTCTGTTGTACAGCCTATGCTGACGATCTAGTCCTCTACCTCCGCAATGAAGACGATGTTCGCGCTGCTCTGACTTGGGTGACGACTTATGGGGAGGCATCGGGCAGTTCTCTTAACATTTCCAAATCGAAGGTTCTGCTCATTGGTGAGGGTCTACCAGAAAGATCTGTCGCTCCTCTAAGTGTGGCCACCAGCGTCCGCTGTTTGGGCATTGATTTTATGAATGACCTCCGTCGCTCAGCGGCAACCAACGGTCGACGTCTCCTACAAACGATCAGGGCTGGCCTTGTGGAACACCGGCTTCGATCCCTCGACATTATACAGCGCGCGCAATACGTGAATGTTTATCACGCCTCACGCATCCCCCATGTGGCACAAGTGTTCCCGGTTCCGATTACCCTCGCACGTCGTATGTTGATGGCGATGGGATCCTTTGTCTGTGCCGGGATGTTATTTAAAGTTCAATATTCCTCCCTTGCCCTCTCGCGGGAGCGTGGTGGAGTGGGCTTATTCCATGTGCCAGACAGAGTTACCGCACTTTTTGTTAGCTCCCAACTGAAAGTCTGGCGTCGCTGCCCGACGAGCCTGACCGGACTGCTTTTGCGTGAATACGCACCAGTCTCCATGTCAGCCCCGGTCATGTTATCCGACATTCCACCCCCCTTTTATCACTTTCGGTACTTCTTCTTTGAAATCAGTTACATTCTGCACTCCTTACCCCTTCTCCGTATACTCCAGACAAAGACTGTATACGACACCTTACAAATGTGTCAAACCCCCAACCCCATTGAACACAAGTTTCCCCAGATCATATGGCGCCGTGTGTGGAAAGCAGTGCATGCTGGTTACCTCGACACCAGCGTTCAGTCCACCTGGTATATCACCGTCAATGGCAAACAGGTCAACCAGTCTCGTTTGCACCGCATCCGCCTTGCCGACACACCACTCTGTGTTCACTGTGGTGTAGAGGACACGGACGCTCATCGGTTCTCATGTGGTCCGTCTGCTGACGTCTGGAGGCTCGCGCAGCGTATCCTGGCTTTCCTCACCCGACAGCCGCCTGCTCAGATTATTTTCCTGACGCTTCTATTCCCGGATGTGATTCATTACCTCCCAACAAAAACTAATGCCGTGAATTGGATACGCGGTCATACAGTCCGCTACCTTTTTGGGCCCGATGAGAAATCAGAACTAGGTTATTGGACGTACCTTAACGATCGACATTGTGCACTTGTTCGCAACCCCAGATACAAGCAGTTCTTTTCCAATTTTCTACGGAGCGCCTTTCATGACCCGCCTTCCAGCTGGAACGTCCAAGCCATGAGATGCTGATGCTTTTTTGCCGATATGATGTTCTGAACGTACTACACACGGAATCCCCACTAAAATTTGTGAGTTGTGCAGGAAAGTAAATGTGCAGCAGTGGTATCAAATATTCTCCACTGTGCGCCTTATAGAGGATCTGCGGAATGTTTATGTAGGTATAGAGCCAGCCATGACAATACGAAGGCATAGACGCACTCGTCTTTCCCTCGCTCTAATTGTGAGTTGTGCAGGAAAGGAAATGTGTAGCAGTGGTATCAAATATTCTCCACTGGGCACCTTATAGAGGATCTGCGGAATGTTTATGTAGGTATAGAGCCAGCCATGACAATACGAAGGCATAGACGCACTCGTCTTTCCCTCGCTCTAATTGTGAGTTGTGCAGGAAAGGAAATGTGTAGCAGTGGTATCAAATAGTCTCCACTGTGCGCCTTATAGAGGATCTGCGGAATGTTTATGTAGGTATAGAGCCAGCCATGACAATACGAAGGCATATACGCACTCGTCTTTCCCTCGCTCTAATTGTGAGTTGTGCAGGAAGGGAAATGTGTAGCAGTGGCATCAAATATTCTCCACTGTGCGCCTTATAGAGGCTCTGCGGAATGTTTATGAAGGTATAGAGCCAGCCATGACAATCCTATCCAACCTGGTATGTAAGATACGTGAGTCAGGCAAAATACCCTCACACTCCAAGATGAATGCAGTAAGGCCGGTTTCAAGAAGGCTTGTGCTGCCAGGTGTGAATTTTACCGAACATATCAGTTTAATCAGCTATGTTTGCAAAATAATGTCACAAAGTAGCTAGAAAAGAATGGAAAAGCTGGTAGCAGCCGACTTTGTGAAAAATCAGATTCGGTTTCAGAGAAATGTAGCAATACACGAAGAAAAACTGAACCTACGACTTATCTTAGCAGATATAATGGGCGGTCACGTAGTTTTCCTTCGAAGGTCGTACAGTTGAGAATCGGTATGAGCATTAAGAATTGAGACAATCATCCAGCCAACGCACTAGGTTGAAGAAACCCGTTTGATAAAACACTGTGTCCTGTTGTGTGAAGGAGTCTGTAGCTACCTGCTGCACATCATGGCCCAATAGGAATCGTCGACCATTCAAGGCGTTTTTTAAGGTACTGAAGGCATGATAACCACATGAGGAGAGATGATAACTGTAGGACAGTTGCTCAAATGTCTCCTACTTGTGTTGGCGTATTCTATTCGCTACGACGTTTGCGATGTGGGGACATGGGTTGTCATGAAGCAGCAGCGCCCCTTGTTGCAGCTTTCCCAAGTGGCGGCAGTAGACAGCCGTACAGCCCCATACACATTCACCATTCTCTGATGAATGTCGCCCGGTGTTTGCCGCGCAGGATTAGCCGAACGATCTAGGCCCTGCAGTCATGGACTGTGCAGCTGGTTCCGGCGGAGGTTCGAGCCCTCCCTCGGGCATGGGTATGTGTGTTTGTCCTTAGGATAATTTAGGTTAAGTAGTGTGTAAGCTTAGGGACTGAGAACCTTAGCAGTTAAGTCCAATAATGTTTCACACACATTTGAACATTTTTTTCTCCCGGTGTTTGTTATTCTGCAGCCAAGAAAAAAAATAACAGCATGTTGGTTCCGTTTAGAAGCATTTGATAATAACGTCACTATAGTTCAGACATCTGTAATTACCGCACTCGCGTAAGAAATACACGAATAGCACACTAATTTTTTGTCAACCGGTGCTTATTCCGCCCACCGGAATCACGCTACATTACATATACGGTGCAACAACGTCCTCAAATGGAAATTTTTTGATCACCGCTTATATGTTGAAGTCCGACAAACCTACTTTTATATCATTTCAAAATTTAGCTTAAGTTATTGATAATGTCGACTGAAACACGTAGGAAATCTGAAGCTAGCAGGACCAAAGTACAGAGAGCGAAAAGTTACTTGTAGAGAAACCAGATTACAGTTATAGCAGTCGAAGGACATGAAATGGAAGTATCTGTTGAGAAAGGACTGACACAGGGGTTTAGCGTCTCGCCGATTTTATTTAACCTGCTCATTGAATAACCAGTAAAGGAGAAGGAGGAGAAATTTTGTAAGGTAATTAAAGTTCAGGGAGAAGAATTAAAAAGTTAGGAATTTGCTGATGATTGTAATTCTGTCAGAGACGGCAAAGGACATGAAAGAACAGCAGAATGGAAATAAGTACGATTAATAGAAGAGATAGAGAGAATAGAACAAGGAGTGGGTGGTTTCTTCAGGGGTTCATTAGTAAACACAAGCGCGTTACGGTAATGTTCGCCAAATGCCACTCACAGACGATATATGAGAGGTGTTGTGTTTAATGGAGAAGAAGTCTGTTTAAAATAGGATGGCGTATGTTTCAAGAAGTATCAGAAACGGATTCCTTACTCCGACATACACCGATGAGCCGAGCATTAAGACCACTGGCCGTCTTAAGGCACCTGGTTATCTTATAGGAACGTAACGTAGTAAGGAAAGTACATAAGCGGAGCAGAGACGAATGAGGAATCACTCTAGCGATGATACGGGCTACAAATGGGGTAATCCACTGACAGGATAGGCGCCCGGGAAAAAGCAATTTGGAAACGGTGATGGTAGTTGGCTGTTCGCTTGCTATTATCGTGAGCATATATGGAAAGTAGTTGAAGGACGGTGAAACCACGTTTCTCTTTGCAAGGGGTCCTATGAAGAAGTTAGGACGGAGGGTGGGGAGGGGGAGCGGTAAGGGGGGGGGGGGGATAAGGTCATAACTAAAATAAAAACAATGCCTGGTTTAATGGAAAAAGTGGATGTATTCAAAGATAATATGTTCATAATATTCAGCCGAGATATTCCTTCACTAACTTTTAGCATCATTAAAGAAAAGGACATTAGTAAAGAGCTTAGCTAAAGTGCACAGAAACTGCACAACTCGATGCAGATTTACTGCAATTATACAAATGGCGGTGCTGTACTAGATGGGGAAAGGGCAGACACATACAACAATTAGCCGCAATCCCATTACTTGGTATTACTCTTGCATATCTAGATTTCTGCTATAAATAATCATATCAGTGCATTTGAGTTACAGTCCAACAAACTCGCGGCATTACATGTCACCTCACGATCTTACTGGTGTATAGCTATGTGTACACCATTAAGATCATATGGTGACATGTACTACCTCGAATTTGTTGGATTAAATTCATTGAAGATTTAAGAGTAATGAAAACTAAAGGGATTGCGACGTATTGCTATATGTCTCTCCTTCCTTACTGTCTACGGTCACTGTGCACAACAGTTCCTTATGGATTCAAAGTTGGTCTAGATGGAGAATGTTGAAGGGAATTCGCTTAAGCGAGAGAGAGAGAGGGAGGGGGTGGGGTAGGGAGAGAGCTTATGTCCTATGAATACACGCTGTTCCTTCAAACCAGCACGTTAACACTTTGCCGACACCGCAATGGTGTCGTGAGCATAGTATCGTGCACTGGCCGGTGACAGCACTTTAGTGTCTTATTCATTCTGTTGGTGTTTTGTTTAGGTAACAATAAGTTACACACTTCAACAAGTTTTTTGTTTTTATAAATACTTGTGCACTTCCATCATGGCAGACGAAACAGACGATACGATTATTTACATGAATGCGCGATCGTCTTGTCTGACGTTCCGGAGGACTTGCACTATTGGGAAGAAGAAACTGGATATAAAAAAAAATGAAAGTGAAGCAGAATCATCGGAATATAGTTAAATACGTCCAAGAGGAATTCGGCGAACGCTACGGTTGCCAACTGATTCGGATGAATCAGACGAAGAAGGTGGACTATGATTTACTGAGAACCAATAATAAATTTGAAGGATCTCCAAGTCCACACATATTTCCCAAAGATACACAGACCGTCGTGGTTATCGTAGAATTATATATTGGGAACGATCTATTTGAATATATTAGCAACGAAACCAACAAGTATTACAGTCAAAATTGCAACAGAAGGAAACTGGATAAAAAAATGCCAAATTTGTCGTCGTTACGGGACCCGAACTTAGAAAATGGTTTGGACTTACTGTCCTTATGGGAACTGTAAAAAAAAGCAAGGATCGATGATAACTGGTCAACGAATCCGTTGACAGACACACCAATATTTCGCAAAACGATGTCCCGCAACCGATTCAGACAAATATAATCATTTTTACATTTTTCCGACAACAAAAATAAACCACATAATGCCGACCAGCTTTTCAAAGTGCAATTCGTAATTGATTATTTTTCCAAAAAAGTTTAAAGAAACGTTTTTTCTAAGTCAAAACATCTCAACTGATGAAGGAATGATACCGTGGCGGGACAGTCAAATTTTTAAGTTTACAATCAGTCGAAAATTACGAAATATGGCATACTCATTCGGATGCTGTGTGATTCGAGTACGGGATGCATTTCCTCATTCAAGATATATTCCGGTGCTGGCTAATCTTTAGCAAAAACAGTGATGGAACCATTGACACCTTCTTATGGAAAAGGGCATCACCTCTACATGGATAATTATTATAACAATATAGAACTTGCAGAGAAGTTACCTGAAAAGAAAATTCGAGTTTGTGGAACGATACGGCAAAATAGAGGATTCCTGGAAAAATTAAAGAGCGCACAATTCATCGGATTTGAAGCTTGTTGTCAACGGAAAGGTGACAAGCGGCCAGCGACAAACCAAGTAATCTGAGTTAGCGCTGGCGGCGCCAAGTGAATAAATTTGTACGAGACGTGCGGACGGCAAAGTGTTAAGGGACTCTCGAAAAGTGTCAGTATTGTTAAGATTTTTTAAAATTAAATGTTAGATAGTGACAGATGGACAGTTAAATACTTCATCTGAAATTATTTAAAGAAGACAATCATGAGTTGATGTATTTATGGTGTTGTAGTGGGAAGAGTTATGAAGTGAGCTTTAGTTTCTGCGCTGGTTCGTGTTCTTCTACTTTCAGTTTTCTTTATTCTTCACTCTCCGAAAACATTCTGGGACTTTCTCCTTAATTTAGTAAACGTATGTTTCTTAATATATGATGTTATGTAGCTATGAGTGTGCTCTCTCGCAAGAGTGAGTTGCAATTGTCCATAATTTACAAACGAAGCATAAATTACGCTAATACGAATAAATATTCAAAACACGTCGATCATCCAAAAAACAAGCTGCCATTCGAATAAAAACATAGTAAGCCGTAGACACATCTGAAAAATAATTAAATAGAAACTTAGTTTCAGCCATCTAGAAAGAATAAAAGGAATTTACGAGCTATTTATTTTAGGAGATTTCTTTTCGAAACAAGAAAATCTTCTATTAGAGTACCGAAATGCATTCTGGTACGAATATAACAATGTTCCTTGTGTTGTTTTTCTCGTTGTTCCAATTACTTTCAAATGCAAAGGAGAAGTTTATTTTCCTCGCAGTGGGGGATGTCACTCATTTGAGTTGGTGTAACTCCTGCGCTACGATATTTGCGATATATAACATATTTTACACAACCAGCTGTAAGGTACTTTTCGTAATAAATCTGCGCACTTTTTGAAGTACCGATGTGAATAAAGAGTGTGAAGTTGGCAGATTCTGACTTTCAAAGAAAGAAAACACAGGAATAGTTTCCGAAATTCCAGTGAAGTTTTTAGTTGAATATATAATGAACTGCTGCTTTAACTCGTGTGCAAGAACATCCACCACTGCCATAACGATGCTCCGTATTTACAGTGCCAGAAGAGTGTTACGGTAACACCACATTTGTTATTCTGGTGTACAAAGCACTTAAGTAGACGGTATTATGTTATGCATGTGGTCAACAAATGAATAAACGGGTAAAATGAAACGAAACCAACAGATACGTCCGTTGGAGATGCAGAAGGACGGCATAGGTTATCTACAGTCAGAAAGATTCCCAACAATTAGAAATAAAATTATATTTATTAAAATGAAGAAATACTCATCTTAAATGATGCTTCTTCGTGTGAAATGTCCAGCACAATTAGACATTTGAAATTCGGTTCTTTAAAAAAGACCTTGAAGGGTCAATGGTTCCTGCAGGACGAGGATGTGGAGTAGGTAGTTAGGGATTTCTTCAGCTAGCAAGAACACGGTGTTTAATCAAACGGGCATCTTCAGTCTGGTGCGTCGATGGGACGATTGCATCAATGCTCACAACTGTTTTGGCTGATCGGCAGACCGATTCTGGATTGTACGCCCTTCGGACGGAAACTCTTTGATAGTTCCTTATACGTTTCCATTTATCAATACTAAGAGGTACACAATGATTGCGCATTTGCCGACAAAATTTTTAAAACGAACATAATCTGATGAGCCGCACGATACTTTCATGTTTGTAAATAATTCGATCCCGAAAACAGTAACCAGACACACCATTTCCAAGAATCATGAAGTCACGACATCAAACATACCAGATGCGACGAGCTACATTACTTTCATAAGATACTTACAGTTTAATATAAATTGGTAAACTGCTATTATGAAAACGTTCCCTAGGTGATACGTTTCTGCCAACACCTTATGAGATGTTCAACTGGTTCTTACATCTCAGAACTCGACAGGTCCACAAAAGTCGATTGACATCCCCCGTCACTGCGGTGAGCCTCTCTTCCTAAAAGTGACTGGAGCTGTTTTTTTTTTTTTTTTCCCGCTCCTGAAGGGAGACGGATGGGCCGCTGGAGAGCTTTTGCTCTATTGGGGACATAGATTTGGGTTCTTTACATTCATTGTTTCTTTTATTTATTTAGAATGAACTTAAAACTAACTTATTAACTACATATAATTTTTCTAAGCTAGCTTTTAAATTTTGAGAGTTTACTATTGGGTCCTTATATACTAACAATTATACATGATTTTTATATATTAATGGTTAATGCTACTTTTTAAGTTACAGGAGTTACGTTAGTTACATTTGTGGTGTATGACTAGTATCTTTCATATCACCGGTTCACCGGTTCCAGGGCGACAGTGGTGGAGGAGGGTTCTTGCTGTATGGTTCGCTCTTTATTGGGGCAGTTTTAAGGAGGGGGACGGTCGGGATTTAGTGCTTGGAGGTGGGAAGGGGTGGGAGTGCCGTTGTTCATAAAGTGTAGCAGTCTTGTGTGTTCGTGTTGGTGTATTATCTCTGGAAAGGTGTGGAGGGTGTTGTTTAAGATTGTTCTGGGAGGGTAAGTGTATTTGTGTTTTTGTTTGTTTATGTGTCGGGGTCTGTGGGTGTATAGTGCGTGTAGGTCGGGTCGGGAGGTGAGCGTGTTTTTGCCGTATCTGGCTCTTAGGCTGGCTAGCCTAGATTGGAGGGGAACTAATTTCGCTTCTTCATATGCCTCTTCTCTGGGGGTGGTGGGGGGGAGCCGGAGGATGCTGCGTATAATCCGTCTCTCCGTGCGGTAGAGCCGTTCAGCTTGAGCTTTGGAGATGCAGGCAAGGGGGGCTGCGGCGTATTCGAGAAGTGGGCGGACAAATGTTTTGTAGGTGTGAATGGCAGTCTTGTCGCTACAGCCGGAGAACTTTCCTTGAACACGTCTGACGAGGGTTTGGCGTTGGCGGACTGTGTTGAGGGTCTCTTTAATGTGGTTGCTAAAGTTCAGATATTTGTCAAAGTGGACGCCTAGGTATTTGGCATGGGAGGAAAGGGTGAGTGGGGTGCCCCACAGCATGAGGGAGATATGGTTAGGGTTTTGGTTCGGTTTGTTGGGGATGTTGCGGTGCTTGAAAAGGATGAGTTGGGTTTTGGAGGGGTTGGGTTTAATGCGCCATTGTTGCATCCAGTCTTCTAGTTTCCTGAGGAAAGTCGCTGTCTGGTTGTTGATAGTGTTTGTCGAGGGTTCAGAGTTCCAGTATGCTGTGTCGTCTGCGTAAAGTTGGAGTTGTTCTGTTGGTCTTGTCGGGGTGGGGACGTCGGTAGTGTATAGGGAGTAGAGTAGGGGCGATATGATCCCACCCTGGTCTACTCCAGCTTCAGGGGAGAAGGAGGAGGAGGAGGTGTGGTTGATGTGGATTTGGCAGCGTCTGTCTTGCAGCAGGGTTTTTATTAGTCGTACTGTCTGGGGTGGGAAACCAGTTTTTAGGAGTTTGTATAGAAGTCCGTCATGCCAAATTTTGTCAAATGCGCGCTCGATGTCCAATAAGACTGCGAGCGTGCACTGTCCAATGTTTTGGTGTCTGGTGATGTCAGAGGTGAGTCTTAGGAGAGGATCGTTGGATGAGTGGAGTTTGCGGAAGCCGGATTGGAGATGTGGGATGAGTTGTAGTTTGTCAGTGTAGTGACTCAGTCTGTCTGTGACTATTCTCTCGAAGGTCTTGCGTAGGACATCAAGAAGGGATATGGGGCGGTAAGATTTGGGATCTGCTTTTGGTTTGCCTGGTTTGGGGATCATGATGATTTTGGCGGATTTCCATGCTGTGGGGATGGTGTTGTGGGTGAGGCAGAAGTTGAAGAGGAGAGTGAGAAGGGGGATGATTGTGTTGAGGGGGCAGTTTCGAAGGTGAAGGCGCTGTATGCCATTTTCGCCGGGGGCTGAGTTTCTGCCCGAGAAGATGGCATTTTCTACTTCTTTTTCTGTTATTTCCCTTTGCAATTGCGTGTCTTCCTCTGTAGGGGCTGTGGGGAAGACAAGTAGTAGGGGGAGCTCTGTAGCGACTGTTTGGTGGAAGGTGTTGCTGAAGAGGGGGTCCTGTGGAAATCGGTGGGTTTCTTCTAGGACAGTTTTGAAGGCCTCTGCAATTTGGAGTGGGTCAGTTGTAGGGGAGTTGTCTATGTCTAGTTTGTAGGTTCTGTCTGTGTTTTGGCCTGAGAGTGTCTTGAATTTCTTCCAGAATTTACGTCCTTGTCTGTAGTCCAGTTTGGAGCGGCGACAGTACGGCCTTTTATGTCTCCGGACGTGCCACCCCCTGCTGAGCTCCCGCTGCCAGCTTACGTGTACGGGCAAGGGTCAAAGCCTACCTGCTGTGACGTAGCAAACTGACCACGTTTCTTGCCGATATAACTTTCACATTCTGGTTCAGTCCTAACCGTCGGAAAAGCGATAGTCGCTGTGTTCCTACATCCCCACATGGAAAAAGAATGACCTGTTGAAAACCTGAAGAGTTCCGGCATTTGGAGTAGATTAAGATCATTCCAAATGTCTCCACAGAGTTCCATCGAGTGGAGACATGTGAAACTATTGATGATGATCTTTCTGTCGAAGGGGACGTTAAGTCCGGCGGTCCTCATGGTTCTGTTCGAAGCGAGTAGGCTATGTGCCGGTTTCAGTTACACACTAACATTCATACATAGCAACACAGATACATACTAAACTGTTCAATCACTCATAAAAAGTCGGAGGGTGGCAACGGCAAACCACCTCCATCAGGACATTGACCAGGAAGGCAATGTAATGTAGAATTTATTTAGCTTTGTTTGTCCCATGGAAAGCTGTCACATATCAGTCTTATACTTAGCTATTTCTTAATCTTTGCCTTATAGAATCTATAGAATAATCAGAAATGCAATGTAATAATGTCACTTACACGTGACATTTCGCCAGCAGTGTGTCATATCTTGCCCATAAAATCACAATGGGAGGCGCAAATGACGTGTCATCAGTTTTGTCCTACCGCGAATACCACATGAATTCCGATGATCTCCAGTTGTATCTAAGTGCAAAACCAATAATCCTGATGATAGCTATCGAGAATTTTAATACCGACATGTGTGCAGTACCAAAATGGACACAGTCAATATAGTTAAAAGCTAAGCCCATCCCAAATCAAAGCGGTACTGATTGGTCATTCTACGCTTATTAGCTCGAAATATGCGGTATACCTACCTCTTTAACCTTAAATGGGACAAATATCAACTTCTCTCCCTCAGCAAACGGTGTAGGAGAAGTAATAGACGAAATCACTGCCTTGTGCAAGAAGACATCGGCGACTCTCCAAGCCTCAAAAAAAATTAAACGTTCTTCCCTCTTGACCTGAAAAAGAAGCTTGTACAAACTTTTATGGTTCCAATTACTGATTGCAGCGATGTTATCCATACTCAGGAAAGAACGCGGCACCTTCATATCACAGCTAATCTGGCTGCGAGGGTCGAGCTCATGGATTTCCACGCCCTCAGTCATCTCCACTGCCTTATCAATGAAGTGCCTCTCATGTATCCCCTCGACCTTAAGATTACGTTGCATTTACACTCAACTAATACCTCTTGATTTATTCTTAATTTTAACATTAACATTTTTCATCTCTGCAAAATGGAGATACTCTGTAGGTGCGTTAGTTTAAGATCTTTGGTCCAAAAAAATTTCACTGCACCACATAATTATCTTTTTACCTGATGATGGCGTAACAGCCCAAAACCGTGTTTCTCGAAAATAAATAATAAACATTGTACAATAATACACGAGTGTTCTGTGTGTCATTCATAATGTATGATATTTTCTATAAAAAAATCAGAAGAACTGTCAATCACTGTATTAAAATTGTAAACTAACCGAAATGTTGCACAACGTGGGGAGAGATCGAAGTCATGCTGCGTGGAACATTTTCACATGTAACCAACTGGATACTATTTGCTATTCATATCCTCATGCAACTATTTTTAATAATCATGTGTACGACTTATGTGATAAGGTGCTGGCAGCGTATAATCTACATCTGAAACTTCGTTTTTTAAATGTGTGTCTCTGTACTTAAATTGCTCCATGACTGAGAAGATGAAACTTCTACGTTATTTGATTCTGAAACAGCTGAGTACAACTAAAAGCACACTGCTCACTTTCTCTTTACTTTTTCTTATTATGTCAACACTGACCCACAATATTCTAGAGCAGCGCTATCTGACTGCTCAAAAAAATTACAACCTAACCTCAAGTAATTAATTTAAAAGAATGGCCGTGACTAAAAAGAAATCTTAACAATAACCAATACATTTCATTAAGCGCTTACTTTACAAAAATCTCCATTACGCTAACTACTGAAATACAGCGAGCGTAAATACTACCAGCCAAATAAAAGATTCTAACTACTAAAGCCACTATCTACTGATGGTTATTTGTTTAGTAAAGTAAAGATTTTTTAGCAAACCAAATAATGTATTTTTTACCTTAATAATGTGAAATCCAGTTCAGACCTGAATATAAATCGTCATTGTCTGTTCTACAAGATTATGGAATGTGAGGCAAGCTTTTGCAAGCAAATTAAAGGTATTTACATGGATAGTCAGGCAGGAGTTAGAGTTGGCGGTAAATTGAGTTCATGGTTCAGAGTAGTTTCAGGGGTAAGACAAGGCTGCAACCTGTCTCCACTGTTTTTCATATTATTTATGGATCATATGTTGAAAACAATAGACTGGCTGGGTGATATTAAGATATGTGAACACAAAATAAGCAGTCTCGCATATGCGAATGACTTAGTTGTGATGGCAGATGCGATTTAAAGTTTGCAAAGTAATATTTCAGAGCTACATCAGAAATGTAAGGACTATGGTATGAAGATTAACATCTCCAAAACGAAAGTAATGTCAGTGGGAAAGAGATATAAACGGATTGATTGCCAAATTGGAGGAACAAAGTTAGAACAGGTGGGCGGTTTCAAGTACTTAGGATGCATATTCTCACAGGATGGCAACATAGTGAAAGAACTGGAAGCGAGGTGTAGCAAAGGTAATGCAGTGAGCGCTCAGCTACGATCTATTCTCTTCTGCAAGAAGGAAGTCAGTACCAAGACTAAGTTATCTGTGCACCGTTCAATCTTTCGACCAACTTTGTCGTATGGGAGCGAAAGCTGGATGGATTCAGGTTACCTTATCAGTAAGGTTGAAGTTACGGATATGAAAGTAGCTAGGACGATTGCAAGTACTAGTAGATGGGAACAAAGGCAGGAGAGTGTCCACAATGAAGAAATCAAAGAAAAACTGGGAATGAACTCTGTAGACGTAGCAGTCAGGGCGAACAGGCTTAGATGGTGGGGGAATGTTACACGCATGGGAGAAGCAAGGTTACCCAAGAGACTCATGGGTTCAGCAGTAGTGGGTACTAGGGTTCGGGGTTGACCAAGGAGAAGGTATATGGATTCGGTTAAGAATGATTTTGAAGTAAAGGGCTTAACAGGCACCAATGTTAGCACTGAATAGGGGATCATGGAGGAATTTTATAAGGGGGACTATGCTCCAGACTGAACGCTGAAAGGCATAATCAGTCTTAAATGATGGTGATGATATCCAGTACAAAGATATATAGTCATGAATAATTTTCAATCTCCAAGTCGGATACTTCCAGATCGTTAGCCTACGTTCACCTCCAACTGCCCAACAGTACTTCCATCACTGCTGGCGATTAACTTCCAGCTGCCCAACACTACTGGCGATTAACTTCCAACAACGAGTCCAACCAGTCACAGAGTCTCTTACAAAGAAAGCGCAGTCAGAGATCCCATGCAATGCGCTACACAGCGCTGCCAACACAGAAGCAGCCCACTTACACATTAAACGCCAATAAAAGGTAAATAAATGAGTAAATAAAATGCAAGTAAAGCATTGCAGGCAAAATATAATTTTTCTAACTGTTAGAGCAGTATTCGACGCCGTGTAGTGACAAGTCTACTTCTGGACACGAGCAGCAACTTGTATTTGCTATGGCTATACACTTGTTCTGCCACTGGCTTGTTTCAGAAGCCGGGACTATAATCCCGTTACCCCTCCGTATTCAAAAAAGGCCACAGCCTAATTTTTTTGCAAACAACACTGTTGCGGGAAGGACTCCCAAGTTTTTAGCAAACATTCTCGCTAATCGATACTGAAGGAGACGGATTTTTTGACAGCATCCTCCTTTCATTTCCAAGTCGATTAGGCGGATGGCGCTCCGGTCCTCCCTACAGAGGAGAGCTGTCTTATTATTACCAAAAGAGCGAGGAACTTTTTAATAAGAGTACACGGCGAGTAAACCAGAAGGAAAAGTTGGTCCTTTATTAAATTCCAGAGGCGGGCTGGGCAGGGCACGGCCGCACCTGGACAGGGAAGCCTGGAGAAATGCCGCAGAGCCCCTGGGCCGCCCCTTTGTGCCTGCTGACCGGGTCGGCGCACCCTGGATACCGGAAATTGTTCTCAATTATTCAGGGCCCAAAATGGCGGAGGCGGCCAAGATAAACTCCGCGGAAGAGGCCCGTAGCGGTAGCGCTTCCGGTCGGCTTGGAGTGCTCTTAAGATTTCAGATGCCCCTCATCCAGCGCTGCCTCGTTCCGTCTCATGGACACACGCTACGGCTGCTGCCCACGGTCGAAGCAGCGTGAATGCTGCGTTGCCAGCACCAGACAGTATCAGCACCCTAGGCATTGCAGCTCACCCTGTAGTTGGTAGAAAGTTGCATTTACACCTCCAAAGTCAACTGTTGTCTTTTCTATTAAGTGGGCAACTTTGCTTCCCTGTTATTCCTCAAAGATCGAGGCTCTTCTGAGAAAAAATTACAAAAAAATTGCGATTCAAAGTATTGGTCATCGCTACATAATACTTTCAGTTATCTTTCGGACAGCATACGAATCCCACGATGGAAGAACAGTATGTCTTTTGAGGAGATCCATGAATCTATCGAATTTTTCACTTGTTCTCATGACTTTAGGTGCTGGTGAGCAGAGTCGTGTGTCAGCGGGAACAGTGTCTGAAGAATACGGCTGGTGGGCTAGAACTTCCAGTTTCAACGTTCCCAAAAACGTTTTGACGTGTTTCGCAACGTATGGTCTAGCCCTGTCAAGCTGCGAAGTCACTTCCCTATGACTGTATTGCGGCCGTTTGTCTTTCCAGTGCTTGGCTCAACAGCATCAACTGCTTTTCATAAGGAACTCATGTTACCATCGGTTTCGGTAGCTTCGAAAACCTCTCTTACACCGTCATGTCGGTCTTCGGCGTGAAAATCGACCTTCTTGAAGCGCTGAAATACGTTCTTTCACTAAAAGGTGCCTCACTGTACGTCTTAACCAGAATTTTATGGGCATCAACCACAGATTTCTTCATGTCAAAGCAGAAAATTAAAATGTTTCGCACATGACGAAAACTGGCCTCGTAAGCTGACATATTCAATAGAAAATAGTTTTATGATGCAATCACAAATCGACCAATTTTTGATGCCGTTATGTTCACAAATGCCTAAGCTTATTATATGACACTTGAGACCTCTAACCTGCACCGCCAAGTCAGTACCAAGACTAAGTTATCTGTGCACCGTTCAATCTTTCGGCCAACTTTGTTGTATGGGAACGAAAGCTGGGTGGATTCAGGTTACCTTATCAACAAGGTTGAGGTTACGGATACGAAAGTAGATAGGATAATTGCAGATACTAGTAGATGGGAACAATGGCAGGAGGGTGTCCACAATGAGGAAATCAAAGAAAAACTGGGAATGAACTCTATAGATGTAGCAGTCAGGGCAAAGAGGCTCAGATGGTGGGGTCATGTTACACGCATGGGAGAAGCAAGGTTACCCAAGAGACTCATGGGTTCAGCAGTAGAGGGTAGGAAGAGTAGGGGCAGACCAATAAGAAGGTACCTGGATTCGGTTAAGAATGATTTTGAAGTAATGGGTTTAACATCAGAAGAGGCACCAATGTTAGCACTGAATAGGGGATCATGGAGGAATTTTATAAGGGGGCTATGCTCCAGACTGAACGCTGAAAGGCATAATCAGTCTTAAATGATGATGATGATGATGATGCAACAGTAAGCTACACCTTACAGCTACTTCTCTCCATAACCGCCGCTCCGGCTTAGACGTTTGTCGTAGCGCTGTACCAACATTCCATAACCGTCGTCATAGAAAGCAGCCGCCTGTGCTTTCCGTCAGTTCTCTACGCTCATATATAGCTCGTTGCCTGTGCCGAAATGTTGTTTTCATCGCCACCGGCTCATGTGGGTGGACATGAAAATCAGGACGAGCCAATGACTGGCTGTACTATGCTGTGGCGGATCAAACACTTCCCATCGAGAATGCTCCAGGACCATCTTCATTGCCCTTTGAAAGTGCGGCAGAGAATCGTCATGAAAAACTATACGACTGACAGATATGTTATGTGGGCTGCACGACATTGGGCAAAATCTCTCACCAGGCCATCATACATGGCGGGAGACACTATTTTCTAGGCGCATTTACGTATTCACTTGTCAATCAGGACTGAAAAGAGGATCGTGCCACGATTGAAATGCATACTAGAGACACTACACAAATCATCTGCACAAAACTTCACAGGATTTTCACAGCGGTTTCCATTTCGCGACCGACCGGAACTTCCTTTTCGAATAGCCCTCGTACATCCACGTGCTTGCAAAGGGAAGGGGGAAGATTTAAAGAACAAAAAATGAAGCAAATAAGTGTTTTGACGTCTCATCGACATTGTTGTCATTAGAGATGGAACACAAGCATGGATTGCTTTATTAACAAAGGTGAAGGACATCAGCCATGCCCTCCAAGCGAACCATCTCAGTATTTGCCTGGAGCGATTTAGCAGTATCACAAAAATCCTGAATCTGGATGGCCGGTGTAGCGTGAAATAATTAAAAAAATTAATGCCCTTTACGTTGGTGTGGTTTGTTATGACTCTCAGCACAGCATGAAAAATACTTGGTGGATATTATTTTTCCTTTAAACACGTTGAAGGTTAAAATGCAAATGTTAAATTTAATGACTTCACTTTTAAATAAACTTCGAGGAGAATTACTTTCGATATTCCTGTTAAATGTTCTTTCAGAGCTGTGGTGTCATTACGTAATACGCAATCGTTTTTTCACACCAGGGGCAACAAATTTTTTGAAACGTGAGCTCTACTATTCATCTCAGGTATCTGGTTCGATGGATATGAAGAAAATACATATTTTACTTGGTTACGCTCATTGAATATCATGTAAGATTTCCCCGTTGTAGCTGCTTCTACATAACGTACTCTGCAGACGCAGTCCGGTACGAGTGAAAGTTGAAGCAAAATCTGAAAATTCTTACTGCTGTTATTCAGTACTTCACTTCTCTGTAGCAAAACGTGGTTCTCTGGGCCATATTTCACAAAATTTATTCAATTAGCAATGGGAATAGATCACTAATCTTAATATCGTACCCTCACGACAAGAAGCTACTTTTACACAAACAAAAGAATCTTGTTTTGAATTTTACAGTTATAAATGTATTTTACAACACAAACAAAGAAATTATTAATTGTTGCAGACCTTGAGGGACATACATCGAGCAAAATGTTAGTGTCTCCGTTCAGGTCAGCGATACTAGAAAGAGATATGAAACATTTCATCAAACAAAAGATTTGCCATCTGCTTTTTGTAATGCCTGTATCTTTACCTGAGAGATCTCACACTCACGCTACTCAATATTACACTACTGGCTATTAAAATTGGCACACCAAGAAGAAATGCAGATTATAAACGTGTATTGGTTGGACAAATATATTATACCAGAACTGACATGTTATTACATTTTCACGCAATTTGGGTGCACAGATCCTGAGAAATCAGTACCCAGAACAATCACCTCTGGCCGTTATAACGGCCTTGACACGCCTGGGCATTGATTCCAATAAAGCTTGGATGGCGTGTACAGGTACAGCTGCCCATGCAGCTTCAACACGATACCACAGTTCATCAAGAGTAGAGACTGGCGTACCGTGACCAGCCAGTTGCTCGGCCATTATTGACCAGACTTTTTCAGTTGGCGAGAGATCTGGAGAGTGTGCCGGCCAGGGCAGCAGCAGAACATTTTCTGAATCCAGAAAGGCCCGCACAGGACCTGCAACATGCGGTAGTGCATTATCTTGCTGAAATGTAGGGTTTCGCAGGGATCGAATGAAGGGTAGAGCCACGGGTCGTAACACATCTGAAATGTAACGTCCACTGTTCAAAGCGCCGCCAATTCGAACAAGAGGTGACCGAGACGTGTAACCAATGGCACCCCATATCATCACGCCGGGTGATACGCCAGTATGGCGATGACGAATACACGCTTCCAATGTGCGTTCACCGCGATGTCCCCAAACACGGATGCGACCACCAAGATGCTGTAAACAGCACCTGGATTCATCCGAAGAAATTACGTTTTGCCATTTGCGCACCCAGGTTCGTCATTGAGTACACCATCGCAGGCGATCCTGTCTGTGATGCAGCATCAAGGGTAACCGCAGCCATGGTCTCCGAGCTGATAGTCCATGCTGCTGCAAACGTCGTCGAAGTGTTCGTGTAGATGGTTGTCGTCTTGCAAACGTCCCCATCAGTTGACTTAGGGATCGAGACGTGGCTGCACCATCCGTTACAGCCATGCGGATAAGATGCCTGTCACCTCGACTTAGTGATACGACGCCGTTGAGATCCAGCACGGCGTTCCGTATTACCCTCCTGAACCCATCGATTCCATATTCTGCCAACAGTAAGTGGTTCTCGAACAACGCGAACAGCAATGTCACGATACGATAAATCGCAGACGCGATGGGCTACAATCCGACCTTTATCAAAGTCGGAAACGTGATGGTACGCATTTCTCCTCCTTACACGAGGCATCACAACAATGTTTCACCAGGCAACGCCGATCAACTGATGTTTGTCTATGAGAAATCGGTTGGAAACTTTCCCCATGTCAGCACGTTGTATGTGTCTCCAACCTTGTGTGAATGCTCTGGAAAAGCTAATCATTTGCATATCACAGCATCTTCTTCCTGTCGGTTAAATTTCGCGTCTGTAGCGCGTCATCTTCGTGGTGTAGCAATTTTAATGGCCTGCAGTGTACATCTTTGGCTCAGTTCACCTTGCGAATTAGACATGAGTATTTTTACCGTTCATTTAACGTTTTTACTAAAGTCAGTTCTAGGTTACGGTACAATGCCGCCTGGAAGATTAAAGCAGTGAAAATAACGTGTTGTGGCTTAAACGTTCCAAGTATCGTCGAGTTAGTTACACATAGTTACATAACTGAGAATTGATAACTTTTGAACTTTCTACAATAGAAAATTCGTTTATATTGATACGATAAATACATAAGTAATTGCCCTCAGGTATGTGTGGTACATAATTTGCTACTGTAGAAGAGTTACGATGTTGTCAATGAAATATGGTGTAAACTATTATGTAGTGTGTGCCAGAATGGATATAGTCCTGAAAAGACTCTGGATGCTTCTCGGGATATAAGTAAATTAGAGTTCCCCCATTTGGGCTACAAAGCATTTGAAAACCAGGGATGGAAAACCCTCCTGGAGCCCTCAGACTACAGCATCCTACTTGTTTAACGTGTTGTGACTTGTATGTCTATGTGTCAGATTACCTTAATATTGAAATCACATATACTATAACAAAAAATTATAAACATGGTTTTAGAGACACCAGTTATGGTTGAAAGCTTTTGAAAACATTTACGCAGATGTTTTGAAAATACACGTAAAATTTCAGTGTTCTTCAACGATTTGGAAAGACTACATATAATGGAAAAATGTCCAGATTTCGTACTGTTCTTGGGACTCTTTTTTTAAGTTGTTGTTGTTGTTGTTGCTGTTGTGGTCTTCAATCCTGAGACTGCTTTGATGCAGCTCTCCATGCTACTCTATACTGTGCAAGCCTCTTCATCTCCCAGTGCCTACTACAGACTACATCCTTCTGAAGCTGCTTAGTGTATTAATCTCTTGGTCTCCCTCTACGATTTTTACCCTCCACGCTGCCCTCCAATACTAAATTGGCAATCCCTCGATGTCTCAGAACATGTCCTACCAACCGAGCCCTTCTTCTGGTCAAGTTCTGCCACAAACTTCTCTTATCCCCATTCCTATTCAATACTTCCTCATTAGTTATGTGATCTACCCATCCAATCTTCAGCATTCTTCTGTAGCACCACATTTCGAAAGCTTCTATTTCTTCTTGTCCAAACTATTTATCGTCCATGTTTCACTTCCATACATGGCTACACTCCATACAAATACTTTCAGAAACGACTTCCTGACGTTTAAATCTATACTCGATGTTAACAATATTTTCTTCTTCAGAAACGCTTTCCTTGCCATTGCCAGTCTACATTTTATATCCTCTCTACTTCGACCACCATCACCAGTTATTTTGCTCCCCAAATAGCAAAACTCCTTTACTACTTTAAGTGTTTCATTTCTTAATCTAATTCCCTCAGCATCACCCCACTTAATTCGACTACATTCCATTATCCTCGTTTTGCTTTTGTTGATGTTCATCTTATATCTTCCTTTTAAGACACTGTCCATCCCGTTCAACTGCTCTTCCAAGTCCTTTGCTGTCTCTGACAGAATTACAATGTCATCGGCGAACCTCATAGTTTTTCTTTCTTCTCCAAGGATTTTAATACCTACTCGGAACTTTTCTTTCGTTTCCTTTATTGCTTGCTCAATATACAGATTGAATTACATCGGGGATAGGCTACAACCCTGCCTCACTCCCTTCCTAACCACTGCTTCCTTTTCATATCCCTCGACTCTTATAACTGCCATCTGCTTTCTGTACAAATTGTAAATAGCCTTTCGCTCCCTGTATTTTACCCCTGCCACCTTCAGAATTTGAAAGAGAGTATTCCAGTCAACATTGTCAAATGCTTTCTCTAAGTCTACAAATGCTAGAGACGTATGTTTGCCTTTCCTTAATCTTTCTTCTAAGATAAGTTGTGGGGTCAGTATTGCCTCAAGTCTTCCAACATTTCTATGTAATCCAAACTGATCTTCCTCGAGGTCGGCTTCTATCAGTTTTTCCATTCGTCTGTAAAGAATTCGCGTTAGTATTTTGCAGCTGTGACTTATAGTTCGGTAATTTTCACATCTGTCAACACGTGCTTTCTTTGGGATTGGAATTATTATATTCTACTGCTTACAGCATTTTCAAAAATATTCGATAAAGTAATGTACTCAAGAGTGGTTAGACATCTCAACAGTAATGGGATACTTGGTAAATCACAGTTCTGATCTCAAAAATGCTGTACCAGTGAGACATCAACATACAATTTCACTGTCCATATAAAAAAAGTTTTTAAATAGTAAAATTTGACCAATAGAAATTTTCTGTGACTTGTACAAAGCATTTGATTGTGTGAACCATGACATTATGTAACAATAATTACAATTCTATGGTTTACATGTATTAGTGGTTTAAGTCATACCTACAGAGCAGGAAGCTAAACATTTCCTTATATAGGCCAAGTGATTTAAATAAGTTTGACACTTCATCTTACTGGGGTGAAATTACATTAGGTGTTCCACAAAGTTCAATCATGGGTCCTGTTCTGTTATTGATGTATGTGAATGTTCTCCCTTCCTATCTGAAACAGGATGCTGAACTGACACTGTTTGCTGATGATACAAGCATCATTATTAATCCAGTGAAAGAAACTCCAAATGAAAATGATACAAATAAGGTCTTTCGAAAAATCATTAATTGGTTTTTTGCAAATGGGCTTGCTCTGAACTTTGGAAAAACACAGTACATCCAATTTTCTGCTGCGAAAAGTATAGTTGCTTCAATAAATATAACACATCAACAGAAGTCAGTAGACAGGGTAGAGCATACTAAGTTTTGCGTGTACATATAGATGAGATTCTTAATTGGAAAATTCATATTTTGGATCTTCTAAAGCCACTAGTTTCAGCAACTTTTGCAAGCAGAATAATCGCAAATTTTGAGGATATAGAAATTAGTAAGCTAACATACTTCGCAGACTCTCACTCTCTGATGTCATAGTCCGCAGCTAGTGGTCGTGCTGTAGCGTTCTCGCTTCCCACCCCCGGGTTCCCGGGTTCGATTCCCGGCGGGGTTAGGGATTTTCTCTGCCTCGTGATGACTGAGTGTTGTGTGACGTCCTTAAGTTAGTTCGGTTTAAGTAGTTCTAAGTTCTATGGGACTGATGACCATAGATGTTAAGTCCCATAGTGCTCAGAGCCATTTGAACCATTTCTGATGTTATACGGAATAATATTTTAGGATAACTCAACATTTACACAAAAAGTATTCACTGCTCAAAAGAAACTGGTTAGAATTATGTGTAGGGTTCATATTCACACATCTTTCAGGCATCTTTTTAAAAGATTAGGAATTCTTACAACAGTCCCACAGTACATTTACTCACTAATGAAGTTTGTTCTCAACAACATGGACCAGTTTAAAAACAATAATGACATTCATGATTATAATACCAGATAAAAGAAAGATTTAGACTATCCTTTACTCAACCTATCTTTGGCACAGAAAGGAGTAAAATTTGCTGCTATAAAAATGTTCGCCAAATTACCAGATGAAATAAAATGTCTGACAGACAGCAGTAATATCTTCAAAAATAAATTGAAATCATATCTCCTTGGCAACTCTTTGTATACTATAGATGAATTCTTGAATATGTATAAATAAATCTATAAATATAGTATATGGATTTTGTGTCTTCTAAGGGAATGGGGTAAATAATAGAGATATTAATCTTTAACTCTGTATTGTAAATATATACGTGCATTGCTTGTGCACTTGACACATTCCACGTCATAACGGCTACCGTACCGTGCGGTTGATCAATGTAACACGCAAACAACTAACTAAATGGGTTTTGTAGTATCACTATTTATGTGCGTGCTGTGTTTAAGTACTGCATAGTCCACGTTCCGTTCGGAATTTTCCTGTTCATTTCGGCTGATCATAGTCTCGACACCCTTTTGCACAACGATTTTTCTCTTGAATCAGTATTCCTGGAGATGCACGTCCCTGTCTGTTTACTTACATTTTGCTTCGTCGGCTTGCGTCGTGCTCGCTGTTTCCGAGAGACCGTCTGGAATGTCAATTCAGCGCTGCAAAGACACAGTGTGTTCCATGGTTTCCGACGCCGCATATACTTTTCCACACGAAAATCCTCATCTCTCAGACCCGAAATATCTTATTATTTGTTTCAATAGGTATTATCTGAGCGTCTTTCTGTTGAAAAGAAAGAAAAGCACTAACTTCCCAAATGATTACTTCTGCATGACAAATTGACTTATTACTTAGTATAGGCACGTTATTTACTTTATTTTTCCTTAACTGAAATCGTTATCATTTCACAGATCGTTATGGGAGGGTGATGTGTCGGTTCAGTGACCCTGAGGTGCTAGATAGTGGCCAGACGGAGTGGAATCGTTCCTTCTTTGGAATCACCCGTTCTTACGGCTCAACACACCCCACCTTATTAATCTTCACTAAGAAGGGAAGACAGTAATCATAGTAAATATAAGATCTACAGTTCGTTCACAACATATAATTTCTTTCCTGAAGTACTACTCGCAGAGAAATAACTCGAAGCAAACTCCATCTGTCAAACAAACTTTTACGGTTTTAATTCACCACTTGCAGTATTTAATTTCACTGGGAGGGAGAGAGTCTCACCCTAGCTGTCCGAAAAGTGAGGATATGTTGTGTAAAAGCACGCCACCGATGCAGGAGCTGAAGAACTAGGTTCATATCAAAATAAAATGGAGGTCACTGCAAATATAAGCTGAAAGTTTAAAGTTAACTACGATCATTTTTTGTGAGGGACTATCTTGTTTTCTGGACGCTATCCATCAACCTGTGTGAACGTTCGTGTTTCCTAATAAATGTGAATTATTACAACAAGAAGCGAATACGATTTGTGATGCTTGTATTTTCCTTGAAACGCAGTCTGAGACTCTTATGCAGCAGAAGTATCCTATTTAGTTTTCACTTCTCTTTCAAAATTTGTTAAATATCATGTTTCCGATTGTGATACTTTCAGTGTAGAATTAAAAAACTGGAAAATTATTTATCGAACCTGCCTCTTGAAGCTGTAACCTGTGCATGCTTTGGTTCTAATATGTCTTCTGGATCACAATTTAAGATAGCTACTGCTTTTAAGACAGGATCTTCAGACGCAGGCGTAATTATAGTCTTGGGGGCCCCGGTGTAAGTACTTAAAATGAGGCCACCTCCCCTTCTGCATGCGTCCTTCGTGCCCACACGGTTCACACCGTTTCTCAGCACTGTAGCATACTCAGTGCACAAAAAAAAGAAAAGAAAAAATCTGTAGATATTCTCATCTAGTTAGAAATAGAAGTTTTCCTTTTGATAATCCTCTTGCCTCTGCTGCACTCTAAGGACAAGACGTAAATTACGACTCGATTTTTCTTTTCTGACCCATTGTCTGATCAATGCTTCGTCCATCCTTGGCCAAAACTGTTCACATATTGTTCCTCTAGTTCTATAGATTCAATAAGCTGCTATTCGATATTGTTATTTGACCTTCAGAAGTCGTAATGAATATCAAATCATAGCCTCAGAATAGTTTCGGCAGATTGACTTATCACTGTTTATTGTAAATAGGGAAACACTTGTCTTGCCTAGTCGATTTTCCTGTTTTTTCCACTTATGCTTCCGATTTTAGTTTTTCCTTTTTTATCTTCTTTCTGTCTTTCCTTGGAGAGTCAGGGGTGCCTTATTCACGGGGCATTATCCCGGACGCCACAGCTCTGTTACGATCCTGCTGTTGTATCTAGATTGTTACCTTGATTGTGTGGTGACTACACTAAGATGGCAAAAGTAGTGGGATAGCGATATACACGTATATAGGTGGCGGTAGTATCGCGTACACTATGTATGAAAGTGCAGTGCATTTGCGGTGCTGTCATTTGTACTCAGAAAATTTACGTGAAAATGTTTCCGACCTGATTATTGCCGCACGACGGGAATTACCGGATTTCGACAACGAATGTGATATTCAGTTTCGGAAATCATCAGGGAATTCAATATTTAGAGTTCCACGGTGTCAAGAGTGTGCCGAGAACACCAAATTTCAGGCATTACATCTCACACGGGCAACGCAGTGGCCGATGGGCTACACTTAATGACCGGGAGCAGCGGCTTTTGCGTATAGTTGTCAGCGATAACTGATACCCAGTATTGCATGAAATAATCGTGGAAATCATTGTGGGCGTACGACGAACGTATCCGATAGCACACTGTGGCGAAATTTGGCGTTAATAGGCTCCGGAAGCAGACAACCGACGCGAATGCCTTTGCTAACAGCAGTAAATCGCCTGCACTGCCTCTCCTGGGCTCGTGACAATATCGGTTGGATCCTAGTCGACTGGAAAACCGTGATCTGGTCATACGAGTCCCAATTTCAGTTGGTAAGAGCTGATGGTAGTGCTCGAGTGTTTCGCAGACCCCATGGAGCCACGGACCCAAGGTATTTTGCAAGTTGGTGGTGGCTCCGTAATGGTGTAGACTGTGTCTACAAGGAATGGACTGTGCCGTCTGGTCCAAATGAACCTATCACTGATCGAAAACAGTTCTGTTCGGCTACTTGGAGACCATTTCCAGCCTTTCACTGACTTCATGTTCCCAAGAAAGATGGAATTTTTATGGATGACAGTGCGCCATGTCACATGGTCAAAGCTGCACGCAATTGGTTTGAAGAACGTTCTGTCCACAGCTCGTGGTCGTGCGGTAGCGTTCTCACTTCCCACGCCAGGGTTTCCGGGTTCGATTCCCGGCGGGGTCAGAGATTTTCTCTACCTCGTGATGACTGGGTGTTGTGTGATGTCCTTAGGTTAGTTAGGTTTAAGTAGTTCTAAGTTCTAGGGGACTGATGACCATAGATTTAAATCGCATAGTGCTCAGAGCCGAGCCAGAACGTTCTGGATATTTCGAGCGAGTGATTTGGCGACCCAGATCGCCCAACATGAATCCCATCGAACATTTGTGTGACAGCCAACAGTTTCGCAATTATAGACGCCCCTAGAGGGAGCGTAGTTCAATATTTCTGGAGGCGACTTCCACGACGAGTCACTGGACTACGCAGAGCAAAAGGAGATTCGACTAAATATTAGGAGATATCCCATGAAATTTAACACCACAGTGTATTTTCAACATATCCTCTTGGAGGAAGCAATATATCGCGGTGTGTTGCAGTTCTCAACAATAGAGAGGTCTCTGCAGCGGCTCTCACCGTTGCTCAGCGACAATTTGAGGAGAGGCGACACGCGAGGAAAATGAATATGTCCATTCTCAGTCATCAAGATCTTAGGAATACTGTGAATTTCAGAAAGAGCATGGAGTAAAGATAGCAGTCAAAAGGTAAGGCTTAAGGCATCAACTAACCTCTGAGTTCTGCCAATCTGTGGCATCCAAAACACAGGCGTCAAACTGATTACATCTGCCGGCCGTTTCGGCCGAGCGGTTCTAGGCGCTTCAGTCCGGAACCGCGTGACGGCTACGGTCGCAGGTTCGAATCCTGCGTCGGGCATGGATGTGTGTGATGTCCTTAGGTTAGTTAGGTTTAAGTAGCTGTAAGTTCTAGGGGTCTGATGACCTCACATGTTAAGTCCCATAGTGCTCAGAGCCATTTGAACCATTTTTTGATTACATCTTCCTACGGATTAATAACAAATAAATAGGTTGCACATATTCATAGGGAGTGATTTTTCATTGATGAATACGAAAATCTAATGTAGCCAAATTCGATTGCTACGTTTACTTCATTTCACAATGAGTGGTTTCAACAGAATCTTGCCGTAATCATTTGACCGTCGAAAAATTATTATTAACTTTTGTACATGTATGTATGAATGTGAATAAGAATTTTACGAAGATCCTATGATGACAGCAAGGCTCTGTCGAAACGTGTGACTGTGAAATAAAATAAAAATACCAAACCTTCTCTGCTGCAGAAGATTTTTCTGTCCGGAATAACGTAAAGTTTCAAAGGCATATATACTTAAGAAATATGGAGATCTTCGATTTTGAATTTATATTCAGGATTAATTGATTGGGAAAGCACTCCTTTAGGATGTTTATTAAGGATTGTCTGAGGCAGTTTGTGTTGGAGTAATATGAATTTTAAAATTCTTGTCATTACAGGAAAATCGGAAAACCAAAATTGCACATTCTCACACGCGATTTCCGTGACAAGTGGTCTCTATACAGGGTGAGTCCGGAGGAACGGTGCATACATTGAGGGGTGATAGTCTTGGTGATTCTGAACAAAAACTTAAATGTACGTATGCCCTTTTGTCAACTGTATCTGTCATTCAGCAGTTTGAAAATCACGCCTGTCAGTTGCATGTCCTTCTTCACCAGCACTTACATGCAAATACTACCAAAACGAAATTACGCTACGTGGTGTTGTCCTTACTGATCATAGGTAATTTTTCTTAAACCAAACTTTTTTTACACACATATATATTGACTTAGTCGCCTAGCTGCTTCCAGCAGTAGATTTTATATGTATTTGCAACAATTGACTTGTACACCAGTTGATCTAATGCTGCTCCAGTTACGGATATGTTGATGAAAACAACAGCCAAGGCATTTCTTACTACATGGAACTTATCACTCGTATTTTACATGCGTGTGCTCAAGTAAAGAACTGTACAAATGGGATCAGATCAGTAACACAAGAGGTGCAAAATGCATCTCAGTTGACGGTGGACTTTTTGAACATCTTTTGTGAGGAAATGCACACAATTAAAGAAAACATCACATCACTATGTTTCATTTACTACCATCTACATTTGTGTTTACTTTTACTAGTTTCATTAGAAACTGACGAAATGCAACAGTGCAAAACATATGTTCGTATGGCGTCTTTCATTCAGAATCACTCAAACTCAAGGCGTGTAACTTTCCTCTTACCCATATTGTATTAATCATATAGAGACTGTTCAATATATCGAGTGTGTCACCGTGGTGTCTTGAAACATGTGTTTCCAAATACATAGAAAGACAAATAATACATTTTCTAACGATAATAGACGAATTTGAATTTTAAAGCCGTATTTATCTCAGAACAACAACTTGCTTTCGAAATCGGAGGTGCCTTATCAACAAAATGAAATGCGATTTGAAATTGTGGTTTCTCCATGAGTATGATTGCTTAAGATGGGACAACTTTCATCTCTGTACCAGTGCCGTTGGTATTCTTAATTCTAGTACACTGTGACCAGATTTTCTTAGCTTACTGTCTTCCTAATACTGAAGCGGTGGAGAACGGTGGACTTCGGGCTCCTACTATTTTCAGACTTCTTGCTACCAACTTTGACGATCAAGTGATGCTGTACGCAATAGACCCGACTCTACAGCAGTCTTTGTTTAATGCTATTTTTCATTTATGTGTTACATAATTTAGAGGTAGCTGTGAGTATTACTTGTACATGACATCGTAGCCCATTGTATGCCCCTTACTTGACACAACAGATATTTCTGTTGGTGACTTACAGACGAATGATGTATTGTTGGTAATATCGCTAGCAATTTTAGTATGAAATCGGCCAGACTATGACTGACCAAGCCATTTGAACCAGTATTTAGAATGCCACTGTCGCCACTGTGTCAGAAACTTCCGTTATCGAAAATTATTTGCTATGTTTAACAAAACAACTAATATACTTAAAAAGGGGGGTTCAAATGTGTTAACATTGTTTTGAAAGGCTTTTAGTTGGAAAATATATCCTACTCACCAAGAAAAGACTTAAATTATCTGGTAATTCCACAATTCTGGGAATATCTTACATCGGTTCAAAATTAGCCTAAAAAATTTCCTCACTTTTTTCAGTACACATTCTGGTCTCAGTTTTTAAAATGTCCCAAACAGTTTTTCTGTTATTGCTGAAATAATTTATCTTGAAAATACGTATATATTGGTAAAACACTGTAGATGTTTTCGGAAGAAGAGTGATTCAAATTCCCGTATCCGGCCTCCCAAATTTAGGTTTTCTGTGAGTTATCTAAATTGTTTAAGGAGAATGCAAGGATAGTTCTTTTGAGAGGGCACAGCCTATTCCCTTCGCTGTCCTTCCCCAATTAGAGTTTGTTCTCGAACTCTAATAACCTCGCTATCGGCGTGAAATACATAATTCTGATTTATGATGACTTTGGTTAGAATTTTACAATATAATTTGAAATGTGATTTAAGCACCTTGGGTGCTTAAAAATGAGTTAAACATGGGTTCGCCTTTTTGAAAGTACGCAATTATTATTTTGCATTAATACCCAAATATTTTACCACAGTTGTGGCATCCTCTATGGAGCTTTTATTTTATTTTTCATAAATAAATACATACCGATTTTATTTAGGATAAGAACTATGGTACATCGAATTTTGTCGATCTTTAAATAACATAAGCACTGTACCTTTTATTTGCATTTTGCGTGTCCTGCGACCAAAAACAGAAATAAAAAACAGGTCAATCGTCTGCAAACATAAACGATGTTAGGGCATCAACTGCAGTGAATATTCGTTGAGAAACTCTTTCTTTAAAATACATATTCCAGTAATATTGTGGAATATGTCCTTTTCTATCTTTATCATTGCTGTTACTGGTTTTTATTTCTCTGTCAGACGTGTTTTCTGTTGTTATTTCTTTAGAATGAACTACGGACATCGCTAAGAATTGTTATGCGGCTTTTGTATGGAGACCTATTCAACGTGGTTTGTTAAACATATAGTATGTTTCGCATTGTAGAAGCGTTTACTCACGTTTTCTTGTGTTCACTGGTGGATTCTGCGTCTTGTTATGGAGCTGTGGCTTGGACACGCCTTTCAATGCATAATTTAAGTTTTTCATATCTTTGACAGTCGTTTGTTTCACTGTTTTATTTTCGACTGAGGGCCACGTAATTTGAATATGTTCGAGAGAGAGACAGAGAAACAGAGCTAAAGAGAGAAAGCGACAGAGAGAGAAGAGAGAGAGAGAGAGAGAGAGAGAGAGAGAGAGAGAGAGAGAGAGAGAATCGTCTTAATGTGTGACGTTTGATAGTTCGTTTAGTGTGTTGAATAATGTCTTGTTGCAGAGTACTATTTAGTCATTAAAGAATTTTTTTCCCCCGTGTAGTGTGTTTTTGGATGTGGTACTTTCCTTCTATTGTTAAGAATGGTGCACATGGTGACTGTGTTTTAGGATCTGAAGGTCTGTTTCTGTGCCACTGGAATGGTTGTAGTTTTTAATGGTGGGCTGCAGATGTGGAGTACTTGCTGACACTTTTCAGTGCTCGTAAATACACTCCTGGAAATTGAAATAAGAACACCGTGAATTCATTGTCCCAGGAAGGGGAAACTTTACTGACACATTCCTGGGGTCAGGTACATCACATGATCACACTGACAGAATCACAGGCACATAGCCACAGACAACAGACCATGCACAATGTCGGCATTAGTACAGTGTATATCCACCTTTCGCAGCAATGCAGGCTGCTATTCTCCCATGGAGACGATCGTAGAGATGCTGGATGTAGTCCTGTGGAACGGCTTGCCATGCCATTTCCACCTGGCGCCTCAGTTGGACCAGCGTTCGTGCTGGACGTGCAGACCGCGTGAGACGACGCTTCATCCAGTCCCAAACATGCTCAATGGGGGACAGATCCGGAGATCTTGCTGGCCAGGGTAGTTGACTTACACCTTCTAGAGCACGTTGGGTGGTACGGGATACACGCGGACGTGCATTGTCCTGTTGGAACAGCAAGTTCCCTTGCCGGTCTAGGAATGGTAGAACGATGGGTTCGATGACGGTTTGGATGTACCATGCACTATTCAGTGTCCCATCGACGATCACCAGAGGTGTACGGCCAGTGTAGGAGATCGCTCCCCACACCATGATGCCGGGTGTTGGCCCTGTGTGCCTCGGTCGTATGCAGTCCTGATTGTGGCGCTCACCTGCACGGCGCCAAACACGCATACGACCATCATTGGCACCAAGGCAGAAGCGACTCTCATTGCTGAAGACGACACGTCTCCATTCGTCCCTCCATTCACGCCTGTCGCGACACCACTGGAGGCGAGCTGCACGATGTTGGGGCGTGAGCGGAAGACGGTCTAACGGTGTGCGGGACCGTATCCCAGCTTCATGAAGACGGTTGCGAATGGTCCTCGCCGATACCCCAGGAGCAACAGTGTCCCTAATTTGCTGGGAAGTGGCGGTGCGGTCCCCTACGGAACTGCGTAGGATCCTACGGTCTTGGCGTGCATCCGTGCGTCGCTGCGGTCCGGTCCCAGGTCGACGGGCACGTGCACCTTCCGCCGACCATTGGCGACAACATCGATGTACTGTGGAGATCTCACGCCCCACGTGTTGAGCAATTCGGCGGTACGTCCACCTGGCCTCCCGCATGCCCACTATACGCCCTCGCTCAAAGTCCGTCAACTGCACATACGGTTCACGTCCACGCTGTCGCGGCATGCTACCAGTGTTAAAGACTGCGATGGAGCTCCGTATGCTATGGTAAACTGGCTGACACTGACGGCGGCGGTGCACAAATGCTGCGCAGCTAGCGCCATTCGACGGCCAACACCACGGTTCCTGGTGTGTCCGCTGTGCCGTGCGTGTGATCATTGCTTGTACAGCCCTCTCGCAGTGTCCGGAGCAAGTGTGGTGGGTCTGACACACCGGTGTCAATGTGTTCTTTTTTCCATTTCCAGGAGTGTGTTATGAGTGTCATATCATGAAATTTGTGCACGCTGTTCGGTGTATAATGACTGAAGCGAAGTCTTCCCAGATTAGGTGGTATATACCTGTTTTCTTCTGTCCGTGGTAATGTTGACTTTATTTAATCCTTTCTGGAATGTAAGTGGCCTACTGTTTGTTCTGTATGCCACATTTACCTTGTCTTCTTATCCCAGTTTGTTGTTTTATTCTCAAATGTTAATCGAAGCCGCTTTTTCCTGTTGAGTGTGGTTATTTATATTGTGTTCTTTGTGTGTTCTCTATTGTGTGGTTGTTATTGGTGTGTTGTGTTGTAATACTGTTGTGTGTGTTCAGTGTCATCTGTGTTTTTATTTTATGCTTCAGTTTGTCTACAGTGTTTACTTTGTAATCATTTCCTGTGGTAATCTGATTAAGTTTAGTTCTTGTGTGTGGCTGTCTTTGTCTACTAGAATTCCGTTCAGTCTCGGTAGGAGGTGTCTGGGACTGGCCTGTTTGTGGTCTGCCAGGCGATTTGATCTGTTATGAAAAATAGCACTGGTCGATAAAGGTTTTTTGTATATTGAGAACAGGTGTTTGACGTTTCTGTTTTCTGTTGTGATTTCTCGGAAATTCATTTATTTATTTATTTTTGTTTCGGTTTCAAGGATGAAGTGGATTTTTGGATGGACAGTACTGACATCTATGTGTAACTGTAGTATCTGGTCTACCAAGCAAATTATGCCACCCATATAGTAGTACGAGTGTACTGTATTAGTTTCTACTGTTTAAGATTATATTATTTCTTGAAAGATTTTATTTCCTAGTTGATTAAGAACGATGTCAGCTAGTATTCCACTTTTGGGTGATCCCTTGGGGAGTCTTTGCTACTGGATATAGAATTTATTTTAAATTTAAAATAATTTTGTCCTGTGATTTCTTTCTAAATAGTTGAGACTTCTTGTGTCTGTGTTTGTGGGATAATGTTGTGTCTGTCTTAATTGTCTTTCAATCATTTTGACTGTTTCTACAGTTGGTGTGTGGGTATACACAGTAGTTAGTGTAGCTGTGTTTCCACACTGTTGCATTCTTTCTGTCTAATCCCCATCTTTTGTCACAGTCAATAATATTGGTTCCTGTACCTTGCATACAACTGCAGGAGTGCCCGAAGGCTCCGTCACACCATTTCTCCTATATCTCCTCTAGAGTGCTGATATGCTCAAACCACCTCTACCAGCCCAACTCCTTCCATATGTCTATGATACTACTTTTCTTTCCATCTACCCTACGCTCCAAAACCCCAACGATTTATCCAGAGATACTTCAATCAGTTTACCTCCTAGTGTAACCAATGGCTTCTCAAGATCAATCCCTCCAAAACCTAGGCAAAAATTACAGGACGAATCTCTTGAACCTTGTATCTCCATGACTTTAACCTTATTATTTACGGCTGTTCTATCAGATAACTAATACTCTAAAGTATCTTGGATGGAACTTCGACTGGCAACTAACATGAAAACCTCACCTGTTAACCGTCCACCAGAAACCCCACAATAGGCTAAAACGTCTAACAGGATAAGCTTGGGGACTTCACCACTATGCTATTCTTCATACCTGCATCATCCTGATCTGACCCATCATCTGGTACGAAAATGCTACATTGTTCTTTGCCCCAGCGAAGTTCCATAAGTCTCTCCAAATTCTTGAATGTCAAGAACTTCGTCTCACTTTCTTCATCCATTTACCTTCCTGCACATGGATCCTCTATCACCTCATCAAATTCTCACTGCTCCTCACCTCCACTGAACACTTCCACATCTCCTACACTCTCCACAATACCAACCATATTGTGTCCCCTCTAATCATAAACCCTGATATACTGCCTTGCCTCTACAAACAAGTCCCACCATCCCTAAACCTCCACACGCTCCATATCCTCTCCCAATGCAGCTTCAACCAACTCCCTTTCCCAGACAACAGAGATCCACTTGGACATATCCCTCCTACTAACTTTAACTTTTCCCCACCTGTTTCCCTCCACATTAGGGCTCCTCTCTACCATTCCCTCTCCACCATCTCCATCCCTTTCCTCTTGTTACGACTAGCCTATGCACAAACCAAACACCTACTCATCCTCTGTCTCTCCCATGTCTTTTCCACCTTCTGTCTTCCTACTATATCCAACACCTATTTTTATCCCCATTATCTCCATATTTTTCCTACCTAAAAGACTCCTACCTTTCTACCTGCACACCTCAACAATATGAAACATATTCCATCCCCAAAAGCACTTCTCTTCTAGTGCAGGTTCTTCGGTTTGTAACTGAAAGGGCAGTGCTACAGCTCTTGTTCTTTGAAGAATTTCACAATGCTATGATGTGTTTTTCATATTACAGGGTTTTCTTCGTCCATCTCTGTTGCACAAGGAGTAGTAGGAGTCAATAGTTGTTCTCTTCCGTCCTCAAGTGATTTCATCCCTTTTTCACCCAAAACGACCGTTTTCCTCTTTCCGTGCTGATCACTGCCACGACACACAATGCAGCGGCTGCAGCAGCAGCGAGAAATGCAGTTTTCCTTTTGGCACTCGACTCCATGATAGCTTGCTCTTTGTGCGGGCGGTACTGGTGTACACTTTGTGACGCCTCTAACCACAAGCGATTCTATCCATTCGCTGTAGCACACGCTTTGCTGCGAGCTTTATGGGGCGTGTAAATGGGCAGATAAAGGGAATACAACCGAGGCAACACTAGGCGACAAGTTGCCTCAAGTCGCGTACTATATTTCGCATACTGTCAGTGTGCGACATTGAGATCTTGCTTCAAAGTTACTGTTGCCCAGAAAATGTGTTACCTTGTGTCACATGCTGCAAGTTGCCTTTGTTCGTAGCATGTGCTTCAGTCAGTTACACAGAAGAACCGTTGGAATAGTGTCCCATTTTTCTTTCTTTTTTTTTTTAAAGAAATTTCCACCAATTGACTCTTAATTGTTCATTTAATGTACACAACCGTGATTTCGACTTTTTAGCCGTTCTCAAGTGCATATTGAAACTTTAAAATATTTCATCGTCGAAAATACCTTTTTCTGGGTTAATCAGTTGTCGTACTACAAGATACGAGTACATATCCAAGATACAAAGCATAGCTGATGTTGTGCCACATGCGATATCATTAGCATTCCGTGAGGTGTATTTAACAGCTAAAGAAAAAGTGGGGAACACTTTATTAACACATCATTATTTTTTAAACTACTGACCTCACCGAAGTGGATGACATGCTGTAGGGGAAAAATTCACACGATACGATAGTGCGATAGTGAAACAGCAGTAGATAATAATATGAGGCTTTAGGGGGGAGAACCCTCACCTGAAACATGTCTAGGAAACAATAATGTGTCACTGCACGTATTAGTGGCGGATGATGCACTTCTATTACAGATACACAGTGTGAAACCCTTTTCAGGCCACTACGAAAGAGGTTCTTGTAGGAAAGAAAACAATTACAGACCCTCAAGCACTAGTTAGGTAGTGGAGAACAGTTTTGGGTTGTTGGCATCAGTGTTTCGTGTACAGAGAAAACCGCTGTAACGAGCTGGAGAAAACTCAGAAATTGTTACAACATGCATTTTCTTTCACAACTTCTTGAGAAAAAATCCACCTCGATACCATTTTACTCGCCTAAAGGAGCATCTGACACAGACACAAGAGATGGAAATGTTCGGGAATCTTGGAGATCCGTAATACAGAAACTTTGCAACGCAGACCACGGAGGTCAGCATCAGAACCAAAAGAAGTACTGGATGAGTTTTCAAGGTACTTTACGTCAAATGAAGAGCATGTGGCTTGGCAAGATCACTACTGACATGTGCATAGCAAGAGCAAATACGAATCCTTATAATGCAAGAAAACGGAAATTCTAAACTGAGCTACAAATATATGTGTATCTATGAATAAGAAACATCCTGTTTTTGTGAATCACAAAAGTGCATTAAATGTGATTTCCGTAATTCCAACATTGTGTTGGTATCGGTATCAGCAACTCAAAATATTTGTAATTTATTTATTAAGGTTTCCGTCAGAATTGTAAATAATACTTTTACTTGTGTTTAGTTTCGAACTTTTCGTTGATTATCAAACCATTACCAATATTAACTATGCATGAAACACAAACATTTTGTGTGCACAGATTAAAGCAGTGCAAAAACCTTTGTGACACATATATATGCAGTTGAAATGTTTCACTGTGCATAATATATTTGCTTTTACGTCAGATCAATATAAGAAATGTTGATACATTCAAGATTCGACAGGTGTCTTTAGTTGTTTGGACATAAAAATATGACAGGTGCTTTCATTTGTTTATTGTGTGTTTTTGTTGTCTGTCCCTCAGAGATCATAATGCTACAACTAAATGCATAGATTCTGTGTTGGCAAAGGTGTCAGGTGTTATCAGACTGTTTTATAAATTATTGACATGTCTTAAGCTAACAGTTTTACTGAATCATGAACTATTTATAGTAAGAGCAAAAAGTAATTGTTTTTAAATTCTGACTATTCGTTCATCAATTTGTCCGGCTACTTAAATTTTCTTTTATGTATTTTCCGCTCTGCAAGTATGTCTAACTCCATTCCTTAAGGTTCCACGTGTAAAATTTTCGTAGTACTGTCAGTACCACCCATGGTATGTTTCGTGCATCTCGAATAATGTCAGAAAGCAGTCTTGTTGCTTGGACTGATAAGCTCCTTCAATCTAGTTACAAAATTCCGACCAGTTTGGCCTATATAAAACGATGACGTGTTGCACATTATAACGTATACACATCAGATGCAAAATTCGTTTCTTTTTACAATGTTTTTCTTAGTTTAAACCTTGATTGATCTGCAGTTCGAAGTTCTATTTGTACTGTTTAGATAGGACCTGTGCTAATTTTTCAGTAATACAGCCATAATATTTCAATGTAATAAACAATTGTATGTTTTTAGAATTTGTGTAACTAAACTTTTCTTACTTGTATTTCATGTTTTGTTAGTAACATTGTATCTTATAATATAGGTAACGGTTTGAGAAAGAACGAAAAGTTCGAAACAACTCACTAATAAAAATGTTATTTTCAAGTCTGACAGAAACAGTAACTAAAAATTTAAAAAATGTAGTTTCGTTTTAATTTTCCACAATCCACGTGAATTAAGATAATCTCCGATTAAAAAGTTGTTTCGTCAATCATTCACTCCATGTTGCAAGCAACAGGCCACACAAATCAGATGGCTGTCGCAAAGCTGATGATAAGCGGCAATACGTCTTCTCTCATTGACAGGCTCGCAACGAATTGCATAGAGTTGCAGTCACGAATGATGGCCAATTGCGTATACTGTAGTTGGAAACACGAATGATGGCGGTCAAGTTTAGGCCTGTTCTGTGCATCTATGTCTCGCATTCTCCGACAGCCAATGAGCTTTCACTATTGTTCTCAGCACTCTGCTATGAATGTCGTAGCCAGTGCGAGCATTAAATGTGATCCTAGCGAGTTATTCAGTGAATTTTTTATTCTATTTGCCGCGCGTTGTCGTGGTTGATGATAGTGATGGGCAAAAAATTCTGCACAATCAAGCAAGAAACATAATTTGCTGCATACATGCTTGTTTCAAGCGTAGATAACGTGTATGCGCTTACTGCATCCGTCACTTGGAAGCGGCAACATGCAGTTCCCGTACGTGTCTCCAGCTCTGCGAACCGCCATCGTTCCTGGACCGGTGTATAGCGCCGCATCCTACCAAACTGGTGCGTTGCCTTACATCGTCCTGGTCGATCTGCTCCTTGCAGTATGCGACCTAGGCGTATGCAACGGTTTTGTCCAACCGTAACCCAGGTGGAATTGCGTCTTTCAAGTTCCAACGTCAAGGTATCGTTAGCGAGTTCAGTCAATCTGCTCAACACAGTGTAACTGTGCACGAAAAGGCACTTGGAAAATAGGTACTTAGACAACTGGACGGTTGTGACTTCTGTACTGGCGTTCACCCAAAAAGTTATCTCAAAGTAAAATTATCAAATTACGAAATAGCAAATCCTCTACAACAGCATAAATTTTATTTATTTGTTTATTTATCTAACCTGATGTGATTAAAGCCATCAGCCCTATCTTTCATCGGAATAGTCTTTCACAAATTCAGTACATTTTTACATAAAAGTTACCTATGAAATAACAAGCTTAGTGTGGCAAATAGTATTAAAATCATGAACGATGGCGTGAGCGTGTTGCTCTGATGGGAGCGGGTGTTTCTGCCGTGTTGTTCAGACAAGAGCCTTAAGGTAGAGGAGAGGAACAGTTTTCGTTGGTAAGACCGTAAAGAAGAGAGAGGGTATTGAAATCTCTACACTTATCTGCACACAGCCAAGATAGCTGTGCGTATGACGATGAAATGTGATCAAAGAATCGAACGTCACGCGTATAACAGACACAGGTATCCATAAACAGTTCCAGGCACCGTGAGCTTTCCTGAGAAAGGCCTTGCAGGTTTACATCGTTGTAAGCAGTAATTGGAAACGTAAGTGTTTTGTAAGTGGGCTGCTTCTGTGTTGGCAGCGCTGTGTAGAGCTTTGCATTGAATCTCTGACTGCACTTTCTTTGTAAGGGACTCTGTGGCTGGTTGGACTCGTTGTGGGAAGTTAATTGCCAGTTGTGTTGTGCAGTTGGATGTTAGTCGCCAGCAGTGATTGAAGTAATGTTGGGAAGTTAGAGGTGAACAGCCAGCAGTGATAGATGTTAGATGTGAGAAGCTAGCACTGATGGAAGGTAGAGGTCTGAAGTGTTAGCGTAGGCTAACGATGTGTACACGTTCGACTTGGAGATTAGTATTATTCATGATTATATATATCTATACTATATCTCTGTACTATATATTAAATTAAAAATACATTCTTTGGTTTGCAACAAAATCTGTCCTTTGCTAACCTGATGCCTATTAGCAGTTAGTGGCTTTAGTAGTTAGAATCTTTTATTTAGCTGGCAATATTGACGCTAGCTGTATTGCAGTGGTTTGCGTATTGAAGATTTTTGTGAGGTAAGTGCTTAATGAAATGTATATGAAATGTATAGGTTATTCTTAGGATTTCTTTTTAGTCAGGGCCATTCTTTTGAATTAATTATTTGAATTCAGGTTATATATATTTTTAGGAGTCAGATTGCGTTGAGCTAGGATGTTGTGGGTCTAGTCATTCAGCAATTTAAGTACAGACTTACACATGAAAATAAAGAAGTTTCAGTTTGTACATGTTTATTTCTCAGACCAGAAGGGAAGAGCTACTTACATTTTTCTAGGGCACGGACAGATGCTGATGTCTTCTTGTACACTGCACTTGCGTGCTCAGTCTAATGTATATGTTCATCTATTATTATACTCTTTGTTGAAGGAGAGAAGCTGATATTTGTCCCATTAATGTTATAGATAGTACAGATTCCCGATATTTCGGGCTAATGAGCCTAGAATGACTAACCAGTACTGCTTGGATCTTGGATTGGATGACCTTGAACCCTGTATCTTGCCTTCGTTCTGACAGTGCATGCTGTTCGGCACCGAAATTCTCGATAGCTTTCTTCAAGTTCATTGGTATTGCGCTTAGATACAGCTACAGGTCGTCAGCGTAGGTGTGGAATTTTCAGGAGGACAAAACTGACGGCACATCATTTACGTACGGTGAAAAGAGTATAGGACTTAATACCAAACCTGGTGGACCAATGGTACTACGTGCCTCTATTGTCTGTTTCATGCCGGACATGACGCATAACTGGTGAAAAGCCAGGTATAAGCCTAACTATTCCATTGCACTTGGAGAGAAATGTATGCTGTTTTGCAAGTAAATGTCGAAGCCTAAAGAGTCAAAGGCTTGGCTGAATACGAAATGCTAGGAAAGAGAGAGAGAGAGCGAAGGAGAGAGAGAGATAAAGAAAGAGAGAGAGAGAGAGAGAGAGGGAGGGGGGGGGGAGTCTGTTACTTCAGCCTACAGCAAGCTGAGGTGCAGTCTGTGTGTTGTAATGCAGCCGCGACGGCCAATATCGCACTTCTGGCCGGAGGGCATGCAGTATGTGTGCCTGTGTTTGCTCGAGTGCACACCGCTGACATGTCGCAGACAGGATTTTGTGGCGGTGGAACCTCCTGCCGCGTTTTGCTTAGGCACCGAGAGTGGGAGTTAGTACACACACACACACATACAGACAGACAGGATCGTGACAAAGCGCTTGTCAGCGCAGCTCGTAAGCCGGCGCACAATATCGTGCACCGCTTCGTGCTGTCTCTCTACCTCTCTCTCTCTCTCTCCTGTCGACGTGTCTGTCCAGGTATGCAGTGCATTGCGCCATTTACTGCCGCGAAAAAAAAAAAAAAGGCAAGGGAGAAGGGCCACGGCTACACAAAGGACCAGGGCACGCAGCCTGTATGCATCCTCGCTCTGTTCAACTTCCTACTTTTCCATTTTTATGGCTGACAAGGGAACATTCCCAGGTGTAAATAAACGATCTTGATGAAACTTCGCAGGTATGTAGACGGATCAAAATAATGTAATATGAATTTTTTCGTTTTTCCCCAGTTTCACTTTCAATGGGTAAAAAGACATTCGAGATATTCAGTTTATAGCGAATAACTTGGAAACAGCGAAATAATAATAAAAATAATAAAATGTCTTTCATATAAAAGTTGCAACTTAATTAATGTTCTTGAAAACTTTATAATCAACTCTTATAACAGTACGAAATTTTGCAGAGTACCCCACCACCATTAGTTAACTTTGAAAAATAAAATCTTTTTTTACAACATGAAGCTTTCACGCCATATCCAGCCATGTGTAAGAAAGCTGGGTTTTGAAATACAATTTTCAGAAATTAAGCTGCACACAATGTACTATCAGAGCATTTTCGACATACCTAATTAAAATATCTAAATATTCATTGTTATTCTAATTGTTTATTTTACTTATATTTGTTTTATAATTTACATTAATGTTTGTTTTTTGTTCTTTAGTTTATCGTTTCACGTTGTGTATTTAGTTAACTGAAAGTAATAAATAAGTCATTATTACTGTATAATTATTTGTAACACAAAATCTTTACAGTCGTGATAATCTCTAAATAAATGCTTAAAACATAACTTTTATATCATGCACATAAAATGGACGAAGTTTCTTCACGTAATACACACGATGGACAACATAATATAAAATAAAATTCACCAGGATTTAGAATTGTTGATGGTGATCGTCTAAATATCTTGATTTGTATCAGGTATATTTCAGCTCGTTGGAAAACCTTGGAGAGAGGAACTGATTATATAATACTGACTGGTGCTCGATTACATTGTTTCTCAAGCTGAGACTGATATCATTATCATTCAGCAGCATGATCTAGATCTGAAAATCCCCTCACAAAATCCTTTCAACACTGAAACCCGTATGCGTCCCACGGCTGAACTTGTCGTTTCAAACATACTGGAACACATATTGGGATCACCAGACAAAGGGCTTCCTTCTCTTCTGGTATGGTCTCAAAACGGTTTTCTCGCACTGACCACCCAAAGAATCTAACAATAACACAGATTTTTCTTCCAGACTGGGAAAGAGAACTTTACCTAATATCTTTTGACGTGATCAGTCATTAGTTTACCACATTTCGATGCAGCCGCAAAAAAGTTTGGGTTTTCAAAAACACATTCTCGAATTCTCGGTCTAAGCTCTCCATTAAGCTTGTCTTTCAGTTATGAAAAGTGTACTGCTCAGTGCGAAAAAACCGTTTTGAGCGTCGAACCTGAGGACAAGAAATTTGTACATCTGATGGTTCCCAAAGGCTCGACAGAACAAGTACAGCCGTTGGACTATACATCTTTCGATTTTGGAAGAACTTTACAAGAGGATTTTCTGACCTACTTCTGCTGAATGCTTACAATGTTAGTCTCCACTTGAGAAAGACTATAATCAAGCTGCAGTCACTCGTATATAATCAGTCTTCTTCGCCAAGGTTTTCTAATGTACTGATACATACCAAGATATTTAGAGGATCACCCGCCACATCTTGAATTCCTGCTGATTTTAGTTTTATATTGTGCTGTCTATCACGTGTTTCGTACGAAGAAATTTCGTTCGTTTTATGTGCATGATGTAAAATACACGCTATGTTTTAAGCGTTTCTAGATTATGATTATTGTAATGAGTTCATATGATTAAGAGGATATAATCTCACCTCTAACTTATATGTTAGCATCGTTGTTCTTGTCTGAATACGATTTTGACATATTTTTCAATACTTGGTTATCAGTGGTCAACGTGGTCGAAGAATGATGATCTGAATGTGTACAGCCTATCCCACTTGATCCTTATGTCATCATTTGTGCTATTTTATGATTTAATTAGGATTAGATGACGTATTTATGATTGTGTGTATGTGTATGTATGTCGTCTGCATAGAAACAGGTGCGGAGGTCATATGTAGTTCATATGCAGTCACTAATAATCTTTGACCAGTCTCTTGCTTGTCTACAGTAAATCAAAAAAGGCAGCTATTCCAAAGTAGTGGAGAGCCTGGAATGTGGCTGAGCAGTGTAGCAAGAGGATGCACGCACCACTGAGCTGATGGAGGGCTCCTTTGGGGGCTGCCATATTCTGACACTCTGGCACTGGTTTCTGATCTGGACAATTGACTTTGTTCTGTGCTCCGAGTATTTTTCTGCAGATTTCTATGAAACATTAAGGTTTTATTTACAAATAACGTTTCTTGTTTGCAGCATAACAACTATGTCAAGTAAATCTGGGACTGTCAAGATCCTTTGTGTCAGACCAATGGCCCACCTTTGTTACACGGGATTAGAAAATAATGTAATTGCGTGTGTTAGATGAAGGTGAAATACTATCGTGTGTTAATTGTAAAGCTGAGATTATTTAAGAAATCTGTGTGCAGGTTTCTGATTACATCAAGCACTTACTAAAAACTGAGTAAATCTATGTGGAATATTTGTCACACGGAGCTGTATGGACACAGCAGACCAAAAGTGCTTGAACCATTCTTAATGTCAGGATTGCGTGTGTGCTATACATATTTGCATGTGAAAATAAATTATTACACATTTTCAGTAATTTAAATATTCTAATATAATGGAATTATGGGTAAAACTCAATGGGATTCGAAGCAAGTAAGGCTAGCAACCTGCTTCCCTGGTACTTTAAATATGATGCTGGCAACAATCAGAGCAAAATGCCTCGGACCTTTGGAGGTGACGGAGTCCCACCTCTAACTGACAAACCAGGGACTAATAAGATGCGGCTTGGCAAACAAATGGTAATGAGATGGGGAGCTATTAATATCAATGGGGGCTACTCTGGGAAGAAGGTAGAGCTGGCAGAGGCTGCAAGTAAGATGGGGCTCGACTATTTAGCTGTTAGTGACATTCGGGTAAGGGGTGAGAAAGAAGAGGAAGTGGGAGAATACAAGGTCTACCTGTCAGGAGTAAAAGCAGGAATAGCACAATGGGGTGTAGGGCTTTACATCAGGAAAGAAATGGAACTCAGCGCTGTTGCAGTAAGGTATGTAAAAGAACGACTGATGTGGATAGGTTTGACAGTGTCTACCAAGAAAATTATGATAGTGTCAGTATATTCGCATTGTGAAGGGACAGATCAAGATAAGATAGATAGTTTTTATGAGGCACTCAGTGGTGTAGTTGTTAGAGTAAAGGACAAGGACAGTGTCCTGCTCATGGGTGATTTTAACGCCAGGATTGGAAATGGAACAGAAGGACATGAAAAGGTTGTGGGTATATTTGGAGAGGATACGGAGGGCAACAGGAACGGGAAACAATTCTTGGATTTCTGTGCCAGTATGAGCTTAGTAATCACAAACTCCTTTTTTAAACATAAGAACATTCACCGGTATACTTGGGAAGGCAGGGGAACCAGATCTGTCATTGACTATATAATAACAGATCAGGAATTCAGGAAGGCTGTGAGGGACACACGTGTATTCAGGGGATTCTTCGATGACACTGATCATTATTTAATCTGCAGTGAAATTGGGATTGTGAGGCCGAAATTGCAGGAGGTCAGGTCCATATGTAGGAGGATAAGATTGGAGAAACTTCAGGATAAGGAAATCTGGCACAAATACATAACAGCGATCTCAGAAAGGTACTAGTTAGTTGAATGTAGTCAATTACAGTTATTGGAAAAGGAATGGACAAGGTACAGGGACACAGTACTAGAAGTGGCTTAAGTATGTCTTGGAACAGTAGTGTGTAAAAGTAGGATGAAACAAACAGCTTGGTGGAATGACACAGTCAAGGCAGCCTGTAAAAGGAAAAAGAAGGCGTATCAAAAATGGCTACAAACTAGAACTCAGGTAGACAGAGAAAGTTATGTTGAAGAAAGAAACAAAGCCAAACAGATAATTGCAGCATCCAAAAAGAAATCTTGGGAAGATTTTGGAAACAAATTGGAGACTATGGGTCAAGCTGCTGGAAAACCATTCTGGACTGTAATTAGTAGTCTTCGAAAGGGAGGTAAGAAGGGAATGACAAGTACTTTGGACAGGCCAGGAAAACTGCTGGTGAACCCTGTGGATGCCTTGGGTAGATGGAGGGAATATTTTGAACAGTTGCTCTATGTAGGTGAAAATACGATCAGTAATGTTTCAGATTTCGAGGTAGAATGGGATAGGAATGATGATGGAAATAGGATCACATTTGAGGAAGTGGAGAAAATGGTCAATAGATTGCAGTGCAATAAAGCAGCTGGGGTGGATGAAATTAAGTCGGGACTCATCAAATACAGTGGAATGTCAGGTCTTAAATGGCTACACACGATAATTGAAATGGCATGGGAGTCGGGACATGTTCCATCAGACTGGACAAAATCGGTAATCACACCAATCTTTAAACATGGAAACAGAAACGATTGTAACAACTACAGAGGTATCTCTTTAATCAGCGTTATGTGTAAAATCTTCTCAGGTATTGTTGAAAGGAAAGTGCGAGTATTAGTTGAGGACCAATTGGATGAAAATCAGTGTGGGTTTCGGCCTCTTAGAAGTTGTCATGACCATATCTTTTGCCTACGGCAAATAATGGAGAAGTGTTATGAGTGGAACAGGGAATTGTATCTTTGGTTTATAGATGTAGAAAAGGCATATGACCGGGTTTCTAGGAGGAAGTTATAATCTGTTCTACGAGATTATGGAATAGGAGGCAAACTTTTGCAAGCAATTAAAGGTCTTTACATGGATAGTCAGGCAGCCGTTAGAGTTGATGGTAAATTGAGTTCATGGTTCAGAGTAGTTTCAGGGGTAAGACAAGGCTGCAACTTGTCTCCACTGTTGTTCATATTATTTTTGGATCATATGTTGAAAACAATAGACTGGCTGGGTCAGATCAAGATACCTGAACACAAAATAAGCAGTCCTGCATATGCGGATGACTTAGTTGTGATGGCAGATTCGATTGAAAGTTTGCAAAGTAATATTTCAGAGCTAGATCAGAAATGTAAGGAGTATGGTATGAAGATTAGCATCTCCAAAACGAAAGTAATGTCAGTGGGAAAGAAATATAAACGGATTGATTGCCAAATAGGAGGAACAAGGTTAGAACAGGTGGACAGTTTCAAGTACTTAGGATGCATATTCTCACAGGATGACAGCATAGTGAAAGAACTGGAAGCGAGGTGTAGCAAAGTTAATGCAATGAGCTCTCAGCTACGATCTACTCTCTTCTGCAAGGAGAAAGTCAGTACCAAGACTAAGTTATCTGTGAACCGTTCAATCTTTCGACCAACTTTGTTGTATGGGAGCGAAAGCTGGATGGATTCAGGTTACCTTATCAACAAGGTTGAGGTTACGGATATGAAAGTAGCTATGATGATTGCAGGTTCTAGTAGATGGGAACAATGACAGGAGGGTGTCCACAATGAGGAAATAAAAGAAAAACTGGGAATGAACACTATAGATGTAGCAGTCAGGATGAACAGGCTTAGATGGTGGGGTTATGTTACACGCATGGGAGAAGCAAGGTTACCGAAGAGACTCATGGGTTCAGCAGTAGAGTGTAGGAGGAGTCGGGACAGACCAAGGAAAAGGTACCTACATTCAGTTAAGAATGATTTTTAAGTAATAGGCTTAACACCAGAAGAGGCACCAATGTTAGCACTGAATAGGGGATTATGGAGGAATTTTATAAGGGGGCTATGCTCCAGACTGAACGCTGAAAGGCATCATCAGTGTTAAATGTTGTTGTTTTTGATGATGATGATGATGGTGATGATGGAATTAAAAATTGCTTTGTTTTCAGCACACACATGGTGGCTTCCGCATGGGCAATCACACAAGATAATGGCTTCACTAAGAAAATTCGTGTGAGCTGTTGGCACTGCCACGTACACAAGGCATAAAGGAGCTATCATTTATAGTCAGGAGATTCACACAGTAAGATTTTCCACATGATTATGACCACACGACATGAGTTAATAGACTTTGAACACGGAATGGTGATTGGAGCTAGATGCATGGGTCATTCAAGTAACAACGTGTGAAGCTTTTAATTTTGTACACCGTGACCAAAATAAAGGTGAGTAAATAAGTCATTTGCCCTGTGGCTCCGCGAGGGCCTCATTGCACTGGGATGCGCATGATCGCTCCGGAGATTAAAATTTATTTTGTCACGAAAAACATCGTGTGTTGAGCGAGTGTGATCATGACACATAATGGTGAGTGCAAAAAACTAGATAGAAAATAGCGCCGGGGGTACTGAGCATAAATAATTTACAATGATGATTATATAGCTAGGCAATTGGCGTGTGTGTTAGGAATGAAACAAACTGAAGAGAATCAGTTAAGGTAAGTAATTCAATATTTTGGTGAAATCCTTAGCAGTTAAATAAATATTTGCAGATTAATTTATTTTTATTTAATATGTCTTCAGATGAGCTTTGCATGCACGATACTGAAGTATAGTTTTCTTCTTAGTTATTCAATGTGAATGATATTGTTTCGGTGCTCCAGTATGAACAATGAGTGTATGTGTTTGAATTAGTAGGTTAATACATCACATAGGTATGAAGGACATCCCAAACCAGTCCCCAGTTGTCCACTGTAGAGTTTGATTTTACGAGAACGTAGCACACTAGTGTGGTTACAATTGAAATTTAATGTTAACGAACAATAGTGCCTGCTGGGTATCTGTAAATAACGTATGAAATATATTGTTTTAGGCATGTGCGAACTCTGAGAATAATAAATGTAAATCAATGAGCTTGGACGAATGTCGTTGTCAGTTGTAGTTACTAGCCATTTTTTCCCGCCATGCAGTCAAGTTTTCCTTATTGATCCGTAAGCTAATGATATGCAACAGCGACATGAAAACAGTAGTATGACGAATTCGCGGAGTCCAAATTTTGTGCTGTGCTTTGATTAGAGCTGAGTCGATGCGGCAATGTCTCGGAGACAGTTTGTCGCACCACCGATTCCGTTGCTCAAATCAATATTAAGATTACAAGCCAGAATTCATAGGCATTATTAACAGAAAATCTGTAGTTCTCAGCGACGTTAAGTGCGAGACATCGGTAGATACATAACTTCTGGTACCACTAGTATGAATATTACTCACTCATTAAGTCACAAATCTTATGGTTGTCTTGTCAGATATGCAAGAGGGTCACGGGAGTGCACTCTCGTGATAATAATGAGTTACTTATTATTTCCAGATTACAAAATATATGTATGTGAAATGGTACAACTGAAAAACAAAAAATGCAAGAATGTAAAACATATAACAATAATTTAGGTCATAAAAAATGGCCGGCCTCGGTGGCCGAGCGGTTCTAGGCGCTTCAGTCCTGAACCGCGCTACTGCTACGGTCGCAGGTTCGAATCCTGCCTCGGGCATGGATGTGTGTGATGTCCTTACGTTAGTTAGGTTTAAGTAGTTCTAAGTGCTAGGGGCCTGATGACCTCAGATGTTAAGTGCCATAGTGCTCAGAGCCATTTTTTTTTTAGATAAAACGAAAGTAAATAAAATAAACAACTAGAATAATAGCCAACGTTTGGATCTTTTATTAGATATGCAAAAGTGCATATTCCAGTAAGTGTAGGCCTGTAGCATTCCAACTAGCACACTATGTACAGCTTATTTTCCAAAAAGTCCGGCCCCGGTAGCTGAGTGATCAGCGTGACGGAATGTCAATCCTAAGGTCCCGGGTTCGATTCCCGGCTGGGTCGGAGATTTTCTCCGCTCAGGGACTGGGTGTTGTGTTGTCCTAATCATCATCATTTCATCCCCATCGACGCGCAGGTCGCCGAATTGGCGTCAACTCGAATGACCTGCACCAGGCGAACGGTCTACCCGACGGGAGGCTCTAGCCACACGACATTTCATTTTATTTTCATTTTCCAAAAACATTATTTCAGAAACGAGCTTTATAACGCGTGGATGGATGTGGTGTGAAATTTTATTTAATTCACATTGTAACAGACATTGTTATTTCCAAACTTAATTACTGATGATGGGATGTTTTGAAAAATTTCAAATTAATGCAAACTTTAATTATAGGGTTTTCAAGAATATTAATTACATAGAAACTTTTATGTGAAACGCTTTTTTATCTATCGTGGTTTCGAAGGTATTCCCTCTGAACTTAATGTGCAAAGTTACCTTTTGGGGTGTGTTTTACCCCCTTCAGAGTGAAATTTGGCAAAAATGAGAAAATATGTACTGCATTATTCCTGCGAAGTTTCATAAAGATCGTTAGTTTACACCAGACAATGCTCCCTTGTGATTCATGTGCAAGGTCGATTTCATGTGTGCTAGTCCATCCTCCTCACCCATTTGAAGTACAGATAATCTGGTAGTAATACTCTGGTATAGATCTGGCCAAGATTTGCGCTCCCAGAGAGCACTCGAGCTGCTGGAGCGCAAACCAAGTCTGCTCAGCGCTCCAGCTTCCCCCACCACTCCGCTAGTCTGAGCGTGTGCGCGAGTGAGTTGGCTATATGCCGAATTCTGCTCATTCAGGAAACTTAGTAGGACGTGTCTGCAACACAGAGCAACTACTGCCAATATGCGAGTATTGCTGAATACTTTTATAATGTGGATTTATCACTAGTATTTACTTTCCACATTTTATTTTTCTGTCAAAGCAATAACTTTACTACTTAATTGAATAAGCACCTTCGACAGTGCCGGTACAGTAAGCAGAACTACAAAAAGCTCTACATACAGGCATTCTACATTAAGTCGTTAGATTTATAAATTAAATACATTTAGATTTTAGAATGTGGAATATATCTGGAACTGTGGTTTGTATTACCAACATATGGTGTTATACAGGTTAATATCTTTTAAACGCAAAAGTTGGTGGGACTTTTTAAATTTCACATAAAACAAAAGTTCACGCACGAACGTCAACCAAACATTAAAATAACTTTAGCGACCTAGCGAAGTCGAGGATATTGCTGTGGGATTACATTTTATGAGTCTTGGAAATTCTTGTATTGGGCAAACAGATCACTGAGTAGTGTGGTACACTGTTCGTCTATCAGCTTAAGTTAGAGGTAACGAAGAGTCAGCGGTCAAAAGTGACAACAGTCTGCCAAAGAAATCGAAATAAGTCTTCAACTCGCGAAGTCCTGGAATCTATTTGAAAACATGACGAAATGGAATTTCCTGGCAGATTAAAACTGTATGCCGGAGCGAGATTCGAACTAGGGACCACAGTTTTAATCTGCCGGGAAGTTTCATATCAGCGCACACTCCTTTGCAGAGCCAAAATTTCATTCTGGAGACATTCCCCAGGCTGTGGCTAACCTTTTTACGGCAATATCCTTTCTTGCAGGAGTTCTAGTTCTGCAAGGTTTGCAAGAAAGCTTCTGTGAAGTTTGGAAGGTAGGAGACGATGTATGGGCAGAACTGAAGCTGTGAGGAGGGGGTGTGAGTCCTACTTGGGTAGCTCAGTTGGTAGAGCACGTACCAGCAAAAAGCAAAGATCCCGAGTCCGGGGCCGGCAGACATTTTTAATCTGTCAGGAAGTTTCATATCAGCGCACACTACACTGTAGAGTGAAAATTTCACTCTGGACACGACGAAATGTTTGAAGCATTGAAACATAGTCAGTAATGTCTGGTCCACCAATGAGTCCATTTCTTGGGTAACGACCGTCTTGTCCCCTATATCTGCTAGAAAATGATTCTCCCCTTGCATCAGACGCTTAGTGAATTCAAATAATTTATGATATAGACGAGACAAAATTTTGTCACTGCTCTATTTACCCTCAACTCAACTTTTCTACTATGAGTGTCTTCATTTCAGTCAATATTCTCTGTCGCTCATCAGAAGACAATTTTTTTCTTTGTTGGATTTCGATTCCCCCCCCCCCTCTCCCCAGAGTTAAAAAACAAAACTAGCAGATATAAGAAAAAGAAAAGCAGGCGATAATACAGGGATTGGAAAAAAGATGCGAAGAAACTATAAAAACAAACGGTCTGTGACTCTCATTATAACACATAGTAAATAGACAGGCACAATTAAAAAACACAGCGACAATCTGGTTTCTGTTCGCACGAGATAAAAACCACAACTAACGACAGTATGGTGGCTATTTGCAACACTGACAGGGGATGTACAACACTGAACACTCACTTAAAACAGCACTATAAAGGCGACATGGCGCCAGATGGGGGAGGGGGAGCAGAACCCAGACCGATGAGGGGGAAAGGGGGGGGCAGGAGAGGAAAAGAAAAAAGGGGGAAGGCTATAGAGGGAGGGGACAAAGAAGAAAGGAGGGCTGGGCAGATGCAAGGATTGGGGAAGGCAGGGAGGGGAGAGCAAAAGGACTCGGGTGGTCAGAGAGAGAGGGTAGGTGAAGAAAAAACAGGATGGGAGGAGGGGGAGAGAGAGCCCAGGAAAAGGACAAAGGAAGGGAGGGTTAGGTGAGGATCAGAGTTGATAGGAGGGATAAATGGAGAGAAAGAGGGCATCATGTGGGAGGGGGAGTTGACTGAAGCCACCTTGGGAAAGGAGATGAAGGGTGTAGAGGTGGAGGTTAGGGGGGACACAACAGTGAAGGTGCAGCAGAGGGTGGGAGTTGGAGAGGAGAGGAGCATCTAGGGGATGAGGGAGATCAAGTCAGCGGGAGGTGCAGAGGACATGGATATGTTCGAGGAAAAGGAGCAGATGGCGGAAAGGAATCAGGTCATAGAGGATCCACATGGGGAATGGGAGGCGTGTATCAAAGGCAAGGTGGAGTGCATGGCGCTCAAAGATCTGGAGGGACTTACAGAATTTAGGGGGGGGGGGGGGGAGGTATACAGGTGTGACTGGCATAACAGAGGATGGGATGGAGGATGGTAGAGAGGTTCAACACCCATGTCTAGCCAGAGAGGAGTTTAAGGTGTTGGATGCAGTTGTGGGCTTTGGATTGGATAGAGTGGAGATGAGGGATCCAGGTGAGGTGACGGTCAATGGTGAGGACAAGGTAGGTGAGGGTGAGGGAGAGGCGGACAGGATGCGTGCAGATGGTAAGGGAAAAATCAAGGAGCCAGAAGGGGTGGGTGGTATGACCTATGATGATTGCCTGGGTCTTGGAAGGATTAATTTTCAGGAGACACTGGCTACACTATGTGGCAAAAAGGTCAAGGTGATTCTGGTGAAGGCGTTGGGACCGTTGAATGGTAGGAGAGCGAGGGCAAGGAAGGCAGTGTCATCAGTATACTGCAGGAGGTTTACAAGAGGGGTGGGAGTGGGGGGTTGAGGCATATCTGCCGTGTACAGGAGGTAGAGGAGAGGGGAGAGGACACAGCCCTGGGACACAGCCATGGAGGTGTAGAAGGTGTGGGAATCGGCACTATGGATGGTAACATAGGAGGGGCAGCAGGAGAGGAAGGAGGCAATCAGACGGACATAGTTGATAGTAAGGGCGACCAGGATGCCAGGCACGGTTGTAGGCCTCTCTTGCTAACTCTCGTAGTATTTGCTGCAAGATCATGCTCCTTGCCAGCTCTCTGAGAACTTTCGTTTCCAAATGATACTGAGATACAGCGATCATCCTGCAGAAATCACCCACCTTTGAGAACAGAAGAGTTAAACAACTGTTTAACTGGATTAAGGGAAGGCCAGTGCGTTTATCGCCAGGCTGGAAACCAATTCCCGTCCCGTGGAAACCGGAAAACCGTCACTTCTGTTCACAGTAGTGAGCACCGCTAGGCGACGGCCGCAGCCAGTAGCTGAAAAGTTACATGGTGACAAAAACAAAGTTATGCAACATCCTTGGTGAAATGTTCCATTCAGCCGTCCTGCACAAAATTAGCTCCAATCCTGTTAACGACAGGAAATTTAGCTGAAAGTAAAATATTATTCGTAAGAGATCAATCCGTGTTTATATAATGTGCTATAGGCGTCAAATAATGAAACTGACTGCTCAAATCAGTCTCCATATCAACAGTTACAGAATGACTTACGCAATAACAGAATGCAATATGCTGTTTTGAAGTGAGTCGTCCTGTTCCCTGACATGCCTGCTAACAGTAGGGGATGTGGCATTACACCTGTAATGCTAGATCTATAGGTCCATGCGTAACATGCAATTAACATGTCTTAAAACTATAACAGAAAAATGGCTCTGAGCACCATGGGACTTAACAGCGGAGGTCATCAGTCCCATAGAACTTAGAAATACTTAAACCTAACTAACCGAAGGACATCACACACAACCATGCCCGAGGCAGGATTAGAAGCTGCGACTGTAGAGGTCGTGCAGTTCCAGACTAAAGCGCCTAGAACCGCTCGGCCTCTCTGGCCGGCAAATCTATCACAATTTCCACTGAATTGCTTTAATGAGCTGTAATTGTATGGCATGTGTGACTGTGTAATGTCTTGTGTAATGATTTAGATTATTCATTTATGATAGGCTATTTGTTTGTGTATTTGTGTATAGTAAAGAGCTGAGTACAGGAGGAGATAAGCAAATAGATTGCACGCGCGCGTGCTTATGTATGTATGTGTGTGTGTGTGTGTGTGTGTGTGTGTGTGTGTGCGTGTTTGTGTGTGTGCTGTGAGAATGTGTTGTCTCAATGGAGTGTTTGTCTTCAACAGTATGGGACTTCTATTAGAAGGGATAGTGTAGCAATGTTGTTGTGTTCTACGGTCACAGGTTCGAATCCTGTCTCGGGCATGGATGTGTGTGATGTCGTTAGGTTAGTTAGGTTTAAGTAGTTCTACGTTCTAGGGGACTGATGACCACAGATGTTAAGTCCCATAGTGCTCAGAGCAATTTGAACCATTTTTGTTGTTGTTGTGTTGGTGCCTTGATTTTCATTCTGTGAGAAGTAAAATTTGCACCAACTGTGGAATGTTTGACGGCGATGACCAGACCCACATGTGTAAGACATGACAGTAAAAAAGAAAAGTAAACTGAACAGGCACAGAATTGTCTTCCCTTTCTCTTCTGTCTTCTCTGGTAACGAACGGTAGAAGCGTGGAGGTTCAAAGATTTACTTGAGTTCGCTGTACTAGTACAGCAACCTCGGCACAAATTTGTAACCTTTCGGAAGGTAATGGAACACGTCAGGATTTAGCCAGCCTCACACTTTATTCCAGTTATGCACTTTTACTGAATCGGTAAAATTATAGGAACATTTTATTCTCTAAAATGTAATACATATGTGTTGTAGGGATTAATTCTCAGGGATCATATGTAATGAATGCTGAGATTTCCCATTCCTAATGCTAATGTATCTTGCTATACTTAATCTCTGTGTAGTCAGAGGGCAGAACAGCAGAGCGGTGGCTGGTAGATGCCGTCAGGACAGGGCTGGAGGCCAGATCAGCGCGCAGGTAACCGATCGCCAACAAGTCATTGCACGAACTCCGGGCGCCTTGGTAAGATAAGGCAGCTTTGTAATCTGGGAAAGGGAAATCTTCACCATTAGGGCCAGCTTTGTAGCTTGCTCGTGACTTGCTTGGGCCAAACGAAGGCCACTTGGAGTACAGGTGGGAAAGTAAGACTGAGCTAAGATTGGTCAGCGTTGTCAAACTACGCGAATGGTGGCTTACCATTCCTCGGTATTCGCAGCTTCACAAAGAAGATCCGATTATATAGCGCAGTGGGTCTGCCATATTTGAGACAATATTTCCTACTGGCGGAGCTACAGTCTTTCGGCACTTTTTGGGAGCATCACAAGGATCAGGAGGGCAGATGTGAAGAGTGCTAGCTTTTAGACACAGTTGGAACGGAGTTTTCTTTAGAGCACATTGAGAAAGGGTCATGTTGAGAGATAGTCAGGAGCGAGCCTTTTTTGCACACACCTGAGGCAGGAATAGCTGAGGGCAAAAGCTGATGTGTCACATATTTTGTCGACCACTTCACTTCTCCTTACCATGCTCCGTTTAACTTGTGCAAGTTTACCTATTGGAAGGGGATCGTGGAAGACTGACAGAAGAAAGTTTGTGTGGCATTATTCTGATGATCATATGTTGGGGTGTTACTCAAATGAATTGGTTGTCAGGCACACTTCGTCATTCAAAACAGTCAGGTACAGAAGTAAATATAAACTGCAATAAGAATAATGAATTTCAGTTTATGGGACTAATATTTATATACTTGCTGTGGATAACAGACACATAAACTCTTTCTCTTATTTTTCTGTTCCTTCATGCTCTGAAGCATCAGGGTAATCAATAAAGTCGTTAATTGATTAAAGCTTCATAACTGTCCATCGTAATTATGTGTGGAGGATGTAATCTGAGGATTTCCTGTAAACATAAATAGTCATTACACCAGTATGATGATTAAGTGTACGTTTTAGAACATCATGAATTAAGGTTTTCGATTTTTGGGATTTAGGAACACACCATCAGATGAGAGTGCCCTTGGGGGTTGTGGGTTGACGGAGAGTAAAAGGCATATGTTCAGGAGGGGTAGATTCGGGAAAGAAGGATAAGCTGGGTGTTGTGTCCCCGTATTGGGTGACTTTTTGGATTTGGGGAGACAGAGATGTAGGTGTAGCTCTCGATCCGTAACGTGGGCCAGAATGACACCTCATTAACGGCCTTGAAAGATAGAACACGGTGGTACAGCCTGCGACTTTTTGCGTCAGCGACCAAGGCGTATCATTCTGAAATGTTCGTTATCTCTAACGCTGCTGTGGATGTGTATTAACATCCTGGTACACTGTTCCCCAGGTGCTGTGGACGTGTATACGCGAACCGTTTGGGTATTGCTACGGTGCTATTGACGTCTGTATGCGTTATGAGCCACCGACTTCTCACCGCTGTGGACGAGTTACTACCATATTTCGGTGAGTACAAGTATTTCGAGTATTTATCATACAATATATGTGCTTCATAGCCTGCTACCATTTGCCAGAATTCGTTTCGGTATTTTGAATCGTTTATGAGGTGCGCCAACTGTTATGACCACAAGAGTCTTGATGCACAAGGACGTGAATGGGTGCGCCCTGTGCGACGTTCATCAGGATAGAAAACCCAGCAACTACAGAATGAAATGAGATATCTTTCTCCTCTCAATCTTAAAATAAAATTCCCGTATCTTATCTGCCTTTCATTCGCTGAAATGTATCAGGATAGAAAACCCAGCAACTACAGAATGAAATGAGATATCTTTCTCCTCTCAATCTTAAAATAAAATTCCCGTATCTTATCTGCCTTTCATTCGCTGAAATGTATGATTGATTAACCATACGCAAAGTTTACGCAAAGGGTTTGTACCTCTGCAAACTCTTTCAAATTGCGTGCAGCGTTCTACTTCAGTTGGTGCGCAGTAAGTATGGCAGATAATGGACAGAAATTCAGTTGTTTATTGACTGGAGATATCACTCTGTAAGTTAGCCTAAAATCAAAATTTTTTCATCCAGTAGTTTTCGAAAAATCGGATGATCAGTATTTCATATCGGCTGGAGCGGCTGTGAGCACCTGCTGGTGCATTCGATTGCTGTGCAGTGGCAGCGGTGAGAGGCAGTTCTGTCGAGGGATGTTCATAAAACATCGATATAGTTTTCAAAAAAGATGTGGATATATTTCGGCGACGCCTTTCCACTCAACACGTTGATATATCGATATCAAAATGGCAACATCGAGTGCTTATACTTTAATTTTATAGTATATTTTATCATAATTTTCGCTACATATTTAAAGTTGTTGTCGCGCGGTGTGGCCGTGCGCTTTGAGGCGTCATATCATGTATTTCGCAGCCCCTCTCGCCGGAGGTTCGATTCCTACCTAAGGCATGGTTTTATTTGTTGTGCTTAGCGTTAGATAGTTTAAGTTAATTAGTTACTTTAAGTAGTGTGTAAGTCTAGGGTCCGATGACCTCAGCAGTTTGGTCCCTTAGGAATTCACACACATTTGAACATTTGCTAATGAGGTTCAGATCGCTTCCACAGTGTGACGGCTACAGCAGCAAAAGCGGCCTCTACGGCCAGTCACTCTTCCCTGTGTTGTGTCCCTTGCTGATGAACGCCCCGGCCATCCACTACGGAGTGAGCTGCACCGACAGGAGGCGTTCTATCTGGTCAGGCCTTAAGCTGTCCTTTGTTGGACACGAGTACTAGGTCGGAACCGTGCTGCTGTCGTGACAGCTTATTGCGTTGTTCCGAGCGGCCCCAGCGTCAGACTGTGAGCGACAGCAGGATCTGGAAACCCCAGGATCGAACAATAGAGCCGCCACAAGCTGGCGTCTTGTCCAGTCCCTAGCCGACAGCTGCGTCAATATTGGCGGCGGGCGAAATTAAGCGCGCATCAAAACACGAATGTCGGGGCGCTCAGCTGCCCTCGTGCCGCGCCCCCAGCTGTCAGCGGGCTTCGTGTGCGCTGCTACTGTTCCCGCTGCCTATGTCAATCGCCTGGGACCGCCCATCCGACTTGCTTTTAGGAGGCAAAGAATCCAACACAAAGTCTGAGTGGGTAACAGTGCACCTTCTATAAACCAGGCTAGTGCCAAGATGCTCGACTCTACATTAACATCCACTTCTTTACACTGGAGACTGTATAATTACTGGATTTCAGATACTTTGCATATGAGATATTTGTCATAAAAGAAAAGGACAGCCAACGAGCTGTAGTTCGTAAGCATGCTAAGCATCACAGCACGAGAGTAAAGAGACGATTTTTTTTAATTGTGCTACTATACGAAGACGCCAGTCCAGCATTTAAATACTATAAATAAACACTATGACCCACTGTGCGCAGAAATTTAAAGTCATTGTCACAGTGCTTGATAGCAAGAAGCTGCAAAACAGAAGAACGAATAATCTATCATTTGTTAAGAAATATTATAGAGACCTTATATCCCTTGTACTTTTGGTCGCCGACATATTAAGACGTACTACATAGCATTGCTACAAGTTGTGTTTTTATTTTGTGTAAGACTATGTGAAACGACTAAGAAACGTTTCGGTAACTCGGTGAAGATATAGTGTACTTACGCACTCGCAAGGACATTTAATTTTAAGAATGAACAGACTGACAGAGCAGCGATTATTGGACTGTACCATGTGCAAAAGAAATATCAGATGTAAGTCATCAGTTTATTGTCTATTTGTCAATGTCTCGAAGTTTAAAGCCAATTTGATCAAAATATAATATTTTACGATGCAGTAATTTTCTTATTATTCTTTTCAAGAATGGGGACAGTACGTTTCCTATGCCTACAAATTGTTACACTCAAGTATTTCTATAAGTCGTCTAATTCAAATCGTGATTCATTGGTATTGTATGTGTAAGATACTACTTTTTGTTTTCTAAACATTTAAAGCAAACTGCCAGAATTTGCATTACTTTGAAATCTTATCAAGATCCCACTGAATATCTGTACAGCTTTTCTGACAGTATTTCTTTATAGGTAATCGCATCATCTACGAAAAGTCTAACATTGCTACTAATATTGTCTTACGACGTACCAAGCGAGGCGGCGCAGTGGTTAGCACAATGGACTCGCATTCGGGAGAACGACGGTTCAATCCCGTCTCCAGCCATCCTGATTTAGGTTTTCCGTGATTTCCCTAAATCGTTTCAGGCAAATGCCGGGATGGTTCCTCTGAAAGGGCACGGCCGATTTCCTTCCCAATCCTTCCCTATCCCGAGCTTGCGCTCCGTCTCTAATGACCTCGTTGTCGACGGGACATTAAACACTACCCACCACCACCACCATCTTACGACGTGTACAGCAACGGTCTCAGTACACTGCCTTCAGGTATACCTGAAGCTGCTCCTGCTCCTGCCGATCACTATGCGTCCAAGATGACATTGAGGAACCTATGGTTTGTTGTTGTTGTGTTCTTCAATCGGGAGACTGGTTTGATGCAGCTCTCCATGCTACTCTATCCTGTCCGAGCTTCCTCATCTTCCAATACCTACTACAACCTACATCCTTCTGAATCTGTTGAGAGTATTCATCTCTTGGTCTCCCTCTATGATTTTTACCCTCCACGCTGCCCTCCAGTAGTAAACTGGTGATCCCTTGATGCCTCAGAATATGTCCGACGAACCGATCCCTTCTTCTGGTCTATTTGTGCAACAAATTTCTCTTCTTCCCAATTCTATTCAGTACCTCCACATTAGTTATGTGATCTACCCATCTTATCTTCAGCATTCTTCTGTAGCACCACCTTTCGAAAGCTTCTATTCTCTTCTTGTCTAAACTATTTATCGTCCACGTTTCACTTCCATTCATGGCTACACTCCATACAAATACTTGCAGAAACGATTTCCTGACACTTAAATCTATACTCGATGTTAACGAATTTCTCTTCTTCAGAAACGCTTTCCTTGCCATTGCCAGTCTACATTTTATATCCTCTCTACTTCGACCATCATCAGTTATTTTGCTCCCCAAATAGCAAAACTCCTTTACTACTTTAAGTGTCTCATTTCCTAATCTAATTCCCTCAGCATTACCCGACTTTATTCGACTACATTCCATTATCCTCGTTTTGCTTTTGTTGATGTTTATCTTATATCCTCCTTTCTAGACACTGTCCATTCCGTTCAACTGCTCTTCCAAGTCCTTTGCTGTCTCTGACCGAATTACAATGTCATCGGCGAACCTAAAAGTTTTTATTTCTCCTCCATGGATTTTAATACCTACTCCGAATTTTTCTTTTGTTTCCTTTACTCCTTGCTTAATATACAGATTGAAAAACATCGGGGATAGCATACAACCCTATCTCATCCCCTTCCCAACCACTGCTTCCCTTGCATGGCCCTCGACTCTTATAATTGCCTTCTGGTTTCTGTACAGATTGTAAATAGCCTTTTGCTCCCCGTATTTTACCCCTGCTACCTTCAGAATTTTGACAGAGTGTATTCCAGTCAACATTGTCAAAAGCTTTCTCTAAGTCTACAAGTACTAGAAACGTAGGTTCGCTTTTCCTTAATCTATTTTCTAAGATACGTCGTAGGGTCAGTATGCCTCCCGTGTTCCAACATTTCTACGGAACCCAAACTAATCTTCCCCGCGGATGGCTTCTACCAGTTTTTCCATTCGTCTGTAAAGAATTCGTATTTTGCTGCCGTGGTTTATTACACTGATAGTTCGGTAATTTTCACATCTGTCAACACCTGCTTTCTTTAGGATTGGAATTATTATATTCTTCTTGATGTCTGAGGGTATTTCGACTGTCTCATACATCTTGCTCACCAGATGGATGAGTTTTGTCAGGGCTGGCACTCCCAAGGCTATCAGTAGTTCTAATGGAATGTTGTCTACTCCCGGGGCCTTGTTTCGACTTAGGTCTTTATGTGCACTGACAAACTCTTCACGCGGTATCATATCTCCCATTTCATCTTCACCTACATCCTCTTCCAGTTCCATAATACTGTCCTCAAGAACATCGCCCTTGTATGGACCCTCTGTATACTTCTTCCATCTTTCTGCTTTCCTTTCTTTCCTTAGAACTGGGTGTCCATCTGAGCCCTTTATATTCATACAAGTGGTTCCCTTTCCTCCAATGGTCTTTTTAATTTTCCTGTAGGCAGTATCTACCTTACCCCTAGTGATATACGCCTCTACATCCTTACATTTGTCCTCTAGCCGTCCCTGGTCAGCCATTTTTGCACTTCCTGTCGATCTCATTTTAGAGACGTTTGTATTTCTTTTTGCCTGCTTCATTTACTGCATTTTTATAGTTTCTCCTTTCATCATTTAAATTCAATATTTCTTCTGTTACCCAAGGATTTCTACTAGCCCTCGTCTTTTTACCTACTTGATCCTCTGCTGCCTTCACTATTTCATTCCTCAAAACTACCCATTCTTCTTCTACTGTATTTCTTTCCCCCATTCTTGTCAATCTTTCGCTAATGCTCTCCCTGAAACTCTATAAAACCTCTGGTTCTGTCAATTTACCCAGGTCTCATCTCCTTAAATTCCCACCTTTTAGAAGTTGCTTCAGTTTTAATCTATAGGTCATAACAAATAGATTGTGGACAGAGTCTACATCTGCCACTGGAAATGTCTTACAATTTTAAAACTGGTTCCTAAATCTTTGTCTGACATTTATATAATATATCTGAAACCTTCCAGTATTCCAGGCTTCTTCCGTCTATACAACCTTCTTCCATGGTTCTTGCACCAAGTGTTAGCTATGATCCAGTTATGTTCTGTGCAAAATTCTACCAGGCGCCTTCCTTTTTCATTCCTTACCCCCATTCCATATTTACCTACTACGTTTCCTCCTTCCTTTTCCTACTGTCGAAATCCAGTCACCCATGACTATTAAATTTTCGTCTCCCTTCACTGTCTGAATAATTTCTTATATCTTATCATATATTTCATCAATTTCTTCATCATCTGCAGAGCTAGTTGGCATATAAACTTATACTACTGTAGTAGGCGTGGGCTTCGTGTCTATCGTGGCCACAATAATGCGTTCACTATGGTGTTTGTATTAGCTTACCCGCATTCCTATTTTGTTTATTCATAATTAAACCAACTCCTGCATTACTCCTATTTGATTTTGTATTTATAACCGTGTATTCACCTGACCAGTAGTCTTGCTCCTCCTGGCACCGAATTTCACTAATTCCCACTATATCTAACTGTAACCTATCCATTTCCATTTTTAAATTTTCTGTCCTACCTGCCCGATTAAGAGATCTGGCATTCCACGCTCCGTGGACGCCAGTTTTCTTTCTCCTGATAACAACGTCTTCGTGAGTAGTCCCCGCCCGGAGATCCAGATGAGGGACTATTTTACCTCCGGAATATTTTACCCAAGAGGACTCCATCATCATTTAACCATACAGTAAGTCTGTATGCCCTCGGGAAAAATTACGGCCGTAGTTTCCCGTTGCTTTCAGCCGTTCGCAGTACCAGCACAGCAAGGCTGTTTTCGTTAATGTTACAAGGCCAGATCAGTCAATCATCCAGACTGTCGCCCCTGCAACTACTGAAAAGACTGCTGCCTCTCTTCAGGAACCACATGTTTGTCTGGCCTCTCAACACCTACGGTACGGCTACCTGTATCGCCGAGGCATACAAGCCTCCCCACTAACGGCAAGGCACTCCTAATCGGTTGCCCTGGTACTGCGACTGGCCTTCCAAACTTTGTACAGTTCACAAATGCAACTTAAACTGGATCCTAGGTGCAATCAAATAAAGGCACTGAAAAAGTAACACAATCTGCGGAATTCACCTCTCAGATTGTGAGCTGCTTAGAGCAACAGCCACAGTATCCATAAAATACCGACACTTACTCCATCGATTCAGCGTAAACTGCCAGGCTGCGACCAGCTGCCTCCCTCACTGGATGACCGTTGGGCTACGCCTCCTCGCATCGACTCCATTACTGACTAACTTTCCTCTGTACTCACTGGAATCTTCTGCCTGGAGGAGACAATTTACAACTTTCTCACGGTGATGACCAAGAATTCCTCTGCACACGCTGAAACGCCAGGGAAGCCTGCCAAAAATTCTCCATTATCGCTTACAGTATGCCCATTAACTGCCCATAGGTTGGTACGCTGCATATCCTGTGTCGCCACTCATTGGTTTAGATATTTACACTAAGGCGCCTCTGCCGATGACCTTTCTGATTGGATATCCGTACCGTAACGTTCTAGAATCTGAACACGGCACAACGTCGTTGTCGTGTATTTCCAACCGTCGACGGGAAATGCAGGTTCGTCACAGCAGAAATGGTCAGGGGACCTATGGTCGCCCAGCTATCTTCTAAGACCGTGCCGGATCACGGACACCAGAAATCGCCTAAGATGTTACTACAGCATTTCTGTGAACCAGCACTCCAGTAGGGGAAAGCTTAAGCCATCCCGTATTCATAATGCTGTGACCACCCAGAACCTTCATTGTAGCCTTACAGGCCCGCATCAGCGAAGCGAAAGTAACGAATGTTGCACCAGAAGCCATTAACGATGTATTTACCTCCAGCATAGTCAAAAATCTTAAACCGTCAGTCTTATTCAGTTTCGTAAAGCGATACATGGAATGATACTGCCTTAACTTCATTTTCGAACACCGAGACTTGGCTTCCAGAATCGATTATACACCGACCACATTTTCTCCCATGTTCACACTAATTATTGGGTTTGCAATGTTCTCGGTTCTACCGTAAAATTCCTTGGTTTACGCTGCCAACGCTTCTTGCGATTTGTCGCAGTTTACAAACAGGGCTCTCAATAGACTTATGGTTACCAACTACAATGTCGTAGCCTCTGTTGATAGTCAACTTCTTGGAGTATCCCCTTCATTCCTCTGACGTATATTGTGTTAGGCCTGCAATAATCTTCGCGAGATATACTGATACTGAAAGACCTTCAACCTCCAGATCAGTGATGTGTTACTTGGTGACCAACACAAAGTCCCATGAGGGTCAGGTTGTGGTTACTTGGGTGTTGCCATCGGGAATGGCAAGCAGCGTGTTCAAGAGAAATACTGGAACGTCTAACACATATCAATTTAATTGAGTGCTATCACTGATGTCTTGTATATAAATTATTAATAGTGCTATAAACATGAACACCATTGATTCTAATGAGCAACTGAATATAGAGCTGTAAAATGATGGTGTTTATAGAGACTGGGGGGAGGTAATCACATAAACCTCTGTTTGTTGTGATTTAGCTGGGACAGCTTTTTTTTTTAGTGATCATGGTCGTTGTTCCAATTTGTCTGCTTAACAATTTGTTGCAGCCAGTTAACTGCACTATAGAGTGTCGGAAATACGTTATTGCATCTTAGCTAATGCTAGTTACATAATAAGAGCTAATGAAGCTCTCTCTCTCTCTCACACACAGTTGACATTTTGCTTAATGCGTAAATTAATGCATAACTTGTGCTGATGAAGTAACATGTGTTCATGTACTTGGCTAGCTTACAGTGTTGATTGTTTCTTTCTGCCTGCTTTTGGCTTTAATTTCTTCCCCTTTTTGCTCTGTGGCATATCGATTTCTAAACCATATGTGGCTTGTTAGTGTTTTGAATTATAATACTATAATACTTATAAACCATGAAGTAGAAAAATAATAAAACAGGCTAAGAAAAAACTGGAAGGAAAGGCGGGGAAGTATTTTTTTGAGCACGAAGAAAATTATGAAGAAAGTCAAACTTAGACCGGTATAACAAAGGAAGTTGATGAAGGGGACAGAAAAAGAAAACTTTAAGAAGGAATAATGATGGGGTAAAAGGATTGCAATAAAGAGAAATGAAATAGAGGAAAGAGCAGAAATAGGAAGAAGAGAGAGGGAAGTGAATAGGAAAAGAGGTTTGGGTTACGGAATACAGTGGAATAGAGGAGAAGAGGAGGAAACCATAAGAGGGCAGACAAGGGAGTGGAAGAAGCAGGAAGACAGAGAAGAGCAAGAAGAAGAAGACTAAGAAGAGAAAGCAATAGGAATAAGGTGGAGGAAGAGTAGTAACGAGAAGTAAAACAAGCTAGGAGGTAGAAGATGAAGGAAGGAAATGGAGACTAGGATTTAGTGTCCCATCAATACTGATGTGATTACAGATGCAGCAGAAGATGAGATTCTGAGAAAAATGGGAAACGGCACCGACTGTGCCCCTAATTTACACAAAGAAATTTAGGGATTATTGAAATGGCCTGGGAGTCGGGACAGGTTCCACACACTGGACAAAAGCAGTAATCACATCAATCTTTAAACATGGAAACAGAAAAGATTGTAACAACTACAGAGGTATCTCTTTAATCAGCGTTGTGGGTAAAATCTTCTCAGGTATTGTTGAAAGGAAAGTGTGAGTAATAGTTGAGGACCAATTGGACAAAATTCTGTGTGGGTTTAGGCCTCTTAGAGGTTGTCAGGACCAGATCTTTAGCTTACGGCAAATAATGGAGAAGTGTTATGAGTGGAGCAGGGAATTGTATCTATGCTTTATAGATCTAGAAAAGGCATACAACCGGGTTCCTAGGAGGAAGTTATTGTCTGTTCTAAGAGATTATGGAATACAAGGCAAACTGTTGTAAGCAATTAAAGGTCTTTACATGGGCAGTCAGGCAGCAGTTAGAGTTGATGGTAAATTGAGTTCATGGTTCAAAGTAGTTTCAGGGGTAAGACAAGGCTACAACCTGTCTCCACTGTTGTTCATATTATTTATGGATCATATGTTGAAAACAATAGACTGGCTGGGTGAGATTAAGATATGTGAACACAAAATAAGCAGTCTCGCATAAGCGGATGACTTAGTTGTGATGGCAGATTCGATTGAAAGTTTGCAAAGCAATATTTCAGAGCTAGATCAGAAATGTAAGGAGTATGGTATGAAGATTAGCATTTCCAAAACGAAAGTAATGTCAGTGGGAAAGAGATATAAACGGACTGAGTGCCAAATAGGAGGAACAAAGTTAGAACAGGTGGACGGTTTCAAGTACTTAGGATGCATATTCTCACAGGATGGCCGGCCGCGGTGGTCTCGCGGTTCTAGTCGCTCAGTCCGGAACCGCGCGACTGCTACGGTCGCAGGTTCGAATCCTGCCTCGGGCATGGATGTGAGTGATGTCCTTAGGTTAGTTAGGTTTAATTAGTTCTAAGATCTAGGCGACTGATGACCACAGGTGTTAAGTCGCATAGTGCTCAGAGCCGTTTGAACCATCACAGGATGGCAAAGTAGTGAAAGAACTGGAAGCAAGGTGTTGCAAAGCCAATGCAGTGAGCGCTCAGCTACGATCTACTCTCTTCTGCAAGAAAGAAGTCAGTACTAAGACTAAGTTATCTGTGCACCGTTCAATCTTTCGACCAACTTTGTCGTATGGGAGCGAAAGCTGGATGGATTCAGGTTACCTTATCAATAAGGTTGAAGTTACGGATATGAAAGTAGCTATGATGATTGCAGGTTCTAGTAGATGGGGACAATGACAGGAGGGTGTCCACAATGAGGAAATCAAAGAAAAACTGGGAATGAACACTATAGATGTAGCAGTCAGGATGAGCAGGCTTAGATGGTGGGGTTATGTTACACGCATGGTAGAAGCAAGGTTACCCAAGAGACTCATGGGTTCAGCAGTAGAGTGTAGGAGGAGTCGGGGCAGACCAAGGAGAAGATACCTACATTCGGTTAAGAATGATTTTGAAATAATAGGCTTAACATCAGAAGAGGTACCAATGTTAGCACTGAATAGGGGATCATGGTGGAATTTTATAAGGGGGTCTATGCTCCAGACTGAACGCTGAAAGGCATAATCAGTCTTAAATGATGATGATGTAAAACCTAAATCTGGAATTTGAACTACATGCATCCGAATGCGAGTCCAGTCTGCTAAACACTGTATCACTTTGCTACATAGTACCGAAGAAAGTAGACGAAGTGATTAAGAAAGAGGAAGACTAACTAGAATGAAAGGATAAGTAGGAAGGGAAACGGGAAACAAAGAAGCAGAAATGAATAAGTAGCAAGGAGAAGAGGGCAGAGGAGTTAAGTGAGAAATGCGAGGGAGACGGTGTATTCGCCTCTGCGCTCTCGCCGCTTTCCGTGTGGCAGTAAGGGGTTAGGACGGAGAGGGCGAGACAATCGCAGAGCCGGCAGGCGTCCTGCGTCTCGGCGCTGTGCTGTGCGCACGTCTCGCCGTTTATTGCCGGCGGCCGGTCACGTGCCGCCGCAAATATTTGCCGCCCCGATGTGGGTGTGGGGGTGGAGGGGCGGAGCCAGGTTTTATGGTCGCCGCGGAAGACGGCTGCGGCGCCTGGCGTGCAGCTGGCAGCCGGTCGGCGTCTGCAGAGGCGGCGGAGAGGCTTCCCGTGTTGGCGCACTCGGCAGCACCGGACCGTAACCTCTCGCGAGGGAGCTCCACCGTAGAGGCAGTGTTACGTGACTGCGCTGCAATGACTAGAGCACGGAAGCTAGCTGATCTTTGGGAACTAGTTCATTAGTGCCTAGTGTTTTTGCGATCCATTCATTTTTACTCCTTCACAGTTGCTGATTTTATTTAGTTTAGTAGGCTTTAACAATAGCCAAACGAAAAACACCAACAAGAGCGTACCAAGGACCTGACCTATGGGCGTGTACTACTCGTATTACAACAGGCCATCAAAAAGTTTCTGTTCGAATCCTATATTGTGAACATTGGGGCAATCAGCCCACTGACGCACCACGTTGAAGATATCCGTTTCTGAAATACAGTATCCTGCTGTGTGGAAGAGTTCCTAATTTTCTGCAACATAACTTCGTCCGACTGGAGTCATCAACCTTTTAAGGCCTTTTCTTAAGAGACCGAGGGCACGATAATAGCATGGGAAGAAATCGGGGCTATAGGGTGCGCGCTCGAGTGTCTCCCACTTAAGTTGACGAAACTTCTACATCAGGACATTTGCGATATGTGGACGTGGATTATTGTGAAGCACCAGCGTACCTGGTCGCAGTTTCCCCTGACGTTTCGCCCCAATCGCACATCGTAATTTCTCCAGTTCTGCGCAGTACCGTTTCTCAGTGATGGAGGTACTGTAGCGGATGAGGGTGGCCTCCACGACCGATTGGCGTCTAACGACCACCACGGAACTTGGCGCACCATTCTACAACAGTGCTTTTCGGTAGAGATGCTGCCCTATGCATTTCCTTCGTACTACGATGGATGTCTACCGGTGTACGTCCCTCAGCACAGCAGCGAAGAAAGGAATGACAGCACCTTGGTCCTGTTTGGACGCATTTGGTAATAACGTGGCCATAGTTCACGTTTTCGCATTTACTGTACACACGTCTGGAATGCCACCCTAAATCCTTTCTTTCATGTTGATGCTTATATACACTCCTGGAAATGGAAAAAAGAACACATTGACACCGGTGTGTCAGACCCACCATACTTGCTCCGGACACTGCGACAGGGCTGTACAAGCAATGATCACACGCACGGCACAGCGGACACACCAGGAACCGCGGTGTTGGCCGTCAAATGGCGCTAGCTGCGCAGCATTTGTGCACCGCCGCCGTCAGTGTCAGCCAGTTTGCCGTGGCATACGGAGCTCCATCGCAGTCTTTAACACTGGTAGTATGCCGCGACAGCGTGGACGTGAACCATATGTGCAGTTGACGGACTTTGAGCGAGGGCGTATAGTGGGCATGAGGGAGGCCGGGTGGACGTACCGCCGAATTGCTCAACACGTGGGGCGTGAGGTCTCCACAGTACATCGATGTTGTCGCCAGTGGTCGGCGGAAGGTGCACGTGCCCGTCGACCTGGGACCGGACCGCAGCGACGCACGGATGCACGCCAAGACCGTAGGATCCTACGCAGTGCCGTAGGGGACCGCACCGCCACTTCCCAGCAAATTAGGGACACTATTGCTCCTGGGGTATCGGCGAGGACCATTCGCAACCGTCTCCATGAAGCTGGGCTACGTTCCCGCACACCGTTAGGCTGTCTTCCGCTCACGCCCCAACATCGTGCAGCCCGCCTCCAGTGGTGTCGCGACAGGCGTGAATGGAGGGACGAATGGAGACGTGTCGTCTTCAGCGATGAGATTCGCTTCTGCCTTGGTGGCAATGATGGTCGTATGCGTGTTTGGCGCCGTGCAGGTGAGCGCCACAATCAGGACTGCTTACGACCAAGGCACACAGGGCCAACACCCGGCATCATGGTGTGGGGAGCGATCTCCTACACTGGCCGTACACCTCTGGTGATCGTCGAGGGGACACTGAATAGTGCACGGTACATCCAAACCGTCATCGAACCCATCGTTCTACCATTCCTAGACCGGCAAGGGAACTTGCTGTTCCAACAGGAGAATGCACGACCACATGTATCCCGTGCCACCCAACGTGCTCTAGAAGGTGTAAGTCAATTACCCTGGCCAGGAAGATCTCCGGATCTGTCCCCCATTGAGCATGTTTGGGAGTGGATGAAGCGTCGTCTCACGCGGTCTGCACGTCCAGCACGAACGTTGGTCAAACTGAGGCGCCAGGTGGAAATGGCATAGCAAGCCGTTCCACAGGACTACATCCAGCATCTCTACGATCGTCTCCATGGGAGAATAGCAGCCTGCATTGCTGCGAAAGGTGGATATACACTGTACTAGTGCCGACATTGTGCATGCTCTGTTGCCTGTGTCTATGTGCTTGTGGTTCTGTCAGTGTGATCATGTGATGTATCTGACCCCAGGAATGTGTCAATAAAGTTTCCCCTTCCTGGGACAATGAATTCACGGTGTTCTTATTTCAATTTCCAGGAGTGTACCTACATCAGATTCGCTCTGCATTGCATGTAAGGAAACGTTTTCATCACACCCTATAGTTTTACGTCGAATGGCGAAATAATTTTGAGATTCACAACATGTTTTGAGATATACTCAGTATCCACTAACAGTTCTATTTTACTTCAGTCTGATTACATAGACTAGCACGCCAAAAAGTGTGTTCTAGTGAATTGGGAATCCTTATTGTAATTTTAGTAACAGTAAACCCCCTACCCCGATTCTTTAAGGTATCAAACTCGCATATATATTCCACGATGAGACAAACTTTTAAAAGAATTGTATAATCGTTCATTCAACGAATACTGGTTACCATATTTCAGAAAAGATAGTTCAGTTTTGTAACTACGTCGCAAAATTCTACAGGGTAATTCAAAAAGCAATTTACAAATTAATATGGGACTTTGGCCTGGAAACAAGGATCATCAATGACATAGGAATCGAGGGGTCGCAAAATCCACGAGAGTGGGCTACGGTCACGAGAGGGCGCTACGGTAACGAGAGAGTGTTGCTATACAAACACGGGTGGAGCGCACAGAAACTGTCGCGATTCACGCCTTGGAAGCGGTGGCTAGCTGCACGCACCGTGTAACGGCTGAGATGCAATGGACGAGAAGCTATGCGATTGTGTGGTGAGAAATAACCTGATAAAAAGGTGCCACACATCATTCGCCGATTGTGCGGAAACGGCTCGTTACTGTCTACCATTACGGCAAGTAAGTCCTCTGATGCGTTGATTCACAGCATGAACTTGCATTTTCTAAACCCCAAGTGAGACTCGTTCACACGGACTGTTTCTACCTTCTTCAAGCATACAACATAGCAGTTCCTCTTGTATTTTCCCTAAAAGCGAGAGTCAGGGAGAAAAAAGTATTTGCTTTGCAAAGCATTTTCTAGCAGACCTTACCACAGCAGATGCAGAAACGTTACTACCTAGGATCTCTTGTGATCTCACAACAGAACTGATAACCGTGGAGAATGGCATCAGTTTGCACAGGCACTCAGACAGACCGTCCGAAGGGCGTCGTAAAGTAATTTACAATACCCTTTCCTGGAACCTGGGACTTGTTTACAGTGGCTCCTGGGTCAGTTCGAAGAAGCGCCGGTTCGGGTAACGCGCCTCTGCAAGGCGGCCGGCCTGATCCTTGGCGTGCCCCGACTCATAAAAAGGCGCGCCTCGGACTGTGCTGGTAATGGCCGGCGCTGAGCACACAAAAGGCGTCCGCCTTCAGTTTCCATTTGTGTTTCTTTTGCGGCTGGAATTAGTTTCGCCGCGCGACTTCGCGTGCTGTAGAACTTTATTCGAGTTTCTTAAAAGCTTCCCAAGCTACTTGCGTGCTGCCGACTGACGAGCTGAAGGTTAACAAACGATACGTTTTAATCTCCCTTAACCTTATTCTTTCGTAGCAGAAAAGCGAGACCTCTCCTACTGAAGGGGCTGCTGGTAGGAAGTGAAATGTAGAGAGATGTGAAGGCAAGCAGAGGAGGGAAGCCCTGCGTGTCGTGACGTTCACCATCCTGTGAGCAAATACGGTGGAAAGAAGCGCCGATGAATCTCTTTGAGCGAATATGTAATCAGGAATCTCACTGCTTGCCGTGGCAGGAAAGTGGTTTGAGGCAATATTCACCAGAGGCATTTAGAAACGTGCAAAGAAAAGAGATCCCATCACAAAAATACAAGCCGGATTCCGTAAGGAACACGCTACGATAGATGCCACTTTGCGTCTCTCTAACAACGTCAGCAAAGGCCTCAACTTACGTGATATCACGTCGGTGACGCTATTAGACACAGAAAGGGCATTTGGCAAAGTGTGGCAAGTCGGTCTCTGCTACATTTTGTCACAAGTGGCAATGGCACAAGATTTAATAAAACGCATCGAATACGTCTGTGTAAACGGTAAAACCCCTAAAATCTTATACTCAGAGGCAGGAGTGCACAAGTAGCAATCATATCGTCAGTACGCTAATCACTTTATACCGAGGTGAGTCAGGGGATAGCGATATGCACAAAGACAAATAGCATTACTATCGCGTAAACAAGATATAAAAAGGCAGTGTATTGGCACAGCAGCCATTATGTACTTAGATGATTCATGTGAAAAGATTTCCGATGTGATTCTGGCCACACGACGGGAATTAACAGATCTGAACGCGAAGTGATACTTGGAACTATCCGCATGGGACATTCCATATCGGACTTCGTTAGGGAATTAAGAATTTCGAGAGTGTGCCGAGAATACCTAATTTAAGACATCACCTCTCACCTCAGAGACAAAGCACTGCCCGACATACCGAGCGAGGTGGTTCAGTGGTTAGCACACTGGACTCGCATTCGGGAGGACGACGGTTCAATCCCGTCTCCAGCCATCCTGATATAGGTTTTCCGTGATTTCCCTAAATCGTTTCAGGCAAATGCCGGGATGGTTCCTCTGAAAGGGCACGGCCGATTTCCTTCCCAATCCTTCCCTATCCCGAGCTTGCGCTCCGTCTCTAATGACCTCGTTGTCGCCGGGACGTTAAACAGTAACCACCACCACCTCTGCCCGACAGCCTTCGCTTGACGACCGAGAGCTGCGGCGTTTCAGTAGAGTTGTCAGTGCAAACAAAAGTGCAAAATAGCGTAGAATAGCCACAGAAAACAATGTGAGACGTACGATGAAAGTATCCACTAACACACAATCGTGAAATCTGGGATAAATGGGCTATGGCAGCATTCGATCGTTGCACATTTTGAATCTACGTATTATAAGCTATCACACCAAATAATTTGATGTAAAACAGAAAATAATACACACGTCAAAAAAAGTTTTGCATCACCTGAGCCGGCCGGAGTGGCCGAGCGGTTCTAGGCGCTGCAGTCTGGAACCGCGTGACCGCTCCGGTCGCAGGTTTGACTCCTGCCTCGGTCATGGATGTATGTGGTGTACTTAGGTTAGTTAGGTTCGAGTAGTTCTAAGTTCTAGGGGACTGATGACCTCAGAAGTTAAGTCCCATAGTGCTCAGAGCCATTTGAACCATTTTTTTCATCACCTTGGTTTCGGGAGTTTCTGAACCTGTACAGAAGATTGCAATAGAGATAAACACAAACATCATTTCCACCCTTTTTATAGTTCATGAAAACCACACATTGCATGTTGTACCAGCATACAGCGAGACCTTCAGAGGTGGTGGTCCGGATTGCTGTACACATCGCTACCTCCAACACTCAGTAGCACGTCCTCCTGCATTGATGCATGCCTGTTTTCGTCGTGGCATACTATCCACAACTTCATCAAGGCAGTGTTGGTCCAGATTGTTCCACTTCTCAACAGATATTTGGCGTGGATCCCTCAGAGTGGTTGGTGCGTCACGTCGTCCATAAATAGCCCTTTTGAATGTATCACAGGCATGTTAAATAGGATTCATGTCTGGAGAACATGTTGGCCACTCTAGTCGAGAGATGTCGTTATCCTGAAGGAAGTCATTCACAAGTGTGCACGATGGGGGCGCGAATTGTCGTACATGGAGAGGAACGCCATGCCAATATGCTGCTGATATGGATGCACTATCAGTCGGAGGATGACATTCATGTATCGTACAGCCTTCCATAACCACCAGCGGCATACGTCAACCCCACATAATGCCACCCCAAAACATCAGGGAATGTCCAACCTGCTCCAATCGCTGGATAGTGTGTCTAAGGCGTTCAGCCTGACCAGGTTGGCTCCACACTCGTCTCCCACGATTGTCTGGTTGAAGGCATATGCGACAGTAATAATTGAAGAGAACGTGTTGCCAATCCTGAGCAGTCCATTCGGCATGTTGTTGGACCCATCTGTACCGCGCTCCATGGTGTCGTGGTGACAAAGATGAACCTCACCATGGACGTCCGGAATGAAGTTGCGCATCATGCAGCCTGTTGAGCACACTTTGTGTCGTAACACGACGTCGCGTGGCTGCACGCAAAGCATTATTCAACATGGTGGCGTTGCTGTCAGGGCTCCTCGGAGCCATAATCCGTACGTAGCGGTCGTCCACTGCTGTAGTAGCCTCTGGCGGCCTGAGTGAGGCATGTCATCGACAGTTCTTGTCTCTCTGTATCTCCCACAAGTCTGAACAACATCGCTTAACTCCGAGACGCCTGAACACTTGTTGAGAGCCCTTCCTGGCACAAAGTAACAATGCGGATGCGATCGAACCGCGATATTGACCGTCTAGACATGGTTGAACTATAGACAATACGAGCCGTGTGCCTCCTTCCTGGTGGAATGACAAACTGATCGACTGTCGGACCCCCTCCGTCGAATAGACGCTGCTCATGCATGGTTGTTTACATCTTTGGGCGGGTTTAATGACATCTCTGAACAGTCAAAGCGACTGTGTCTGTGGTAGAACATCCACAATCACCGTCTATCTTCAGGAGTCATGGGAACCGGGCTGATGAAAAACTTTTTTTGATAGTGTACAATGGAACTACGAGCTATTTTCGTACCCAAGCTGGTCGTGTGGCCAGTGCCATCGCAACCTAACCCTGTCTTTGTTTGTCTCATTTACGGGCATATTTTCCATGAATCTTCACGTAGTACTATCTGAAACATTAACAGGCGGCCGCAACAGACTATTTTTAATCGGACTGTTGTATTAGGTCATGTATAACTGAACACAGACAGTTTAAGCAATATGATTTGGTCAATTCAAAATTGTCACAAGGGGATAGATCGGCGGATTATATATTTGTATATAAAAAGGTTCAGAAGTGAGATTTATCTATTGTTATTATAAGCGCATTTTTCCGTTGAGTAGTGTGGCCACTTTTCCCGACCGGACGCCATGTCGACATGTGTGAATCATAGAAGAAACTGTCAAAAAGAAAAAAATAACTAGGAACTACATTTGTAGGCCAAAAGACATCGTTTTAGTACTGATACTGTATGAAAATTATTACTCTCGTACAAGCGAGATAAAAAGGCGATATAAAGACAAAAAAGTTCTTGTTAAAAAATATAACGGAACAAGTTGCCTCAGTCAATCTTACCGACAAGAACGGCTATTTATATGTGAACTATTCTGACCACTTCTAGGCAGGCAGTAGCGCTCTTCAGGGCAAAAACATGGAATGGCCGCTTTTGCCGTCCTGGCCACTTTTCCTATCCTGTTCACTTTACCACACCTTTCCCTACAGATCTAATTGTTAACTGGTTACCTATATAAAATAATATGTCATATTAATCAATAAAAATAACCGTAATATGAGGCACGATCATAAGTGTTTAGTAAATGTTTTGAATGTCATTTCCCTTCTCCTCATTTCCTTGTATTACAACAGCCTTAATCTTATTTCGTATTACTTGCTACTGTCTCAATAATGCACATTCCCAAATCCATGTTACTTCCGTTTGCCATTTATAATACAGCAGCTTTTCGGTGCTATAAACACTGATGGAAAAAATCTCAGCATCAAGTATGAGTTATGTGACATAAACGAAAGTTAGTAGGCGTGTTTGTACTTTAGAAAGACGAAATTTACTCAAATTTCGCACCAATGATATAAGAGAGGCGCGTGTAGTTGATGTTAGTCAAGAATTCGTTTAAGGTAACAAAGACTCTATTATCAATAACATACTTAGTTTGAATGGGATTGTACAGCAGGGCTATGAGAAGCTGGATGGTCTTTCTGCGATGCAACAGAAATACTTGTAACACTCCACCTGTCACTTATCTGGTTTTGGCGTGTGTTCACCCCAGCTAATTGACTAACAGATCAACAGAGAGTGCAAAGCTGCCGCAATATCGGATAACGCAAAGAAAGTAATAAGGCCCTGTGACTACTGATTGAACTGCGGTGGCAGTGTTGACATTAATTGATTCCGAATTGATCCATTTTAATTAAAAATGGGTGCACATTGATGTTATATTTAGCTATTGAACACCAGATGCAAATATTAAACATAAAATTAATTAAGAAAGTGACTTGGTGTTTCAACTACTTGATTGAAAACAGATGCAGTCGATTAGCACAGATTTATTTTAACTCACGACCTTCAGTCATCACATTACATGACTCTCCTAACAGGCAGTGGGAATAAATTGCGTTTACGTGGAGTAAAGCGCGATAAATCAAAATTAATTCCTATCGACTGACCTAGGCATAATGCGAAGTCCGAGAAGAATTCTACAATACGCGACCCATGAAACTCTCGTGGAAATTTTGCCGACGTGATCCAACAAATTAATCAGTGGCCTAACTCAAGCCGGAGCGGGCGCAACATCACCGAATTCAGCGTGGGGGGAGTCGTCGTTGTGAGGACGTCGGCCGACCTCGTGGTGCTGCAAGGCTGCGCTCGTCTATTCACTCCTAGCTATTTTGCTCAGTACATAGCTGAACGAAAACTGTGTATCTCCAGACTCAATCTTTCCGTTTTCTAAGTCCTAAACTGCAGAGATACTCTCTCTCAGGCAAGCTGAGTAAAGAGCGCCACGTCCGCACTCTAGGGAAGCTGGGAATGGAAAATCTCTATGGAGACTTCTGCCAGTCCACTCTTCGCCTCGGTTTCCCTTCCAGCAAAATCATTTACGCCAATTGCAGTGCAAGTCGCGTTAATTATGCGTCGCTTCCCAGTGCCGACCAATGCCAGCTCTAGGAAGTGAACAAATTCCCAAAAAATTTCCTTTCCTCTCAACTTCTGCTATTTAGCTCCTCCCAGGCCACCCATCAACGTTAGCATCTGCATAAAACACCAATTTTTCCGAAATTCAGACTCCGAGGAGAGTACTTCATATTCCTTAGTCCTACGTTCCCATCAGAGGCCGGCGTATTTTATTCTGTCGCTCTTCACCTGATTTACTTCAAACTCTGTGGACTGTGAATTCAGCATGAAGTTGCTATAGTCACGAACACGCATATTTCGGCCTCTGTTGACCGCTCCACCATAGCTTTGCACGTCTTTCTTGCATGTTTCACTGAAAATGAGACAACGGACATTTATCAGCAGGCATACAAGTTCTCCATCTGCTTCCTGATACACCAGAATGGGGTCAACCACCCCCTCACTGTCACTCATCTTAAGGCAGCTGGAGGCTGCGACCCATTACCACTTTCGCAGTGTATGAGCCACCCTAAGCTGCTTATTGTCGTTTCCCTTCGCCGCTCCCCAGCCCGGCCGCGGTCAACTTTGAATACTTCCCTGGGATAAACTACCTCCAGTAAATCGACGCATTTCCACAAAGTTTTCATGTCGTGTAAATTACTTTAAAACCATCACCCAACATACTATACCCTCTACAATATGCATTGTGCCTTGTCAGTCATTTTTGCTCAGTCCTACTGTTCGCTCAACGTGGGTTCGGTGATCTTTAATGACTTCATTTAAGGGGCATAGTTCTTGCCATGTTACATACTTGGCAGGAATGCAGTCATTTTACATGATTGCTGACAGCAGTGGTCACGACGATCTACAGTCGTAAATTGAACTTACACATGGAGTTCAAGGCCTGGAACGCGAATTCGTATGACAGCAGGAACACTCTCGTGGTTATCCCATGCACCCTGACAGAAAATTTATACATCAGTCTGGTGATTCGACTTGATGAGCTGCCATTCATAAACAGCATTCCAGGAGGTGTTTTCCAACAGGATAACGTTCGCCCACATATCAGGGATGTAATGCAACATGCATACAGCGCGTGGACATGTTGCCTTGGCCTGCTCGATCACCTGATCTGTCTCCAATCAGGCACATGTGGGACGTCATCAGACAACTCCGCCCTCGTCCACGAATAACTTTAACCGTCCTCGTATTGACCGACCAAGTGCAACAAGCATGGAACTCCGTCCCAGAAACTGACATTCGGCACCTGTACAGCACAATGCATGCATGACTTCATGCTTGCATACAACATTCTGATTGATACACGGGTTATTAAAGTACCGGCATTTCATATTTGTAATGTGGAAACACAACTGCCCATTAACACTACTACTTAGGGACAATTAAACAAATAAACATGGCAGATACTGGTGAACGCTGAAGCACAGCAAAGTTAACTGGCACCGCCAGGTGTGATCCATACAGCCAATCGGCAACGCAGGGAAGCCGTATTGCACACTAAACCCAAACAAAGCCAGCCAAAAACCTTATACAGTCATCGATTTATGAAAAATCGACCACTTATATAACAGTCTTGGCATGTTACATGTACAGTGGCTGCAGATCGCCCAGAAGTTTCGTAGGTATTCAGGCCAGCAGTACCCCTCGTCGAAAGGACTGACACTCTTCATGACGAACTAAGCCACGATAACAGCACCGGTCATTTCACGATGCTCCCAACTAACAGCCACCTTACCCTTGCATTATCTGTCTCAGATAGCAGGAAACCGCTACTGCTCTTAGTACACGACCATACTACCGCAGAGGTTTTTGCCCTTGGAGCTTGCCTTGGTACTTCCTTCCCTCTCCCTTGAAACCACTACCCTTCGCTCGCTTTTCGTCCACTGTCTATCTCCTAGATGCGACCTTGTTAGTGGGTAATCCTACCCAGACGCACGGATAATATCACGGTCTTACATCCCGTGAAGATCTCGACTAGCAAATACGGAGTGGCAGTAGATCTTTTGTGGTGGTCACCACATCGATATGGGAGTAGGGGTACTCCACCCCTTTGAAGAAAAAGATACAATGCCTTATCTCTGGCATACATTAATCTGTGATCTTGCAACGGTAATCGCTTAAATACGAGGGGTTGCCCAGAAAGAAATGTCCCGAATTTTTTTTTCTCAGCCGAAAACAATGCTACGAAGGCGAAACGTTACGTATGTATTATTTGAAGTCTCCTGAGTGAGCGCGCGATGTTTCTGTCACTTCCGACAGATAGCGTAGCTGCAGGACAGTTTCAAAATGGCGTCTGTAGGAGATGTACGTTACAAGCAACATGCCGTCATTGACTTTCTCGCTGCAGAGAAAGAAACAGTGGAGAATATACACAAACGCTTGTGCAAAGTCTATGGCACATCTGCTGTCGACAGAAGTACAGTTAGTCGCTGGGCATAGAGGTGAGATCGTCAGAAAGCAGTCCACGATTTGCAACGGTCGGGGAGACCATCCACGGCTGTCACACCTGACACACCTGACTAGCTCCCCCGGACTTCCAATTTTTTATGCAATTAAAGAATGCCGTTCGTGGGAGACATTTTGAGGACGACGAGGAGGTGGTTCACACAGTGAAGGACTGGCTCAGCGATCAGGACAAGGATTGGTACCGACAGGACACCCTTGTTTCGCGCTATCGGAAGGCCACAGAACGCGATAAAGATTACGTGGAAAAATAGGGTGTGTAGATAAAACACCATTCTTTTGTGTGTGTAATTCTCATTATTTTCAATAAAGAATTGTTGAAGAAGAACAATTGGTGCATTGCTTTTTGGACAACCATCCGATGTTATTCCTAAAAATTTCATTACTCTACATTAACTATTTTTTGTGTAGAATTTTTTTCTGTTAGCGTGTGTCCGAGCGCAGTGCCGCTCAATCCAGTCTCCATACAAGGAATCCAGTCTCTATGTGATAACACAGTCAGCGACAACATCTAACCATAGCAAACGACGACACTATTTTCTTAGCACAGATCCACCGGTGTGAGAATAGAACAGTAATTCGCAACCTTATATCCAATTACAGACAACTGCACCTTGAAGTGAACCTATGATGCTACGATTAACAAAGTGCTAATGATGTAAGTGACAGCGTCAAATACATGTCATCTGTGAGGGCACTAATTGTTTCCAAAATAGACTAATTACCTTGTACAACTTTTAATAACTTACTAACAATTTGTGTGTATGTGTGTGTGTATTGTAGTATCTGTTCCACCTTCTCCTAAAGTACACTAGTTATAACAGAAGCTAAGTGGAAAATGATTTACGTTCGACCTTTCATATAACTGACGATACAGGATTGTAATCGAATACTGCGACCTCAGCGGCCACGAACAACTTGAGATTCACTGCGTCCATCACACAAGTGGACCACCAATACAACTTATTGGCATATCGACGTTTCATAGGTATCCTATACTTACTATCGAATGTGTCTGATCTCTTCCTGTTTACATTTATTTAAAATAATTGCTAAATTTCTCCAAAGTAGTGTTATACCTGTCTACCATGTAAAATAAGCTAATTATTTACGTAATACTGGGTTTTACTTTTTAATTTTCTGATAATTAGAAATGATCAATTGGTTAATGTCTTTAGTGGCACGTATCGGCGTTACAATTACGATATAGCAAAAACTTCTAACCACTGTGTCAGTGGTGATAAATATACTATTTCGGAATCATTAGAAAACGTTAGTAATGATACTCTCAGCTGGTTAGGAGTTAGTGTTATGCTTTCAGTGTCGGGACTAACGAACGCTGACACTGCAATAAACAAAAGATGCATCATTTCTCAATAAATTGTGCCATTAACTGATAGCTTAAACTAAGGAGACAGGTAATGGGATAGCGATATGCACACATACAAATGGCGATAGTACCGAGGACACAAGCTATAAAAAGACAGTGCATTGTAGGAGCTGTCACTTGTACTCAGAGAGCTGATGTGAAAATGTTTCCTATGTGATTTTGACCGCACAACGGGAATTAACAGACTTTGAACGCGCGGTGGTAGTTGGATCTAGACATGTGAGACGTTCCGTTTCGGAAATCGTTAGAGAATTCTGTGTTCTGAGAGCCAAAGTGTGAAGAGGGTGCCGAGAATTCCATATGTCAGACAATATCTGTTACCACGCGCATGGCACTGGCCGAGGGACCTCACTTAACGACCGAGAGCATCGGCGTTTGCATAGAGTTGTAAGTGCTAACAACAAGCAACACTGCGTGAAATAACCGCATAAATCAATGTGGGACATACGACGAACGGATGTTTTAGCACAGCCCGGCGAAATGCAGCGTTATTGGGCTATGGCGCCAGACGACCGAGGCGAATGCCTTTACTAACAGCACGACATCACCTTCATCGCTTCTCCTGGGATCGTGACCATGTATGTTGAACCCTAGACGACTGGAAAACAGTGGCACGATTTCAGTTTCTTAGAGTTAATGGCAGGATTCCACTGTGATGCAGACCCCAGAAAGCCATGGATCCAAGTTGTCCACAAGCACTGTGCAAGCTGGTGATAGCTCCATTATGGTGTGGACTGTCTTTGCATGAATGAACTGGTCTTCTGGCCCAACTTAGCCTATCATTGACTGAAAATGGTCATTTTCGGCTACTTGGAGATTATTTGCAGCTATTAATGGACTTCTTGTTCCCAAACAACTGTATCTTGGCACCGGGCTGTACCTGTTCGCGATTGATTTGAAGAATATTCTGAACACTTCAAGAGAATGATTCAGCCACCTGGTTCACCCGACCTGAATCCCACAGAATATTCGTGAGATAGTCGGTAGGTCAGTTGGTGCCCAACATCCTGCACCGTCAACACTTCTCCAATTATCAACGGCTACAGTTCGTAAAACCGCTGCATCTTTCTATCATTTAAAAATTAATACGATATTGCAGTGCTTATGTTGGTAAGAAGGACAAACGAATGGAAAAACTAGTAGAAGCCGACCTTGGGGAGGAACAGTTTGGATTCCGTAGAAATATTGGAACACGTGAGGCAATACTGACCCTACGACTTATCTTAGAAGGTAGATTACGGAAAGGCAAACCTACGTTTCTAGCATTTGTAGACTTAGAGAAAGCTTTTGACAATATTGACTGGAATACTCAAATTCTGAAGGTGGGAGGGGTAAAATATAGGGAGCGAAAGGCTATTTACAATTTGTGTAGAAACCAAATGGCAGTTATAAAAGTTGAGGGGCATGAAAGGGAAGCAGTGGTTGGGAAGGGAGTGAGATAGGGTTGTAGCCTCTCCCCGATGTTATTCAATCTGTATATTGAGCAAGCAGTGAAGGAAACAAAAGAAAAATTTGGAGTAGGTATCAAAATCCATGGAGAAGAAATAAAAACTTTGAGGTTCGCCGATGACATTGTAATTCTGTCAGAGACAGCAAAGGACTTGGAAGAGCAGTTGAACAGACTGGATAGTGTCTAGAAAGGAGGATATAAGATAAACATCAACAAAAAACAAATGTAGTCGAATTAAATCGGGTGATGCTACGGGAATTAGATTAGGAAATGTGACGCTTAAAGTAGTAAAGGAGTTTTGCTATTTGGGGAGCAAAATAACTGATGATGGTCGAAGTAGAGAGGATATAAAATGTAGACTGGCAATGGGAAGGAAAGCGTTTCTGAAGAAGAGAAATTTGTTAACATCGACTATAGATTTAAATGTCAGGAAGATGTTACTGAAAGTATTTGTATGGAGTGTAGCCGTGTATGGAAGTGAAACATGGACGATAAATAGTTTGGACAAGAAGAGAATAGAAGCTTTCGAAATGTGGTGCTACAGAAGAATGCTGAAGATTACACGGGTAGATCACATAACTAATGAGGAAGTATTGAATAGGATTGGGGAGAAGAGAAGTTTGTGGCACAACTTGACCAGAAGAAGGGATTGGTTGGTAGGACATGTTCTGAGGCATCAAGGGATCACCAATTTACTATTGGAGGGCAGCGTGGAGCGTAAAAATCATAGACTGAGGCCAAGTAATGAATAGACCAAGCAGATTCAGAAGGATGTAGGTTGCAGTAGGTACTGGGAGATGAAGAAGCTTGCACAGAATAGAGTAGCATGGAGAGCTGCATTCAACCAGTCTCAGGACTGAAGACCACAACAACAACAACAACAACAATACAGAGACTTGTAACCATCTATTTCATATTCTGATAAATATATATATTTTGCTATTATTAGAAAACTATAATAGTGATACTCTCACCGGTATCGAATAGTCTTATGTTTACAATGTCGAACTTGGCGAACGCTGACACTGTAATAAAGAACATTCGCATCAATTCTCAATAAATTCTCACCTTAACTGAAAGCTTATAGTGTGTGTAGTGACCCACAACGAGGTACTGTCCGTCCCGAAGATGGACTACTGCTCCATATATCAAGTAGGCGGTAGACATGATAGCTAATAGTCAGTATTAAATTATGAAATTACGTTTCATTTGGACATAAGAGCAGATCCAATTACTTAAGATGTTTTTTCGGGTTCCTCTTTCTGGAGGGAGCCAGTAGGGTGGATGAAATTTCCTCGACAAGCAACTTATTCTGTAACAACCCTTCTGTTTCCGGCTTCCCTCCCTCTATCTCATTCTTTCCTCCGCAAATACTTGGCCAGCCAAGAGAAAGGGGGGGGGGGGAGGGGTCGAGACACGGCCAGAACATTGCCGCTCTCCCTCAGGCCAGGGTCACCCCTCTAGGAGGGTTATCGGGTGAAGTGGTCATTTTCTTAATGCATTATACATTGCAGAGGCGTAATCGCACTTGAGGTCACTTAAATTTATGGTCTCGTCTGGAGTGGTTTGAGTGGTGGGGTGAGAAATAGTGGTTCATGGGGTGATGCCGAGGAGTTAAGCAGGGGGAGGGAGAAGCGCAGATACTGTGGTCTATAAATGGATGGCAGGTAGAGTGATTACGTTAAAAAATGGATGCATAGTCTGTTGTACATCTTATCGACTTCTTAAAAGCCTTCACTTTTCTGTCGCGTGGTAACACTGTTAAGCTTTCCTTCTGCTTGCCTGGCTGATGTCGACGGTAGCGGTTTTGCTGTATATCTTGACAGTTCTGTTCTGTTCAGAAAAAATTAATTGCGTAGTGCATTGTAGTGCATTGTAGGGTGTAACAGAAGGACCTTTTTCGTTAAACACATATCCACGATTCGTATGTGAATTCATAGCTATTAACTTCCACACGCAAAAAGAAATAATGCTAAATTTTAAAAAAAATAACTCGTATGCTTTTATTGATTTATAGTCCGCCTCGGTAGCTGAGTGGTCAGCGCGACAGACTGTCAATCCAAAGGGCCCGGGTTCGCTTCCCGGCTGGATCGGAGATTTTCTCCACCCAGGGACTGGGTGTTGTGTTGTCCTAATCATCATCATTTCATCCCCATCGACGAGCAAGTCGCCGAAGTGGCGTCAAATCGAAAGAGTTGCACCAGGCGAACGGTCTACCCGACGGGAGGCCCTCGTCACACGACACTTCATTTCATTTCATTGATTTATAAACCACGGGGATAGTTTCTAGTAGCGAAATTTAAATTGTCACGACGCATATAAATGTAATATAATACCGAAAGGCAGGTGGTAATGGAAATTTGACAATGTGCAGTTTCACAGGTGGCACGTATTTGGATATTTCGTTTTCAGAAATATATGCGGAATGGAAAACAAATATCCAGTAATGGGAGAAGAAACATTGTTGTGTGCCTGAAACGTTCTAAAGATAGGTTAACAGGCCGGCCACTGTGACCGAACGGTTCTAGGTGCTTCAGTCTGGAACCGAGCGACCACTACGGTCGCAGGTTCGAATGTTGCCTTGGGCATGGGTCTGTATGATGTCCTTAGGTCAGTTAGTTTTAAGTAGTTCTAAGTTCTAGGGGACTGATGACCTCAGAAGTTAAGTCCCATAGTGCTCAGAGCCATCTTTTAAGAAACTAGAGCGCTTCAACCAACAGAAGCTTAGATACTGTACAAAAATCAAATGAAATGACTTCGTACAAACACTACTGTTCTTGATATGACAAATATGTATAGTGTAGAAGCCAACGTTGTTGGTTCAAATGGCTCTGAGCACTATGGGACTTAACATCTGAGGTCATCAGTCCCCTAGACTTAGAACTACTTAAACCCAACTGACCTAAGGACATCACACACATCCATGCCCGAGGTAGGATTCGAACCTGGCGGTCGCGCGGTTCCAGACTGAAGTGCCTAGAACCGCTCGGCCACTGCGCCTGACAGCACTGTTGGTCAACAGCTCAGATGGGCTGAGCATGTCAAGCATATCAACATACTTCCTCTAGAAATTGTGTACAGTGAAGTGAATGCGGGTAGAAGACCCCGTGGTGCTCCTCTAATGCGTTATAAAGACCAATTCCAGAAGAACCTAGAGAATCTACATATTGACGCAAGTAATTGGTGAGAAACAGCAGAAGATTGTAAACATTGGGGCACAACTACTTCAGCTTCCATCTTACATCTTGAGCAGGAACGGCGGAGGCAGGTAAATGAAAAACATCAGAGATGCAGGCTTCACCAGTCCCGTCAAGCCCTGAACTTTCTGTTATGGACGTATGTGGCCGCATGTTTCGTGCCATGATTGGTCTACTAAGCCATCATAGGCATCTATAAGCCTGAACTGCGGTGTAATAACGGAAATGGAGGAGAAAAGTGAAAACTCGGATACGAATGTCATCCGATGGAACGTGTTAATAGAGATTTCCATTGTTTATGTGGCACACATCTCATCTAAGACGATTTCTTGCGAGAGTCACTGCATTATGTCTGGTGTGATATGTTCAGTTATGAGGTAGATTCTAACTATGAGCTCTGATAGTGAAGCTGGTACAAACAAGGTACATTTGACGATTCCCCAAAAGAAAAAGTAAGAAGTTGTCAGATATAGCGAACGTGGGCGCTATTAATATGCGCTCGTCGGCCCATTCACTTACGTGGATGCCACTCATTTAGGGATTCCCCGACGTCTTAATCAAACAGTCAAAACTTAATCTATTTCTCTTCAATATCACAGTCTGTTAAGTCATATGAATAAGTTTGTAAAACTTTTTAAAGTAGGATAGTCCCTTTTGTCATACCCTTGGGTACAAACGAAAGAAGCGAATGGAGGACAATGAAACATGAAAATAATCCTAATAAACACAGGTCCGGAAACCAGTGGTTTCCACGATACGACGTATGTACTGATGCAATAATGCCAATGTTACAACACTGTTAAAGTCTAAAGCTACATTTACTTCTAAACACTACAAGTGGGTCGTAAATTGCAGATTGGTAAACAGGGTGCGTTTGATTATAGAATCTTGGAAGACAGTAAATAGTGTTTCGATAACAAATGTATCGCTCATGGTATCCTCAATCCCATGGCCTCGGAGATCATTCAACTTGAAAAACCACTGGCCTTTTTTGTGCTTAAAAGTTTTGGTGTATTCCAACCCTGTTGATAGTACCGGACTCTGGGAACGCTTTGTGGATGGTTGTCAGTTCATTCGGAACGTGGCTGGGATTTTTGAATGTGCACAGATATTGATAAGCCGTGCTGGAGCCTGCCTTCACGTGAACGTTGGACGTGTGGAACCCTTTTTTGTAATGTGCTTGTCCTCAGGTCAAGTGCATGACGGCAGTTTGGATTTTCGAGGGCTCTCTTATGAGATGTTCATATTTTCAGTAGTAATACGTCGTATCGAGGAAACCATTGTTTTCAGGTCCTACGATTGCTACGAACGATACGTTCACTCTGTGCGAGACTAGTCTCGCGAAACGGTCGCGAGAGACTGTGTGCTGTCGCGCCGTTCTGTTGACCGAGAAATACTGCAGAAATGCTGGCCCTCAGTCTGGGTGAGACAGCCATGTCTATATGCTCTGTCGTAGCTCCGGCTCTTTTCTGTAAGTGACTGACATTTTTAGGCAAATGACTGTCGCTTAATTGAAGGTAACTGGGACAACATGACCACAGATTGTTTTGAACATACACTCCTGGTAATGGAAAAAAGAACACATTGACACCGGTGTGTCAGACCCACCATACTCGCTCCGGACACTGCGAGAGGGCTGTACAAGCAATGATCACACGCACGGCACAGCGGACACACCAGGAACAGCGGTGTTGGCCGTCGAATGGCGCTAGCTGCGCATCATTTGTGCACCGCCGCTGTCAGTGTCAGCCAGTTTGCCGTGGCATACGGAGCTCCATCGCAGTCTTTAACACTGGTAGCATGCCGCGACAGCGTGGACGTGAACCGTATGTGCAGTTGACGGACTTTGAGCGAGGGCGTATAGTGGGCATGCGGGAGGCCGGGTGGACGTACCGCCGAATTGCTCAACACGTGGGGCGTGAGGTCTCCACAGTACATCAATGTTGTCGCCAGTGGTCGGCGGAAGGTGCACGTGCCCGTCGACCTGCGACCGGATCGCAGCGACGCACGGATGCACGCCAAGACCGTAGGATTCTACGCAGTGCCGTAGGGGACCGCACCGCCACTTACCAGCAAATTAGGGACACTGTTGCTCCTGGGGTATCGGCAAGGACCATTCGCAACCGTCTCCATGAAGCTGGGTTACGGTCCCGCACACCGTTAGTCCGTCTTCCGCTCACGCCCCAACATCGTGCAGCTCTCCTCCAGTGGGACGAATGGAGACGTGTCGTCTTCAGCGATGAGAGTCGCTTCTGCCTTGGTGCCAATGATGGTTGTATGCGTGTCTGGCGCCGTGCAGGTGAGCGCCACAATCAGGACTGCATACGACCGAGGCAGACAGGGCCAACACCCGGCATCATGGTGTGGGGAGCGATCTCCTACACTGGGCGTACACCTCTGGTGATCGTCGAGGGGACACTGAATAGTGCACGGTACATCCAAGCCGTTATCGAACCCATCGTTCTACCATTCCTAGACCGGCAAGGGAACTTGCTGTTCCAACAGGACAAAGCACGTCCGCATGTATCCCGTACCACCCAACGTGCTCTAGAAGGTGTAAGTCAACTACCCTGGCCAGCAAGGTCTCCGGATCTATCCCCCATTGAGCATGTTTGGGACTGGATGAAGCGTCGTCTCACGCGGTCTGCACGTCCAGCACGAACGCTGGTCCAACTGAGGCGCCAGGTGGAAATGGCATGGCAAGCCGTTCCACAGGACTACATCCAGCATCTCTACGATCGTCTCCATGGGAGAATAGCAGCCTGCATTGCTGCGAAAGGTGGATATACACTGTACTAGTGCCGACATTGTGCATGTTCTGTTGCCTGTGTCTATGTGCCTGTGGTTCTGTCAGTGTGATCATGTGAGGTATCTGACCCCAGGAATGTGTCAATAAAGTTTCCCCTTCCTGGGACAATGAATTCACGGTGTTCTTATTTCAATTTCCAGGAGTGTATTATATCACTGATTGGTCTAAAAAATAGAGGTCGAAATTAAGGGAAAGACTCTCTGTGGCACAGCAATTCATACACATATTAACAATAACACTTCGAATTGACGAAGACTACAATGTCTCATCAGTAGCCTGAAATATTTAGTGAACACTTCGCCCCTCCCCCCCGCCCCCCCCCCCCCCCCCCCACACGCACACCTTTTTCTAGGACAGACTTTGTATACTATCTTACGTGAAAGTTTGAAAACGTTTTCGAAATCCGAATCGTGTAACCATATATACAGAAACGGAAGCAGAGGACGGCTCCTTTGATTACTATGAAGCCAAACACTGCGCTCGATGCAGTGTTGAAACCGTGTAAACGTGAAACGACAAGTGCTTTCTGCTACAGCTCGTAATGAACATTCTTACGTAGTGGAAATAATCTAACCGATTAAATTAAAACTTTTACGAAAGGAAACTCTAATTAAACAAATTGCGACAAATCTTTAGTTAAAAACCTACTACTTTATCTTTTAAGTTAATTACTGTCCACTTGTGCAAGCTATGAACTGTTACTACTTTTGGCTTCAGATGACAATTAAGCTGCTTTCTTTCGAAAATACCGCTTTTTCTTACAGAAATTATTTTTTAGTTCTTAATTTTTCTTTTTGGGTCTTTGAGCTGATAAATCAACTTCAATACCAACAGCTGTTATAGCATACTCTGTACACAGTCGTTTGTATCTGTGCTGGAATTTTAATTCATGTTTTCAGCCTGAAAGTAGCACGTAGGTATTATTTACTTGCATGTGTCCACGAACAGTCGTTAATGGCGATTGAAAGCCATCCGAAATCAATTCGAAATAAACTGGCATGCGCCGGTAGCCGAGGCGACCGCTTGCTACAAGCGGGAAATCTGGGTTCGAATCTCTGTCTGGCACGAATTTTCATGTTACTAATAGGCAGCACATTTACACCTAACACATCTGGTTCTATGATCTTCGCACTCATTCTAATTTTTAGAATTAACATAGGCGTTACTTTAAATGAAGACAGTAGGCTGTATTAAAATTTAGTTAATTCGTATGTTTTGAACTAGGCCCAGAACTACAAGTTCACTGTAACGTATTATATCATATGAGCCATATTCATTTAATAAATGACGATTTATAAGTGTCGCGAAGAAAACATTTGTCAAGTTTTCTCCTAACTGTGAGATTGTGTTTCAGCTTTTCCAAAATTGACTACTATAACTATTGGAGTGATCATCGTCGACATGTGAAGTGCAACCAGTAGATACGAAACAAATCTATTTTGTGGGCCATTTAGATTTCTCAGAATCGAATGAGAGGAATTATAAATAACAGCGAAGAAAACGCGCAAATGTGAAACCAAACGTTTTCAATATTTTAAGGCAGGGCAGGCAGGATAACTGTTCCGTAATAGCGGAGCTTGGTATAAAGGTTGTGTTCCCTGCTGCGGAAGACTGGGTACACAGCCCTGATCAGCTTTTGCCCCTACTCCGCATGACAGTAGAGGAGCGGATTGCGGTCTATTTGGGAACCAGAATGGAGGGATGTCAGGGACCAGGGCACCTGCGCGCCTGCAATGGCAATACTGAGGTGGAGAACTAGGCGCCGTATCGTAAGGAATTTCATGCAATGGATATGTCCGTAACATTCAATAACGTGGCTGCGAGAAACTACAGAAATCACTTCTTGTTACTATGTATCGTAGAGAACTGTACCACGTGAGCGCGTGTACGACCAAACAACGTCTCTTTGAAGAAAACAGTGCACGGGATTTTCTGTCCTTCCATTAGCGGGGAAATGCGGTTGTGATTATAAGAATACGCTTAGGGCATAACCGATCTTGGGACGAAAACTACGAGCTCACGGAGAATCGGACCAAATTTGCGATTCTTAAGACTTTCTTGGAGATAGAACTCAACATGTCGCTCTTGACGGAACGAAATCCACAGATGCAAATGTGATTTCCGAAGTACCGCAAGGAAGTGTGACAGGACCCTTACTGTTTACACTGTATATGTCTTACCCGGTAGTAAATATCGGAATCTGCTTAAGACTGCTCGCAGATGATGCAGTTGTCTATAAGAAAGTAACATCGCCAAAAGACAGTACAGATTTGCAAAATGAGCTACAGAGGGTTAATTAATGGTGCAGGCTCTGGCTCCTGCTTGAACATAAACAAATGTAACGAATTGTGCATACATAAGAAAAGAAATTCAATACTGTAAAACTACACTATTGATGATAAGCTGCTTCAAACAGTATCTACCGTAAAATGTCTAGAAGAAACCATCCAAAATCAGGTTAACTGGAATGACCACACAGAACAAATAATAGGGAATGTAGATACCAGACTGAGATGAATAGGAGGAATCTTAAGGAAACGTCAGTCATCCACGACAGAAGTGGTTTACAAGACGCATGTCCACCTGATTCTTGAGTACTGTTCATTAGTCTGGGACTCTTAGCAGGTAGCACCAATAGAAGAGAGAGAGAGAGAGAGAGAGAGAGAGAGAGACAGAGAGAGAGACAGAGAGAGAAATCCAATGAAGTGTGGCTCGTTTCGTCGCGGAGTCACTTAGTCTGGCGAGAGCGTTACAGATGTGCCAACAAACTCCAGACGTTACAAGAGAGGCATTGTGCGGAACGGAGACGTTTACTATTGAAAACACGAGAGAGTAATTTCCGAGAAGAGTCGGACAACATAAGACTTTTCCCCACAGTCATCTTGTGGAATGACCATGATGAAAAAATTCCTTAAATTACAGTTAATACAGAGGCTTTGCCGACAATAATTCTTCCCACGCGCCATTCGTTAGTGGAACAGGAGAGGGGGGAAGGAGGATTTAGTGGTACCAGAAGTACTCTCCGCCACACACCGTCAAGTGGCTTTCGGAGTACTGATGTAGATAAGTATTGCTATTGAAAAGTTCCTGCAAACAGAACACAGCATGTCATTCTTATCGCAGAGAACTGTTCAACTTGACAGCCGGTCCTTGAATTATGAGCGCTTTTTCATTTCCCCTGAATCTGCAGTACACATTGTGTCTGTCGCGTGTTTCGCCAGGCCACGGATCAGCGTGTCGAATGACAGACGTGGGAGCACTGCATCTTTACTAGTGTGAGAATGCACTACCCCTTGAGACGCCTTAGTCAGCTAAACGGAACGCGAGACAGTAGATTCACTTGTTTTGATTACTCCAAGGCACTCTTTTTTTACACTACGCAACAGAATTAAAGCATCAGTTTTTTTCGAAACCACTTAACTACCCCCCTCTGCGACAAGTGACCTTGAAATTTGGCTCAAAGGTGCGTATATTCTTCCTCTCTAATGGTGCAAAAGAGTGGCGCGTGACGTTCCATTGGCACCAAATTTCACCACAACTCTGCCAAACAACGCTGTCTACGTTTCACACCGATGGGAAGGTCGTCACACCTCCTCTTACTCACATTTCAGTCCTTATTTTGACACCTGTGCGATGGCGATCAGAGCCCGACTTACAGCGTTGAAATCAAGCAATTTTCTTATTAGTAGCCGAGAAAAACTTTTCAGACACTCCCCTACACAGGGGATGGCGTGAAGGTCGTCAGTGAAACCTCGGACTGAAGACGACAAGCCGGCTGTTGTGGCCGATCGGTTCTAGGCGCTTAAGCCTGGAACTGCGAGACCACTATGGTCGCAGGTTCGAATCCTGCCTCGGGCATGGATGTGTGTGGTCTCCTTAGCTTGGTTAGGTTTAAGTGGTTCTAAGTTCTAGGGAACTGATGACCTCAGATGTTAAGTCCCATAGTGCTCAGAGCCATTTGAAACATTTATAAAGACAACAACAAAACAGAGGCTATGTAAAAATCATTACCATTTGCTTATTTGCTTTGCGGCGTGTTTAGACACTATACCTCTCCGCTTTCCTCTTCATTATTTGGTACCCTACTACAACAACAACAAAACAGAGGCTATGTAAAAATCATTACCATTTGCTTATTTGAAGTGCGGCGTGTTTAGACACCATACCACTCCGCTTTCCTCTTCATTATTTGGTACCCTTACACAACAACAACAAAACATAGGCTATGTAAAAATCATTACCATTTGGTTATTTGTCTTGCAGCGTGATTAGACACTATACCTCTCCGCTTTCCTCTGCATTATTTGGTACCCTTCTACAACAACAACAACACAGAGGCTATGTAAAAATCATTACCATTTGGTAATTTGCCTTGCGGCGTGTTTAGACACTATACCTCTCCGCTTTCCTCTTCATTATTTGGCACCCTACTACAACAACAACAAAACAGAGGCTATGTAAAAATCATTACCATTTGCTTATTTGAAGTGCGGCGTGTTTAGACACCATACCACTCCGCTTTCCTCTTCATTATTTGGTACCCTTCCACAACAACAACAAAACATAGGCTATGTAAAAATCATTACCATTTGGTTATTTGTCTTGCAGCGTGATTAGACACTATACCTCTCCGCTTTCCTCTGCATTATTTGGTACCCTTCTACAACAACAACAACACAGAGGCTATGTAAAAATCATTACCATTTGCTTATTTGCCGTGCGGCGTGTTTACACACCATACCTCTCAGCTTTTCTCTTCATTATTTGGTACCCTATTACAACAACAACAAAACAAAGGTTATGTAAAAATCATTACCATTTGGTTATTTTCCGTGAATCGTGTTTAGACACCATACCTCTCCGCTTTCCTCTTCATTATTTGGTACCCTTCTACAAGAACAACAAAACAGAGGCTATGTAAAAATCATTACCATTTGGTTATTTGCCTTGCGGCGTGTTTAGACACCATAGCTCTCCGCTTTCCTCTTCATTATTTGGTACCCTACTTGCGGACTACTGCCGTCACCCAGCGTCTAGTATCATCTTCTACCCTCCCTTCTCCTCTTCGGAACAAAAACGTGGCTCTACCACATCTTTGTTACCCAGTTTTCTTCCAGTGTTCTTCACTGACGGCAACACTCTAGGAACTTCTCCAGCTCTTCTCATTACTTCATCACTACTGACGTTATCAGTCCAGCAGATCGTCTCCATTCTGCGTCAAATACACACTTCATAATCTTCAATTCTCCTCTAGTTCTGTATCCCCGACGTTCACGTTTATGCTCCGTACGAGGCAACGCTCCATACAAAGGCATTTCAATAGTCGCTTTCTTAATTTTGTGTTGAAACCACAAGTTGAGGGTATTTTGTGGTTTTCTTTAAGCCTATAACGAAACCTTCAAGTTTATTTTTATTTAGTTTCGTACCGTTTGCTAAACAGCTTCAAAAATGGTTCAAATGGCTCTGAGCGCTATGGGCCGTAACTTCTGAGATCATCAGTTCCCTAGAACTTAGAACTACTTAAAACTAACTCACCTAAGATCACACACATCCATGCCCGAGGCAGGATTCGAACCTGCCACCGTAGCGGTCGTGTGGTTCCAGACTGTAGCGCCTAGAACCACTCGACCACCCGGCCGGCTAAACAGGCTTCATTAAGATTATTTAACCCTTGAATCTGTGTATGTTTCTTCGTGAACAAGAAATAAGAACACCGTGAATTCATTGTCCCAGGAAGGGGAAACTTTATTGACACATTCCTGGGGTCAGATACATCACATGATCACACTGACAGAACCACAGGCACATAGACACAGGCAACAGAGCATGCACAATGTCGGCACTAGTACAGTGTATATCCACCTTTCGCAGCAATGCAGGCTGCTATCCTCCCATGGAGACGATCGTAGAGATGCTGGATGTAGTCCTGTGGAACGGCTTGCAATGCCATTTCCACCTGGCGCCTCAGTTGGACCAGCGTTCGTGCTGGACGTGCAGACCGCGTGAGACGACGATTCATCCACTCCCAAACATGCTCAATGGGGGACAGATTCGGAGATCTTGCTGGCCAGGGTAGTTGACTTATACCTTCTAGAGCACGTTGGGTGGCACGGGGTACATGCTGACGTGCATTGTCCTGTTGGAACAGCAAGTTCCCTTGCCGCTCTAGGAATGGTAGAACGGTGGGTTCGATGACGGTTTGGATGTACCGTGCACTGTTCAGTGTCCCCTCGACGATCACCAGAGGTGTACGGCCAGTGTAGGAGATCGCCCCCCACACCATGATGCCGGGTGTAGGCCCTGTGTGCCTCGGTCGCATGCAGTCCTGATTGTGGCGCTCACCTGCACGGCGCCAAACACGCATCCGACCATCATTGGCACCAAGGCAGAAGCGACTCTCATAGCTGAAGACGACACGTCTCCATTCGTCCCTCCATTCACGCCTGTCGCGACACCACTGGAGGAGAGCTGCACGATGTTGGGGCGTGAGCGGAAGCCGGCCTAACGGTGTGCGGGACCGTAGCCCAGCTTCATGGAGACAGTTGCGAATGGTCCTCGCCGATACCCCAGGAGCAACAGTGTCCCTAATTTGCTGGGAAGTGGCGGTGCGGCCCCCTACGGCACTGCGTAGGATCCTACGGTCTTGGCGTGCATCCGTGCGTCGCTGCGGTCCGGTCCCAGGTCAACGGGCACGTGCACCTTCCGCCGACCACTGGCGACAACATCGATGTACTGTGGAGACCTCACGCCCCACGTGTTGAGCAATTCGACGGTACGTCCACCCGGCCTCCCACATGCCCATTATACGCCCTCGCTCAAAGTCCGTCAACTGCACATACGGTTCACGTCCACGCTGACGCGGCATGCTACCAGTGTTAAAGACTGCGATGGAGCTCCGTATGCCACGGCAAACTGGCTGACACTGACGGCGGCGGTGCACAAATGCTGCGCAGCTAGCGCCATTCGACGGCCAACACCGCGGTTCCTGGTGTGTCCCCTGTGCCGTGCGTGTGATCATTGCTTGTACAGCCCTCTCGCAGTGTCCGGAGCAAGTATGGTGGGTCTGACACACCGGTGTCAATGTGTTCTTTTTTCCATTTCCAGGAGTGTAAATGATGAGGTAAGATGATGGAAAATATATAATGAGGTAAGAAATATGTGAACATATAAATACAGAAAGCATGCTTGGACAGGATTTTTTTTTTTGGCTGGAGCAAATGTTGAAATAAGAGGGACGATCTATGGAATGAAGTTGGGTTGGACTGCAGTACCAAATGTTGCACTGAAAACAAACCCTATCCTTTCCTTTTGTGTTATCCCACTATGTGTTTGTGTACCCTTGTGTATTTATTTTCTTCCTGCCTCTGTGTATTGTTTCGTAGAATTTTTTCTTGTCTAATACTAAGCTACATTCACTATGATGAGGAATACTGTTATCCTCAAATATAATTTGCATTAATAACATGTTATTTACTTTGTAAAGATGTTTACACATTATTTATTCTGTTTTGTTCTAATACTCATGTGTGAAGTTGATGTTTCAAAAGTTATTCTGATCTTTTATGTATGTACTTATGTCATAATTCTTGTAACACTGATGTACATGTTTATTTCTATTCTTTTGTAAAGCCTGTTTTACTACAAATGTTATCTGTATTGTTATGTTCTTTAATGATGCATTTTGTACTTTTGTAATTGTATTCTTATATTGTAAATTTATAATTGTATAGACACCAGTTCTTCAAATTAAGTATCATTTCACTGCACACGTTTCTGTTGGTCATAGTATATGCACAATATGTGACAAGTAGGTACTGATAGTGTTTGCACGTGTGTTAATAATTCAGCAAAGGGACTGGATGACAGCAATGCTGGTTCTAAGGACATTTCAAAAAAATTTTTTTTGTGAGTGCACAATTGGTGGTTTATGGACTTGCTATATTCTCTGTAAGACTCATGGATGGTGATTGTGCACCTGCACAGTCACAATAGATGGCTGCTGGCCATCTCTGCAAGGACTACAATGGGTCTGCATCTTTGATGGCCCACCAATACCATTATCTCTACAAGGACTGAAGTGGGTCTGCACCTTCGATGGCCCACCAATACCATTATTTCTACAAGGACTGCAGTGGGTTTGCACCTCTGGTGGCCCACCAATAACATAATCTCTACCAGGACTACAGTGGGTCTGGTCTGTGATGACCAACCTACCAATATTCTTCAAAACGTCGACTGACTCTGCTGTGGGTTTGCTCTGTTGTGGCCAATTACCTGTCAGCATGTCAAGAGTCAGCACTGTCTTTCCGTTTGAAGGACCACACTACTTCTTCAAGACTGCATGGAAATCCACTACTGCCGTGTGCATTTTCTTTTACTGCTCAAACTTTGCAAAAAAAAAAAGAACACTGTAATTTTACTGTGATGAATGATCAAGACTGTCTTTATGGGACATGAGAAAATTTTACCTTTTGACCAACATCATATTAATAAGTGTGTGCATTTGATATCTTTGTTATTGTAATTATGATTTTTTTTTCAAATCTGTATTGGCCACTGCCCAAAACAAATTGTAACATTTTTTGTGGGGAGCATGGGGGCTATGTCAGTAGGCTGTTTAGGTTTTTTTAATTGGTAACGACACATAGCGCTCTGTATGAAGGTCACTGGCTGTGCTGTATGCAGTCTGTGGCTGGTTGGCATTGTTGTAATACTCGCCATTGTAGCGTTGGGCAGCTGGATGTGAACAGCGCGTAGCGTTGCGCAGTTGGAGGTGAGCCACCAGCAGTGGTGGACGTGGGGAGAGAGATGGCGAAGTTTTGAAATTTGTAAGACTGAATGTCATGAACTGCTATATATATTATGACTATTAAGGTAAATACATTGTTTGTTCTCTATCAAAATCTTTCATTTGCTAACTATGCCTATCAGTAGTTAGTGCCTTCAGTAGTTTGAATCTTTTATTTAGTTGGCAGTAGTGGCGCTCGCTGTATTGCAGTAGTTCGAGTAACCAAGATTTTTGTGAGGTAAGTGATTTGTGAAACGTATAGGTTAATGTTAGTCAGTGCTATTTTTATAAGGATTTTTGAAAGTCAGATTGCGTTGCGCTAAAAAACTATTGTGTGTCAGTTTAAGCACAGTCCTGTATAATTTATCTAAGGGGACGTTTCATAATTTCAGTAATACGGATTTTATTTCATCATAAAATAGTAATCGGTGGTACCCTTAATTAGCTCTGTATGAACAGGAAAACGTCCCACATGTTCTAAACCGTGAAGTGAAATATTCTTGTGAATTACTGCTGAACACGTTCCGACACTCCACCCCTGTTCTCTATCGCCAGACATCAAGAAAACACCCTCTAAGTGCGTTAGCGTCTGTAGAATAAATGACTGGGTTAAGGAGTGGACCCTTATTCTATTACAGAGCACAACGGTATTTAGCTATACACAAATTGTTTTTAATTCAAGACTATTGTCACAGAAATACACAAATTTACATAGGTTGCAACATGACAATGTTAGAACAGTTGTCAAGATAACGCATTTGATCCTGTTTCATCGAAATAACTCTAAGCACAGCAATATCAAATTTTAACAAGAAGCTTCTTTACAAAATTATTCTTACTACTACATCGTGAAGTTGCTCAATATCATGACAAATCGTCCAATTTCGGTTCTAAGTTCGGTACTGTTTAGGATGACAATCAAGCCTACGGAGGTTGGTTAGTTTTGTGACAAGCTGAGTAAAAGATTACTCAACGTTGCTCGAGTTCACAGTGGATGCAATATGGTGAACCAACAAGCTTATCCCTCTGCTAGCGATATTTACCTTAGCTGCGATGAGCTGTCGCCTGCATGGCTGCTCTCGTCCTCTGAAAGTCTTACGCAAGCTAATGAAAAACCTTTAATGATTTTGTCATCAGAAATTCTCCTATGTTTCTCGTTAGTCAGAAAACATGCACGCATCTCTAGTCTTGAAATATGGCGCATGGCATATGGATGGATAGTGCAATGCCCTCTCAGTTTTCGCAAGAAAAATTAACTATGTTGCTGTTTCGTTTCTCCGCTGTTGTAGCTCAAAAACGCTACAGCTAATATCTAGCGGAGTGTCAGCCGACGTGAAAGCAGTGATCACTCAGAATTGCTCCTTTGTGTCGTATGCACCCTGTTCTGCGCTTGACGCTGGTTCTTTTCATGCTCCACATCACGGCTTTTTCCGACCAATAGGAGCATTACTTTTATTTTGTGGAAACTATTTCAGCCAATCGCAGAAGGTCCTACCATCAAACAAACTGCCTCAAAATTTAGGATTTTTACTCCTTCCTACTTCCTGTCAGCGAATCGGACGTTTTGTTCCCGCTCCAGATGCCTAAAAGTTACATGCGTACATCATGAGTGGACCATGCGCACTTCAAGTAATCGACTGAATCATCGGTTTGTTCGTATCCATCAGAAAATAATCCAATGCAGTTTTATTTCCATATACTCCAATGTCCCACTACTTGCCCTCCTGGATGAGTCACCTGACTCATTAGTTGTCCTGCGCCTTGGGTCGCTTTAAGAGCTTTCCGTTGCGCTTGGCCTGTGATGCCACCCCTCGCATCTGATCCCAAACGAAACGTTTCGTCCAGCAGCTTGTTTCATCGCTTGCTCGTTGACATGCAGGATTGAGATTCGGTGTATTAGTACTGTCGATTGAGTGTTATCCATTTGCATTGCATACTGTCCATTTTAATAGGCAAGTCCGCTCATTTTTGCCAAAGCATGTCAGGTGACATATTCACTTATCTGTTGTTGATGTTGTTGTGGTCTTTGGTCCTGAGACTAGTTTGATGCAGCTGTCCATGCTACTCTATCCTGTGCAAGCTTCTTCATCTCCCAGTACCTACTGCAGCCTACATCCTTCTGAATCTCCTTAGTGCAGTCATCTCTTGGTCTCCGTCTACGATTTTTACCCTAAACGCTGCGCTCCAGTACTAAATTGGTGATCCCTTGATGCCTCAGAACATGTCCTACCAACCGATCCCTTCTTCTAGTCAAGTTGTGCCACAAACTCCTCTTCTCCCCACTTCTATTCAATACTTCCTCATTAATTATGTGATATAACCATCTAATCTTGAGCATTCTTCTGTAGTACCACATTTCGAAACCTTCTGTTCTCTTCCTGTCCAAACTATTTATCGTCCATGTTTTACTTCCATACATGGCTACACTCCAAACAAATACTTTCAGAAACGACTTCCTGATACATAAATCTATATTCGATGTTAATAAATTTCTCTTCTTCAGAAACGCTTTCCTTGCCATTGCCAGTCTACATTTTATATCCTCTCTACTTCGACCATCATCAGTTACTTTGCTCCCCAAATAGAAAAACTCCTTCATTACTTTAAGTGTCTCATTTCCTAATCTAATTCCCTAAGCATCAGCCGACTTAATTCAACTAGATTCCATTAGCCTCGTTTTGCTTTTGTTAGTGTTCATCTTATAGCCTCCTTTCAAGACACTGTCCATTCCTTTAAACTGCTCTTCGAAGTCCTTTACTGTCATTGACAGAATTACAATGTCATCGGCGACCCTCAGAATCTTTCATTCTTCTCCATGGATTTTAATGCCTACTCCGAACTTTTCTTTTGTTTCCTTTACTGCTTTCTCAATATACAGACTGAATAGCATCAGGGAGAGGCTACAACCATGCCTCACTCCCTTCCCAACCAGTGCTTCCCTTTCTTGTCCCTCGACTTCTATAACTGCCATCTGCTTTCTATACAAATTGTAAATAGTCTTTCCCTCCCTGTATTTTACCCCTGCCACCTTCAGAATTTGAAAGAGAGTATTCCAGTCAATATTGCCAAAAGCTTTCTCTATGTCTACAAATGCTAGAAACATAGGTATGCCTTTCCTTAATCTTTGTTCTAAGATAAGTCGTACCATCAGTATTGCTCATGTGTTCCAACATTTCTGCGAATCCAAACTGATCTTCCCCGAGGTCGGCTTCTACTAGTTTTTCCGTTCGTCTGTAAAGAATTCGCGTTAGTATTTTGCAGCCATGGCTTATTAAACTGATAGTTCGGTAATTTTCACATCTGTCAACACCTGGATTGGAATTATTATATTCTTTTTGAAATCTGAGGATATTCATTCTGTCTCATATATCTTGCTAACCAGATGGTAGAGTTTGGTCAGGGCTGGCTCTCTAAAGGCTATCAGTAGCTCTAAATGAATGTTGTCTACTCCTGGGGCCTTATTCCGACTTAGGTCTTTCAGTGCTCTTCACGCAGTATCATATCTCCCATTTCATCTTCATCTACATCCTCTTCCATTTCCATAATACTGTCCTCAAGAACATCGCTCCTGTGTAGACCCTCTATATACTTCTTCCACCTTTCTGCTTTCCCTTCTTTGCTTAGAACTGGGTTTCCATTTGAGTTTTTGATATTCATGCAAATAGTTCTCTTTTCTCCTAAGGTCTCTTTATTTTTCCTGTAAGCAATATCTATCTTACCCCTCGTGAGATAGTCCTCTACCTTCTTATATTTGTCGTCTAGCCATCCCTGCTTAGCCATTTTGCACTTCCTGTCGATATCATTTTTGAGACGTTTGTATTCCTTTATGCCTGTTTCATTTACTGCATTTTTTATATTTTCTCCTTTTATCAATTAAATTCAGTATCTCTTCTGTCACTAAAGGATTTCTACTAGGCCTCGTCTATTTACCTACTGGATCCTCTGGTGCCTTCACTATTTCATCCCTCCATTTTTCTACAGTATTTCTTTCCCCCATTCCTGTCAATTGTTCCCTTACGCTATCCCTGAAACTCTCTACAACCTCTAATTCTTTCAGTTTATTCAGCTCCTATCTCCATAAATTCCCACCTTTTTGCAGTTTCTTCATTTTTAATCTACAGTTCATAACCAATAGATTGTGGTCAGTGCCCACATCTGCCCCTGGAAATGTCTTACAATTTAAAACCTTGTTCCTAAATCTCTGTCTAACCATTATATAATATATCTGAAACTTTTTAGTATCTCCAGGGTTCTTCCATGTAAACAACCTTCTTTCATGATTATTGATCCAAGTGTTAGCTATGATTAACTTATGCTCTGTGCAAAATTCTACCAGGCGGCTTCCTCTTTAATTTCTTAGCCCCAATCCATATTCACCTACTACGTTTCCTTCTCTCCCTCTTTCTACTCTCGAATTCCAGTCATCCATGACTATTAAATTTTCGTCTCCTTTCACTATCTGAATAATTTCTTTTATCTCATCATACATTATATCAATTTATTCATCATATGCAGGGCTAGTTGGCATATAAACTTGTACTACTGTGGTAGGCATGGGTTTCGTGTCTATCTTGGCTACAATAATGCGTACACTATGCTGTTTGTAGTAGCTTACCCGTACTCCTATTTTTTATTCATTATTAAACCTGCTCCTGCATTACCACTATTTGATTTTGTAATTATAACCCTGTATTCACCTGACCAAAAGTCTTGTTCCTCCTGCCACAGAACTTCACTAATTCTCACTATATCTAACTTTAACCTGCCCGATTAAGGGATCTGACATTTCACGCTCCAATCAGTAGAACGCCAGTTTTCTTTCTCCTGATAACGACGTTCTCTTGAGTATCCCCCGCCCGGAGATCCGAATGGGAGACAATTTACCTCCGGAATACTTACCCAAGAGGACACCATCATCAATTAATCATACAGTAAAGCTGCATGCCCTCGGGAAAAATTACAGCTGTAGTTTCCCCTTGCTTTCTGCCGTTCGCAGTACCACAACAGCAAGGCCGTTTTGGTTAGCGATACAAGGCCAGATCAGTCAATCATCCACACTGTTGCCCCTGCAACTACTGAAAAGGTTGCTGCCCCTCTTCAGGAACCACACGTTTGTCTGGCCTCTCAACAGATACCCCTCCGTTGTGGTTGTACCGACGGTACGGCTATCTATATCGTTGAGGCACGCAAGCCTCCCCACCAACGGCAAGGTGCATGGTTCATAGGGGGAAGACCTTCCTGTTATGATGTATAAAAACTCTCATGTAAGGTGTGAAATTGACATTCATTTAATCGGCCACTTTACATATCTTCCTCCTTCCATCTTAATTTTTGTGCTGGGTCAATCAGTGGTTGAGGAAATGACTGTAGTCAGCACAAAATTGTTTTAAACTGCTGACTGTAGCAATTGACATATTTACTGACCAGTTTTCTATTTTAGTATTTGGCATCATTAAAGAGTGGTTCACTCTAATCTCCTTATCATTATTTTATTGTGCAATTGATTACATATATTATTGAATTAACCACTAAAATAATGTTTTTTCAAAAATTAACATGTTCTATTATACATCTAATTTTATAATTTAATACAATTATTTAACTAATCAGAGGTCTTTTCTTTTTATTTTATGGTTGTCTATGTTTTAATATTAATTTAAAATCAAGACAATCAGAGTTTCTCTATAAATTTGTACCATTCCAGTATTTTTAAATTTGAGACGGATCCGTTTTTGACTTTAAGATTTATGTTATTGATGATGGAGATGTATTGATGTTAGGGAAATCTTCATTTAATATTGTCCCTTTTTCAATACTTATTGTCTAGTTCCAACGCTCTTTTCTTCATGTCAAATATAATTTGAGAAAGTTTCATTTCTCACAATAATTTCTTGATTTATGTTAAACTTAACTATGTCCTTCTCATAAATTTACAAGTATTATCCTATTCACAAACACATTTATATCTCCTAAAATCTTAAACTTATGCGTTATAAGCTGATAAAATATTTTAAATTATTGGTGACTTACAAACATATTAAATTTCTACCCTACTAATTACTTTGCAACTTATTAATTTAACATCATGGAATCGCCCTCACGAAATAAGCATCAAACGAAAAAACTGCGCTAGATAGCGCTCTGCCATAAGTCAAACGGATATCAACTGCGTTTTTTAAAATATGAACTCCCATTTTTTATGACACATTCGCGTAGTACGTAAAAAAACATGAATGTTGTAGTTGGACCACCTGTTTCGCTTTGTGACAGATGTCACTATAATGGTCACAAACGTATAAGTACGTGGTATGACGTAACATTCCGCCGTGCGGACGGTATTTGCTTCGTGATACATTACCCACGTTAAAATTGGCCGTTTACCAATTGCGGAAAAAGTCGATATCGTGTTGATGTATGGCTATTGTGATCAAAATGTCCAACGGGCGTGTGCTATGTATGCTGCTCGGCATCCTGGACGACATCGTCCAAGTGTCTGGAGCCGGCAGGAGTGGCCGAGCGGTTCTAGGCGGTTCAGTTCGGAACCGCGTTGGTGCTACGGTCGCAGGTTCGAAACCTGCCTCGGGCATGGATGTGTGTGATGTCCTTAGGATAGTTAGGTTTAAGTAGTTCTAAGTTCAAGGGGACTGATGACCTCAGAAGTTAAGTCCCATAGTGCTCAGAGCTATTTGAATCAAGTGTCTGGACCGTTCGCCGGATAGTTACGTTATATAAGGAAACAAAATGTGTTCAGCCACATGTGAAACATCAACCACGACCTGCAACAAATGATGATGCCCAAGTAGGTATTTTAGCTACTGTCGCTGCTAATCCGCACATAAGTAGCAGAAAAACTGCGCGAGAATGGGGATTCTCAAAAACGTCGGTGTTGAGGATGCTTCATCAACATCGATTGCACCCGTACCATATTTCTATGCACCAGGAATTGCATGGCGACGACTTTGAACGTCGTGTACAGTTCTACCACTGGGCACAAGAGAAATTACGGGATTTTTTTGCACGCGTTCTATTCACAACGAAGCGTCATTCACCAACAACGGTAACGTAAACCGCCTAGAACCGCTCGGCCACTCCTGCCGGCTCCAGACACTTGGACGATGTCGTCCAGGATGCCGAGCAGCATACATAGCACACGCCCGTTGGGCATTTTGATCACAATAGCCATACATCAACACGATATCGACTTTTTCCGCAATTGGTAAACGGCCCGTTTTAACATGGGTAATGTATCACGAAGCAAATACCGTCCGCACGGCGGTCCAACTACAACATATGACAGATTTTTTTGCACGCGTTCTATTCAACAACGAAGCGTCATTCACCAACAGCGGTAACGTAAACCGGCATATTATGCACTACTGGGCAACGGAAAATACACGATGGCTGCGACAAGTGGAACATCACTGTATGACAGAATAGCGATGTACTTCCAACATGATGGATGTCCGGCACATAGTTCGCGTGCGGTTGAAGCGGTGTTAAGTAGCATATTTCATGACAGGTGGATTGGTTGTCGAAGCACCATACCATGGCCCGCACGTTTACCGGATCTGACGCCCCCGAATTTCTTTCTGTGGGGAAAGTTGAAGAATATCTGCTATCGTGATCTACCGACAACACCTGACAACTTGCGTCAGCGCACAGTCAATACATGTGCGAACATTACGGAAGGCGAACTACTCGCTGTTGAGAGGAAAGTCGTTGCACGTATTGCCAAATGCATTGAGGTTGACGGACATAATTTTGAGCACTTATTGTATTAACGTGGTATGTATAGGTAATCACGCTATAACAGCATGCGTTTTCAGAAATGAAAAGTTCACAAAGGTACATGTATCACGTTGGAACAACCGAAATAAAATGTTCAAACGTACCAACTTTCTGTATTTTAATTTAAAAAACCTACTTGTTACCAACTGTTCGTCTAAAATTGTGTACCATATGGTTGTGAATATTACGGCGCCATCTGTCACAAAGCGACAAAAGTGGTCCAACTAAAACATTCATATTTCTTTACGTACTACACGAATGTGTAATAAAAAATAGGGGTTCCTATTTAGAAAATCCGCAGTTGATATCGGTTTGACCTATGGCAGCGCCATCTAGTGGGCCAAGCGTAGCGCCATCTGGTTTCCCCCTTCAAGCTAGATCAGTTTCGTTCTTTGTATGTCTTTCGTTTGGCGCTAATTTCTTGAGGTATTTGGCCCGGTAACGATCAATGGACCACCCTGTATATACGTACTATATTTTAACAAACTCATTGCATACTTGAATCTGAACCTCCCAAGTGAATGTTAACATTTGGTTTTCTTAACTTAACATGTTGAAAAATATTAAATACAAGGAAATGTTATTGATACGTTAAGATTAAAATTTTAAAAGCATTGTTAATAAAGATCTGTTTCTGACACACAAGATTCTTCAAAACGTAAATATTTTTAAACCACAATGAGCTTCATGTCTTAGTAAAAAATGTTTTTTCAGTTTAATCGATACTAGTCTGTCATAGACAGTCCTTTCTCCTACATCTTCGACGTGGTTCGTTGAAGTCGCCACTCTCCTTTTCATGCGCCTATATGTGTCTCTGCTGAACATGGAATGATGGCCAGCCGTGTGCCTCGACATGTCTCCACTGAGCATGGAGTAATGGTCGGTCATGCTCCTCAATGGGTGTCCACTGAGAATGGAATGACAGTCGGCCATGCGCGTTGACGTCTCTCTGCTGAGCGTGAAATGACGGTCAGCCATGTGCCTCGATGTGACTCCACAAAGCATGGAATGACGGTCGGCAGAGAGAAAGGTTGCTGAAGGTATGAGCATGTGGTGAATGCTTGGTTGCCTTTGTTCCATTCCATATGTGCCCATGGCGAAATTGTCTTAGAGATCTATTCTTGGCAGCATAAAAACTTACCTTCGTCATTCATTGAATCTTTATGCCGATTCATCCTTGGTCAATTCGTCCCATGCTTTCCATATGAGTAGTCATCTCCCATCTCTCCGTGCGACAGCCGAAAGTGTTGCAATTTGCCATAAGGAATTCTCTCTTCGAAATCTTCTGCATTGAATCTTGTGTTCTTGTTTCATCTTGCTGGATTCTCCCTTGTGTCTTCGTTCTTCTCTGGACTGGGAATTGGGACTGGCGAACTGTTTAACCTCGTTGTTGTTTAATCCGTTAGTATGGTGTTTTCTTTCAAATTGTTGTCTATCCTTTTTGCTCCAGGTTGTTCATCGAGATATATTCGACAGCCTTGCATCGCTTTCTTGCTTACTCCCATGAATGATAAGGGAATGTTTTGCAGTTGTTGAATTCCATGTGGTATGATATCAGTTTCAACCATTCTGAACCTTGAGTTACGGAAATGCGCCACTTCTTTTTTCGGTGAATTTAAGCAACCCCTTGTCCTTGATGTATAATGTCCTCCTGCATTCTAGTTCAGTGGACACCCATCATCTCTCTTTAGGCTGCTCTAAACAGTTTGCGGTAGAAGTGTTAAGTATCTAACAGTTTCACAAAACCGTTGTTATAACGATCGCATGTGGCTTTCACATGAATAAAACTCGTGTCACTGTACATATTGATCACGTTGTAGATCTCCAAACCTTTCCACTGGGACTGTTGCTTCTACCAAGGCACCTTCCTTCGTCATCTCATAAACTGACGTACCTGGCACTCACACTCAGTGCGCTTCCTCTCACGCCTAACGGTTATGCTCAGTTCTGCTGTCGATCGGGCTGCAATAATGCTGCATCATGCTTGATGACGTCATGTTTAATACAATATCGTCCTAACTTTTGTCTATCTTACTTTTCTTATATCCTCACACATTCTAATTTACATGTTACTATTACCTATCATAAACCTTACTCCCTCAAGATATGCTATAAGCTTTACAAACACTAAATTGTTAAGAAACTTTACAAAAGCCCTTATTTAAACTATAAAAATTTCCTATTACCCTTTTGTTACTTTACATCTTTTATCCCCATTCTACGTAAACATCTTATTAGTATAAAGATTATGGTTTCCTCAAATTCATCACGATGGATAGTAAGAGTGAAATTGATGGTGATGATGGTTAGTGTGTTAGTAAGATATTTTCCCGTATCTCTTCTATGTACAGGTACCTCACATTATCATGAAAATGGTTAGTATAACTTGAGCTTATTTCTCTCGGTTATATCCCTTTCTCCTTCTTCTAAACAGTAAACTTTTGTATTCCTTTCTTTCCCAATCATACTTATTGAAATCCTTTCTGGGGTAAACTTACATCCCTCTGTCTACCTCCTTCCAAGAAATAACATGTTTCTCAGCATAATAATTCAATTCTTTCTCTTAATTCATACCTCCTAATGCTGTTTTATATTTATTTCCTTCATATCTCCATTTTAATAACCACTTTTCGTACCTTCCACAAATCAAATATGCTTCTGATTTTCCCCAAAATATCTCCTCAACAATATGTTCACCATCCTCGACGGACCCAACCAAAAATGAGTAATTCCTTTTTATGTAATTATTTACTTCCTTCCTAGTTCTTGACTTCATATGTTCACAAAAATCAACTTCTTTTTTAACCTACACTACATTTTAAAAGAGAATCTACTACTATTTCGTCAAACTATTCACATGCTGATCTCTATCTTCCTCTTTGCTTTCTACTCTTTCCCTAGAACACATTTCGTTTGCAGAAGAGTTACTCTAGCTCTTATTTTATTGTTTTTCCTTCACAATTATCATTTTAACCTACTGTGAAAGTTGTCCTATCCATTTAACTGTGATAAATGCAGATTAAAAAGTTTTATTTGTGTGCACTTTCCTAGCTTTCCTATTCATTGACTTCTGGATGTGTAGTACAACTAAATTTTCTTGTGGAATTAATATTATTATTTCTTATTTTACGCTTCATACAATTTCAAATGACTCACATGGTTCAAGCACAATGATTTTCTTTTTTCGATTAATCAACTCGACTGCGTTGTCATGGATGACTTTACTTACTTCCATAGGTCCTTTGTGTACCAAAAGGAACATACTTTAACGTAGTAGCCTTCCTATTGCTCATTGCTAATGTTACTATATATTGATGTTCTCAGGGTACTGGTTGGAATTTAATTCGGACTTGGTGTATCAATACTGGTGTTGCCAATAGTGCATTATCCTCTTGGCATACCATTTCTCTCTCCATTTCGTATAAATGAACTACAACCATCACAATTTGGTCATCATCAATTTTTGTACTACTTTCTACTATATTAAATGTAATAACTCTTGTTCCTCATCATCGGTCAATTACCAGTGAATTGTCTAGCAGCAAGGTGGTGTTTGTGTCTGATCACCCCCTAAACCTACTTCAAAATTTCGTTGATCAAAGCTAAGTCTATTTACATGTTTAATTATAAAATCAAATTCATTCGGCGATTGAATCGCTTGTGACTAGTCTTTCTACCGTTCATCTCGTCAATTCTGTCTTTCATCCGGGTTTGGTGCTCTCAACTGGACTTCCTGTAGCGGTTCATTTCGCGTGTGTTGTCCTGCTGAAGACTGATTCTCCCAACCTTTCTCCTTTCTAGGCATCTCAGTTCCACCTGAATAGCTTGCGTTTCGTGGTGGAAAACCTCTAAACCTTCCTGATTCGTTTGCACGGTGATCATATTGCGAATTATAATTACCACCATAGTTTCTAGAACCAAAGCCATTATTGTAATCCTACAGATCACCAAAACGATAGTTATTGTTTGACTTTTGCGACTTTCCAAAACCATAGCTATTATTATCCCATGAATTACTGCTAAACACATTCCGACACCCCACCCTTTTTATCTATCGCCAGACATCATCAAAACACCCTCTGAGTGAGTTAGCGTCTATATAATAAATGACTGGGTTAAGGAGTGGACGCTTATTCTATTACAGAGCGCAACGGTATTTAGCTATACACAAACTGTTTTTAATTCAAGATTATAGTCGAATAAATACACAAATTTACATAGGTTGAAACATGACAATGTTAGAACAGTTGTCAAGATAACGCATTTCATCCTGTTTCATCGAAATAACTCTAAGCACAGCAATATCAAATTTTAGCAGAAAGGTTCTTTACAAAATTATTCTTACTACTACATCGTGAAGTTGGTCAATATCATGACAAATCGTTCAATTCCGGTTCTAAGTTCGGTACTATTTAGGATGCCAATCAAGCCTACGGAGGTTGGTTAGTTTTGTGACAAGCTGAGCAAAAGATTACTCAAGGTTGCTAGAGTTCACAGTGGATGCAAGCTGGTGAACCAATAAGCTTATGTCTCTGCAAACAGTATTTACCTTAGCTGCGATGAGCTGTCGCCTGCATGGCTGCTCTCGTACTCTGAAAGTCCTATAAAAATTAATCAAAACCTTTACTGATTTTATCAGCAGAAATTCTCCTAAGATTCCCGTTATGTGAGAAAACATGCACTCGTCCCTAGTGTTGAAATGTGGCGATGTGCATGTGGATGGATGGAGCATCATGAATATTACAGTTCCCTCTCAGTTCTCGAAAGAAAAATTAACTGCGTTACTGTTTCGTTTCTCCACTGTTGTAGCTACAGCTATCACCTGGGTGAATGTCAGCCGAAGTGAAAGCAGTGTTCACTCAAAATTCTCCCTTTGCATCATACAGAGGATGAGGCGCCCCGTTCTGCACTTGACGCTATTTCCAAGAAGAGTCCCCGAAATTTTCAGTCTTGTGTCTTTCGTAGTAAACATGTCCCTACTTGCTTCTTTTCATGCTCCACATCACGGCTTTTTCCGACCAATAGGGGCATTACTTTTATTTTGTGGAAACTATTTCAGCCAATCGCAGAAGGTCCTACCATCAAACAGCGTCAAAATTTCGGATTTTTACTCCTTCCTACTTCCTGTCAGCCAATCGGACGTTTTGTTCCCGCTCCAGGTGCCTAAAAGTTACATGCGTACATCATGAGTGTACCATGCGCACCTCAAGTAATCGACTGCATCATCGGTTTGTTCGTGTCCATCAGAAAATAATCCAATGCAGTTTTATTTCCATATACTCCAATGTCCCACTACTTGCCCTCCTGGATGAGTCACCTGACTCATTAGTTGTCCTGCGCCTTGGGTCGCTATAAGAGCTTTCCGTTGCACTTGGCCTGTGATGCCACCTCTCGCATCTGATCCCAAACGAAACGTTTCGTCCAGCAGCTTGTTTCATCTCTTGCTCGTTGACATGCAGGATTTAGATTCGGTGTATTAATAATGTAGATTGAGTGTTATCCGTTTGCACTGCATACTGACCATTTTAACAGCCAAATTTGCTCATTTTCTCCAAAGTATATCAGGTGACATACTGACCTTCCTGTTACGACGTATAAGAACTCACATGTAAGGGGCGAAATTGACATCAGTTAATTTGTCATCTTAAAACGTCATCATGTAACTGTTCTAAAAAATTGTTACAAAAATCGACAGGTCAAAGTACTGTTCTAGACCTAGCTACAAAGAGATACGATCTTTTTTAGATCACCACCGAAGGGAATGTGATTTATGAACGTGATTCTATTACAGGAACGACAGGCCAAAGACAAAAAAAATTCTCAGGCATTTTCGTAGGTGATCATCAATAGCGCTAATAAATGTTCTGAATTTCGTAATCCAGCTAGGTCATTGAACGTCAATCCAATGTGAGGCAAATGAGGAAATTCTCTTGAAACCCCATAAACTCAACAGGTATGTGGCTGAAACTCAGGCAGTTGATCGCTATTCAGAAAAATACTGTGTAAAATGATGAAAAATGACGCCCCACCATGTACAGTGGCACCGTTCGGGGAATCTTGTGAACATCATTTCTACATCCCACCACAAAAGAAAACTAAAAAACAAATATACCAGAAAGTCCTTGAATTGTAGAGATGTAAAAATAATGAATGTATTGAAACCTTCCATCGGTTCTTACGTGTTCAAAATGAATTGGAACATGAGGATACTGCACCAGGCATTACCGCACGTACTCGCAAAGGTGAGATGGCATACTGGAATAAACAGGAATGAACAGAGGTTCTGTAAAACAGTTAACACTGCCCAACACAAAAAGGGTATCAGGCTAGTCATCACATGGATACCTTGCGTAATTAGCCCCTTTTATTAAATCGAGAACCACTCATGCAGTGAATAGTAACTTAGTAACTCGTGACTGCAAATGAGCCCATAGCACTGCTGATTACAAATCAGACTACATACAAATATCAGTGGAAGATGTGTGTGTTCAGGATCCTATGGGATAACGTAAAATCAAACATTGTGGCATTCCTATAGGAAAATGCGCTTCTGTTATGGCACAGAGTAATATGGGTTCCTACTTATAAATTTTTTTAACGGAGTTCATCTATCGTGACAAAAGATAGACTGGTTACGCCGTGATTAACGACCGACCACGAAGCACGGTGATGCAAGATAGACAGGCAGTACAGTCTGCAAATCTGGAGTAGCTGAGAGACAGAGAGAGTGCACACGCTGAGGGAAAACATAAAAGAACAACGATTGAGCAAAATAGCACGCATGCTCGTTTGCCATGCGGGATGCCGCAATAAGCAATAGACGCGGCTAGGGAAAACCCTCACAGACCAGTTTAGCTAGCCGCTGAGAAAGAATTAAAGCAAGAGTAGCAGAATAACGAGGCCACATGCGGTCATCGCTAGTGAAGCGCACGTCACAGAACTACGGAGAGCTCCTTAATCACCAGAACCTCATCTTCCAGCAGGGGAGAACGGTTCACGTCAATGGGAACGATGGAGTTCGTGTCGAAGATATTCCGTTCCACGACCATGCGATTTTAGCCGGCCGCGGTGGTCTCGCGGTTCTAGGCGCTCAGTCCGGAACCGTGCGACTGCTACGGACGCAGGTTCGAATCTAGCCTCGGGCATGGATGTGTGTGATGTCCTTAGGTTAGTTAGAGGCAACTACGGCCAACAGTGCACCACCCTTTGCGAAGTTGTCAAAATAAACGATTCACTGAATAATCATGTTTTCTTAGCGCCGTCAGCGCTTACAGACGATTACTGACATGGTGCAGAGGCATCATCCGCTCGGCACTTCTCGAAATTGGCGCCAGAAGTGTTGACTTCGCTATTTTCATCTGGAGGTTGGGCATCGGAGATGCTCCCCCTTAGTGCTTGCAGTAGATTGCTGTAGCGAGAATCCAGGCTTCGCAACAGCAACTGTAATGTGGTTGCTATGTCACGGGTTGAATGTGTAGACTGCATATGTTGCCGTCATTATTTTAGTAATATATGGATATGGGGTGGGGAAAATAGTAATTCTAGATAACAGAATTAGTGAGTTGTGTTTATTAGCATGTGTCAAGATGGTTTAGGCCATATGAATCGTTGTGTCAGTGACTGGGTCACGAAAAAGTGTTAGCATTGAAGTGTGCGAAGAGCTTGATCTAGGGTGGTTCATAGGTCGGCCGGATCGTAATTCATTGTCATTTAGTTCTTATAGTATTAAGTTTTGTTGTCTGTTCTGGTGTAGTGTCACGTGTATCTGTTACGCATTGACGTTTAGAAGATAATAGTAAATTGCACAAGACTGCCAGACATAAGGTTGGTTTCTACCTGTGAGGCAATAGCCGAATTTACAGATCAAGTATCACATTTGCTAGAAGAGAATGCACAGCAGAGAGTGCGTCATTATGAATTAATGGCACAGAGGCTTTGCGAGCTGCACAAAATTCACAACCGGGTGCAGATGAAATAAAATATTCAGTGATGAAGTGTCACTTTGCAGTAGATTATTTTGTAGCTCACTTGATTACACCTTTCTCTGGGAAGACAACTGAGGATGTCACGGTATTTGTTACTGATGCCGTGGCCACAGCCGGAATTTGTAATTGGTCAGATGAGGTTATGTTACTGATGGCTACGAAGATGTACGCATGTGTCATGGAACACTTGGTAAAGCAACTTCATTTAAGAAATTGGCCGAAGGTTAGCGGCAGAGGTGATGTAAACAGAATAATACTAGGTTTCCTGGAGAACAATTGAGTGGGTTAACTCAGAAAGCAAATGAAACAGTAGAAATTTTTCGGACCGAATACGTAGGGTGAACGCTAAGACATATGAATGAAGGGTAAATCCAGACGCTAGTCGTGTTATCCTGCGGGAATCTGAGAACAGGGCTTTAGATGTGATTTTGAGGGGTATTCTTGCGGAATTTTCGTGACGAATCAAAATACGAGATCCGGGTGATTTAGCTGCAGCATTGAGTGTTGCCACTCATTTGCAGGAAGTAGATAGCGCGACGCGAGGATGTACAGAGAAATAGTTGTTTGTCACAGAGGCAACTTTCTACCGTTGTGGAAACAAGGGACATGTCAGAGCACAATGCAACCAGGTACAATGTCACGGGTGTGGGCCTTTTGGCCATAAAGCAAATGAATGACGGAGTAAAAAGTGGAATGGCTGAAACAAAAGGCAAGACGCGTTAAACTGCACCGGGAATGTTTCGTCCGTCGTAAAGCATTGCCAGTAAATAAAAACACAGCAGAATTTAAGGCAGAGACGGATTGTTGTTTGATGGGCATTATAAATAGTATGAAGTATAAGTTTTTGGTCGATACAGGCAAAAATATTTCTGTGGGTAATCAACACCTCATGGATAGGAGAAGATTGACGACTCCAAGGTATAATTAACTTGAAGTAGGAGACAATGATGTGGTGTCGTTAGGGACAACATGCCTCGTTTTTCATATTGGACGTACGAAATTCTGTGAGCGAATGGAAGTATTGCCATCTGTGGGACAAGGTTATTCTGTTATGCTTGGACTTGACTTTCTATATAGGCATCATGCTAAAATTAATCTTCCGCAGCCCACAGTGGAACTTGGTGGAAACTTGTTTCCAATGGCTACTACAGCTGTAAATATTACAATGTCGCAAGGTGCACCGTTAGTTGAGGTGTTACCAAATTAACTGCGTACACATGAATTAAGGATAGTTAAGCTTGACAAAGTACCTACTGGTACAGGGAACGTAGTTCGGGTATCGGTAGACGCCGGTGTTCCACGAGTCACTGCAGAACAATGAGACATTGAATTAAATGCATTGTTATATAAGGAGGTGTCTTGTGCTTATATCAGATGTTAATGGGGAACTGATGTTTCCAGTTAGCATGGATAATTTCGGGACAGATGAAGTGGATCTCTCGAAAGGTTCACTTGTAGCGAGCTTAGAGGCAATCGACGAAGAGGATATGGATGGATCACACGGTGATTGTGGCATCAAACAATCGGTTGAGCAGAAGTATTACGGAAGAAGATTATTCACTTGTAGGATGGAGAACAGGAAGGCATGGAAGCTTTATTGTTGCAGTCCATAGATTTATTTGATTCGAATGACCCACTACCAGCTATACCGATCACACAGCATCGTGTACCAACAGGGGACTATTCACCAGTGTATAAGAAGCCATGTAGGATTGTAAAGCATCTACAACCACTAGTAGATGAGTTCATTGACCAGCAGCTGCGTTAAGGTATAACATAACATGGTGATCGTGCTTGATGCAGCAATATTGTCGTGGTCACCGAAAAATCAGTTGATGGTACAAAAAAAAATATAGATTTTGTTACGCCTATCAGTTTTTAAATGCACGAACTACAACGGATGCACATCCAATTTCTAACATTACGAATATGATAGACAACCTAGAAATCGTAAGTATTTTTCAATGATGGACTTTCGAAGCGGTTACCACCATGCAGAAGTTTTTGGGGTGATAGACATAAGACTGCATTCACAGCCAATTCTTGACATTACCAATATCGCAGAATGCCGTTTGATTTGAAGAGTTCACTTTCTACTTTTCAAAGGTTGCTGAATGGTGTACTTCGTGGTTTAAAACCCAAAATTGGTTTGGTCTACCTAGATGATCTAATAGTACATTCAAAAACAGTTGAAGAACACATTAAAAGTTTAAATGAAGTGTTTAGTAGGTTACGAGCAGCACGCATTACTTTAAGTGTAAAGAAATGTCATTTTCCACAAGCACAAGTAACGTATCTAGGTCGTATTGTTACAATGGATGGAGTCAAAACAAACCCTAGACTTACATCAGTCGTACGTGATTTTCCAGCGCGAAAGATTACTAAGGAATTGTAATCTTACTTTGGTTAAGTAATTACTACCGTAAATTTGTAAAGGGCTTTGCTGAAATTGCACGACCATTAACCAGGTTGCTTAAGAAAGTAGTTGGTTTCCAAAGATCACCACAGTATCAAGAGGCTTTCGAGGAACTTAAGAAACTTTTAGTGTCAGATCCTGTGTAAGTGTTTCTTGATTTTGAACGTGAATTCATATTTACATGTGATGCATCTAATATTGTATTGGGTTGTGTATTAAGTCAAAATTTGGATGGTAATGAACACCCAGTGACGTATGCCTCCAGGCATTTAAATAAAACAGAGAAAAATTATTCCACAACACAATGGTCGGAAATTCAAATTCGTTACGGACATTGGTTCTTCCAGTTGGTTACTAGGGTTAAAGGATCCATCAAGTGGATTGGCGAGAAGGGCACTGAGATTAAGTGAATTCGACTATGAAATGATTCATAAATTGGGAGCTTCAAATAAAAATGCTTACATGTTAAGCAGAAGCGTTGCAGCCTTATAAGTAGTAGGTTCTGATTGGACAGGTTGGATTAAGGCACAAGTAGCTTACCGAGAGTGCGCATTGTTTCCCACACAGCCACAGTTTGAAATACGAGAAGGCTCGCTATGCACAACTACGAAGTGCAGACCATGTATTATCGTTCCTGCAGCACTGAGACAGGAAGTGTTATGTCAGGCTCATGACCATTGTTTTATATCGTCTCGAAGGTAAACGTACAACAGATCGACAAATCGTTGAAAGATTCTGTTAGAAGACATGTCGCAATGGTGTAGCGCAATACGTAAAAATACCGTGTTCTGTGCGTGCAACGATCGAATTTAAGTCACTAAAAGATTGAGTTACGACTACCTGAAGCAAATAGATCATTTTCTTTTTTAGGATTAGACATTCTGGGACCTTTTAACAAAACACTTCTTGGGAACAAATATGTTTTAACAATTTTGGACCATTTCTAACATTATTTGGTTATGGCAGCTATTCCTGATCAGAAGGCTAGTACAGTAGCACAAGAAATTGAGAACAGTTGGCTATTGAAGTACAGTATACCTGAAACTATTAATACCGATGAGGGAAAAATTTTGTATCTGAACTGCTGAAACAACTGTGACGGTTATAAAAAATTATTAAGATACATACCACTCCATTTCATCCTCAAGCAAACGGGCAAACTGAACGAGTTCACCACATGTTATCCAACATGTTGGGCTACTACGTTGACTCACAGAATTTCAATTGGATGGTTCAAATGGCTCTGAGCACTATGGGACTTAACTGCTGAGGTCATCAGTCCCCTAGAACTTAGAACTACTTAAACCGGACTAACCTAAAGACATCACACACATCCATGCCCGAGGCAGGATTCGAATCTGCGACCGTAGCAGTTCCGGACTGAAGCGCCTAGAACCGCTCGGCCACCACGGCCCGCTATGAATGAGTGCTTTGCAGGTTTTGATAAGATGCAAATAAATCAAATCCACTTATATTTTTCAGTAAAAAGACAATATTGAATGTTTTAATGTACTCTGTGTGAATAAGCACGAATTTGTTTGGTTTTTTTGTAAATTTGAGGGAGGGGTAGCAGGAGGCAGATGCCTAACAGTCGAAAGCCTCGTGACAACCACGATGTTGGCATGATAAAAGAAAATGATAGTCAGTGCATATGTCAAGACGAATAAATATGAAGAGAGTTCAAGGCAATTCATCAATACTGTCTTTTTTTAAAAGGCAAAAGAATGATGGTAAGTAGCCATTTCTTAAAAAATATGTACTAAATTTTACAATCACTATGTAGTAGAGCACTTAGTTTATAGAGTTTGCCAACTATTTTTAACCGGTTATATCATACGTCCTAACATGTTCAACACATTATTTTTCCTTGATTATTTCGAACAAAAAGATTTATTATAAACTATCAATTTATCCAAAATGGCGTCGCCCACGTTACTCAGTAAAAGAAAACTACGCAGCGTGAATATCTGGAGGGTATTCTTGCAAAATAATAGGTTTCCGTCTTTCTCCATACATTAAAAGCGTAGGTCTGTACTTTAAACTACGAAGTGCGTCGTTTTTACTTGCGGATTATTTTTATTCTTTTAAACTGTTTTTAATAATTCAACTAACACAGTATTTAAAAACGCAGAGTTCATTGTCTATTACTTTTATACTAGGTTACCGCAAAATACACTTTTATTCGGGCTTAAATTGGCACGCCTTAGGAATGTTCAGAGCCAAAAAGCATACTGAGGTGACAAAAGTTACTGGATAGCGTTACGCGCGTATATAGATGGCGGTAGGATCGCGTATACAAGGTATAAAAGGGCAGTACATTGGCGGAACTGCCATTTGTACTCATGTGATTCACGTGAACAGGTGGTATCCGACGTGATTACGGCTGCACGATGGGAATTAGCATATTTTGAGCACGGAATGGTAGTTGGGGCTAAACGAATGCGACATTCCATTTCGAAAATCATTAGGGAGTTCAGTATTCCGATAGCTACAGTGTCAAAGTGTACTGACAGTAACGTAATTCAGCCTTCGCTCCTGACCATCGACAACACAGTGGCCGACTGCCTCCACTTAACGATCGAGAGCAGCGGGATTTGCGTATAGTTGTTAGTGCTGACACACAAGCAGCGTTGCGTGAAATAACCGCAGGAATCAATGTAGAACGCACGATGAACGTATCAGCTACGACAGTGCGGCGAAGTTTAGCGTTAATGGGCTGTGGCAGCAGCCGGCCGACACGAGTTCCTTTGCTGACATCACGATGTCGCCTGCAGCACCTCCCCTTGACTCGTCATCATGTCGGTTTGACCCTAGACGACTGAATACCGTGGCCTGGTTAGATGAGACCCGATTTCAGTTGGTAATCGCTGACGGTAGGATTCGAGTGTGGCGCATACCCCCACGAAGCCATGGATCCAAGTTGTCAACAAAGCTCCGCTGAAGCTGATGGTGACCCCGTAATGGTGTGGGCTGTGTTTGTGTAGAACAGACTTGGAGACCATTTACAGCCATTCATAGCATTCATGTTTCCAAAAAACGATGGAACTTTTATGGATGACAAAGCGCCATGACACTGGGGCACAGTTGTCTGTGTCTGAGTTCGAGAACATTCTGGAGAATTCGAGTGAATGGTTTGGCTACCCAAATCGCCCGACATGAATTCAGTAGAAGATTTATGGGATGTGATAGAGACGTCAGTTCGTGTACAAAATCCTGCAATGGCAAAACCTTCGCAGTTATGGACTCCTACAGAGGCAGGATGACTCATTATTTCCGCAAGGGACTTCCAACGACTTGTTGAGTCCATACCACATCGAGACGCTACATTACGCCGAGAGAAAGGAGGTGCGACACGATATTAGGATGCGTCCAATGACTTTAGTCAATTCCGTGTACAGTGTCTGAAGCATCCAGATTGCTCCAAAAAAGTATTGTTAGGTCCTAATGTTTTTAAGGGAATTCCCATTTAGAATCTTCTGAAATGTCCCCCCCCCCTCCCCCAATTAACATAGTGCTGGTGACGCCCGTAGGTGACAGACACTATGTAAGTATAGAGTAGACAGTATGTATGGTTGTCCATCACAACGCTTTTATGATAGGACACCATTCATTCTCATGTCGCCAAAAGAAGCAACGAGGTTTCAGACTCGGATGTATGATAATCCCGGTCAGCACTGCAGTAATCTGACCCATGCACTTCGCTGTGTGGGCAGTATTTCAACCCTGGCAGCATCTTCGAGAATTTACATGTGGTAACTAACCCCGATCTAGTACCAGAACGGTGCCTACCATCACGTAAGGTTTGCCTTTCTATAGCTTTTTGGACTGCAGTGACAGCTGTCCGTTTGCTTGGCCGAAGGTTATATACGCCAAGTTCAAAGGCAGTGGCGCAACAGGCAGGTCTGTCAATGTTTTCGATAAATACACGCGGCATGGATGCTGGCAAAACAGAGTAAGTGTGTGTGTGTGTGTGTGTGTGTGTGTGTGTGTGTGTGTGTGCGAGGGAGAGAGACATGGGGGGAGAGAGAGAGAGCGAGAGATAGAAATCATTAGCTACCACCTGCTGCTATTACTGCAACAGCTACATCTACTTACTTTCATTGTGTTTCCCATATATTTGCAGCTGTCAGCAATATGTGGTTTGTAAAATGTAGTGAACTAATCTACCATGTGCCATTCACATGACCTAGACTTCAGTTGCGTTCGAGAGCGAAAACAACTTGAATCATGGAAGGAGAGAATCAGATGAAGTTAAATTCACCACATATCAGTCCCACTGAACACTTGTGGCACTTGATAGAGACCATACCTCATGCTGCAGTTTTCTGCGCTTCATAATTCTTAAATTTCATTCCTCCTCCTTCCCCTGTTACGCCCTCCCGCTCTATACCTGTTGCTCTCTTCTCTTTACCCTTTACGAGTCAGTGTTATCACAAACATTTCGTTACTGTTTTCCTCCCACAAGCACTTCCCTGGTCTCCTGGAGTACCTCATGGAATTTTTTCTCCATTTTTCTGTCTTAGGTACACTGCATTTGTGAAGCAATTAATCGGCTCACAGACAGGAGCAGACACACAAACACAGGTTTAGTTCTCTTATGTCAGACACCTTGTCCCAGAAATAAAGTAACTTGAATCCCATAGTTCGAATGAATATTTTAGAGAGGTTTTCCTTGAGTACAAGGCAAATATTGGAACAAAAAACCCCTTCTAAAAAAATTCTGAATAGGTACTCTTATCTGGCCTGTGACTAGCTCGCCTGGTAATTGACTGAAAATAACTGAACCCTACGATGGATTGGGTCTCGAACAACATGGTCTTGTTCGACCTGTTCACGTAGTTCTATAAGAGTTTTTGATTGACGAGTAGCATGAGTAACTTCTCGTACCATCGTATCCAACACGCGCTGAACTGGAGACAACTCAGGAAATCGTGATGGCCAAGGAAGTTGGTGCACGACTTCCTGACGACGTTTGAGTTTCACAGGAAGTGTGTGGGCGAGCATTACCCTATTGGAACAACACATCACCTTCCTATTGTAAGACCAGCAAAAGAACGGATCTAACAACAGTCTGCACATACCGAGCGCCGGTTAGCGAACCTCCAGAAACGCCAAATGTGGGGCTTATCGCACCCCAGACCATAAAGCCTTGTGAACGGCCAGAATGTCTTGGACGAATGCACTCTACGAGACAGCGCTCACCAGGTCTACGTCATACGCCAAAGGAGCATCACTAGCGTGTAAGCAACATGTGCTTTCAGCGCTGAAGACCACGGTGCGTCATTCCATCTTCCAAGTTATCCTATGACGGTACCAACTGAACCGTGCACATCGATGCGGTGGCATGAATGAAAGAAGGGCTGGAGGTGCTCATACCCGTAGTCCCATTGCTAATAACCGGTTCGACACAGTTCGTTTTGATACATCTGGGCTCACAAGCCCTCTTATCTGTGTTGTGGTAGCAGTTCAATCTGCCACTGCTGTCCTTACAAAACGACGATCATGGCGGGCATCTGTGCTGCACCGACATCCAGAACCTCGTCTACCAGAGTGAGAATATTCAGTTGAAGACGGATACCAGTATGGTTGCACAACTGACGCAGCACGTCTATCTTGTGTGGCAATTCTCGGCAACCCGCTACTTGGAAGGCTTCAATTCGACCCATTATAAACTCGCTCATTTGGCTATAGGAAGAAAGAGTGCGTCTCCGTTGCATGGGTTTCTGCTTGCTTCGGGTGTTTGCAATACACTGAGCTTCCTGGCTGTGAGCATTCCCTGTTCAAGGGTAATAATAGATGGGACTCTGGTAGCTATGCAGCTACACTGACTGTTGGCTGATGACGTTCAAACCGTTATGACTACATCTGATATCCACCAGGTGGCGTTAAGTGAGTAGCCTTTACTTGTGTGTGTGTGTTATCGTAAATGTAAACATGGGAATGTGAACTGACAACCCAAATGTGCTACTGAGGTCAAAGTCACATCACTTACACTAAATTGAAAAGATTCCTGTGTGTGTGGAAACACATCTCATTCATCAGCAAATAAATAAGAGAACCAATAATTTCACTCTCAATAGACTGGGTCAGTACGACTGTTTGAGAAAACGTTACTGGATATGTATATATAAAAACCAAAATGTAGTGTTGACCTGTATAAGAATGTATTTTGAAACACAGGAAAATTTCTGCACTGACATATGGCCTGGTAAAATAAAGAAACTAACAAGACCTACCTTGGAAAAAGGAAACGAAACAATCACGTATTATGAACCCCATCTGCAAAATAAAGTACTGGCAGGACACAGAAAGGCTCTGCAACACAGCAAGGCTCTACAACAGCTAAAAAAACTGCTAAAAACTAACTACAGTTTGTCCAAGTAAACTGGATTCATAATCTAATGTAGACAAAGAATGCCAATGAAGCAAATGACACAACCTTTAAGTTCTGAAATTTCAGTTATGAAGGATCCTAATAAGAAAACCAATTATAAACTCAAACTTCCATGATACAATAAATTAACTCAGAGGATCAATCAATAGAATAATAATAAAAAATTCGACTGTGACAAGAGTGAAGTGGATCAACAATACAAGTCTACAAAAATAAAAATAAAGTTTTTATCTCATAAAATAATACCTTGTTCCTCATTTCAAAACATTTTTTTATGTTTATATGGTATCCAACCATTGTTCTGAGTCATCCTTCCTCCTCGTAATAAATCTGCAACCCACATAGTTCCAAAAGTGTGTTCATGCATTACACTGTACACTAAACGAATCCCCGTCTGCTGTACACGGCACCTATCCACTACTAAGAACTAAGTTTTTAACTGCTCCATGTGAACACATTTACCAGTCAGTTGTACACATCAAAAGTAACATTGGCAATTACTGCACAAACAGCTCTGTCCATGACCATGCAACAAGAGATAGACTCAACTTACATTTACCAAGAAAAAATAAACATAAAACTCAAAACAGCATTTTCTACCAAGGAATAAAACTGTACAATAAATTATCAAAAGAGATTAAAGAAATTTCAAAAATACACTTATTTAAGAAGGCAGCTAAAAAGTACCTGTTATGCAATACATTTTATACATTGAAGGATTACTTAGATAAAGCAGAGTAGGGGTTTGATAAAAAAATGTTATACAAACAAATAATAATAATAATGATGATTATAAAACATCCAATATTCCACATAACACCTTCACTTTATTATTTTTCTTCTTTTTTCCTTTCTAGAGACACTCTCCCCTCAAGCTATGCATAGCACAATACTAACACCTCTTCCTCTTTCTGAGCTCAACATCTCACTCATTATGAAGGGATGCTGACTCAGTTTTTCAGGATAGCAAATGGGAACTTGCAGTACAGAAAATGGCCCAAGGATCACCTGTGTGTGTGTGTGTGTGTGTGTGTCTGTGTGTATGTAGTGAGTGAAGTGTTATGAAACAATGTGTGTATAGTGTGTGCTGTGACTGATAGTGAAATATGAGTGAATAGTGTGGCATTACATTATTTAAATGAGTTATTTGTAAATAAATTATTGTATACCAGGAGTAAAATCTAATGATTGTCTCTAACTAGAAGTCTGTAAATATATGTGTATACGAATTAGCTTATTGTAAATTGATCTAAGCTTGTAAATACTTTGACATGTCCTATATCCTTGTAAAAAGAGATCTACGGATGAATAAAACTACTACTACTACTACTACTACTACTATCCACTACTAACTGTCAAAGATTCTATGATTCCACAGTGCTGCTGTCGCAGACACAGATACTATTGTCAAAGAACTGTTTCTCCATCCACAATCCTTCAAATATATCGTTTTCGTTTACGAATATTAACACATATAATGACGTAATCAAAAATAGCCATCTTACATCTCCCCTCGCCCCAATAAGGAAGAATTTTATATATTTTTAGCTTACCATGGACGTAGAAGAATAGAAATTTTTTTTGAAAGCGATTATTAAATACCTAAAAATAAAATTTGCTATGACTGTGTGCTCAGGGATGTGAATGCACAATTGCATACTGAAAAATATTTGCAAATTCATTGCTTAATTAGTAAACAGTCCAAAATATGACAAATTATTACTCAATCTAGATCCTTTTAAAATTTACATCACATCTTCCATTAACACAGGGGCAACGTTGGATAAAGACCTAGTTGCATAATGTTCATTATTTGCCCAATGTCCATTATTTAGTGCATCATCTAAATGCAGTAAACTGTCTGAAGAATAATTGTCTATTGGAGGTGCCTTCACCTAGGAAGTCCACACATAGCATCTATGACGCAAAAATAAGACACTGGAAAAACTTTCACTGCAGACAGTACTCGAATCCATGGTTCTGGACCATAGTTGACGCAGAAGTATGTCCACTCTAGAATAATCTTGAATACTGCCAAAATACGCTGTATTTGTACCAAAGATATGCCAGTTCTTGTACATTCCTGCACATCCATTGATAGGCAAGGCAGCTCCAGGTGTACCACAGGGGCAGAATAGGGAATACTTAATGGTGTGGCAGGATAAGTCTCCTCACTGACTGAAGGGATAACTAGGCACTTGGACACAATTTCCTACATATAGTCACTTCTGCACTACACTGGTGTTTATGGCACAAAATCTACCTGATAGCTTCTAAATTGCAAAGTACAGCTCTCATCCCCAACTCATCACAAAGAGGAAACTGTAAAGTCTGATCAAATGATTGTCATATTAATTGTAGTTGCTAACACATAGTAGTGCAGAGTTTTCAACATCATTATTTGGTATTGTCCAATAATCAGAATAGCTTGGTGAATTGTCAGTGGTGTGCATCACCCTGACACGCACAGTCTACTGAGCATAAATAGAATAAAAATTGTGTTATATTAATATTAACACATATATGAAGAAGAAAACCAATGGAATCAAGTATATTTACACATCAATATTTCCATATAACAGCAGAAGAAGGAAAAACGAATCAACGGAATCCAATACGCCGCGCTGGATTAGCCGAGCGGTCTGCGGCGCTGAAGTCATGGACTGGGCGGCTGGTCCCGGCGGAGATTCGAGTCCTCTCTTGGGCATGGGTGTGTGTGTTTGTCCTTAGGATAATTAAGGTTAAGTAGTGTGTAAGCTTAGGGACTGATGGCCGTAGCAGTTAAGTCCAACAAGATTTCACACACATTTGAACATTTTTTTGAATTCAATACATATGTACAAAACAGTTGCTCATACATCATAAACCAAGAAACACGAAATTGTTAACCTAAACAGCTACACATATCTGCTAGCAAACCATAAGCACACTTTTAAATGAAAATGTTCAAATTTATCATCCTCTTAGTATGTTGACTCGTAAGTACACCTTTTTACCAGTAGAACAGATGGTGTGTACAAACAGTAGAGTGTGTCTTAAGTACCACAGGATTGAATTGTGAAATGTGAATACAAGTACTCAGACCTAAATCCTAGAGAAAAAAATAGAGTAACATAACAGGTAAATTGTTAATGGTAGGACACTTGGGAAAGGCTAAGGAAAAATTGTATGTCAATCATCTGTCAGCAGAAGTCAAATATTCTGTGTCAAGTATCTAAGTCTTCGAAGCTTTACATTTCTGTTTGACATTCAGATAAACATTACCAAAATGCATTGTCCACAGATCTATATATTAATCAAAATTTCATCGTAGCATCAAATAGTTTTTATAGACTCATAGACCACTTTTTTGTCACACATCACAAATAAACCTCTGTATTTTTATTTATAAATCATAAACCTATTTCATCACTTAACGTTTATTAACCTGTGTCTCACGATAGTAGCAAGCTTGCATTTCATCTGTCTAAATGACTTATCTTCAACCACTTCACAAGAATATAAGATACTCGTTTCCTTTCTCTTTTAACATAAATTCATTTCTTCTACCTGTTCCAAAATTAATTTCCCTTCCAATATCAAAAAATGCACTGCAGTATCTGCTACTTCATATACCTTTATGCTATCTTACTTTACCATGATGTCATAAAAAAGTTATATCTTTATCTATAACATTCTCTTTTTCACTCACTTAAGGGCAAGTTTTATGTTGCTGTCCTATGATAAATTTAAAAATTAATGCTTAATCTAGTTCATGGGGTACCCACATTCTTTCATTCATTCATACCAAGACAAGAAAACAAACTGTACTTGAAGCCCAATTCAACAGTAAATAAAGTAGAGAAAACTAAATGTACAGTATGTGAAACTCATACAGAGATGCTTTGCCACAATATATAAAACAAAAAATATCCAGAGAACTTGTGCGCTAATGAACATATTCACATTATTTACCATAGAAATAGTAATGAAAAAGAACACACATTGTCAAGCAAAGAAATCTGAAAAAGGTGAGAAAAGGTAAGAAAATAGGGTCATTATATTGTCCTTCCAAAACTGTACAATTTATCATATTAAACTACCTATTATTTCTGTATTGTGTGCTCTATGGAACTAGTCATTATCATTATGCTGCTATTTTTCCCCCTTTCTTATTCCCTAAAATGTTGTTATCATAGGAAAGTGTATTTTAAGATCTGCAGGATGTGAAATAGTGATTAACACCATGAGCCACATTACTATATGGAGTCACAGTAGGACCATAAACAATATTTCTAGAATAAATTCACTGTCTTCAAAAAAATCCAGAAAAGTATGTGTTTCAATCAAAGTAAATTTTTCAGATAGGAAAACTGTTAGCAAATTCCTCAAATCAGATACACTGAGATAAAAACTTCTGTATGGACACCAAATACCATTCATATCTGTAATGTAAGAACCATGAGTGGAAAAGCGTGCACAATAAAACACGTTGCTCTCTCCAACAAGCCAAAGAATTCATCAAACATTCACATACTGGTTTCCTATTCTCTCATTAAACACAGTCAGACTAATGTAATATTGTTACGGATGCATGCAAGCCAGAAGCAGAATGTCACTTCTCCTTACCTCATTAGCATTACAAGTGCAAATATGACCTTGTATAGTTGCATGAAAGTCTTCAAGCGTAACAGGCTACTACTAAACACATAAACTTCATAGCCGGCCGCGATAGCCAAGCGGTTCTAGGCGCTTCAGTCCGGAACGGCGCTACTGCTATGATCACAGGTTCGAATCCTGCCTCGGGCATGGATGTGTGTGATGTCCTTAGGTTAGTTAGGTTTAAGTAGTTCTAAGTTCTGGGGGACTGACGACTTCAGATGTTGAGTCCCATAGTGCTCAGAGCCATAGAGCTCAGAGCCACAAACTCCATAAAGTGTACTCTATAAATATCAACACTTCATCTCATCTCACTCAGCGCATCATAATTTCTCTGCTCTGTCCACACGCAAGTATCTGAAGACTACATCACAGGCAATGTCGTAGCTGTTCATTCATTGTATATCCTTTAGCCTTACACTACAAATATAAATGTTTCACAGGATTTCATCGTTTCACACTATATTCCACATCTACCTTAACATATTCTCAATATAAGTCAGTATAAGCTTCAATTGCAGGAATATTTCTCATATGTCACAAATGTACCAAAATGGTACTCTAGTTCTCATATTACACTTCCCGGTGCAATATAATCAAACGGTATAATTAGACATAAAGAAACAAAATCCATTCAAGTCACTACTTAACATATGAAACAATGCAAACTTCTCTGTTTTTTAGCGTGTGAAGTTTCTACCTCTATGGTATTTTCACGTGAGATTCGTTTGATCCTGAATGGTACTTCGTATAAAAAGAAGAATTTTTTGCTTAATGACTTAACTTTGCAGGAGATTTGATGTGCCCTAATTAGTACCTTCTGTAATATTTCAAACTTTCTTATTTTAACTTTACCATTGCACTGTTGTTGACGTTTTTCTGCTGCATCCTTAATGTGAGTGATAGCAATTTCAGGAATATCCTTGTGTCTTAATTTTCTCACATGAGGAAACTGTACTGATTCCCTTATTTTGTCAAAGGGTTCCTTGTTTTTCAGGATCAGATTGGATGGTAAAGACGTAGAGTCATGAGGTAAATCATTTAATATGATTTGAAAGGAGGTGATGTTATGTCCCAGATCTTATATTTTATATGGCAGTGCAATCGACAAAAGTTATTAATCTCTTCCATAATACTGTCAGATGGATTTGAGTGAGACGAGTATAAAGTTATAAACATTGGTTGTATCCTGCGAGCCTTTAATGTGTTAAAGAAGATTTTGGAACGGAATTGTACTTCATTGTCTGAGATGACTTCATTGACGTGACCTACCTGCTTTAAGAAATCTTTGTGAAAGCTTGTGACACAATCCTCACTGTGGCTTTGCGTAAAGATGTTAAACTTACGAATTTTGAAATAAGCTCCACTGCTACAAAGACATACATGTATCGGTTCCTTGATCTGACCAGGGGTCCAAGGATTTCAACTGCTGCAAAATCGGACGGTATAATGGGAACAAAGGTGCGGAGAAAGATGTGGTTGTAGGTTTGGCTTTTTGACAAGACATACAGACCGCTACAATTTTGCGTATTAGCTTCTCCCTATTGTTGAAATACCATAACTCTTTAATTTGTTAAAGGATTTTCGTGGTCTAAAATGAGCGTGGTTGAGGCGAGTTTACGAGATGAACTTGTTGATAACATCCTCAGGGATAAAGACTACCCAGTTTGCACCATTTACAGCGCTACGTTGAAAGAGAATGGCATTATGGCTAAATAGTAATGAGGAATTACAGCATTTTCCTTATTGTACCATTTTTCGATGATGTCACGCCAAATACTGCCTTTCATTTGTTCCTGTGCTAAGTGCAGCATGAACCTGTGATGAAATTTTCAAATGCTGCCTTTTTAAAATATAAGAAACTAAAGTTAACATCTAAAGTGTTGTCAAAACTTTCTTTAAAGCCAATAGGGGAGCGAGAGAGTGCGTCAGCAGTAATATACTCCTGAAGCGTCAATGCAAATTCAATGCCCAGCTTAGAATTTATTAAAAATTGTAGTGCTTTATGAGCTGTATAAATGTTTCTATGTTTGCCAAGAGGGCAAAAGCGGAATTTATTAAATTCCAACAGAATAACGAAAGCTTCTAGTTCTGTGATAGAATATTTTTTCAGCCTTGCTGACGACTATAAGTAATACTTTTCCACATTTTTGTACCATTTTCTTCAAATTCTTGGGTCAGATGAGCTTACAGACCAACTTTAGATGAGTCTATCGATAGGCAAAAGTCTTTGGTTAAGTCGTCGTTTGCTAAGATAGGATCAGAAAGAAGTGATTTCTTTCAATTTTTATATTCCAAATGAGCTTGTTTGGACCAAACCCTAGGCGTGTTTCTACTGGTGAGATTATCAAGAGTGGATTTCGTCAGTGATTTTAACTTAAAAATACGGCAGTAGAAATTTGCGGCTCCTAGAACACTTCTTGCTCGGTTTTTTGTAGCAGGAGGAGGCATTTATTTGATTGCGTCTAACTTATCAGGGTGTGGAGATATGCTGTCAGGCGAAGTAATGTGTCCCAGGAATTTGAAATTGTTTTGACGAAAATGTGATTCCTCTAAGTAAATTGTGAGGCCGTATTCTTGGAAGACGTTGGAAAGATCTGCCAGAGCTTGGCTGTGTGAAGAGCAGCAGGTGTCTCCTATAATACCGGGTGATCAAAAAGTCAGTATAAATTTGAAAACTGAATAAATCAAGGAATAATGTAGATAGAGAGGTACAAATTGACACACATGCTTGGAATGACATGGGGTTTTATTTGAACCAAATAAATACAAACGTTCAAAAAATGTCCGACAGTTGGCGCTTCATTTGAGCAGCATAGCAGTAATTAGCATAACAAAATAAGAACAGCAAAGATGATATTTTCAGAATGAGATTTTCAATCTGCAGCGGAGTGTGCGCTGATATGAAACTTCCTGGCAGACTAAAACTGTGTGCCTGACCGAGACTTGAACTCGGGACCTTTGCCTTTCGCGGGCAAGTGCTCTACCATCTGAGCTACCGAAGCACGACTGACGCCCGTTATTCACAGCTTTACTTCTGCCAGTATCCGTCTCCTACCTTCCAAACTTTACAGAAGCTCTCCTGCGGAACTTGCAGAAATAGCACTCCTGAAAGAAAGGATATTGCGGAGACATAGCTTAGCCACAGCCTGGGGGATGTTTCCAGAATGAGATTTTCACTCTGCAGCGGAGTGTGCGCTGATATGAAACTTCCTGGCAGATTAAAACTGTGTGCCCGACCGAGACTCGAAATCGGGACCTTTGCCTTTCGCGGGCAAGTGCTCTAGTAGCTGGTAGAGTACTTGCCCGCGAAAGGCAAAGGTCCCGAGTTCGAGTCTCGGTCGGGCACACAGTTTTAATCTGCCAGGAAGTTTCAAAGATGATGTTCTTTACAGGAAATACTCAATATGTCCACCATAATTCCTCAACAATGGCCGTATTCGAGGAATAATGTTGTGAACGGCACTGTAAAGCATGTCCGGAGTTATGGTGAGACATTGGTGTCGGATGTTGTCTTACAGCATCTCTAGAGATGTCGGTCGATCACAATACACTTGCGACTTCAGGTAACACCAAAGCTAATAATCGCACGGACTGAGGTCTGGGGACCTGGGAGGCCAAGCATGACACAAGTGGCGGCTGAGCACACGATCATCACCAAATGACGCGCGCAAGAGATCTTTCACGCATCTAGCAATATGGGATGTTTTTTTTTGTTCTAATAAAACCCCATGTCATTGCAAGCATGTGTGTAAATTTTTACCTCTCTATATGCATTAATCCGTGGTTTATTAAGTTTTCAAATTTGTACTGACTTTTTGATCACATGGTAATGTCATTAACATGTAGTTACGCTGTTTCTGAAATTCTCAGGGAGTATGCTACGAAACCCATGAATGAAGGCAGCTGAAGAGATAGTGAGTCCAAACGGCAATTTACTAAACTGATAACCTCTGCCTAAGTAGAGGAAAGCTGTGTATTGTCAGCAGTAAATGAAACTCTATCTGCCAAAACCTTCATCTCAGATCAATAGAGGATAAAACTTGTATGCCATAAAAGTTCAGCAAAAGCTCCTCTTAAGTCTGTGGTCTGACTATTTATATTTTAATGACAGATTTAATCTGCCTTGAATCAAGCATTAATCTAATAGATTTATATGAAGGTAGTATCTGCCCCCATTGATGACCATGCAGGTTCTATAGAATGAAATGATAATCAAATCGACACCCTAGCTGCAAACAGGCGTTAATATACATCATTGGGGACATATTGAAAATGTGTGCCCCTACCTGGACTCGAACCCGGGATCTTATGCTTACATAGCAGACACAGTATCCGTCTGAGCCACTGAGGGCACAGAAGATAATTCACGTGCAGGGAATTATCCCTTGCACGCTCCCCGTGAGATCCACATTCTCAACATGTCCACACCGCATCATTCACAGTGCGAATAATAGGTGTTTGCCCATCACACTCATTACTCGTGGCAGATTAATCTACCAAGTCCCATACAAGATGGGGCATAGCGTGTGTGTTCGCACAAAAAGGCCAAAGGACGGGTAGCAATATTTTAACTATATATGAAGGTAGTATCTTTTCCCGATAGAATAGATACCATTTATGATCATGCAGATTCTCTAAAATGAAATTCCCTCGGTGGCTCAGATAGATATAGCGTCTGTTTGTAGCTAGGGTATCGCTTTAATTATCACTTCATTCTAGAGAAGCTACATGGTCGTCAGTGGTATCTGTTCTTTCGGGAACAGTGTCCTGTCAATAAAACGCAGTCTTTAATTAGCCTTCCCCACAACATTTTCTATGTGTTCTTTCCAGTTTAAGTTGTTCGTAACTGTAATACCTAGGTATTTAGTGGAATTTACGAACCTTAAATTAGACTGATTTATCGTGTACCCGAAGTTTTACGAATTCCTTTTAACACTCAACTGCCAATTTTCGCACCATTCCGATATTTATTCTAAATCGTTTTGCAGTTTGTGTTGCTCTTCTGATGACTTTATTAGTCGATAAACGACAGCTTCATTTGCAAACAACCTAAGGCGGCTACTCAGATAGATAAGAAACAGAAAAGGGCCTATGACACTACCTTGGGGAAGGGCAGAAATCACTTCTGTTTTAGTCCATGATTTTCCGTCAGTTACTACGAACTGTGACCTTTCTGGCAGGAAATCACAAATTCAGTCACATAACTGCGACGATATTCCACAAGCACGCAATATCACTACAAGCCGCTTGTGTTGTACAGTATCAAAAGCGTTCCAGAAATCAAGAAATACGAAATCGATCCGAAATCCCTTCATGCGAATGAAGAACTAGTTGTGTACTTAGGCAAATGTTATTAGTTTAGTAAGTTGCCGTTTCGACTCACTATCTCTTCAGCTGCCTTCATTAATGGGTTTCATAGCATAATCCCTGAGAATTTGAGAAACAGCATAACTACACGTTGATGACATTATTATAGCAGACACCTGACTATTATCAAAACCCATGTGGGCTGTGTGTCATTAGACTGTTTACTTCGAGGTAATTCATACTGTTCGAACACAATATATGTTCCAAAATCCTGCTGCATATCGACGTTAATGATACGGGCCTGTAGTTAAGTGGGTTACTCCTACTATATTTCTTGAATATTGGTGTGACCTGTGCAACTCACCAGCTAATGCATCAGCATACTCTGAAAGGAACCTAATTGGTGTACAGTCTGGACCAGAAGATTTGCTTTTATTAAGTGATTTAAGTTGCTTCACTACTCCGAGGATATTATTTCTACGTTGCTCATGTTGGCAGATGTTCTTGTTTCGAATTCTGGAATATTTACTTGGTCCTCTTTTGTGAAGGCATTACGGAAGGCTTTGTTTAGTAACTCTGCTTTGGCAGCATTCTCTTCGATAGTATCTCCATTGCTATCGCGCAGAGAAAGCACTGATTGATTGTTTATTGCCGCTAACATACTTCACAAACGACCAGAATCCTTTGGATTTTCTGCCAGGTTTCGAGACAAAGTTTCGTTGTGGAAACTGTCATAGGCATCTCTTGTTGAAGTCCGTGCTAAATTTCGAGCTTCTGTAAAGGGTCGCCAATCTTGGGGATTTTGTGTCTGTTTAAATTTGGCGTGTTTAGTTCCTTGTTTCTGTAACAGTGTTCTAACCAGTTTTACGTACCAAGGAGGATTAGCTCCGTCGTTTGCTAATTTATTTGGTAAAAATCTCTCAATTGGGTCCGATACTATTACTTCTAATTTCAATAAAACGTTCAGTGTGAGTACGTGTCAAGGTTTTCAAACTTTCTACTTGGGCATTTACCGTGTTGACCTGTTCCTGTGGTTGTGTGGTGAGTTGTTGTACTTTTTCTACCATTTCATTAGGTCCAACGCTTGTAATTTTGCGAAGAGTCTCATCGTACTCACTCTGATTCTTGTCTTCAATTTTCTTGACATAACTCAGTTTTGAGCTCGCTTTTTATTTCTCCCCACAATGTTTCTAACTTCTCTTGGGATTGTTTCAGCCGTTCATTTAATGCATCAAACCGTTTATTAGTTTCTTCCCTAGATTCATCTAATTTCGCTCGAGCTGAACATCGACATCATACCTGGATTACCATGCGCATTTACTAAATTTGTGTTAGCATTTGTACCCGTAATGGCTTCCGATATACATCTCGGATCGATACTGCTAACGGTATTTGCATGGATACCGGAAGTTGGACATTACTTCATTCCTGACCGACTCAATCAATGTTTGTTACATCAGAAAAAATTGGTTCAAATGGCTCTGACCACTATGGGACTTAACATCTGAGGTCATCAGTCCCCTAGAACTTAGAACTACTTAAACCTAACCAAGCTAAGGACATCACACACATCCATGCTCGAGGCAGGATTCGAACCAGCGACCGTAGCGGCCGAAGGTTCCAGACTGAAGCGCCTAGAATCGCTCGGCCACAACCGCCGGCTTACATCAGAAAACTGGTTAGCATTACTTGTGATTGTACTGTCACGTGAATCCATTCTACTGTTATTATCTGATGTAGAAGTTATGTCGGAAATGGCAGATTGCTGGATGATATTGTTTCCGCGGTCGTAGCGTCACTTGTTGCGAAGCACGTTAGTTAAAGTTAACCTGCGTTTTTCGTTTCTAATATCAGTTGTTGAGGTTTAAAGATTACCAGAAAATACTGTTGCTCATAAAATGTATCCAAAAGAAATTTTACTATTACTACATGTGTGCAAAAATGAAACCGAATCTCAATAATGAGTTGGATTTTAATTACGCAACAAAAACTGACAATAAATTGCACCAGAAAGAGAGGCTACGCAAACACAAATATGTATCTAGGAAAGCACAAACTTCTCACCTTGACCAACAAAAGTAACTTTTCCAACAAAGTAGACATACATATTATACTAAGAGAATACATATAAAGTAAATCACAAGCTGAAAAGTAATTACACAAATGGTTAAACACTGTACTAACTACTAGTTGTTAGTGTTACTTGATACGAAAAAAATTATTTAATATTCTAATCGCTTCAAAGAAAACCACATGAAAGTATACTACGCCGGCTGTCGCCAAATGTGATTGAGTAGCCTTTACTTCTGTGTGTTTTATCGTAAATGCAAACCTGGAAAAGTGAAATGACAACCAAAATGTGCTATTGAGCTCAAAGCCACATCATTTACATGAAATTAAAAAGAATTCTATGTGTGTGAAAACGGATCTCATTCATAAGCAAATATAAAAAAAAACCAATAATTTCAAGCTCAGTAAACTTGACGGCGCGAACTATTTGAAAAGAAAAAAAAGAAAAACATGTAACTGTCATAAAAAAACTAACTATAATCTCAACCTGTATAAGAATGTAACCTGAAACACACGAAAACTCGTGCACTGACATATGGCCCTGATAAAATAAAGAAACTGATAGACCCTACATTGCGTAAAGAACGAATGACGAATCTCATCTGCCAAATTCAATATATCTACAGTCTCGACCCGTATAAGAATGTAACCTGAAACACATGAAAACTCATACACTGACATATGGCCCTGATAAAATAAAGAAACTGATAGACACTACATTGCGTAAAGGACGAATGACAAATCTCATCTGCCAAATTCAATAATGAAATACTGACAGAAACAGCACCACAGCAAGACTTCGCAAGCGTTAAAAAAATACTGCTAAAATCTAATTACAGTTTGTCCAGGAATATAAGGTTCGCAATCTTGACTCAGAGTGCCAATGGAACACGTGACTCAACCTTTAAGTTCTGAAATTTCAGTTAGAAGGGTCTTATATATACATATAATAGGATTTAATCTAGTAACTTCCGTCGTACAGTCAGCTAACTCAGAAGATCAACAGAATAATTATCAAAAAACCGACTGTGACGAGGATGAAGTGGACCAACAATACGATTCTACAAAAATAAAAATAAAGTTTTTACCTCATCAAAAATACCTTGTTCTGCATTTCAAAGTCCGTACGCTATCCAACCATTGTTCTGAGTCATCATACCTCCCAATTAGAAATCTGCAGCCCACATAGTTCCAAAAGTACGTCCGTGCATTACACTGTACACTCGACGAATTCGCGCCTGCTGCAAACCGCAGCTATCCACTACTGACTGTCAAAGATCGTAAATATCCACAGTGCCGCCATCGCTGACATAGATACTGTTGCGTAACAACTGTTTTCCTCGCCTCAATTCTTCAAATATGTCATTTTCGTTTACAAATATTAACACATCCAATAATATCATCAAAAATAGCCACCTTGCAGTGGCAAATGCCGTCATCGGATCAAAATCGACGTCGTCTTCCAAGCGCACTAATTTCTTTGCCATGCAGTGTATTTAGTTGCCATTGGCATTGCCGCAATGATAACACCGATTCCTGTCCCATCACCGAAGTTAAGCTCTGTCTGTCTTGGCTAACACTTGGATGGCTGGCTGTCCGGTCTGGAGAGCGCGGCTGGCCTGCGAGGTGCACTCAGCCCTTGTGAGGCCAGATGGGGAGCTGCTTGACTGAAAAGTGGCGCCTCCGGTCACGAAAACTGACAATGGCCAGGTGGGCGGGGTGGTTACCTTGCGCCCTTCCATATCCGAATTCAGTCACTCCTCTAGGCTGACGACGACACGGCGGTCGGTGGGTACTGTGGGGAATTCCGAGACATGTTAGGACCAAGTGCAGAGTTATAGTAGTATTTACAATTATTCCATCTGTGGATATAAGTGACCTGCATTCACTCATTCTCTTTAAAAGCGAGAGAAAACTTCTTTAGTTTCATTATGGGTTTCATCAAATGATTGTGCGATTTCCGAACTTCTGAGTCACTTGCACTCATAATTTATATTGTCCATATCAGACTACCATTTTTTCCTATTATTTAGAATATTTTAATATTCATTTGTCCCGTTCTCGACTATGTGTACTTACTGTACAGTACTATGTGTACAGAAAGCAGCATGTCATTCTCAAAGGTGGGAAGTCTTCCGAAGTAAGAGTGATTTCACGTGTGCCCCAGGGGAGTGTCGTATGACCGTTGCTATTCGCACTATATATAAATGACCTTGTGGATAACATCGGAAGTTCACTAAGGTTTTTTGCGGATGATGCTGCGGTGTATCGAGAGGTTGTAACAATGGAAAATTGTACTGAAATGCAGGAGGATTTGCAACTAATTGACACATGGTGCACGGAATGGCAATTGAATCTCAATGTAGACAAGTGTAATGTGCTGCGAGTACATAGAAAGAAAGATCCTTTATCATTTAGTCACAAAATATCAGGTCAGCAACTGGAAGCACTTAATTCCATAAATTATCTGGGAGTAGGCATTAGGAGTGATTTAAAACGGATGGTCATATAAAGTTGATCGTCGGTAAAGCAGTTGCCAGACAGATTCATTGGAAGAGTCCTAAGGAAATGCAATCCGAAAACAAAAGGAGTAGGTTTCAGTACACTTGTTCGCCCATTGCTTCAATATTGCTCACCAGTGTGGAATCCGTATCAGAAAGGGTTGATAGAGGAGATAGAGAAGATGCAACGGAGAGCGGCGAGCTTCGTTACATGATCATTTGGTAATCGCGAAAGCGTTACGGAGATGATAGATAAACTCCAGTGGAGGACTTTGCAGGAGAGACGCTCAGTACCTCGGTACGGGCTTTTGTTGAAGTTTCGAGAACATACCTTCAGCGAGGAGTCAAAAATGGTTCAAATGGCTCTGAGCACTATGCGAATTAACTTCTGAGGTCATCAGTCGCCTAGAACTTAGAACTAATTAAACCTAACCAACCTAAGGACATCACACACATCCATGCCCGAGGCAGGATTCGAACCTGCGACCGTAGCGGTCACGCGGTTCCAGACTGAAGCGCCTAGAACCGCACGGCCACGCTGGCCGGCTCAGCGAGGAGTCAAGCAGTATATTGCTCCCTCCTAAGTATATCTCGCGAAGAGACCATGATGATAAAATCAGAGAGATTAGAGCCCATACAGAGATATACCGACAATGTTTCTTTCCACGAACAATACGAGACTGGAATAGAAGGGGGAACCGATAGAGGTACTCAAAGTACCCTCCGCCACGCATCGCCAGGTGGTCTGCGGAGTATGGATGTAGATGTAGGTGTAGATGTTGATCTACTGTCCAAGATGCTACTCCAGGCGGGTGTAAAATGAATGTCTGCAACGGAAAATGATAAAGGCTAAAATGAAGATTTGGCCCTGCCTGACTACCCCCTGAAGCAGATCTTAGGATCTCTTAATGTACTTTAACATATAAATTACCACCTAAACGTAAATGAATGGTTAAGGCAACTAATACTACTAAATGGTAAACGTTATTTCTGCTTATATATTTATTATAGATTTTAAAAAAACCTTTATATTACGAAGTTTACAGTTCCGAAGTGAAATTACTGATCAATTACCCAGTTCTGCCGCTTATTATGAGTGCGCGATCTAATATGAATAACGCGAAATGGCTGACATCACCTGCTTACCAAACACTAGAAGACGTTACTTTCAAAGAAGATCTACGGTGGTGTGGAACCTCAGTGGAAATAAACTAACGTGAACACAGCTGTTTAGCTTTTATAGCCCTAATAAGTCGAAGCACTTCGCGATATCACCGTATGTACTGCATTCGGTGCGGGGAAGTGATGGTTCTCGTACTCGTCTGCGACGATGGAAGAACTCCAGCCACAAATAAATTATTTCAAACACTAGGACGGCAGAAGGCCGTCCTCTAATATACTCTAAGCATATAGTTCTACAGACGAGAAACGCGAACTCCCAGCCACAAGGACGGAGTTCAGATAACGTCTCAACGTAAATATTGGCAGAGGATGTGCTCTCAATTACTGAACACTGTGTGTCCAACGACGACTTCTAACCCGGAGATGAAGTCCAGACGAATAGGTTCGCAACAGTACAGTGCCTAACTGTTCTAACTATAAACTCTCCTGAGAGCAAAGGCAGCAAGTCCGTTTGTACCAACAAAACTGATAACGAGCGACCGTCACACACGGGCGCTCACAATGGAAGACCACGTCTCTCCAGCACTGGCTTCCCAGCAAGGATTGGCTCCCCACCATCGTAATTCCGAAAACGAATCATATTCCCCAAACCACGGAATATTCTCCCTCTCTACAGATTCTTCCAAACGCCGACCAACCATATTTTAGTCTTTTGTCGTCCAGAGGGGGAATTTTGCGAAGAAAAACGTATGAAATGGTACCCTTCTGAGTAAAAATCCTTGGAAATAACCCAGCCTGCGTGGTTTCCGAAGTGCCACTTCTGGCTGTTAAAACCATTCCTCATCGTCACGTTTGTCACAGTAGTGACGAGTGGCGCTGTTCCAGATGTTCGGTTTACGAACTGTTGTATCCTCTGCGCTTATGACATTGTCTGGCAGGCGGAAAACTTCGTTCGGTGCCGGTGGCTCGTACTGCATGTAAATCACCGTGACTGCGATCGGCAGCGCCTCCATCAACGAAGCCATTATCCATTCCATCCCATTTCGCGAGCGCCGGCTCATCCGCTGTCGGTAATGAACAACCTCTGGGCCATCGCTGAAGTCCCACCCCACCCACCCCTTGCTCCCGGCGATCTGCACGATAAGCACTTACGCACTCAGGCGGGGAACGTCGCTCGTCAGTGATAAGTGTGCCCGCTTACGCCTGTACCGTGGGCCGCTGTCTGCCACTCAGCTTCGTAGGTATAACTGTTTGCATGATTAACGCAAGTACTGGCGTTGATCATAGGACGTGGTACCTTGTTCCTTCAAAATTGACTCCATCCGAGAAGCCCTCGTAAAGCCCAACGGTACTCACAAACCGCCGTGTCATCCTCTGCCCGATAGCCGTCACCGGATGCGGATGTGGAGGGGCATAGGGTCACCACACCACTCTCTCGGCTGTTGTCACTGTTCGTAACAAGAAACGCTACTTCTAAATCGACTCGCTCCTCAAAAGGCCTCACAAGGGCTGAGTGCAACCCACTTGTCGACAGCGCTCGGAAGACTCGGACGGGAACCCACCCAGGTTCTAACCAGGCCCATCAGTGCTCAACTTCACTGCTCTGACGGGGACCGGTGTTACCACATCTACATCTACATCTACATTTATGCTCCGAAAGCTACCCAATGGTGTTTCGCGGAGGGCATTTTACGTGCCACTGCATTACCTCCCTTTCCTGTTCCAGTCGCGTATGGTTTGCGGGAAGAACGACTGCCGGAAAGCCTCCGTGCGCGCTCGAATCTAATTTTACATTCGTGATCTCCTCGGGAGGCATAAGTAAGGGGAAGCAATATATTCGATACCTCTAAACCTGGACGGCAAGCTGCACCGAGATGCAGAGCGCCTGACTCTTGCAGAGTCTGCCACTAGAGTCTGATAAGCATCTCCGTAACGCTATCACGCTTACCAAATAACCACTGTGGCAAAGCAGTTGGCTTTCAAAATCACGAGAAACAAAATTTAAACGAGCGTTTGTGCGTATGGTAAGCACACCGCGCGTCTGAAAAGTTCGGTGCAAAGACCAATATACACCATGTGATCAAAAGTGTCCGAACACCACCAAAAACATATGTTTTTGATATTGGGTGCATTGTGCTGCCACCCACTGCCAGGTACTCTATATCAGTGATTTCAGTAGTCATTAGACATTGCGAGAGACCAGAATGTGCCGCGAGGTGTGGCGGCGCGGTTGGAGGCGTTCTGTCACGGATTACGCTGCCCATCCCGCCGGAGGTTCGACTCCTCCCTCGGGCATGGGCGTATGTAGGTCTTAACATAAGATAGTTTAAGTAGTGTGTAAGTCAAGGGACTGATGACCTGAGCAGTTTGGTCCCTTATGAAGTCACACACATTTGAGAACTAAGAGGAGAATGGGGCGCTGCGCAGAACTCACGGACTTTGAACGTGTCAGGTGGTTGCGTGTCACTTATGTCACGCGTCTGCACGCGAGATTTCCGCAATCTTAAACATCCCTAAGTCCACTGTTTCAGATGTGGTAGTGAAGTGGAATCGTGAAGGGAAACGTACTGCACAAAAGCGTACAACCGAACCTCGTCTGTTGGCTGACAGAGACCGCCGGCAGTGGAAGAGGTTCGTAATGTGCTATAGGCAGACATATATCCAGACCATCACACAGGAATTCCAGACTGCATCAGGATCCACCGCAAGTACTATGAAAGTTAGGCGGGAGGTGAAGAAACTTGGATTTCATGATCGAGCGGCTGCTCATAAGGCACACATCACGCCGGTAAGTGCCAAACGGCGCCTCGCTTGGTGTAAGGAGCGTAAACGGTGGACGATTGAACAGTGGAAACACGTTATGTGGAGTGGGGAATCACGGTACATAATGTGTCGATCCGATTGCAGGGTGTGGGTATGGCACATGCTTGGTGAGCGTCATCTGCCAGCGGGTGTACTGCCAACAGTAAAATTCGGAGGCGGTACTGTTATGCTGTGGTCGTGTTTTTCGTAGAGAGGGCTTGCACCCCTTGTTGTTTTGCGTGCCACTATCACAGCACAGACCTGCAATGATGTATTAAGCACCTTCTCGCTTCCCACTGTTGAAGATCAATTCAGGGATGCCGATTACATCTTTCAAACACGATGGAGCACCTGTTTATAATGCACCACCTGTGAGGGAGTGGTTACATGACAATAACATCCCTGTTATGGAGTGGTCTACACAGAGCCCTGACATGAATCCTACAGAACACCTTTGGGATGTTTCGGAACGTCTTCTTCGTCCCAGACCTCACCGACCAACATCGATACCTCTCCTCAGTTCAGCACTCTGCGAAGAATGGGCTGCCATTCCCCAAGAAACCTTCCAGTACCTGACTAAACGATATTGGAAGCTGTTGTCAAGGATAAAGGTGGGCCAACAGCATATTGAATTCTAACATTACCGTCGGAGGGCGCCACGAAGTTGTAAGTCATTTTCTGCCAAGTGTCTGGATACTTCTGCTCACATAGTGTATGTTAAAAATGGCGCTGGGTAGGATGAAGTTCTTGTTTACACGCACTGAGAGACATGTCAGGAAGCGTCCCTTACGGTACAAGTCACGGAAGTGAAGCGGTGGTGCACCTTCTTGATGATTACAAAGTCTATGTCTATGCAGCGTTTCTATCTTCACGTTATAAAGTCTTTGTCCGCCTCTGGTAGCTCAGTGGTCAGCGCAACGGAATGTCATACCTAATGGCGCGGGTTCGATTCCCGGCTGCGTCGGAGATTTTATGCTCAGGGACTGGGTGTTGTGTTATCCTTACAATCATCATTTCATCCCCATTGACACGCAACTGGGCGAAGTTGGTGTCATCTCGAAATACTTGCACCATGGTAATGGTATACCCGACGGGATGCCATAGCCATACGGCATTTCCATGATGAAGTCTGTCAGGCATTCATGTATGTGAAGTCATTGTAACAATCAATTAAGTTTCCATGCTTCGACTGACTACAATGACGAAAAATATTTGCCTCTCCCTGTACAGGAATCATGAAATGTGCAACCATAAGGCTTGTACTCACCGTGAGATATGGAAACTTGTTTCGGTCCTGGAGGCGTGTTCGAGTAGCTGAAGTGGTTAAGGCCACTGTTCACTATAAGTGGGAAATCCGGTATCGAGTCTCGATCCGGCGAAGATTTTCATATGTCACTAACAGCTGACAACAATCTGGCTTCGCAAAATGCGAATCAATTTCGTTGCAGTGAAGAACGATACTACCAAGCTAACGGAGTTAGTGCGTGAATTTATGTCCTTGCAGAATGGTGCGTAAAATGGAGCAATGCATTAACATGAGGTTTTACTTCAAATGAGGAAAAACAAAGGCTGAGAGACGTGGAATGTTAGTACAAGTGTATGGTGTCGAGGTAGTGAGTAAAAAGAGCGTGTTTGAATGGATTAAATGTTTTAGGGGTGGAAAGGAAGGTGTCGAGGATGAGTCGCGTATGGGTCGATCTTCAAAAAGTACAGACCGGGAGAACACGAAAAGACTGCGAAGGGTGCTTGCGGATGATCGACGGCTGTCTTTGAGAATGATAGCAGAAGAGTTGAAGATAAGCAAAGACAGTGTAAGCATTTGAAAATGCGGAAGATTTAGGCATGGTTTGTAATGCGCACGCTGATAGACGATCAATAAAAACTCCGACGGAAGCATCTGGAGATCTCAACGACTTATCTAACCGGAATTCGCAGTTTTTGGAAACCATTTTGGTTAAGACTGGTGCTACCAATACGACACAGAGACCAAGCCACTGTCAGTGTCATGGTATTCGTCATCTTTCCCACCTCCCAAAAACATTCGGCTGACAAAACCCAAGATTAAGTCGATGTTGATCGTATTTTTCGGCAGCATCCAGCATGTATTTCCAGCCTAAGGCGAAGCTGAAAACACGTAAGTTTACGAGGGAATTTTAATTCGACTGCTGCGAAGTATTCAGTGAATTCGGGCAGAACTGAAACTGAGTGGATAATGGAATTTTCTCCACAACAAAGTCCGTCCACACACTGCAAACCGCTTGCTCAACTTTTTCGCTTAATGCTAGGTGACCGTTCGACACACTCCTCATTCTCCAGGTTTAGCGCCAGCAGTCTACATTTTGTTTCCCTGCCTTAAATTACCTCTGAAAGTCTGATTCTTCGCAGACGTCGCTCATGTTCAACAGCGCCTGTCCACAATGCTTCGAACGACTCCACAAGAAGCGTTTGCTGACAATTTCCAAAAGCTTTGCAGCCGATGTCAGAAGAGTGTTGTAACTAATGGTGATTACTTTAAAGGCTATTAAGCAAATTATGTTTATAGCTGGTCTTCCCCTTATTATCTGAGAGCATTCTCGGAATTTTTCAGACACAGTTTGTAGTAGGGACGATCAAAAAGTTTCCATTCGAAAGCCGTGCAGTCCAAAATCTTTATGCCAATAAGGCAAAATCAACGGAAGCATTGAACGAAAAATTCCACCGACGCATCAAGTTTATGCAACCTGTTTAATAAAACATTGTGCCCTGCTGTGTGAAAAAGTCCGCAACTTCTGCTGTACGTCCTCCTCCGTCGTCGTCGACCCTTCAACCCGTTTTTTAAGGGGCCGAAGGATTGATAATCGCATGGGGAGAGGACCAAAAGGTGGGTGCTCTAGTGTGTCTAACGTGAGTTTGCGTCAGCGTCTTCCCAACAACAAACTCGGCGTACTATTCCACTACAGTAATATTCTGTCGGTGTTTGCCTTTCGGCAGCCAAGAAAGGAATAATGGTAGTATGGTCATGTTTGGACGCATTTAGTGATTACGTCACCATAGTTCATATTTCCGCATTTACCACAGGCACGTCGGAAAGACACGAATGCCATTCTAATCCCTTGCTTACATACTGCTGCTCATACACCCGCATCGGGGACACTCTAAGTTGCATATACACAGCAGCAGCGCCCTCAAACGAAACTTTGTGATCGCCCCTTAAGGCTGTTATAGTGCAATTTCGTGAACATCGATCAATAAGCAATTTCAAGGAAGATAAGCTGAACGGAATAAATACTCTCTTGATAAAGGGTTGTGAGGTAAACATCAGCGAAAGTAAAATAAGGAAAATGCAGTGTAATAGTATTAAATCAGACACTGTGGAGAGAATTAGACTATAAAATGACACACTAAGAGTACCAGACAGATTTTGCTAATAGGGCGCAGAATAACTAGTAATAGCCTAACTGGAGAAGACATAAATTGCAGTCAGATGAGAGGAAGAAAAAAATTCTGATAGAAAGGACTTTGTTAACATCTAATGGGAATTTAAATGTTAGGAAGTTCTTCTGAACGTTCAAATGGCTCTGAGCACTATGGGACTTAACATCAGTCCCCTAGAACTTAGAACTACTTAAACCTAACTAACCTAAGGACATCATACACATCCATGCCCGAGGCAGGATTCGAACCTGCGACCGTAGCAGTCCCGCGGTTCCGGACTGAGCGCCTGAACCGCTAGACCACCGCGGCCGGCCTTCTGAACGTATTTGCCTGGAGTGTAACCTTGTACTGAACTGTAATGTGAACAATAAGCAATTCACTTTAGCATTAAAATTTGGTGTACAATGAGAGCCAGTTCAACGTGCCCCTCGAGCATGGGAATGGACAGATTTCCAACGAGTTCAGTTACTGAAAATATTCGAGCCGATTCATGTGGACGAAATGAATGGCAGTTATAAAACTTAGCTAGCTAGGTACATACGTTACATCTGTCTATCGAGGGTTAACTGCCAGACCCTGCAGGTCTTCTTTCATTTCGCTAAAATTCTCAATATACAACAGCGTCATCCGCTAACAGCCTCAAGAGTTTTCGACGGCACACCACCAAGTCATTTATACACTGCTGGAAAAGAGTACACTATTTTAGGGGTTTGCGATTCACTTAAGATTTATTGTAGCAACAATGCATAAGGAATACATGAAATAATCTCATTAACGGATCAATAGCATAAGCGGTTATGGGGAACCGAGTATTTACCTATACTGAAACAGCCATTACACGAAATAAGAAGTTTACTGTTATCAGTCACTGTTTGCTTATATCCACGAAGCGTTTCAAAGTTTTAAACCTCCATCATCGCGTAGATTTACATTTGTTAGTATGACGTGTATGTGTATGGGTTGGGTTAGGATTTTTTGGAGGAACTGGTTCCTTCCATTATCGCAACACTTCTCATGTATACTGTCATATTTTGTAAACAGTCCGTCCCATTATCTGACCCGTCAGCGCGGGGGCCCGGGTTCGATTCCCGGATAGGGTGGGAGATTTTCTCCCCTCCTCAGGGCCTGGGTGTTGTGCTGTCCGCATCATCATTTTATCTCCACTGTCGAGGCGCAAGTCGCCCAATGAGATTTCGCACTCAATAAGACTCGCTCTTTGCGGCCGAACTTCCCGCCTTAGAACTACCGGCCACTGCCGCTATACAGTCATTTTTTTCGTAAACAAATATGGCGTCTGGAGACTATTAGGTGCAAGGGTCATCTTTAATGTCAGTAGTGTACACGGGCGGTAATGCAGGCGCTGACTTTGGCATCAGATCTATCGTATAGATGGTGAATACTGTCCTGAAATACGTTATGCCACGCCTGCTAGACATGTTCGCGTATTTATGTAATTCTTAGTTGCCGAGTCTCGCGAGTGGCTTCTCGTCCCATCATATCTCACAATTGCTCGACTGGAGATCATGCTGACCAGTGAAGTTATTGCACGTGTTACACAGCATGTTCAGCTTCACGGGCAGTCAGTGGGCGAGCATTCTCCTGTTGGAACAATTACCACCTTCCTGTCACATGAAAGGCAAAACAACGTGGTCTAAGAACATTATGCATGTACCGAGCGATGGTTGGCGTTCCCTGCAGAAGCAACAAAGACGAAAGAGGGTTATAGCTTATCCCATGCCAGACCATAAGGTCTGGTGTGGGACCAGTGTGTCTTGGACGAATGGCTCTACAAGACGGCGCTCACCAGTTATACGTCGTAGGTGCAAACGAGCATCGCTTGCGTGCAGGCAGAATCTGCTTCGTTGTTGAAGACCACTAAACGCCATTCCATCTTCCAAGTGATCCTATGACTGCACCAGTACATGTCGATACTGTAGTGTAAGATGGCTTAGAGGTGTGTGTTCCCGTAGCCGCAATGCTAATAATTGATTCACGACGGTTCATGTTGACACGCCTGGGTTCACAAGCCTTCTTATCTGTGCTGTGGTAGATATATGATCTCCCACTGCAGCCCTTACAATATATGACCATGGCGGGTCTGTGTTGCCTGACCGTCCAGACCCGCGTATATAGCTGTGAGAAAGTTCACGTGCTCCTGGTACCAGTATCATTGGACAATTGACTCGGCAGGTCCAACATGTGTGGCAATTCTCCTGATGGACCATCCCGCCACTCATAAGGACACAATTTGGCCCCTTGTGAACTCGATTAGTGTCTCCGTGGTGTCAGTGGTCAAGTGGCCATTCCCACATTCATAGATGGTTCTGGAAGTCCATGCAAAGCAGGCGCCTGCAAGGATATTCGTATCTTAAGAACAGCAGTAGGATATCAGACATCTGTCGCAGCACTGATAAGATGTCTTGTGAGCCAAGATGTGTTAACACAGACTGTTGCGCACCGGTTATTAGCAGTAGGGTTACAGTCATGCCCAGTTCAAACCCGTCTTCCGTTCAAGCCACAGCATCAGCATATAAGGCTCGATTGGTGCCACCAGAGGATAACTTGGAAGACTAAATTTTGTGCAGTGGGCTTCAGCAATGAAGCAGATTCTGCCTGAACGCAAGTGATGCTCGTTTGCACTTATAATGTAGATCTGGTGAGCGCTGTTTCGTTGAGTGCATTCGGCAAAGACACACTGGTCCCACTCCAGGCTTTGTGGTGTGTGACGTGATAACCTACGACTGCCGTTCACCTTTGGTGTTTCCGGAGGGAACGCTAACCGACTCTCGGTATATGCAAAGTGCTGTTGGGCCCGTTCTTTTGACGTTCTTGCAGCTGGAAGGTGATGTGTTGTTCCAGCAAGATAATGCCCGCACCCTGCTCGTGAAACTCAACGTGCTCAGCAAGATGTGCAGCAACTTCTCTGGCCAGGACAATTTTCGGACTTATCTGTACTTGAGCACGTGTGGGATATGATGGGACGAGAAGTGACTCCTGTGACTTCGCAACCAACAACTCTTACAGAACTCCATGAACAAGTCTAGCAGGTGTGGCATAACGTATCCCAGGATGGTGTTCGCCATCTTTACGATCGACTGTATGGCAAAGTCAGCGCTTACGTTGCCGCCCGTGGAGACTACACCACGTACTAATATGGGTGTTTCTGCATAAGTCAATATGTGGTCCCCATGACCGCATGTTCTGTTAATCTGTGAATGTAATCATTTCTGTGGTTAACATACAATGTCGCAGTAGTAAGACTTGAGTGACTTGGAGACCTCTAAATGATGTGCTAACTCTTTACGGCAGTGTGTGTATCCGCATGTGTACCCACATACGTAACCATTTAGTGCGCCATAAGCTACTTTCGAGTGTGAAGCTCTCTCTCCGTTCAGAACGACCTGCATTTTTCTTTTTTCAAGGAATTCATCAATGCAGTCACAAAGCATGTCTGGAAATCCGTAGAACAGTCATTTGCTAGTTTCACGGAGGGGAACTGTATAGAATGCCTTCCGAAGTTCAAACGGCATCGGCCTTGGCGCTGGTGTCTACGGCCTACTCACTAGTGTGTTTCGTGGACGAACACAAAGGTCAAAGTTATCCAAGAAAGTGGCTACATATTTCAGAAAGCGATAGTAGGAGCTTTGGCGTTCCACATGGAGTCCAAAATAATGTGGAAGTTAACATTTGTAACACAGACAAAGGATTTCTCTGTGGTGTAACCCACGTAATGTGGCAGTAAATGTTCTTGGACAGAATGAGAACAGAAATATAAACACTTGTAGATCGAAACATCTGCTATAAGTTCTATGTGTTGATGGTAATAGCAAGTCATATACTACGAAGCACTTATCAATCGTTGTGGAGATATGCATCACATAACTGAAATTAAAATTTAAAATTGTATTCCCTTCGAAACTGGCGTCTATCATCGACACTCTGTTGAGGGTGGTTCAAAAAATGGCTCTGAGCACTATGGGACTTAAAATCTTAGGTCAGTCGCCTAGAACTTAGAACTACTGAAACCTAACTAACCTAAGGACATCACACACATCCATGTCCGAGGCAGGATTTGAACCTGCGACCGTAGCAGTCCCGCGGTTCCGGACTGCAACGCCTAGAACCGCACGGCCACCGCCCCCGGCTGTTGGGCGTGGTACCCATGTGTATGAATGCAGTCTTGCAAGCAAAAAGCCAAGGGAAACGCCTGCATATTATGACACTGCCTCCTTTCTGCTTCACTTTTGGTACTGCACATGATGTTTCGTGACGCTGTGCATGCACTTGCTACACCAAAACCCTTCCATCGGTTTGTCGCAGGGTGCGGCGTGACTCATAACTCCATATCACTCGTTTCCAGTCATCCACTGTACAGTGCCGTCGCTGTTTACACCACCTCAAGCGCCACTTAGTACTTACCACAGAGGTGTGCGGTTTATGAGGAGCTACTTGACCATTCTACTCAACTATTTCTAATTCCCTGCGCACAGTTCTTGTGCTAGTTGGAATGATGGTAGCACTTCACGATTGATTCCCGCCCCGGATCTCAAGGGAGTTGTTGAAACCACATCTGCAATGCTCGACGGTCCCTGTTCATCAGTACATGAGGTGTGCTTGGGCTTGGTTTAGTTGCGCTTGCTCCTTCTTGTTCCCACTGCACCAGCACGTCACCAACAGTCAACTTGGGCAGCTTTATAAGGGTTGAAATTTACCAGATGGATGTCGTACTTTGGTGACATTCTACGATTAGTCCACGTTCGTAGTCCCTGAGCTTTACTGGCCAAACCATTATGCTGTTACTTTTCATCAGACAGTGTATTTTCCATGTTTTCTTACATAACAAGAATGGCAGTTACTTCCTCTCCGCCATGCTGTAGTTCCCATTTATCCTCCTACAGCACTTTCTCTACTGCCATTCTGTAGTTCCCATTTAACCTCCTACAGGCTGTAGTAAGATAAAACTTGCCCGCCCGGTTTGCCGTGCGGTCTAACGCCCGAATTTCCGGGGTGGGAAGGAGTGCCTGGTCCCTGGTATGAATCTGCCCGGCGGACTTGTGTCGAAGTCCGGTGAGCCAGCCAGTCTGTGGATGGTTTTTAGGCGGTTTTCCATCTGCCTCGGCGAATGCGGGCTGGTTCATCTTATTCCGCCTCAGCTACACTATGTCAGTGATTGCTGCGCAAACAAAATCTCCACATACGCGTACACCACCATTACTCTACCACCCCAACATAGGGGTTACACTTGTCTGGTGTGAGACGTTGCCTGGAGCCCAATTCTGTATCGATCATACCGATCGGTGTAGTAGGTTAGACTCGGTAGTGACGTCATTTTCTGTTCTTTATAGAAATATCATATTCAGTAAGCTTTTGAGACTTGTTACCGAACGGTCCTCCCACCGATTTTACAATAATTGTACCGAGAGGTTTTGGATTTCAGTAGGGCCTTTCGATCGGTGAGCTGTGGTTTATGTACACCTATAGTTTGTTATTTTAAACATATTTAGGTGCTTTATCTTAGGATTTAGTGATTGTGTTACTAAAGAATCACCAGAGGACACATCCGGTTGGAAAGTGAGTTGATAATAGACTATTTTCCTTTGTTAGAAATATGGTTAAGTTAGGTTGTTACTGTAAATGATTACATAAAAAGCAAACAAAAAAAAACGTTTTCGGTCAATATTCTCTCAAAATACGTGTTATTTTTATGCAAATAAGAGTTTAAACATCATTAAATATCAAGAGATCGGTTCTGCCTCCGTATATTACATGAGTGTGAACTGTAGTTACTAGTGCCTTCGTGTACTGTTTCCCACAAATGTTAGTTAGTAATTATCGAAACGTGTTTACAACTTTCAAGTAACAATGGAAAGCAACTATGTGGAGCCTGATATTGGAAACCTTCCAAACTATCACGCATTTATGACTTACGCAGCACCATTGGGCAACAAAGTCAGCCTACGTTCCTCTGCACAATACTACAAGAATTGATGACTGCATGCCTGTTGTTAGGCGTGGCCAAGTGGTTAGCACGCGTGAATTCGATGCGAAAGGATGTGGTGTCGCGCATGGGTGGATGCAATTTTTTTTTTTCATCTTCATATATGCAACCCCATGAACCATGGACCTTGCCGTTGGTGGGGAGGCTTGCGTGCCTCAGCGATACAGATGGCCGTACCGTAGGTGCAACCACAACGGAGGGGTATCTGTTGAGAGGCCAGACAAACGTGTGGTTCCTGAAGAGGGGCAGCAGCCTTTTCAGTAGTTGCAGGGGCAACAGTCTGGATGATTGACTGATCTGGCCTTGCAACATTAACCAAAACGGCTTTGCTGTGCTGGTACTGCGAACGGCTGAAAGCAAGGGGAAACTACAGCCGTAATTTTTCCCGAGGACATGCAGCTTTACTGTATGATTAAATGATGATGGCATCCTCTTGGGTAAAATATTCCGGAGGTAAAATAGTCCCCCATTCGGATCTCCGGGCGGGGACTACTCAGGAGGATGTCGTTATCAGGAGAAAGAAAACTGGCGTTCTACGGATCGGAGCGTGGAATGTCAGATCCCTTAATCGGGCAGGTAGGTTAGAAAATTTAAAAAGGGAAATGGATAGGTTAAAGTTAGATATAGTGGGAATTAGTGAAGTTCGATGGCAGGAGGAACAAGACTTCTGGTCAGGTGAATACAGGGTTATAAATAAAAAATCAAATAGGGGTAATGCAGGAGTAGGTTTAATAATGAATAGGAAAATAGGAATGCGGGTAAGCTACTACAAACAGCATAGTGAACGCATTATTGTGGCCAAGATAGATACGAAGCCCACACCTACTACAGTAGTACAAGTTTATATGCCAACTAGCTCTGCAGATGATGAAGAAATTTAAGAAATGTACGATGAAATAAAAGAAATTGTTCAGATAGTGAAGGGAGACGAAACTTAATAGTAATGGGTGACTGGAATTCGAGTGTAGGAAAAGGGAGAGAAGGAAACATAGTAGGTGAATATGGATTGGGGCTAAGAAATGAAAGAGGAAGCCGCCTAGTAGAATTTTGCACAGAGCACAACTTAATCATAGCTAACACTTGGTTGAAGAATCACGAAAGAAGGTTGTATACGTGGAAGAACCCTGGAGATACTAAAAGGTATCAGATAGATTATATAATGGTAAGACAGAGATTTAGGAACCAGGTTTTAAGTTGTAAGACATTTCCAGGGGCAGATGTGGACTCTGACCACAATCTATTGGTTATGACCTGTAGATTAAAACTGAAGAAACTGCAAAATTGTGGGAAATTAAGGAGATGGGACCTGGATAAACTGAAAGAACCAGAGGTTGTACAGAGTTTCAGAGAGAGCATAAGGGAACAATTGACACGAATAGGGGAAAGAAATACAGTAGAAGAAGAATGGGTAGCTCTGAGGGATGTAGTAGTGAAGGCAGCAGAGGATAAAGTAGGTACAAAGACGAGGGCTGCTAGAAATCCTTGGGTAACAGAAGAAATATTGAATTTAATTGATGAAAGGAGAAAATATAAAAATGCAGTAAATGAAGCAGGCAAAAAGGAATACAAACGTCTCAAAAATGAGATCGACAGGAAGTGCAAAATGGCTAAACAGGGATGGCTAGAGGACAAATGTAAGGATGTAGAAGCTTATCTCACTAGGGGTAAGATAGATATTGCCTACAGGAAAATTAAAGAGACCTTTGGAGAGAAGAGAACCACGTGTATGAATATCAAGAGCTCAGATGGCAGCCCAGTTCTAAGCAAAGAAGGGAAGGCAAAAAGGTGGAAGGAGTATATAGAAGGTTTATACAAGAGCGATGTACTTGAGGACAATATTATGGAAATAGAAGAGGATGTAGATGAAGACGAAATGGGAGATACGATACTGCGTGAAGAGTTTGACAGAGCACTGAAAGACCTGAGTCGAAACAAGGCCCCCGGAGTAGACAACATTCCATTAGAACTACTGACGGCCTTGGGAGAGCCAGTAATGACAAAACTCTACCAGCTGGTGAGCAAGATGTATGAGACAGGCGAAATACCCTCAGACTTCAAGAAGAATATAATAATTCCAATCCCAAAGAAAGCAGGTGCTGACAGATGTGAAAATTACCGAACTATCAGTTTAATAAGCCACGGCTGCAAAATACTAACGCGAATTCTTTACAGACGAATGGAAAAACTGATAGATGCAGACCTCGGGGAAGATCAGTTTGGATTCCGTAGAAATGTTGGAACACGTGAGGCAATACTGACCTTACGACTTATCTTAGAAGAAAGATTAAGAAAAGGCAAACCTACGTTTCTAGCATTTGTAGACTTAGAGAAAGCTTTTGACAATGTTGACTGGAATACTCTTTTTCAAATTCTAAAGGTGGCAGGGGTAAAATACAGGGAGCGAAAGGCTATTTATAATTTGTACAGAAACCAGATGGCAGTAATAAGAGTCGAGGGGCATGAAAGGGAAGCAGTGGTTGGGAAAGGAGTGAGACAGGGTTGTAGCCTCTCCCCGATGTTATTCAATCTGTATATTGAGCAAGCAGTAAAGGAAACAAAAGAAAAATTTGGAGTAGGTATTAAAATTCATGGAGACGAAGTAAAAACTTTGAGGTTCGCCGATGACATTGTAATTCTGTCAGAGACGGCAAAGGACTTGGAAGAGCAGTTGAACGGAATGGACAGTGTCTTGAAAGGAGGATATAAGATGAACATTAACAAAAGCAAAACGAGGATAATGGAATGTAGTCAAATTAAATCGGGTGATGCTGAGGGAATTAGATTAGGAAATGAGGCACTTAAAGTAGTAAAGGTGTTTTGCTATTTAGGAAGTAAAATAACTGATGATGGTCGAAGTAGAGAGGATATAAAATGTAGACTGGCAATGGGAAGGAAAGCGTTTCTGAAGAAGAGAAATTTGTTAACATCGAATATAGATTTATGTATCAGGAAGTCCTTTCTGAAAGTATTTGTTTGGAGTGTAGCCATGTATGGAAGTGAAACATGGACGATAACTAGTTTGGACAAGAAGAGAATAGAAGCTTTCGAAATGTGGTGCTACAGAAGAATACTGAAGATAAGGTGGATAGATCACGTAACTAATGAGGAGGTATTGAATAGGATTGGGGAGAAGAGAAGTTTGTGGCACAACTTTACTAGAAGAAGGGATCGGTTGGTAGGACATGTTTTGAGGCATCAAGGGATCACAAATTTAGCATTGGAGGGCAGCGTGGAGGGTAAAAATCGTAGAGGGAGACCGAGAGATGAGTACACCAAGCAGATTCAGAAGGATGTAGGTTGCAGTAGGTACTGGGAGATGAAGCAGCTTGCACAGGATAGAGTAGCATGGAGAGCTGCATCAAACCAGTCTCAGGACTGAAGACAACAACAACAACAACATATGCAACACGTTCTGAGTCATTGTTATTCATGTAAGTTAAGATTTTTCTACAATATTCGTTATTACTTACATGTAAGAGTGCACCTCCTCAGCAACGATTTCGTGATTTCTGTGTGTTTAAAATACGAAATATAAAATTGTTGGATATGAAAATGCTGTGAGTGAAACAACCGACAGTGACCATTATATTTTTTCTTATCAGAAATAATTCACCATTTTTTTCGAATATGTAGCGATTTCCGAATATGCCGTTAGATAGCAATCTAAGAGCACAACTTAAAATACTGGGCATGTAACTACCAACAGTCATCTCCAAAATATTGCTTGTCACAATTATTTATCTGCGATCGTATCCTCAACCACAGTTGACAGAGATGAAAGATCTCTGTCGTAATATTTTTAGACTGTAGCACCATATACGAAACATTTTGATTCATGCAATGCATGTTATAAACTTCGACGAACTGCAGGAGATCTCGAAAACGCGTTTCTTTTTTTATTTTCAATTTTGCTTTTGAGACCCAAATCGTTGACGCATCATATAGGGAAGTGGGCTACTTAATCATTTGGATCTCTAGGAGCGTGTTATAACCACATTCTGTTTATCTTCTTATTCTTTGAAACTCTCAGAATCAATTTTTCGGGTGCTTTTATAGATGTATTAGTACAATGTGGTGCTACACACTATTCCTAACTCATTTTCCGGAAAGTAAAATCCAAAACACGGTGTCAGTGTGAATGAGAATAAGATGACATAATGCGGCATTTACGACAATCCGCAGAATACAGTCAAATACGTTATCGTTATTACGCATGCATGGAAACATGCGGTCAGAGAAACTGTAAAATTTTTTATGCATTTCAGCTGAGAATCATGGAAATGGATATACTGCCTCTGATACTGTTAAGAGGGATGAAAAGGCGATGAAGGCGGGCACGTCACCTCGATGGAATGCGGCGTCACGCGTTATGGCAACGCAAATGCAATTTTCAGTGCTTGGAAGAATAGCGCGCCTTTGTTGAGTGCTGGCCGCTTTGTGTTCGCGGCGCTGTGCGCGCTGCAATGCGCATGCGCGAATCTACGGCCACTTGCTTTTGGTTAGTTGGTTGTTTGGGGAAGGAGACCAGACAGCGAGATCATCGGTCTCATCGGATTAAAGAAGGACGGGGAAGGAAGTCGGCCGTGCCCTTTCACAGGAACCATCCCGGCATTGGCCTGGAGCGATTTAGGGAAATCGGGGAAAACCTAAATCAGGATGGCCGTATACGGGATTGAACCGTCGTCCTCCCGAATGCGAATCCAGTGTGCTAACCACTGCGCCACCTCGCTCGGTCCTATTGCTTTTGATTGGCTTGCACGACACGAACCGACACAGCGCTTTGGTTCTCTAGACCCGAGCCGTATCGCTACCGAAATGCATACTGAATAAGAGCAGGGACTCTAATTCGTGTACTAGACCGTTAGGTGCTATTGAGTACCGAAACGATCGGCACAATGGCGGAAAGATACAGAATAGGCACCCTGGAGAGGTCCAGCGGGGGCCGAACAGCACAATAACCCTGAAAGAGTGGTTGGGTGTGGGGCGCTGGAGGGGTGAAGTGGACTGCGGTAGTCGTCGTGGGGTTGTGGACCACTGCGGCTGCGTGGGGACGAGGCCTCTCTGTCGTTTACAGGCTCCAGGTTAACGTACAATACAATACAAAACCTCCCTCTGTCTTTAATTCTTTTTCACTTGAGATGTTTTTTAGTGTGAAACACAGCTATTTACACTGATAATCGGACAATGTAGATTATACGGTCCCGTAACGAAATGGGTACCTCAAATTTTATTTGTGCTGATGAGTACCTATAAATTACACTAAAATTCTCCATGTATGTCTAATTTGCAACCGTCCCACGTTCTCAGTATATTCATACAGTGAGTTTTGGCGTAAACACATGCAATACAAAGAGAAAACACGAACTTGGTGACGGGAGAATTTCTCTGGCGGTTGCATATTTCTTATCTGAGAAAAGGAAAGGAAGCGATAGTTAGGGAAAGACTAATCCCATGTGTCAGAAGTGTGGAACTACACTGCCTGAGGAAGGAGTTGAAAAACCCAGAAGATGGGCGTTCTGTTAGTAAAAGAGTGAATGGCCTTTCAGACCATGGTGCATAATCCCAGAAGGCTTTTGTACTCAAACAAATGTCACATATATTTAGAGGCTATGTAGGGCAGTTAATCCAACGGCAATAGAGAATTTTTTTAAACCTCATCAAGGAACAAGAGCGTCAGAAAGTTTATAGTGCCGGTAACATAAATGACAAATATAATGCCTTCATTAACACATTTCTCATGCTCTTTTTAAGTTGCTTTCCATTAGAACGTTCTAAACGGGGCACCAGCACTAAAAGGGCAGCCTGGGTGGCTGACTAGTGGGATCAGGATATCCTGTACAAGAAAGTGAGAATTATATAAAAATGTAAGAAGTAGTCACGATCAAGCTACAGTAGCCCATTAGAAACAGTACTGCAAGGTGCTTAAAATGTTATTAAGAAGGCAAAGAGTATGTGGTATGCAAATAGAATAGCTACTTCACAGTATAAAATTAAAACCATATGGTCAGTTGTGAAGAAAGAGTCTGATCAGCAACACAAGGTCGACGATGTAGAGTCAGTTCGCAGTAAAAATACTTCTGTTAGTGATAAATCAGATATATGTATAGTACTTAACAATCATTTTCTGAGCATTTCTGGTGAATTAAGTAAAAATTTAGTCTTTACAGGAAATCATATAACACTGTTGGCAAATGCCTTGATGTCTGAAATAATCCTCTGTGATAAAGACATGATGGATATTGAGTCAATAATTAAATTATGTTACTGAAGACTAAGGACTCTCATGGATGTAATGTAGTACCTAGTAAATTATTAAAGTATTGTGCTGCAGTTGTTAGCCCTTTATTTAGCCACATCTGTAACTTTTCGTTTAGGAATGGTCAGTTTCCTGGGCGTTTAAAGTCGCTAAATACAAATGGAGAAAGGGATAATGTAGAGAATTTTTGACCTATTTCTCTGCCATCAGTGTTTGCTGAAGTTATTGAAAAGGCTGTGCACGTAAGGATAATTGGTCATTTTATATCACACAATTTGCTATAAAATATGTAGTTCGGCATTAGATGTCGTTTAAACACTTAAAATGTTATATTCTCTTATCTCCGTGAGATAGTTGATGGATTAAACAAAAGGTTTCGAACGCTAGGAATTTTTTTTTATTTATCTAAGGCATTTGATTGTGTTGAGCCGGCTGCGATGGCCGCGCGGTTCTAGGCACTTCAGTCCGGAACCTCACGACTGCTACGGTCACAGGTTCGAATCCTGCCCCGGGCATGGATGTGTGTCATGTCCTTAGATTAGTTAGGTTTAACTAGTTATACGTTCTAGGGTACTGATGATCTCAGATGTTAAGTCCCATAGTGCTCAGAGCCATTTGAACCATGTGATTGCGTTGATCACTAAATATTGCTCCAGAAATTGGACCATTACGAAATATGGGGAGTACCTCAATTGGTTCACCTCTTTCTTTAGCAACAGACAGCAAAAGGTCATTATTCACAATGCTGAGGATGGCTGTGACGTGGGGCCTGAGTGGGGTACAGTAAAATAGGGGGTGCCCCAGGGATTGGTGTTGGGGTGAATGCTGTTCCTCATTTACATAAATGATATGCCCTCTAGTATTACGGGTATCTCTAAAATATTTCTGTTTGCTGATGTAGTGAAGGATGTCGCGTGCAACATTGACTCGGTTTCAAATGATGCAGTTCATGGCATAAGTGCTTTACATGTAGAAAATAAACTAACGCTAAATCGCGGTAAGACTCAATTTTTACAGTTACTAACGCACAATTCAACAAATCCTGACGCTTTAATTTCACAGAATGGGCATTGATTAGTGAAACTGAATAGTTCAGATTTCTAAGTATTCAGATAGATAGCAAACTGTCGTGAAATGCCGACGTTCAGGATCTTTTTCATAGACTTAATGCTGCCAGTTTTACTATTCGAACGGTATCTGAAGTAAGTGATCGTTCGATACGAAAATTAGTCTACTTTCCTTATTTTCCTTCGCTTATGCCGTATGGTATCATATTTTGGGGTAACTTTTCCCATTCTAAAACGATATTTTTGGCTGAGAAACGGGCGGTTTGGACAATAAGTGGTGTAAGCCCGCGAACCTCTTGTCGATCCCTGTTCACGAGTCTGGGTATTCTGAGACTGGCCTCTCAATAGATATGTTCTTTACTGTCATTTCTTGTTAACAATATCAGCTTATTCCCAAGAACAAGCAGCTTTCACTCAGTTATTAGTCGCAGGAAATAAAATCAGCATTTGGATCGGACTTCCTTAACTCTTGTACCGAAAGGTGTGCAGTATACTGCTGCATCCATTTTCAGTAAGAATTCAAAAATCTTAGAAGTAGTTCACGCGCTTTCAAATCGAAACTGAAGAGTTTTCTCATGGGTTCTCCTTCTGTTCCGTCGAGGAGTTCCTTGAAAAATTAAGCTGATTCTTGTTCTATAGTTAATTACGTTTATTTAAACTTATGGGTTGACAATTTTAGGGTTCATAAACATTCAATTTCAGAGAGTAAATAAATTTAAAAAATGTCGATTTAACTTCGTACATATACACATGATCGGAAGGTACGTAAATGATTAGAGATGCAACTCTGTGGGACAGCTAGAACAGTCAGCAGAGTGGATTAGTGTTGTTCGTGTTTAATGTTGTTACCAGGCGTGGTAGCGTATGTAAGAGGAGTGAACAGCATCAGATGCTGAGTGACCGCTGTGAAGGACACGGAGTTTCCGCATACTCGAGGGAGACAGCGTCACAGCACGTTACAGAGTTTGAAAGGGGACTCATTGTGGGTATCCATTTAACCGGCTGGACGAATAGTGCGGTATCCAGTATTGTGGGATATTCGACTGCAACATTCGCCCGGTGTTGGACTCTATGGGAATGTGATGGCATGCGTACTTATCGTCAATTTTCCGTTCGACAACGTGTGACCACGATGAGGGAGGATCGTCTTGTTGTGCACTAATACCGAGACACTCAGATCGGTACGAAACAATGTATATCGATAGAGTATCAACGAAACCACCGAATAATTTCGTGCTACGTGCTTTTGCCCAATAGAATATGCATAAAGGGTAATTAACAGTAAAAACACCAGAACTACGGAGCATAGGAAAACCGTATCTGTCAGTAGCTGTGTGAGAAATCTGTTCCGGGTAAGGTGGCAGGGCGTGCGGTCCTCACACCAATCGCCCGCGTCGAGTCTTCGAGCGGAGACAATTTATTCGCCTCTTTACGCGTGAAACTGTTATATGATAGAACGTTTTCCTGACACATAAAAGGACTTTTCGGAGTTTGTGGCAATGTTCTTTTTGGCAGTCTGCTTTTTCTTCGTTACTTGAACCTATGTACTTGTTACTGGTCTTACTATTTTGTTTATTACTACTACTATTAGTCCTATTATTATTATGATTACTTATTATCTGTGATGCAGTTGCATATCTCATACAACCTTTCACGCGTAATACCAGTTATAAAAAGAGGCGTCATTGCGGTTTGAACCCATAACACTTTGTACGACGGTCCAACGCTCTACCATGGAAACGATACGTAGTACTTAACTCCCAGTTATGGTCTTTTCTGTGCTCCGCAAATCTGGTGTTACTTTTAATTAACGTTTATGCCCGTTCTGCTGGACGACGGCACGTAGTACGAGAGAAATCAAAGTTTTGACTGATACTCTATTGGCATACGGCGTTTGGTACCGACATGAGTGTCTGGAACTTGAGGTTTGGGTGTAAGCACATCGTAGCCGCTTCACAGCTTCGCCTGCCATCCGAGACCAAACAAAGAATTCTCTACAGCATTCTGTGGCACGTCATACCATTGGCCAGAGCTTAGCAACAGTCGGGTTAGGGAATCAATGTCCCATGTGTAGACTGCCGTCAGCACAAACGGATGCATTTGGAGTGGTGCAATGAGTGGTAAGCGTGCACGGCTGGTGAATGGTGTCGCACTGTGTCCTGCAATGAAACAGTTCTGCGCTTCGCGGCGACTTGGCAGACGTCCTATTTTTTCAATGTTTTGGAGTGGCACACCAGTATTACTGCTGGCTTCGTGTTGTGCGGACACAAGTCACGGCTGCTAGTGATTTCCTGATATCACTATTGTACGTCACGGACATCCCCCGTCGCCATATGTTGCTTCTCATGTCCAGCATGAAACCTGTCTTTATTACTTGTCTGCGTGATGTTTAGGGTTTCACACGGCCAGAAAGTTACCCACATCCGTCCCCGATAAAACATGTGTGACGCAGCTCCGAAGAAAAATCCATACCAGTGCCAATATCCGTGATACTAAGGACCAGTTACAGTAGCTGTCTGCCACCTTGATCCAAGAGAAGATGAAACGGGTTTACGACCCCATTCCCAACAGAATCAGTACATACATCCCATCCAAAGGGGGTGCAACGTCGTACTGCGAAGTGGTCTCATTTTGCTACGTATTTTATAAATATGACTCGATTTTGTAATGACCGGAATAACATCAAATATCCTGTCAACCCGCGAAGCTTAACTTCGTTTCCTCTTCCCGACCCCCCCCCCCCCCCCCTCCCCCGTGAGTGCTTCAGTGTCCATGTCGGCAGTATATAAAGGCAATTATCGACTGTACTCTGAGTAAATCACCGCGTTCCGGCTGGTACGAAATGGAATGTTATGCATGTGGTGTACCAGAACGCGCCCTGGTGAGGAAGCCGCTATGTCGGGCGAGTACTTATCGCGGCTCGCATCACGCCAAGCCGGAGGGGTGCTGGAAAAACACTGGCCGGGATCGATGTCTGAGGCTACGAGCAGTTCCTCCCCTCGGCGGGGCGCCACAGTAAGGAGACCCCGAGCAGACGCGACCAAGCGGCGCTCGTCAAAGGCGGCTGAGGTTCTCTCTGCCCCGCAGCCACGGCCGCTTAAGGAGGCCCAAACCAACATGGATGCAAACAACTCAGTTCCTACTTATGCTTATGTATACGGTTCTGGCCATTCAAACCCATACACCATGAAGACACATGCGACATACTTTAAAGTTAGGTGTAAAAGCACATGCTCGAATATGCAAACGATCAGCAGTTCTCCGAGATCGTACAAAGTAATTACAACTAACACGACCTGTATTCTGTATGTAACGAAGGATTATGCACCGTGTTTCTTATTCAGAAAAGTAACTGTATGTTACATATTTGAGAGTGGACGGTGTCACGTCTCGTGTAACAGGGAGAAATATCTACCAGGATTTGTTGGAATTCAGTTATGGCAGTATCGTAGCCGATCTAGACTGGAGTTCCATGATACAGATGCTTGTATTGCTCCGGTGACTGTCATATAAATACGGAGTTGATACGTTCACGTAGGTCATACTAAACGCCACGCACGATCTCAGTGGTTTCACTAGACTAACGCCCGAGAGGAAGGACATACCGTTCACTTGGCCATGCTGGATGATACAGCCACACCGCGTAACTCTAATAATGAAAAGGGGCTTGTTTTCAGGAAGATGGACATATTTATTTATTTATTTGTCATCTACACTATTCAGTCACATTAATGTGACCACCGATCAAACGCCTGAATACTTCTACATCTAGATCACTCTGCAATTCACGATTAAGTGTCTGGAAGAGGTCTCATATAACTACCATTAAGCCATTAAGCGGCTTACGCGCCCAAAAATCAGAGTTACAAGTACGTCAAAGATACAAAGAATACACACAAGAATAATATCATTGCAATATAAACATATCGATGTATCAAAGTACCTCTACATTAATGAAATCAAGTCTGAATGTTGTCTCAGAAATATGTTAACTACTTTACGGAAACACAGTAGAATATTGCTGGTGTCGAGAGGTTGTGTTGAGCTGCCGTAATGGTTACGTAATTCAAGTACCATTACAAGGTCAAGTATGTTTTCTCAACCATTTACACTTCTAGTGGGCTCCTGAACAATGTGTTGAAAATAACTTTCTGAAAAGGCTTTCAGTACAATTTCAGTCGAAGTTTTGTGGCCTGTCACAGACATTAAACATGTATTGTCACCAATATTTTGTAGTTGAGTCGCCAAAAGGAAAAAAAGGAACCAAATATTATTTTATTCCGGTTGTCACGTGTAATATCTACCCATGCTAACTAAAGTAACTATCTACTTTAATTTCACTTGAAGCTAAACTGCTTCTGACAGCAATAAGCACAGACATAAACACTCCACCAGCAATTGTATTTAACCTGTTCTTTCTGAACACGGCTAGGTCCTTCGTAAAAATTTAGGCCCAATTTATTTCCAGCTTTAGCCAGCTTTTCGTACCCGTAGCGATTTGAGATTCAGATCTTTCTATTAGCGCTTGGAGCGGAGCTCTGGTTCTCTTCCAAAACAGCTACAACAGTCTAAAACTGTAATGTTGATTCTTTTTATGTCCATCCTCTTTCTGTGTTCATCCTGCACCCTTTGAAACTGAAGCACTTTCTGCGCTTTCCCGAGATCCTCTAACCTAAGAAACCGCCCAGTCCCCTCCACCCAAACTCTGCTATCCGTGTGCGGCTGCTTCCTGCTCGTAGTAGTGGACTCCTGACCTATTTTGCAGAACCCAGAAACCCACTACCTTATGGCGCAAGTCGAGGAATTTGCAAATCAACAACTTACACGGTCGTAGATGGAAGGTGCCATGAGGGATATTGTGATATTCCGACGCCATTGCTGTGGCCTGATGCGCTAGTTTTCTCCGGTGAGGATCCATGTCCGATGAGCTCGAATGAGTTGGTTCCATAGATTCACTAGTGTTTTTAAATCCAAGATGTATGAAGGTCAGGAGAGTACGGTAAATCAACCCTGGTGTTCTTCGAACCATGCACCTACACTGTGAGCTGTGCGACACGTTGCATTGTTCTGCTGGTAGATCTCATAGGGCCGAGGAAAAATAAACTGCATGTGGGAGTGGACATGGTCATCAAGAATAGATGCATGTCAGTGTTGATTTATTGTAACGTCCAGAATAACGAAATGTGGCCGAGCGTTTCTAGGCGCTTCAGTCTGGAACCGCGCGACCACTACGGTTGCAGGTTCGAACCCTGCCACGGGCAAGGATGTGTGTGATGTTCTTAAGTTAGTTAGGTTTAAGTAGTTCTAAGCTCTAGGGGACTCATAACCTCAGATGTTAAGTCCCATAGTGCTCAGAGCCATGTGACCCATTTGACGAAATAAACCAGAGAATGCCACGAAAACATTCCTCCCGCTTGGACCCATCGACGAGCAGCGCATTTTGCTTTCAGTTGTTTCACTCTGTACACGACAACGGCCATCTCTCTGATGGAAAATAAAACCCGTTTCATCTGAAAAGGCCACCTGTCGCCACTCATTGGACGTGCCGTTGCGGTAGCGGTGTGCAAATTTCAGACTCCGTCGCCAACGAGCAGCAACCAGCGTGGGGCCATGAACCAGGCGATTGGTGTGGAGGACCATACCAGCAATGTTGGTAACCCCTTGGTCCACCTCAGCAATCAGTTGCTCAGTAGTTCCACGTCTATTCGCCTCTACACATCTCTGCACCTGTCGTTCAGCCCTGTCATCTAAGACTTGTGGTGGACCACAGCTCTCACGTCTCTGGCTTTGGTTAGCACCATTTTGCCATGCAAGGTTTACTTTAACCACGGCCGCACGCAAACAGTTTTTAAACTTACCATTTTGGAAATGCTTCCATCCTTGACCTGAAAGCCAAGCACTTTTGGATGGCAGATAAATCGCTCCGTTTCTACATTAAGACATCAACACTGTTTCCCGAATCACTTCGACGCGTTTTATGTACCCTGATCTGCTAGTGCTGCCACCTCCCCGCTGTGAGTGATTATTGCACGTTGACGTCGAACGTAAGCAATGGTCACGTTAAGGTGACAGGACGATGTAGATAGAAGAACAGAATGAATATCAAAAAATGGTTCAAATGCCTCTATTCACTATGGGACTTAACATCTGAGGTCATCAGTCCTCTAGGCTTATAACTACTTAAACCTAGCAAACCTAAAGACATCACACACATCTATGCCCAAGGCAGAATTCGAACCTGCGACCGTAGCAGCAGCGCGGTTGCAGGCTGAAGCGCCTAGAACCGGTCGACCACAAAGAGACTCGTCTGCAGGAAGGCGGCTAATTTTTATTTATCTACTGTTTTCTTGTAATCTTTAATCTAGGTACAAGAACAGACTAAATTTTTCACACGAATTTGTATATAAGGTGACGCAGCTAAGACAGGCAACCTCACATTCATCCAGAATGAATAAACAGACTCTAAGAAAAAATTAAAAAAATAAAAATGGACGCACAGCGAAGGAATTTTCCGAACAAGTAATTTTCCAAACGAGATGGAAAGAGGTGGACATGTACAGACAAACGAATGATACAATTTCAGAGAAACTAGATGATTTATTCGAGGGAAAGAGGTTCACAAATTGAGCAAGTCTATACCTCATGTTGAATTTCATTTGGAGTTAGTAGCAGCACAGACCCGCCTAGTAAGGCATTTCATGCCTTCGGGAGGTATCGGTGTTTTCTAAAAGTCCTCTTGTTCTAATTTTCACCACAAATAGAAGTATGGAATGGTTAACTTTGGTGTGCGTGCAGACAATTTTGGGTTCCCTGAACGATCGTTCCAGTGGCCTCCAAATGTTCTCTTAAGAGGGTCTGTCAGTACATGTGCGGAATGGAAGGGACAGCCGTTATGTTGCTATGGTACTTGTTGCCTTATAGCCAGTGAGTGGGATGTCTTGCAATAACTGCTGCAGCAACATATATTAGAATCTCGAATACTTGAGCGTACTTAGTTTCCCATTAATAAAACGGAGGCCATTGACGAGGGTCCTGAAAAATATGTACTAAACGTTAATACACCAAGAACGTTGTTTTCATCAGATTTTTTGAGTCAGAGTGGATTTTCAACTGACAATTAGTACAAATTGAGAAGACTGACTTCCCTATGGTTGGTAAACGATGCTTATCCCTTAAAAGTTTGCTTAGATATACCGTATTACTGAGAACTGCGACCAATTTTGGAAGGCATTGCCATGAAGCTGGAAATGCAGCTTAATGTGGAGGGGATGAAATGCTATGGAATACAGAGTTCGCATAACACTAGCGTACTTTGGAGATACGTCTTGGTGACATTTTCATTGTGTGTTACTGCTGCTAAGCTGTTAGTTTCATTTACTTTATTAGTTGTTCCTCCTTTTCCTCGACGTATTTTATTTTGCGCACTTCTAGTTTGTAGAACATTTTTTATAATGTTTTCAAAGGGTACACGTGAGTAAATAAAATTTTTTGAAACATTGTTCATGGAAGTAATATCTGTCAAAAAACACTATCGATATTTAAAAAAAAAACAGTCTTGGGAGCATAAAATAAATTATTTCATTTTAAAATGAAAATATTTTGTTTTATGTGGCGAAGACAGTTTTTTAATAACGATTTCCAAATTGTGAGGTTTGGTACGATTTGCATACCTTTCAGCGTCCAACCGGCGCGTTGCTCTAATAGTTTGAGGACATTCACCGTAAACGATATTTACTTTTTCTACTGTCGTATGCATTGTGAATGTCTGAAGAGCTTCATCAGAAAGTTATATGACCGCTATAGCAGCAGAACACAGACTGATGGGTTTCAAACCGGTAAATCAAGAAACCATCCTTGAGTTACGTGCTTGCTTACATTTGGTATAATAGGACAGACGTTTGTGAAATCTCTGCTCCTGAGGGCGGGACAATAATTCGCGTTGCTGTTACCTTGATAGTATTTGATTAGGTTCCATATACGTTACATCGCTGACGTACTCTTACAAATTCATTCCAAAAGCCGCATAAAAAGGTTTATAATTCCATTAGCAAAAAAAAAAGTCAGTGTCGTAATTCGGCGACTATAGACGATAAAAATTCCTTGCAGAAATCAGGAAATTCGCCATATTGTCCATTATAGCTTGACGAAACCGAGCCTCCGTATACTTTTCATTCTGAATATATCTGATGTTGCCTGCCTGAGATGCCTCACATGTATGTAAAAATACACGAAAAATTTCATATCTGCTTGAAGGAAATAAAACATATTAATATCTACATGCTATCCATTGGCCATCTGGCGCACAGATACGTCATCATCCAGAAACCAGAAGGCTCATACTGCTGGTCTTCGGTAACGTACACCACCTACACAACACCGCACTACACAGCACTAAATTATACAGCACTACTGTTCAGGCATCAGAAGCAAAACAAAATTTCCACATTTTTATCGGGATTGTTAGCCCTGGCGCACTGAGACACAACTCAGGATTCAGAGGGGCTGTGCTGCCATACTAGCAAAGGTGTAGAGATTGGAGGACGGCTGTTACGGTCTCATGAAACCCTTCCTGGTCCTCTTCGAAGCTCATCTTCTCGCTGTTACAGGAAGGTCATTGTAGTTGGATGCCAGCTGTGGCGTATGTCGTCATAATATAAGGACTCTTCTTGGCTGTCTCTCGGCCACGTAAGCTCGTATTTTGACTGTGTTCCTTTGCTGGTGTATAACGTTTTGTCTAATGACACACTCACCAACGATATGGCATTGGATGCCGATTGATGCTCATTTTCAAGTGTGTGTTGACCGTTAACGTATTTGCAATAAGTATCTGGTGTATGGACCGCGTCCGCCCTGGGTCGGTAAGAAGTATAACATTCTTCATCTTTGTTTTATATTAGGAAGGTGAAAGCGGCAAGGGGATGGTGCTGAGTGTAAGGTACTCGACCGGAATAAATTTATTACAATTTGAAAGAAACACTTTACTTAAATGAGAAAAAAAATTAACAAGAATAAACTCCGAAACAAGTTCTAAACACATCAAATAAGAACAACACATACTACCAGAATTTATTAATATGTCTTTACAAATGACTATTCGTGTTACAAATTACTAAAAATACCAGCACAGAAATTAGTTGACATACATTTTAAGCAGAAAATGTCAGCCAGATTTACTATGGCAACCACAGGAAAGGTACTGTCGACAGAGGTTAATCGAATGAGCACAAAATTAAACAACAACTCTCAACAAGATTTAGTATTGTAACTTAAGAAAACTTACTGTTGGCAGAATTTAATAAAATGATCAAATGAGCACGACGTTAAACAGCAGCAGCCCACAAGGGAACCATTTTTAAAACAACCCATTGGCGTAATTAATTTTTAATTTGGAACTGAAAATTTAACTGCAAGGTAAATGTAATTGAGGGTGGGTAGTCCACAGAAATATGGACGTCATGTTAAATAATGAAAGGCAAAACAAACGGTACACGCCTTCAATCAAGCAACTTGTTAGAGAATAGGCAGTTAAATTGTAGAGTAGCGAAAACTCAATACTGCTAATCAAGCCATTAAATAGTACAGAATCCTGTCTGTAGCATGAGTCCGTTAGATGGTAACGGAAGCAGAACCAAAACAGAAATTTCGCTTAGACTAAACTGCTGGTCAGCATAACTAGTTTGTTAATTTAGCTCCATTAGCGTAGCGTATATATAACATAGAGCTTTTTCGTTGCAAGGGAACAATCTCTTCTGGTACAGGCGTTACTTATAATAGGCTAGCCACAGTTACGAGGCTTCTGTGTACACAAAGTCTAGCGACAGAACTATGACATCTCCTTCCAAGTAACACACAAAACACAGATGAACAAGCTTATAAGTTACAAACTGTACACACACGGGACAGACTGCCGTTGGCCCAGTTGTGGAATCCATGTGTACACAAAGTGAAGCGACAGAATTATAAAGTCTCCTTCCAGTAACACACAAGCCACCGATGAACAAGCTTATAAATTACAAATTATACATACACAGAACAGACTGCCGTGAGATTAAGAGACCATTCATCCTCACAGGGTGCGATAAACAAGTATAAATGAAGCTTTAACTACACAGGAGTGAGGCTTCACAAATTTTGAGCAAGGCCGTCTATCAAAACGAACTGAGCTCGCCAAGCGGCTCTAGCAGTACCACAAGCTCAGTTATAGACATTCGCTAGGAAATTACTTAATGACGAACCTCACTTAATTAGTTCACTGATTCTGCTCGACTTCTGACAAAATTTGGGTAACCAGGACGGGAGCACACTCATGAGAAGATCACATAACAAAAAACATCTGTAAAAACAAAAAAGGCCCCCTAACATCTGAACATCGACGTATAGTTCAACGGCGACTCAAAATAACAGAGCCTGCTAGCAGGCGAACCCATCCACAATAGAGCTGATGTTCAGCAACCAACAGGATGAAATCCACAGACAGCCCTTGTGACCAGTGATTGGAACGAACCCACAGGTAACAAACTTACCACCACAGATGACACAAGGTTCTTCCAGATATTCACACGCCGAGCCCAAGAAAAAGTCCAAACGTACGTCGGAACAAGATTCTCACCAGGAAATAGTCACTGGCCAAACATCAACAACCGGCGCCTCGGACCAGCACAGACTACCTTTTTAAACGTGTCTGCTGGGCAAGCTTACGGCCGGACACGATCTCGATAAAGGCGACAAGCAGCTCTTCAATTACCTTGGGATTCGCCATTCAGAATGATGTTGTGTATTCTGTAATCGTGTACTCAACCAAGTTGCTGTAACACTCACACACGCGCGAATGAGCCTCGAACCAGTTCAGAGAAATAGGACAGACATCAGATGACATCAGCCAATACGACGTAGCCACCCACCACATGACTGCTCTGATGCACACCTACCTAGTACAAATATTTTCAGATTGGCTGCACCACGGAAATGATACGGTGCTGGACGTTGGGTTCCTATTCAGCATATCATGTACTCACTCCCCTCTACAATTCCTAGACGTTTGTCACGGGAATTTCCGAACACAGTATTTTCTCAATCATTCTTTTCTTCCTACTTCAGAATTTTAATTTTCAATTCCAGCCTAACATTGTATGAATAAAGTACCTCTGTGAATATATTCCAGATTTGTTTCATTACTAATTGGATATCCTGGATTTCACTTAATGACGCTATAATTTCATATCGATGATTCAAAAAGTGGCATCAAAATTCATATTAATGCCATGGAAATTTGTGCTTAGCATGTACTATTCAAGTAAGCGTACTACTTAGGCAACAAAGTAATCTATGTATAAAGTACTAAGTAAGTACCGGTAACTATGAATCTTTTGAGGCACTTAAGGTTTTGTGTATTTCTTGTCAAATTTAGTTCTTGGGGTACGTAACGTTTTCAGAGTCATAGAATGAGTTATGTAATAAAATCTTACCCCTACTTAAGAAGATTTCTGCCTACGCACATGACTGTTTCCGCGAATTTCGAAATGGCTGGCTTGAAGGAACGAAGGACCTGCACTGCTACGCTTAACTCTGTTTTAATCTTCGCGAATCTGCAGTTGAAACCAGTAGCACGCTAAGGGAAGCTTTTGGCGAGGCAGATTTCAGTCAAACAAGAACATCTGAATAGTTTACGTGATGTGAGGATGGTCGGAAGTCTGTGGATAAAGAATGCCCTCGGTCCGTCCGTCATCATGCGCAGCTTCGCACGCGATCACGAAAGTGTTTAATGCGATCCATGTGCACATAAGGCAGACACTCCATTATGCTTGTGAAGTATATGTTGAACTGAGCAGGAGACGTATTGCAGCGAAGTATTTTACTCGTCGTTTAAATGCCTACCAAGGAAATCATTGGGATCAGGTGTGAACTGGACTGGAAAAAAGAGTTCGAGACGATCCAAAGGTCGTGTCTAAGATCGTAACTGCCGACGTATCGTGAACGAACAGTTATGACCCTGAAACAAACACCAATCTTCGCAGTGGATGGCAACATCCTCTCGTCAGCTAAAAAAAAGGTGCGCCAAATTCGAAGTAACATCCGTAATTTCTTCCACGTGGTCAAACACCTACAGAAAAATTCTACTGCGACATATTGGGGAGACTTAAGCATTTCTATTCTAAATAATTTTTCCGTGCAAGCGACTTATTATCTGCGTCCTCTCCCTATCCCCCCTTTCCCCATCTGTTTCCACTACTAACTGTGATACCCACTGTATACAATTCTTAGAGTTCTGACATTTTATTTTTTCCTCTTAGCTTGGCAACCAGTCGGTGGTTTGTGTCGCTTAGGCCTTAAAGCGGCCCTGGATATAGAGGCAAAGGGCCTGTCAGGTGTGACAATAAAGATTGGCTATTGCAAGATGACAGTGGGCTGGACTACACCCCGCTTATTGTGAGGGAATTCAAGTCCCTTGCGATTTCTTTCTCTTCCCGAAAGTAAGACTGAAGCTGAAAGGACGGCGTTTTGACTCCAAAGAAGAAATTCCAGTGGAACCACAACTAATTTTCAACACAATTCAGGCAGCAGATTTCCATCACTGCGTCCAACAGTGGGAAAATCGTTGGAAGCCTGCATACAAGCGGGAGGGGAATTCTTTGAGGTGACGGTGGAAATTAAGATGTTGGGTAAGTTTTAGAAATTTTGCGGGAAGACTCTTGGAAACCTTGGGTATCACTTCGAATGGAACAGATACCTCATTCTGCTCTGTCGATGACTGATTTAGTTCTATATCCTGAAACTACAGGTGGTAGGTATTTCACTTTGCGTCGCGAAGTTGTTATTGTTGTTTGTATATGCAAAGTGCCTCGTTCCGTTTTACTGTTAGAGTGATTTGTGAAGTATTCCAGTGTTCTTCATTCACTGAATATTATCGTATTTTTAATATGTGGATGGATAGATAGTAAATTTCTTTTCTGTCCTGTCTGCGATAGCCGTTCTCAATCCCAGTTGAGAAAGGTGGGGGAGGAGTAACACCTCTTTAAAAAAGCCTTGGTTCGCCTGGCCTGCGTGACTACTTCGCGGGTGGCCCTTGTCAGTTAACGGTGAAGGTTTCAACGACAGCGATGATGGAGTGGAGACCACCGGTATCGCGGAGCTGGCAGATGAAGCAAACCTGTGTTTTTGGCCCAATGCTAAACGGACGGAGGAGGTGCCTCCTTTTTGCGGATCTCAGTGGTCGTGGGGACGGATTAGGTCACACTAGACAGACTGGCTGTGAAGGTGCAACTCAATGGAATTTCGAGTCTGCGGCAGTCCCTTGCAGTCACGTTGTAGAACCTGCACATCTCACTTTATCTGAGCCGCAGAGTACAGCCCCGAGGTCATAGTGTGAGGGTCACTACCTTGCAATCTGAGATCCACCCAAAACAAAATCCAACTTGCGGCACAAGTCCAACAACGATGGATGATAATGGTGGATGCAAGTTGACGAGTGTAGCTGGAAGCCTCTGGTTTGGACATGTACGTTAGTAGCAGATTTGTAATGGTCGTCTTTCTGAGAGCTTGTTACTACTCAAGAATTCGGTCCTGCATCTGTGGGCAGGCCTTGTTGGGATCACCGCTGCATATACTGAATGTTGAAGGCCCTAGGAAATGTGTGCCAAGCACTGACACTGTCAGCTAGCTGGTGAGGCGCAACCAGCTGGTCACTCCTCATGTGGTCGAAAAACGAAGTTTACCGAAACTCTAATGATGGGAACGTAGAATGTTCGAATCTTATTTGATTCCAAACACAGACACAGACCTGAGAGAAGATCATTGCTTGTCACCGAGGACGTTGGTAGAATTAACACAGATATTGATGGCCGAAATGAAAGCAGACAGTGCAGCGAAGGTGAATTTGCAGAGCCCAGTTCAGGTTGCATGATCTTCTGGAGGGGATAAGATCTACATCTACGTCTACATACACACTCCGCAATCCACCATACGGTGCGTGGCGGAGGGTACCTCGCACCACAACTAGCATCTTCTGTCCCTGTTCCACTCCCAAACAGAAGGAGGGAAAAATGACTGCCTATATGCCTCTGTACGAGCCCTAATCTCTCTTATCTTATCTTTGTGGTCTTTCCGCGAAATGAAAGTTGGCGGCAGTAAAACTGTACTGCAGTCAGCCTCAAATGCTGGTTCTCTAAATTTCCTCAGAAGCGATTCACGAAAAGAACGCCTCCTTTCCTCTAGAGACTCCCACCCGTGTTCCTGAAGGATTTCCGTATCACTGGTGTGAAGATCAAACCTACCAGTAACAAATCTAGCAGCCCGCCTCTGAATTGCTTTTATGTCCTCCCTCAATCCGACCTGTCAGGGATCCCAAACGCTCGAGCAGTACTCAACAATAGAGCGTATTAGTGTTTTATAAGCGGTCTGGTTTACAGATGAACCACATCTTCCCAAAATTATACCAATGAACCGAAGACTATCCACCTTCCCCACATCTGCTATTACATGCTTGTCCCACCTCGTATCGCTCTGCAATGTTACGCCCAAATATTTAATCGACGTGACTGTGTCAAGCGCTACACTACTAATGGAGTATGCAAACATTACAGGATTCCTTTTTCTATTCATCTGCATTAATTTACATTTATCTATATTTAGAGTTAGCTGCCATTCTTTACACCAGTCACAAATCCTGTTCAAGTCAACTTGTATCCTCCTACAGTGACTCAACGACGACAACTTGAAACGTCTCTGTCGAGTCTTTTCATACATGTTTGCCTCATATGATTCAGTTACGTCTCATTTGATCCACTGCGTAATTGCGGTTTTGCTTATTAACTCTCCCAGAAAGACTGAGCAGTGGAACTGAAAGTAATTCACTATATATCCAACTTAAAATGCAAGCAAATGGTTCCTTGCACTAGTATTTCAATGTATTGCATTCTAATTTTATGTTCTACGTGAAATCATGAGCCATATTTATCGTGCCCCTCCGTTATGTTGCCTTATGTGTGGTTGAATGTGAGTTAATGGGTGTTTTACGTATCTTTTCGGGCTTATTTTGTGGTGAAAGCTAGTTGGTTGTCGTCTGCTGGGAGCAGAAGATGAGTGCCGTCGTCTGGCAGAGTTCACAGGCTCACCAACTTACAATTGCTTACCTGAGCAAAGAGGTTCATCCCTTTTGTCCCGAGATTTGTGTGTTTGTCACGTTGGTGGCGGAAACGATCCCTCTGGTCGCTTCCGTCTCAGCCAGGGGTAGCTAGGAGCTTTGTACAGAGCAGGCACTCTTCTCCAGGCTATTGGTGAGTACGGTTCGAAGCTCCTAAGTAAGGCTTCTAGTACTAATGACAAAGTAGGAGGTAGTGTTAATCGCGATTTTCCTATGTTAAATTCGTTAGAATATTTAAGTCGTTCAGCCTAACTGAAACCTTGCGACTGCTCGGACTGTGGTGCAATTGGTTAATAGGTAATGATCGTGTTTAAAAATAGTTGTGAAGGAAATTGACTTTGTTCCCTTGGGACATCGTCGTGTGGAGCATCCACTACTGAACATGATCAGGAACACCTAGTGAACTTATATCTCGTGCCAATGTGAGACTAATTATGTATTTTGCGTCAGTGCTTTTATTTTTTTCTATATTTCTGGTTTCTAGGTGATAGTATATGCTTGTGTTCGTATTGTACTACGGGTTTAGTAAACCATGTACGTTTCCGCTTCCTACCGCATACCGATAGGTTTTCCAGTTTCGTTGAAACATCGGATTTTCGTGAATTAAGGCGAACTTTTGTAATGGTTTCATTCTTAACTGACCACTTGTACCTTGAATCATCAGAAGGTTTCTGCCATGGTGATTTAGTTTTCCGTTGAAGTGACAAATTCATTTTATAGTCGTTCCCTAAGAAAAGAAACGCTTCTTTTATTTGTGGTTTCCACTCAAATTCTGCTTTGAAACCATAAATGTGTGACCCAATTCACCACGTGGTGAACTGCGTTCTTCGCACGTGGGCGCACGGCTTCTCATCTCTTGTTCTTACGCTGACAAAATCTTGCAACGGAAATAAACCTCTTTGCAAATCATTGCATGTTTGTAAAGGTGGTCGGTTATTCCTGTGCTCTCTGTCGTGTGAATCTAGATTAAATGATTGAGAGGATGTTTCCAGTTTCCCCTTCCTCACCTTTTCCATTAATAACAACAGTCAAAGTGTACAATATAATTTCACTTATTGAAAATAGATTAATGTAGTTCATTTTCAGGCACCAACTATGTGTACCCATAGGATGTGGACGCTATTTCAAAATCTTTATTAACGAATAAATATACCGTAAAGGATAATACTGTGTGTCCTGCTACTTCATTTGTTTCCGTTGAATTCCAAATTTTGAATCAATTCCAGTTCAGTCATTCTTGTATGTTAGGAATGGCTTGGGCTGGTGGCGCCGCTGTAAATTTTATTGTAAAAAAATTGTCTTTTGATGGTAGCTTAACAGCAGATATTTGCCAAGTGTGGATGCAATTTGGTATTTAATATGGTTCGATTCAGTCCGTTATCCTAGATAAGGTTACGATGTGTAGCTTACACCAACAAAAATAGCTCCCACTGTACACCAGCGAACTAGCGGTTTACATAAGTAGTTTACAACCTTCCCGTACACCACAGCATCATCAGCAAACAACCGCACATTGCTATCCACCCTATCCAAAAGATCATTTATGTAGGTAGAAAGCAACAACGGACCTACCACACTTCCCTGGGGCTCTCCAGATGATACCCTCACCTCCGATGAACACTCACCATCGAGGACAACGTACTGGGTTTTATTACTTAAGAAGTCTTCTAGCTACTCACATACTTGGGAACCAATCCCATATGCACGTACCTTAGATAGGAGTCTGCAGTGGGGCACCGAGTCAAACGCTTTCCGGAAGCCAAGGAATATGGCATCCGTCTGAAACCCTTCATCCATGGTTCGCAAGATATCATGTGAAAAAAGGGCGAGTTGCGTTTCACAGGAGCGATGCTTTCTAAAGCCATGCTCATGCATGGACAGCAATTTCTCTGTCTCAAGGAAATTCATTGTATTCGAACTGAGAATATATTCGAGAATCCTGCAACAAACCGGTGTTAGGGATAGTGGTCTGTAATTTTGAGGATCCGTCCTTCTACCCTTCTTATATACAGGCGGCACCTGCGCTTTTTTCCAGTCACAAGGGACTTTACGTTGGGCAAGAGATTCGCGATAAATGCAAGCTAAGTAAAGAGCCAATGCAGTAGAGTACTCTCTATAAAACCGAATTGGAATCCCATCAGGACCTAGCGATTTATTTATTTTCAACCCATTCAGTTGCTTCACAACCCCAGGGATGTCTATCACTATGTCCTCCATACGGGAATCTGTACGAGGCTCAAATGCCGGTATGTTTGTACGATCCTCCTGTGTGAAAGATTTCTCAAATGCTAAATTTAAAATTTCAGCTTTCGTTTTGCTGTCTACCGTTGCCAGGCCAGACTGATCAGTGAGTGACTGGATGGAAGCCTTCGACCCAGTTACCGATTTTACGTAAGACCAGAATTTCCTTAGGTTTTCAGCAAGATCTTTTGCTAAGGTATGACGGTGGTAGTGGTTGAATGCTTAGCGCATCGCTCTTTTTACAGAAGCACGAATCTCTACTAACTTTTGCCTCTTCTCATTCTGCAGATCTTTCTTGTACCGCGAGTGCAGCTGCCTTTGCTTCCTGAGCATTCTCCGAATTGTGCTGTTAAACCACGGCGGGTCTTTTCCGTCCGTAAAACACTTTTTCGGGACATTCTTGTCCAATGCGTGATTTACAATGTGTTTAAAATTTGTCCATAGTTCATCCGCGTCCATAGTACCGGAAGTATATGAAGTCGATTCGTTTACTAAGTGGGATGCTAACAACTGCTTATCTGCTCTTTCTAGTAAGAATACTCTCCTAGCCTTCCTGACCGACTTTTTAACTTTCGTAACCATAGTCGTAATGAAAACATCATGATCACTAATCCCTGTCTAAACACTGACACCGTCGATGAGGTCTGGTCTGTTCGTGGCTACCAGATCTAAAATATTTCCATTACGCGTTGGCTGTCGATTTCGCTGGTCAAGACAGTTTTCGGATAATGTGTTCAAAAGTAATTCACACGACGGCTTGTCTGTGCGGCCTGTAATGAATCCATAGACATCCCAGTCTATACTAGGTAGGTTGAAATCAGATCCGACTAATATAGCATGATCCGGGTACTTCTGCGATACAGAATGTAAACTCCCTTTGAATGATTCTAGAACTGTCACGGTGGAACCTGGTGGCCGATAATAACACCCCACAATTAACTTTATTTCCCCTAGCTCTGTTAAACGTGTCCAGATAACTTCACAATCACACTCTACTTCGACCTCAGTAGACACAACATTTTTGTCAACTGCAATGAAGACACCAACTCCAACGGTGTCTAATCTGTCTTTCCGATACACGTTCCAACCCTCACTAAATATTTCAGAACTTCCTATCTCAGGGTTCAGCCACGTCTCAGTTCCGAGAATAACTTGCGCGCCACATGCTGCCTGGAGGGCAGTAAATTCAGAAACTTTATTCCGACACCTCTGAAAATTTACTGCTAATATCTTGATGGCTGAAGTGTCTTTACACTGGGCGCGTCCTGATGTCCCTGCCTGCTCGTCGACAGGTGAGTGTCCATCAGGACACCTCGCACTACTGCCTAACCTAAAAAAAAAACCATGTGCACGCCATAAGTACTCTGCTGCCCGAGTACCCGCTTCCTTCGTGTAGTGCACCCCTGGCCTATCTAGGGGCGTCCTACAATTCCCCACCCAATACCGCTAGTCTAGAAATCCGCAGCCAAGACCGTCACAGAACCGACGAAGCCTCTGATTGAGACCCTCCACTCGGCTCCAAACCAAAGGACCCCGATCCACTCTGGGAACGATGCTGCAAATAGAGAGCTCTGCTTGCACCCCGCGTGCGAGTCCAGCGGTCTTCACCAAATCCGCCAGCCGCTTGTATGAACTGAGGATCGCCTCAGAACCCAAGCGACAGGCGTCATTGGTAGCGACGTGAGCAACTACCTGCAGACGACTGCACCCCTTACGCTCGATAGCCGCAGGCAAGGCCGCCTCCACATCTCGGATGAGGCCCCACGGCAGACAAACCGAGTGACGTTGGATTTCTTTCCATCCCGTACCCTATTTCCCTAAGGGGCTCCATCACCCGACTAACGCTGGAGCTCCCAATAACCAGCAAGCCTTTGCCCCATGTGCCTGCTCAGGCCCTGCTCAAGAAGCGGCCACCTGCCCACTGACAGGATGAACGGGCGAGGCGAGCCGGCCAACCTCCACATTGGCCCTCCGCCTCGAGCGACGTGAACGCGTTGCAGCCCGCCACTCACCCTGAGGTGAGGGCGGCCCCAACGCGCCAGATACACTAGAAGGTGCCTCGACGGCTGAGTCAGCGGACGCAGCAAGGAGTGTCTCAAGCGACGCGCCAGACCCTCCGCCGTCGCTGCACCGCGAGGCAGCAGCCAGAAGACGGCTAACCGTGGCCAACAGCAAGCTCAGCTGCTCGCGAACCGCGGCCAGTTCCTCCTGCGCCTGCACACAGCACCACACACCCTATCCATCCTACTGCTAATATCTAACGACTCCGCGAATTTATACTCTACGGCTATCAATAAGCAATATTACTCCTCTCAAATACGAGAATAGGAAAGGATTTTATGTAATTAAATAAGCAAGCGCACAAACATCCGGAAAGAAATTAAGAATCAAAACACAAAACAAATATGAGAGCTAAACATGCGACTCGCTACTGCACTGCTGCTGCACTGATACTTCACCAGTGGCTGCTCAAGGCTCAGGTAGATCGCCACATTCATGGTGTTGGATTCACTGTGAAGTCAACATTGGTGAATGACTATCAACCAACTCCATCTGTTGTCAGCGAATTACATCTCTCCGAATCCCTCTCTCCGAAGATAAATTTATCTCATCTCAGCATATGCTCCCACTTGGATGCTAAAGCAGTTCTATAAATTGCTGAGCGGAACCATCACCAAAGTACCACCTCGAGACAAGCTCTTACTACTTAGTGATTTCAACACCAGAATCGATACAGATCATCAACGCCTGGAGCAATCTGATGAGGAAGCAAGGACTTTGTAACTGCAATGCTAATGGTCCACTGCTCCTTGATTTGTGTGCTGAACATGAACTCTTTATTAGCAACACCCAGTTCAGCCTGCCTATAACAAGGCAGTAAAGGACTTTGCGTTGTCGCTGTTCGGGACTGTTCTTCTGTCCACGTAATTTACCCTGGACGGATTTACTGACTCATTAACTTGGGTCTGGGAAATGATGAGGAGGAACCTCAGGTTTTAGAAGAAGAAAATGTGCTGCTGAACTGCCACCAGCTGAAAGTGACAGTGGAGGTGCTAAATGTGTGCTAGTGCTGTAGAATGCATATCATTCCTCGTTCTTTGAATGGTGAAATTTATGAGTGCTATTATCTGTCACCTTATTTATGTCATTTAATTGTAAGCTAGCCATTTTTGTTACTGTTTTTGTGGAGTAAAAAAATCTGGAAAAAATTTCAATAAGATCAGCTTGATGCATCCTCACTCGATTCAGTGGCATCACCAGGCAATGTTGTAAATAAGATATTCTAGTACCCATCACCGCAAGAAATGTCGATGATTGCTGGACAGATCATAAGCTGCTACTATACTGGCTGGAGATCTCAGTCTGTCGCAAATCACAAAGATCCATCCACAATCTGCCCAGACGGAAATACAACATCTCTAAACTTCAAATAAATCCATTGCAACAGGTTTCAGAAACACAATCTCAAGCAAGCTCCCTAGCCATCCAGTCAGCACTAATACTGAAAACCAGGAATGGTCCACACTTTAGAAGATTAGCATTGAGTCACCTAAGGAAACAGTTTAGTGAAGAAAATAAGACAAGATTGGTGTCATGAATATAACGAAGAAATTATGCGTCTCATCAATGCTGAACAAGAAGCCCTTTATCCTTTCTGCATGATAGGTCGTGCCATGTGAAGAAATCACATTTTATGGAACTTAAAGGGAAACATCAGGCACAAATTAGGGAACTTAAGAATAATTGGTGACAACGAAAAGCTGAAGAATTGCAAAGATTATCTGCGTAGTGACCTGAAAACCTCTATGCAGGCATAAAGAAGATATACGGCCCAGTTCGATCATCATCAGGAGCAGTGAAGATTGCTAACATCTCAATCATTTTAAATGAGAACGAAAAAATAAAGGAACATTTATCTGTGCTTTTAAATCGTGCCTCCAGTGTTGCTGAGGACTTTCTTTGCAATGTTCCTTAGCAACTCCAGTGACCTTGGATGACACTTCCGTTCAAATACAGAGACTTTACCAAAACGCTCAATCAACTAAATAGGAAAGGCTCCTAGTCCCGATAACATTCCTCTATAACTGATCCAAAACGGATGTATTCCTTAGAAGACTAAACTTTTGAGGCTTAACTTCTCAATTTGGAAAACACTAGAAGTAATTGCTGACTTGAAAAGTGGTACCAAAAATTGTTCAAATGGCTCTGAGTACTATGGGACTTAACTTCTGAGGTCATCAGTCCCTTAGAACTTAGAACTACTTAGACCTAACTAACCTAAGGACATCACGAACATCCATGCCCGAGGCAGGATTCGAACCTGCGATCGTAGCGGAATCGCGATTCCAGACGGTAGCGCCTAGAACCACACGGCCGCTCCGGCCGGCAAAAATGGTACCATCATGACTATTTTCAAGAAAGGCGACCGTACTGTATGCGGGAACTACCATGTTATATTGTTGTTGTCAGTTACAGGTAAAATTCTCACAAGATGTCTATTAAATCGGCTCCAAATTATTTCAGAGGGGATTTTCCCTGAATGTTATTGTGGTTTCCTACCCCTTAGAGGCACAACAGGTATAACATTTGGTGATAGACAATACGAGGAAAAATGCAGAGAACAACAGAAGCCTCTATGTCTATTTTTCTATGACCTGGAAAAAGCGTTTGATTCCATTCCTGCCGGCCGGTGTGGCCGTGCGGTTCTAGGCGCTTCAGTCTGGACCCGCGTGACCGCTACGGTCGCAGGTACGAATCCTGCCTTGGGCATGGATGTGTTTGCTGTCCTTAGGTTAGTTTTAAGTAGTTCTAAGTTCTAGAGGACTGGTGACCTCAGATGTTAAGTCCTATAGTGCTCACAGCCATTTGAACCATTTATGATTCCGTACCTACATCTGCCATATGGAAGGTGATAAGATACTTTGGATTTCCTGAATACTATGTGAACCTGGTTTGCGCTCTACATGATGGCATATCCGGACAGTTTCTTCATAGTTACATTGCGTCGGGTTCGTTTCTAATCATTCATGGTTTGAAGAATGCTGTGTGCTTGTTCCAACACACTTTGCACTGTACATGGCTGCCAGGCTGTTTGAGTCATGTATAAACAACCAAGGCGTGGAGATTAAATTTCGTTTTGATGGAGGTTTCTTCGATCTGGCAAGACTTCATTCACAAAAATGTACCCAGGTTGCCCAGGTGCCAGACCTACAATTTATCAATGAAAATGTATCTCCTGCTCTAACACCAGTAGAATTACAACAGTGAGTCAAGTGTTTTAAAACTGCATGTGATCACTCTTGCCTTACTACCAATGCGAGGAAAACGAAGGTATTCGCACAGCCTGTCCCAGGATAAACCCTGCATGCGTTCGATATCTCTATCCCAGACACAGCACTGGAACAGGATGAGCACTTTTCATATCTTGGATGCATCTTCTCTAGATAGTGTACCTGCGAATAAAATGTTCATAAAAGAATTAGGTCTGTCCATGAAACTTTCTTACGTTCAATACACGGAATCATAAAGCTGCAAGCCAAGCTCATGGTGTAAAGCTGTTGTCATTTCCGCGCTCCTGTATGGCTGTGAAACCAGACACTCCATTGCCGGGATATCAAGGAACCTGAAAATTAAAAGTAAGGTCCATGTGAATCACATTGCAGTTGTCGAGAAAGGGCGTCTAAAAACATCGAGGTAACCACCATCGCTCATCAGCTGCGATGGTTAAGCCACGTTCATCACATGAGTGATACAAGTCGTCTCTGCCAAATTTTTTATGATGAACTCTGCTTTGGTGGAAGTCCTCATGGAGCCCTTCTCAGGCGCTTCGAGAACTAGATAAAAGACATAAAAGACTGGCATAAACATACAAACATGTAGAGAATTTGCTGTGAACCGCTTACCGCAGAGGAACACCGCAATCGCTGCTTTCAATTTGTTTGAAGGAGAACGCCGCAGACTCGAAGGGGCCAAGTGACAAACAAGAAAGCTCCGTCTGTTACAGTTCCGCCCTCCTCCAATCACTCAATGCGATTTCTGTGGAGGTACGTTTTATGATAGGACTTGTCATTTCTACCACCGGAAACACATTCGTAAGTTGAGTTGAAATGCTCGTTCTATGCAGGAAGAAGCTATGAATAATTCGAATGAGTTGCAGACGACGCAAACTCTAGTTTTAACAATCAATGTAGGCCTATTATTAAGGAAAAGAAACGTGTACTTCAAAATCAAAGATTATTATGTTTATTTGAAGTATTATTGCAGGTTATTTACTTGTAATTACTTTGGCTGTCCAACAGAGTGTCAATGTGCCTGAGAACTGCGCTAAGTTCTGCACTGCCAATAAGCCTTACTTTAAACAGCGTCTAGTGTCTGAGGAGGTCTGGCACTTAACGTTCATTTTCATCAATCTATGACATTTCCTCATAATGTGCACGGCTATTCTTATTTATTCTAAAAGAGTATATTCGTATTTTCTCTCACGGTACCAGAAAAGTAGTTTCGTTGTTTGCCGTGTACAAATAACAGTGTGCTTCCTTAATATAGTATGACGAATATCTTTTGTACTCGTTTCTTAGAGAGAAGCTGCAACCATTTCATTAAGGCCGTGAGCATGTAGATGAGCTGTGGCTGACTTTCAAGCGAGTATTTAATGAAAACTCAGTAAACAAGAAGTACTGAACAGATTAATTAAAGATGGCAGAGGCCCTCTTTTATGAACAAACATCATCGTAAAACTTCTTAAAAATGTCACCATGTACCCAGTACGTACAAAATAACACATTCACATCTTGCTATCGGGTCCAATATATATATAAAAAGAAACCATAGTTCACTTGCGAAGACTGCTGACAGAAAGCTTTTTGATAACATAGGGATATAAAAGAAGGGAGGTGAATCTTTGAGATTCGTATTATCAGGTAACAACTCAAAGGAAACTCAAGTAATATTTTCATCCCTCAGTCTGCGTGACACTGCAACCACAGAGATACCGTAAGTAATAATAGTGGTATTGCAAACATTGATATTGCTAAAACTCAACAAGGATCTTGTGTTCTACACAGAATGAGTAAGACGAATGTTGTTGTTGTCTTCAGTCCTGAGACTGGTTTGATGCAGCTCTCCATGCTACTCTATCCTGTGCAAGCTGCTTCATCTCCCAGTACCTACTGCAACCTACATCCTTCTGAATCTGCTTAGTGTACTCATCTCTCGGTCTCCCTCTACGATTTTTACCCTCCACGCTGCCCTCCAATGCTAAATTTGTGATCCCTTGATGCCTCAAAACATGTCCTACCAACCGATCCCTTCTTCTAGTCAAGTTGTGCCACAAACTTCTCTTCTCCCCAATCCTATTCAATACCTCCTCATTAGTTACGTGATCTATCCACCTTATCTTCAGTATTCTTCTGTAGCACCACATTTCGAAAGCTTCTATTCTCTTCTTGTCCAAACTAGTTATCATCCATGTTTCACTTCCATACATGGCTACACTCCAAACAAATACTTTCAGAAACGACTTCCTGATACATAAATCTATATTCGATGTTAATAAATTTCTCTTCTTCAGAAACGCTTTCCTTGCCATTGCCAGTCTACATTTTATATCCTCTCTACTTCGACCATCATCAGTTATTTTACTTCCTAAATAGCAAAACTCCTTTACTACTTTAAGTGTCTCATTTCCTAATCTAATTCCCTCAGCATCACCCGATTTAATTTGACTACATTCCATTATCCTCGTTTTGCTTTTGTTAATGTTCATCTTATATCCTCCTTTCAAGACACTGTCCATTCCGTTCAACTGCTCTTCCAAGTCCTTTGCCGTCTCTGACAGAATTACAATGTCATCGGCGAACCTCAAAGTTTTTACTTCGTCTCCATGAATTTTAATACCTACTCCAAATTTTTCTTTTGTTTCCTTTACTGCTTGCTCAATATACATATTAAATAACATCGGGGAGAGGCTACAACCCTGTCTCACTCCTTTCCCAACCACTGCTTCCCTTTCATGCCCCTCGATTCTTATTATTGCCATCTGGTTTCTGTACAAATTATAAATAGCCTTTCGCTCCCTGTATTTTACCCCTGCCACCTTTAGAATTTGAAAGAGAGTATTCCAGTCAACATTGTCAAAAGCTTTCTCTAAGTCTACTAATGCTAGAAACGTAGGTTTGCCTTTTCTTAATCTTTCTTCTAAGATAAGTCGTAAGGTCAGTATTGCCTCACGTGTTCCAACATTTCGACGGAATCCAAACTGATCCTCCCCGAGGTCTGCATCTACCAGTTTTTCCATTCGTCTGTAAAGAATTCGCGTTAGTATTTTGCAGCCGTGGCTTATTAAACTGATAGTTCGGTAATTTTCACATCTGTCAGCACCTGCTTTCTTTGGGATTGGAATTATTATATTCTTCTTGAAGTCTGAGGGTATTTCGCCTGTCTCATACATCTTGCTCACCAGCTGGTAGAGTTTTGTCATGACTGGCTCTCCCAAGGCCGTCAGTAGTTCTAATGGAATGTTGTCTACTCCGAGGGCCTTGTTTCGACTCAGGTCTTTCAGTGCTCTGTCAAACTCTTCGCGCAGTATCGTATCTCCCATTTCGTCTTCATCTACATCCTCTTCTATTTCCATAATATTGTCCTCAAGTACATCGCCCTTGTATAAACCTTCTAGATACTCCTTCCACCTTTCTGCCTTCCCTTCTTTGCTTAGAACTGGGCTGCCATCTGAGCTCTTGATATTCATACACGTGGTTCTCTTCTCTCCAAAGGTCTCTTTAATTTTCCTGTAGGCAGTATCTATCTTACCCCTAGTGAGATAAGCTTCTACATCCTTACATTTGTCCTCTAGCCATCCCTGTTTAGCCATTTTGCACTTCCTGTCAATCTCATTTTTGAGACGTTTGTATTCCTTTTTGCCTGCTTCATTTACTGCATTTTTATATTTTCTCCTTTCATCAATTAAATTCAATATTTCTTCTGTTACCCAAGGATTTCTAGCAGCCCTCGTCTTTGTACCTACTTTATCCTCTGCTGCCTTCACTACTACATCCCTCAGAGCTACCCATTCTTCTTCTACTGTATTTCTTTCCCCTATTCGTGTCAATTGTTCCCTTATGCTCTCTCTGAAACTCTGTACAACCTCTGGTTCTTTCAGTTTATCCAGGTCCCATCTCCTTAATTTCCCACAATTTTGCAGTTTCTTCAGTTTTAATCTACAGGTCATAACCAATAGATTGTGGTCAGAGTCCACATCTGCCCCTGGAAATGTCTTACAACTTAAAACCTGGTTCCTAAATCTCAGTCTTACCATTATATAATCTATCTGATACCTTTTAGTATCTCCAGGGTTCTTCCACGTATACAACATTCTTTCATGATTCTTAAACCAAGTGTTAGCTATGATTAAGTTGTGCTCTGTGCAAAATTCTACTAGGCGGCTTCCTCTTTCATTTCTTAGCCCCAATCCATATTCACCTACTATGTTTCCTTCTCTCCCTTTTCCTACACTCGAATTCTAGTCACCCATTACAATTAAATTTTCGTCTCCCTTCACTATCTGAATAATTTCTTTTATTTCATCGTACATTTCTTCAATTTCTTCATCATCTGCAGAGCTAGTTGGCATATAAACTTGTACTACTGTAGTAGGTGTGGGCTTCGTATTGTGGGGCGGCGAAGAAGTTGTCGAATGAGTTGTTTGAATGTTCATTTCACGTAGCAGACTATTGCCGATGCAACATATGTGGGACGGCGAAGAAGTCGTTGTTTAATGTTGAATGAAAGTTGAACATTACCACCTTAAATCACGCAAGCCTGGCAACTAATTTGGTGGCCAGTCAGAAAGCGAAGGGAAACTTACTGACCTTAGTTCCCAGTCTGCACGGCCACATTCCTGTACAGCCCAGCTAAACGAAAAATATCCATAGTTCTTCACGGGATTAGGGCTGCTTCAATAAAATTTAAAGTTCCAAACAAGATTTTATTATCTTAAAGGCTCACACAAATTACTCGAAACTTCTGAAAATGCTAAAGACATTAAATATTGTTAATTCAGCCAATCGTTTAATAGTTCAGAGGCGACTTCTACAGCAAGTTCCTCCCGAATAGTTCATTACTCTAACTAACGGTGCTCTATTAATAGTTCGCAATAATGTTAAAAAAAAAGATTAATGCTCGCCTTAAAAGTGGAGTTAGTCACCACTTGCCACGCGGAATTATACTTCACACGGACGGCACAATAACAGTTTGTTACCGAAGTCTAAACGATCCAGGACGGTGTACAGTCCTCGCGATTTTCAATGTCCGTTTACATTGCTAAGTACGCGCATGTCACAGCCCGCTATGACGTCACCCGAGGCGAGGCGCGATCGGACGTTAAGCTCGCGTGGACTAGGCGTTGGTCTAATGCGGAGTGAGCTTCCTACTGCCTCTGCCGCTCTTTTTATATAGCTCCGGCGCGTACCGCCAAGAGAGCATCTGTTCTTTCCGTTCATATGCAGATGCCTGCGGCCTCCAAATGATCGCTATCTCAGGCACATAATCTTAAATATCACATTTAATAATAGCTTTACAAACTTCTCAATTTTTGTATACATACATCTGAGCAGTACAGAAGCACGTAGAAAATCTCAGCCCGCTAAAATTAAAACTTTACTCTCTAGAATTTTTACAATGGAACTAACGGTAGATTGTTACCTCTGAACCATAGCTTTATCAAGACTTGTATCAGCTGTTAATTATGCTACAAGACTAAAACTTGGTGTAGCTTTGTTAATTGTCCTATCTGATCATTGGTCTTAAAGAATTTGTTTTATCATTAAAATTTAAAGTACTTAATCTATAATGCTTATGTACATTTTACTCACAAAAGTAGTTTTTACTAAATTACTAAAAAACTAGAAGAGGTAACTGATTGTGGTATTTCCATTATTATTATTAGGGTGAACTGAAGCATCCTACCAATTTTCAATATTGTAGCTCTATTATTTCGCGCCTCTGATTTTTCCGAAAAACGCGGATTCTGGAGTCAATTTTAGTTTTATGGTTTTGGAAACCAGCACCACTCATTAATGACTTCTTACTGCACCTTCTCACCAAATTTTGGCTTCCTAGCGTCATTATTTAGCGCCTCCTATTTTTCTTTCAAAACGTGAATTTTACGTAAACTACTAATTTTATAACATTAAGATTTGTTACCTGAAACATTATTACATAGAACTATACTTTAACAAAGTTTTACACACAAATCTTAATTTTTACTTTTATGTTAAATGTGGTGCAATACTATATGCAGGCGCGTTACGATGACGTGACGCTACTAGCAGTGAACTAGGGTAAGTCCCGTGCACTCGCTCGCCTCTGTATCTTATACATGATACAGCGCTTGCTTTGCTTCATCACCCCCTTTTTAATTTTCGTGAAAATCTATTTTTGAACAAAATTAAATTTCTAAAAGAACAAACAAGCGATGGATTACTTTAGTATACCTCTTTCAACTTAAGTTGCTTCTTCTTAGGAAATTCCTTATTACTACATACACAAAATAACCATACTCATATACACATAGAAAACCTAGTACAGAAGACATTCACAAATTATTTACATACATTTACATGGAAATATAAATTTTTCAATGGTTACAAAATAGTTATTTTTTTTTTCTTTAAAATCAGTCTCTTCCTGAAAAAGAAAATACACACGACTTTTATCACTGCAACGCACTCACATTTTTCTTTTACTATAATACTCGGCACTGTGGTGGGTGTCCTATTGTAACACTCATTTAATTTCACTGATTGACAAAATTGTGGGAGGAAATTGTATTCACTGTGGTTTGCGTCTCTACTTCCAATCTCCCTACCGCTTGTTGTCAGTCATTCATGCAGCCTGCATGTCCCTGAGAAACAGACAATACAGTCTAAGTTTCTGTTTTCAACTTATATCTAAGGTAGGACAAAGTACATTTTATAGTTTATATTCTGGCATTATTTTACTAATTGTGAAGTTGTCAGAAAGACATTTAGCACTAAGTCGTATCTGATACAATAGCTCCTACTTTCTTCTTTCATAAATAATCTTTTAGGTTCCTAAATAGTGAAAATTCTTTTAGCAAATTAATATATTAAGATCTTGCTTCAACTTAGAAAATTGAGTAACCTTTTAGTTTTAATGTACTCTGGCTTAATTATCGTATGGATTAGTTCATCAAAGAAGTCATTTGCTGACCAGCACTTTGCTTTATTGTATGAATTACTAAAGAAATTAGTTATTTTCAGTATACCGATTCCAAATTTCTGCATTTTCCAATATTTGTGTGTTTCTGTTGTCTGCTTAACTATTTATTTGCCTCAAGCAAGATTTAGCGTTTTTCACCATTTCATGAGACGTGAGGGAATTATTCTTTAATCCTACATCATTTACTTCAATTTACTTACTTCACTTCTTCACCTTATTCATTTTCTCCCTTTTCTTCCAGATTCAAAAATACTTCATTTCTCCACTTCTTTCTCCCTTTTCCTTTTGTCAGCCTATTGACGTCCTGTTTCTATATATTTGGTGCGATCCTCACACCACTTCCACACATCTCCATTTATTTAATTCTAAAACGTCATTGCTTGCCTCTATGAGCATTACCTTCTTACGCTGTTTTCCTTCAGACAACCTTATTTCTAGCAACATACTACCTTCTGCATAATCTCATGGATTATTCATATTCATAACGTACTTCGTATACTGCAAAGTGTCTCTCTTAGTTGTAGTTTCTAACCCTTTACAATTACATGAAATATTTTAATTTATTTATTTTAGCCATGTTTGCCTCTTATTGGTACTCAGACTTTTGTTTTGCCATTCACTAGGTATATCCTTACTAAGAATACTTAAAACCTAATAGCATATATACAACATGAAGACATATGTGATTCTTACCTGTTATGATAGACCAGAAGAAGGGAATGAAACTTGAAAAGGAAATAAAGTTTCACCCAGCTGGGACTGCACGGTACGCCAAACCGTGTATCCGCCAAAGAGTGGCAGACTCCCTACAGTAATTAATTACTGTTAATTTTAAATTCCTTTAGATCCACAATATTTCTTAGACCTAGTTCTCTCTTACTCTTTGGATATTCCAAACGATAGGCATTTGCATGAGGTTTACTTACTATTCTAAATGGTCCATGATATACATGCATAAACTTTTTAGTTTCTGCAGAAATTTTCTTTGATTTTTCTTTTGTTTTGACCAGCACTAGCTCACCAATTTTAAAACTAGTGGGGGAAGCCCTTGCATCATGCCTCTTTTTCCTATCTAAAGCTCTTTTGCGTATATTTGCCCTGGCCTGTGCTTTCTTCTCAATCTCACTGAAAACCAAATTTTCCTGCAAGTATCCTTTATTCTTTATTACTCTAATAGGCAGTTCCCAAGTTTCATTACTACCGCCTATATAACTTCCTATAAAAGACTCTCTTATCACTTTAGAGTCAGGTAAAGTTAAAATTAAGTTGTTCTGATCAAAATTGATCTTTCCCTGGTACTTTGATAAGAAATCAGTACCAATCAACATATCAACACTTAAGCCTAGCACAATCAAACAAGGATGATCTATTACTACGTCATTTATACCAATGGGTATCAAAGCTTCGTGTTGAACTGGTCTAGAGACTTTTCCAGTAGCACCTATAATCTTTAAACCACTTACTTTCATAACTGTTAACTTCTCTTTATTGGGTATGGTGTCAAAAAATGTTTGTGATAAAGCACTTGCTTCACTGCCACTGTCAAGCAGACAACGCACAGTGACTCCTGATATGTTTACTTTGATAACAGGGTGAGTTATTTTACATTGAACAGGTTGCTCACACACCTCGTCTAATAAATCTCGTTCTATGTTCTTCCAGCTAAAGTAATTCTGATCAGTTGCAATTACATTTACATTTACATCCTGGGGCTCATCATGCTCTATAATCTTAGCTGCTTTCTCTAATCTGTCCACTAACTTTAAATCGAAGCATCTGACGACTTTTTCTACTTTTGTTTGCTGCACATCAGCCAAACTATCCTCTACCTCTGAGCAACTGCGTCCCTGCGCAATATTGCTGTTCATAAGAATGTCGTCACCTTCAACCATTTGTGGCACGTTTACACAGCTACTAGATTCTTTCACCTCGTTACTATTTCTACCCCCTTCATTCATCATTTCCTCCTCTCTAAAGTTTTGCAGTACTGATTCTACTTCTGCTACTTCTACTTCAGCTTTTAGATTGCCATTTTCATCGAAGATGTAAGCTTTTACTTCATCATTATTCCCATCAGACTCAAACCCATTATCTATTTCTTCCCCATTATCTACCTTGAGTTCCTGTTCTTCCTTGACCCATTTTTCTAGTGTATCCAAAATACTATCCACTATTTTGTGAGAGTGGCTTAACACATCACTGGTATTATCTGTATTTATTTCGTCATCCATGTTGTCTGTCTGTGTATGTTGGCTGATTGTCTGTGTTTCCGTTACTGGCTGTGTTACTGTTACCGCCTGGTGAGCGCCAGTTTCCTCATAGACGGGATTTAGTTTCCCACACGCGGCCTGTTGTGTTCATCTGTGACACCACTAGATATAGTAGCATCATGACTCCCTTCTTGTCTTAATGGCATAGGATTTACTTCTCCACTTTCGTCATAGTAGTTGTTACGAAAGCGTGGTGAGTATCTACCCCCTCTTCCTCTGCCACGGCTTTGGTTTCGATAGTTTGTTTTGGTGTGCCTAACTTCCATATTTCTAACGTTCACGTTTCCATTATTTTGTACGTGATTGTTAGAAGATTTGTTATTCTGCTGCACCTGCTCCTCAGCAGCAGCTACTCTTTCCACTCTTTCCAGATATTCAATAAATTTGTCTATATTATCTCTAGGGGCGGAAATGATCCTCTTCTGCCAGTACCACGGCAGCTTACCTTCTAAACCCATAATGATCATATCTGGCTTCATCTTTTCTGTCAAATGTGACAGTCTTGAAACCCACTTCCTAGCGAAATCCTTTACTGATTCACGCCCTGGGAAAAACTTCTTACCACTCCAGAATTCCCTTAACACATCATTTTGTTTGTTATGTGACCAGTATTCGTTGAGAAATGCAGACTTAAATTCAGATAAAGTTTTACATTTGATCATTACATCCGCTGACCATCGCAAAGCATCACCTGACAAATGACTTCTTATAAATGAAATTTTTTCTCTTTCTGACCAAGTGTTGGGGAGAACATCCTCAAAGTCATTCCAAAAATCAAGAGGGTGAATGTACTTATCAGGATCAAAGCGCAAAAACTGTCGACACCCTATAAAAGCGGCGTCAACTGAAGTCACATGCTGTACAGTAGAATGACTAGAATTAACAGAGGTTACTCTATTTTCTAGGTTAGCAATGTTAGTATTTAATTCCTCTACTTGTGACTCTACTGCTTCTATCCTGGCAGAACATCTTTGTTCCACTGCACCACGAATTTCGGTACAGGTTTCTTTTACTTTCTCAATGTTTTTCTGACAAGTATCTACTTTAATTTGTAACTCTTTAACTTTGTCAGAGCAAAGTTTGGATCGTTGCTCAATCTTTCGGACAACCTCACTTCCAAAAGTTCATCTGCCTCTTGATAATTTTTTTGAATTTGATCTATTTCACATTTGAAAGTACTATGCATTTTAGTTAACTGTTGCCCTACTTTTACTTGAATGTCATGATGAATAGCATCTATCTTATAATTCAAACTATTCCATTTTGATTGCAGTTCTTCTTTTAGTTCTTTATTACTATCCTCAATTTCATTTTCCAACCCTTTATTACTAACCTCAATTTTATTCTCCAACTCTTTATTACTATTTTCAATTTTAGCCTCAATTTTATTTTGGTTTGATTCGAGTTTGGCAAACAGTATTTGCATCCAATCCGGAGCTTCTACCTTGATACTTTGTATCTCTTGACTTGACTGAGCTGGAGATATATTGAGCTCAGTTTCACTACCTGACAAAGTTAGCAACTCTACTGGCTCCCTTTTGACTTCTATTTCACTTATTGATTGCATCCCTGCACTCTCATTTAAATTAAAGTCATAATTTACTGGTGACAAATTACGTTCTAGTTCAATATTTGAGGGATTAATGGAACCATCCTCATTAAACTCAATTCCTGATCGTGAGGATTCTTGGTCAGAGACCGGTTCCCTTCTGAAATGTACACTACTTTCCATATCTTTTAGTTTGTTAGCAGCAGTTAATAAATATTTTAAAAGTCTTTGACTTAACTTAAATGCTTGATTTCGACGAATGATGTCGTCGCGGTGTACCAGCAATCGTGATGCGACGCGTCGCGACGTATTGAAGGCAGCAGCAGCAGCCGTAGCGTCGAGTACCGCCACAGGAATCGCCTACTGCAATAGCTCCAGGGGGGGGCAGCAAGGCACAGTTGACCGCTCGGCGCAGCCGGCAGCTGTCTCGCAGTTCAGCGCAGCTCCGCGATGACGCACCGTCTTCCTTTAGTCTCAGCGCCGTCGGCAGCCGCGATCCAGCATCGTCGCCTTCCTCACCATCGTCACTAACCAACGTACAGCGGTAGACACTTATTGTTTATACACTACACCCGCCTTTACTGGTAACACTGTTCCCACACTAGTTCAATTCAGTGTCCTGTTATTGCCTACCGAGTTCGTTAATTTATACCAATCGCTTTCACACATCGAGCACTTTTATTTGCTTTTAATGAAGTTTTCCCGGCCGATAAGCACCATATGTGGGGCGGCGAAGAAGTTGTCGAATGAGTTGTTTGAATGTTCATTTCACGTAACAGACTATTGCCGATGCAACATATGTGGGACGGCGAAGAAGTCGTTGTTTAATGTTGAATGAAAGTTGAACATTGCCACCTTAAATCACGCGAGCCTGGCAACTAATTTGGTGGCCAGTCAGAAAGCGAAGGGAAACTTACTGACCTTAGTTCCCAGTCTGCACGGCCACATTCCTGTACAGCCCAGCTAAACGAAAAATATCCATAGTTCTTCACGGGATTAGGGCTGCTTCAATAAAATTTAAAGTTCCAAACAAGATTTTATTATCTTAAAGGCTCACACAAATTACTCGAAACTTCTGAAAATGCTAAAGACATTAAATATTGTTAATTCAGCCAATCGTTTAATAGTTCAGAGGCGACTTCTACAGCAAGTTCCTCCCGAATAGTTCATTACTCTAACTAACGGTGCTCTATTAATAGTTCGCAATAATGTTAAAAAAAAAAGATTAATGCTCGCCTTAAAAGTGGAGTTAGTCACCACTTGCCACGCGGAATTATACTTCACACGGACGGCACAATAACAGTTTGTTACCGAAGTCTAAACGATCCAGGACGGTGTACAGTCCTCGCGATTTTCAATGTCCGTTTACATTGCTAAGTACGCGCATGTCACAGCCCGCTATGACGTCACCCGAGGCGAGGCGCGATCGGACGTTAAGCTCGCGTGGACTAGGCGTTGGTCTAATGCGGAGTGAGCTTCCTACTGCCTCTGCCGCTCTTTTTATATAGCTCCGGCGCGTACCGCCAAGAGAGCATCTGTTCTTTCCGTTCATATGCAGATGCCTGCGGCCTCCAAATGATCGCTATCTCAGGCACATAATCTTAAATATCACATTTAATAATAGCTTTACAAACTTCTCAATTTTTGTATACATACATCTGAGCAGTACAGAAGCACGTAGAAAATCTCAGCCCGCTAAAATTAAAACTTTACTCTCTAGAATTTTTACAATGGAACTAACGGTAGATTGTTACCTCTGAACCATAGCTTTATCAAGACTTGTATCAGCTGTTAATTATGCTACAAGACTAAAACTTGGTGTAGCTTTGTTAATTGTCCTATCTGATCATTGGTCTTAAAGAATTTGTTTTATCATTAAAATTTAAAGTACTTAATCTATAATGCTTATGTACATTTTACTCACAAAAGTAGTTTTTACTAAATTACTAAAAAACTAGAAGAGGTAACTGATTGTGGTATTTCCATTATTATTATTAGGGTGAACTGAAGCATCCTACCAATTTTCAATATTGTAGCTCTATTATTTCGCGCCTCTGATTTTTCCGAAAAACGCGGATTCTGGAGTCAATTTTAGTTTTATGGTTTTGGAAACCAGCACCACTCATTAATGACTTCTTACTGCACCTTCTCACCAAATTTTGGCTTCCTAGCGTCATTATTTAGCGCCTCCTATTTTTCTTTCAAAACGTGAATTTTACGTAAACTACTAATTTTATAACATTAAGATTTGTTACCTGAAACATTATTACATAGAACTATACTTTAACAAAGTTTTACACACAAATCTTAATTTTTACTTTTATGTTAAATGTGGTGCAATACTATATGCAGGCGCGTTACGATGACGTGACGCTACTAGCAGTGAACTAGGGTAAGTCCCGTGCACTCGCTCGCCTCTGTATCTTATACATGATACAGCGCTTGCTTTGCTTCATCACCCCCTTTTTAATTTTCGTGAAAATCTATTTTTGAACAAAATTAAATTTCTAAAAGAACAAACAAGCGATGGATTACTTTAGTATACCTCTTTCAACTTAAGTTGCTTCTTCTTAGGAAATTCCTTATTACTACATACACAAAATAACCATACTCATATACACATAGAAAACCTAGTACAGAAGACATTCACAAATTATTTACATACATTTACATGGAAATATAAATTTTTCAATGGTTACAAAATAGTTATTTTTTTTTTCTTTAAAATCAGTCTCTTCCTGAAAAAGAAAATACACACGACTTTTATCACTGCAACGCACTCACATTTTTCTTTTACTATAATACTCGGCACTGTGGTGGGTGTCCTATTGTAACACTCATTTAATTTCACTGATTGACAAAATTGTGGGAGGAAATTGTATTCACTGTGGTTTGCGTCTCTACTTCCAATCTCCCTACCGCTTGTTGTCAGTCATTCATGCAGCCTGCATGTCCCTGAGAAACAGACAATACAGTCTAAGTTTCTGTTTTCAACTTATATCTAAGGTAGGACAAAGTACATTTTATAGTTTATATTCTGGCATTATTTTACTAATTGTGAAGTTGTCAGAAAGACATTTAGCACTAAGTCGTATCTGATACAATAGCTCCTACTTTCTTCTTTCATAAATAATCTTTTAGGTTCCTAAATAGTGAAAATTCTTTTAGCAAATTAATATATTAAGATCTTGCTTCAACTTAGAAAATTGAGTAACCTTTTAGTTTTAATGTACTCTGGCTTAATTATCGTATGGATTAGTTCATCAAAGAAGTCATTTGCTGACCAGCACTTTGCTTTATTGTATGAATTACTAAAGAAATTAGTTATTTTCAGTATACCGATTCCAAATTTCTGCATTTTCCAATATTTGTGTGTTTCTGTTGTCTGCTTAACTATTTATTTGCCTCAAGCAAGATTTAGCGTTTTTCACCATTTCATGAGACGTGAGGGAATTATTCTTTAATCCTACATCATTTACTTCAATTTACTTACTTCACTTCTTCACCTTATTCATTTTCTCCCTTTTCTTCCAGATTCAAAAATACTTCATTTCTCCACTTCTTTCTCCCTTTTCCTTTTGTCAGCCTATTGACGTCCTGTTTCTATATATTTGGTGCGATCCTCACACCACTTCCACACATCTCCATTTATTTAATTCTAAAACGTCATTGCTTGCCTCTATGAGCATTACCTTCTTACGCTGTTTTCCTTCAGACAACCTTATTTCTAGCAACATACTACCTTCTGCATAATCTCATGGATTATTCATATTCATAACGTACTTCGTATACTGCAAAGTGTCTCTCTTAGTTGTAGTTTCTAACCCTTTACAATTACATGAAATATTTTAATTTATTTATTTTAGCCATGTTTGCCTCTTATTGGTACTCAGACTTTTGTTTTGCCATTCACTAGGTATATCCTTACTAAGAATACTTAAAACCTAATAGCATATATACAACATGAAGACATATGTGATTCTTACCTGTTATGATAGACCAGAAGAAGGGAATGAAACTTGAAAAGGAAATAAAGTTTCACCCAGCTGGGACTGCACGGTACGCCAAACCGTGTATCCGCCAAAGAGTGGCAGACTCCCTACAGTAATTAATTACTGTTAATTTTAAATTCCTTTAGATCCACAATATTTCTTAGACCTAGTTCTCTCTTACTCTTTGGATATTCCAAACGATAGGCATTTGCATGAGGTTTACTTACTATTCTAAATGGTCCATGATATACATGCATAAACTTTTTAGTTTCTGCAGAAATTTTCTTTGATTTTTCTTTTGTTTTGACCAGCACTAGCTCACCAATTTTAAAACTAGTGGGGGAAGCCCTTGCATCATGCCTCTTTTTCCTATCTAAAGCTCTTTTGCGTATATTTGCCCTGGCCTGTGCTTTCTTCTCAATCTCACTGAAAACCAAATTTTCCTGCAAGTATCCTTTATTCTTTATTACTCTAATAGGCAGTTCCCAAGTTTCATTACTACCGCCTATATAACTTCCTATAAAAGACTCTCTTATCACTTTAGAGTCAGGTAAAGTTAAAATTAAGTTGTTCTGATCAAAATTGATCTTTCCCTGGTACTTTGATAAGAAATCAGTACCAATCAACATATCAACACTTAAGCCTAGCACAATCAAACAAGGATGATCTATTACTACGTCATTTATACCAATGGGTATCAAAGCTTCGTGTTGAACTGGTCTAGAGACTTTTCCAGTAGCACCTATAATCTTTAAACCACTTACTTTCATAACTGTTAACTTCTCTTTATTGGGTATGGTGTCAAAAAATGTTTGTGATAAAGCACTTGCTTCACTGCCACTGTCAAGCAGACAACGCACAGTGACTCCTGATATGTTTACTTTGATAACAGGGTGAGTTATTTTACATTGAACAGGTTGCTCACACACCTCGTCTAATAAATCTCGTTCTATGTTCTTCCAGCTAAAGTAATTCTGATCAGTTGCAATTACATTTACATTTACATCCTGGGGCTCATCATGCTCTATAATCTTAGCTGCTTTCTCTAATCTGTCCACTAACTTTAAATCGAAGCATCTGACGACTTTTTCTACTTTTGTTTGCTGCACATCAGCCAAACTATCCTCTACCTCTGAGCAACTGCGTCCCTGCGCAATATTGCTGTTCATAAGAATGTCGTCACCTTCAACCATTTGTGGCACGTTTACACAGCTACTAGATTCTTTCACCTCGTTACTATTTCTACCCCCTTCATTCATCATTTCCTCCTCTCTAAAGTTTTGCAGTACTGATTCTACTTCTGCTACTTCTACTTCAGCTTTTAGATTGCCATTTTCATCGAAGATGTAAGCTTTTACTTCATCATTATTCCCATCAGACTCAAACCCATTATCTATTTCTTCCCCATTATCTACCTTGAGTTCCTGTTCTTCCTTGACCCATTTTTCTAGTGTATCCAAAATACTATCCACTATTTTGTGAGAGTGGCTTAACACATCACTGGTATTATCTGTATTTATTTCGTCATCCATGTTGTCTGTCTGTGTATGTTGGCTGATTGTCTGTGTTTCCGTTACTGGCTGTGTTACTGTTACCGCCTGGTGAGCGCCAGTTTCCTCATAGACGGGATTTAGTTTCCCACACGCGGCCTGTTGTGTTCATCTGTGACACCACTAGATATAGTAGCATCATGACTCCCTTCTTGTCTTAATGGCATAGGATTTACTTCTCCACTTTCGTCATAGTAGTTGTTACGAAAGCGTGGTGAGTATCTACCCCCTCTTCCTCTGCCACGGCTTTGGTTTCGATAGTTTGTTTTGGTGTGCCTAACTTCCATATTTCTAACGTTCACGTTTCCATTATTTTGTACGTGATTGTTAGAAGATTTGTTATTCTGCTGCACCTGCTCCTCAGCAGCAGCTACTCTTTCCACTCTTTCCAGATATTCAATAAATTTGTCTATATTATCTCTAGGGGCGGAAATGATCCTCTTCTGCCAGTACCACGGCAGCTTACCTTCTAAACCCATAATGATCATATCTGGCTTCATCTTTTCTGTCAAATGTGACAGTCTTGAAACCCACTTCCTAGCGAAATCCTTTACTGATTCACGCCCTGGGAAAAACTTCTTACCACTCCAGAATTCCCTTAACACATCATTTTGTTTGTTATGTGACCAGTATTCGTTGAGAAATGCAGACTTAAATTCAGATAAAGTTTTACATTTGATCATTACATCCGCTGACCATCGCAAAGCATCACCTGACAAATGACTTCTTATAAATGAAATTTTTTCTCTTTCTGACCAAGTGTTGGGGAGAACATCCTCAAAGTCATTCCAAAAATCAAGAGGGTGAATGTACTTATCAGGATCAAAGCGCAAAAACTGTCGACACCCTATAAAAGCGGCGTCAACTGAAGTCACATGCTGTACAGTAGAATGACTAGAATTAACAGAGGTTACTCTATTTTCTAGGTTAGCAATGTTAGTATTTAATTCCTCTACTTGTGACTCTACTGCTTCTATCCTGGCAGAACATCTTTGTTCCACTGCACCACGAATTTCGGTACAGGTTTCTTTTACTTTCTCAATGTTTTTCTGACAAGTATCTACTTTAATTTGTAACTCTTTAACTTTGTCAGAGCAAAGTTTGGATCGTTGCTCAATCTTTCGGACAACCTCACTTCCAAAAGTTCATCTGCCTCTTGATAATTTTTTTGAATTTGATCTATTTCACATTTGAAAGTACTATGCATTTTAGTTAACTGTTGCCCTACTTTTACTTGAATGTCATGATGAATAGCATCTATCTTATAATTCAAACTATTCCATTTTGATTGCAGTTCTTCTTTTAGTTCTTTATTACTATCCTCAATTTCATTTTCCAACCCTTTATTACTAACCTCAATTTTATTCTCCAACTCTTTATTACTATTTTCAATTTTAGCCTCAATTTTATTTTGGTTTGATTCGAGTTTGGCAAACAGTATTTGCATCCAATCCGGAGCTTCTACCTTGATACTTTGTATCTCTTGACTTGACTGAGCTGGAGATATATTGAGCTCAGTTTCACTACCTGACAAAGTTAGCAACTCTACTGGCTCCCTTTTGACTTCTATTTCACTTATTGATTGCATCCCTGCACTCTCATTTAAATTAAAGTCATAATTTACTGGTGACAAATTACGTTCTAGTTCAATATTTGAGGGATTAATGGAACCATCCTCATTAAACTCAATTCCTGATCGTGAGGATTCTTGGTCAGAGACCGGTTCCCTTCTGAAATGTACACTACTTTCCATATCTTTTAGTTTGTTAGCAGCAGTTAATAAATATTTTAAAAGTCTTTGACTTAACTTAAATGCTTGATTTCGACGAATGATGTCGTCGCGGTGTACCAGCAATCGTGATGCGACGCGTCGCGACGTATTGAAGGCAGCAGCAGCAGCCGTAGCGTCGAGTACCGCCACAGGAATCGCCTACTGCAATAGCTCCAGGGGGGGGCAGCAAGGCACAGTTGACCGCTCGGCGCAGCCGGCAGCTGTCTCGCAGTTCAGCGCAGCTCCGCGATGACGCACCGTCTTCCTTTAGTCTCAGCGCCGTCGGCAGCCGCGATCCAGCATCGTCGCCTTCCTCACCATCGTCACTAACCAACGTACAGCGGTAGACACTTATTGTTTATACACTACACCCGCCTTTACTGGTAACACTGTTCCCACACTAGTTCAATTCAGTGTCCTGTTATTGCCTACCGAGTTCGTTAATTTATACCAATCGCTTTCACACATCGAGCACTTTTATTTGCTTTTAATGAAGTTTTCCCGGCCGATAAGCACCATATGTGGGGCGGCGAAGAAGTTGTCGAATGAGTTGTTTGAATGTTCATTTCACGTAACAGACTATTGCCGATGCAACATATGTGGGACGGCGAAGAAGTCGTTGTTTAATGTTGAATGAAAGTTGAACATTGCCACCTTAAATCACGCGAGCCTGGCAACTAATTTGGTGGCCAGTCAGAAAGCGAAGGGAAACTTACTGACCTTAGTTCCCAGTCTGCACGGCCACATTCCTGTACAGCCCAGCTAAACGAAAAATATCCATAGTTCTTCACGGGATTAGGGCTGCTTCAATAAAATTTAAAGTTCCAAACAAGATTTTATTATCTTAAAGGCTCACACAAATTACTCGAAACTTCTGAAAATGCTAAAGACATTAAATATTGTTAATTCAGCCAATCGTTTAATAGTTCAGAGGCGACTTCTACAGCAAGTTCCTCCCGAATAGTTCATTACTCTAACTAACGGTGCTCTATTAATAGTTCGCAATAATGTTAAAAAAAAAAGATTAATGCTCGCCTTAAAAGTGGAGTTAGTCACCACTTGCCACGCGGAATTATACTTCACACGGACGGCACAATAACAGTTTGTTACCGAAGTCTAAACGATCCAGGACGGTGTACAGTCCTCGCGATTTTCAATGTCCGTTTACATTGCTAAGTACGCGCATGTCACAGCCCGCTATGACGTCACCCGAGGCGAGGCGCGATCGGACGTTAAGCTCGCGTGGACTAGGCGTTGGTCTAATGCGGAGTGAGCTTCCTACTGCCTCTGCCGCTCTTTTTATATAGCTCCGGCGCGTACCGCCAAGAGAGCATCTGTTCTTTCCGTTCATATGCAGATGCCTGCGGCCTCCAAATGATCGCTATCTCAGGCACATAATCTTAAATATCACATTTAATAATAGCTTTACAAACTTCTCAATTTTTGTATACATACATCTGAGCAGTACAGAAGCACGTAGAAAATCTCAGCCCGCTAAAATTAAAACTTTACTCTCTAGAATTTTTACAATGGAACTAACGGTAGATTGTTACCTCTGAACCATAGCTTTATCAAGACTTGTATCAGCTGTTAATTATGCTACAAGACTAAAACTTGGTGTAGCTTTGTTAATTGTCCTATCTGATCATTGGTCTTAAAGAATTTGTTTTATCATTAAAATTTAAAGTACTTAATCTATAATGCTTATGTACATTTTACTCACAAAAGTAGTTTTTACTAAATTACTAAAAAACTAGAAGAGGTAACTGATTGTGGTATTTCCATTATTATTATTAGGGTGAACTGAAGCATCCTACCAATTTTCAATATTGTAGCTCTATTATTTCGCGCCTCTGATTTTTCCGAAAAACGCGGATTCTGGAGTCAATTTTAGTTTTATGGTTTTGGAAACCAGCACCACTCATTAATGACTTCTTACTGCACCTTCTCACCAAATTTTGGCTTCCTAGCGTCATTATTTAGCGCCTCCTATTTTTCTTTCAAAACGTGAATTTTACGTAAACTACTAATTTTATAACATTAAGATTTGTTACCTGAAACATTATTACATAGAACTATACTTTAACAAAGTTTTACACACAAATCTTAATTTTTACTTTTATGTTAAATGTGGTGCAATACTATATGCAGGCGCGTTACGATGACGTGACGCTACTAGCAGTGAACTAGGGTAAGTCCCGTGCACTCGCTCGCCTCTGTATCTTATACATGATACAGCGCTTGCTTTGCTTCATCACCCCCTTTTTAATTTTCGTGAAAATCTATTTTTGAACAAAATTAAATTTCTAAAAGAACAAACAAGCGATGGATTACTTTAGTATACCTCTTTCAACTTAAGTTGCTTCTTCTTAGGAAATTCCTTATTACTACATACACAAAATAACCATACTCATATACACATAGAAAACCTAGTACAGAAGACATTCACAAATTATTTACATACATTTACATGGAAATATAAATTTTTCAATGGTTACAAAATAGTTATTTTTTTTTTCTTTAAAATCAGTCTCTTCCTGAAAAAGAAAATACACACGACTTTTATCACTGCAACGCACTCACATTTTTCTTTTACTATAATACTCGGCACTGTGGTGGGTGTCCTATTGTAACACTCATTTAATTTCACTGATTGACAAAATTGTGGGAGGAAATTGTATTCACATGATACAGCGCTTGCTTTGCTTCAGTATCTATCTTGGCCACAATAATGCGTTCACTATGCTGTTTGTAGTAGCTTACCCGCTTTCCTATTTTCCTATTCATTATTAAACCTACTCCTGCATTACCCCTATTTGATTTTGTGTTTATAACCCTGTAGTCACCTGACCAGAAGTCTTGTTCCTCCTGCCACCGAACTTCACTAATTCCCACTATATCTAACTTTAACCTATCCATTTCTCTTTTTAAATTTTCTAACCTACCTGCCCGATTAAGGGATCTGACATTCCACACTCCGATCCGTAGAACGCCAGTTTTCTTTCTCCTGATAACGACATCCTCCTGAGTAGTCCCCGCCCGGAGATCCGAATGGGGGACTATTTTATCTCCGGAATATTTTACCCAAGAGGATGCCATCATCATTTAATCATACAGTAAAGCTGCATGTCCTCGGGAAAAATTACGGCTGTAGTTTCCCCTTGCTTTCAGCCGTTCGCAGTACCAGCACAGCAAGGCCGTTTTGGTTAATGTTGCAAGGCCAGATCAGTCAATCATCCAGACTGTTGCCCCTGCAACTACTGAAAAGGCTGCTGCCCCTCTTCAGGAACCACACGTTTGTCTGGCCTCTCAACAGATACCCCTCCGTTGTGGTTGCACCTACGGTACGGCCATCTGTATCTCTGAGGCACGCAAGCCTCCCCACCAACGGCAAGGTCCATGGTTCATGGGGGGGTAAGACGAATAACGGAATAAAAAAAAGGGAAAAATAAATGTAGCTGTTGCCTTCTAGATTCATAAACCACAACTGAAATTAGTCTTCCTACACAAATTTCCCTAGAAATAATGTTAGATGCCTTACACGATGTATATAACTGAATCATTATATCCATTGCCTGTCCCGATAGCTGAGTGGATGCCGGCACGGTAGCTCAGCGTGTTCGGTCAGAGGGTTAGCTGCCCTCTGTAATAAAAAAACTGAGTTAATGGATCAACGACAAACTGAAACGGGTGTCTTGCGACGTTCGCCACGAGCAGATTCAACAAACAAAATGAGGTTTTTAAAAAATAAGAAAGTGGTCAGCGTGACGGATTATCGTCCTACGGGCCCGGGTTCGATTCCTGGTTGGGTCGGGACTGGGTGTTGTGTTGTCTTCATCATTATTTCATCCCCATCCGGCGCGCAGGTCGCCCAATGTAGCGTCGAATGTAATAAGACCTGCCCCGCCAGGTGCCTTCCGGCCAGTGACGCCAAACGCACATTTCATTTCCGAATGGGAGACTATTTTACATCTGGAGCATTTTACCCGAGGGGAATCCATCATCCTTTAACCACACAGTAAAGCTGAATACCATCGGGAAAAATTACGTCTGTAGTTCAAAAATGGCTTTGAGCACTATGGGACTTAACATCTGAGGTCATCAGCCCCCTAGAACTTAGAACTACTTAAACCTAACTAACCTAAGGACATCACACACATCCATACCCGAGGCAGGATTCAAACCTGCGACCGGAGAGGTCGCGCGGTTCCAGACGGAAGTGCCGACAATGTAGTTTCCTCTTGCTTTCAACCGTTCACAGTACCAGCACAGCAAGGCCGTTTTGGTTAATGTTACAAGGTCAGATCATTCAATAATACAGCATGCTGTCCCTCTTCAGGAACCACATGTTTCTCTGGTCTCTCAACGGATACCCTTCCATTGTCAGTGGTTAGCACACTGGACTCGCATTCGGGAGGACGACGGTTCAATACCGTCTCCGGCCATCCTGATTTAGGTTTTCCGTGATTTCCCTAAATCTTTTCAGGCAAATGCCGGGATGGTTCCTCTGAAAGGGCACGGCCGATTTCCTTCCCAATCCTTCCCTAACCCGAGCTTGCGCTCCGTCTCTAATGACCACCACCACTACCACCACTTCCGTTGTGGTTGCACCTATCGTACGGCTATCTGTATCGCTGAGACACGTAAGCCTCCCAACCAACGGTAAGGTCCATGGTTCATTGGAGGAAAGTGATCTTAACGAATGATTTTGAAATAAAAAAGAATCTTTAGTTCTGGAACAGCCAATGTTCGTGATTGTGCTTGTGTCTGTGTGTAAGCGTGCTCTCTCTCTCTCTCTCTCTCTCTCTCTCTCTCTCTCTCTCTCTCTCTCTCTCTCTGTGTGTGTGTGTGTGTGTGTGTGTGTGTGTGTGTGTGCTGAATGTGCCACATTTTAGAGAAAATTATTCAAAGGAAATACCCACCAGCTATAATACATTCAAGAACGCTAATAATTTAAAACATCTGCGTATGTATTTATCCGCGTCGGTATAGTACATTTCATCACGATGGGATTGTTTCTCGTTTTTTCTGTATTATAAGTGATTCTGCTAGAAAAAATTGAATTATTTGAATATCAAATAACGTAATTAACATATTCCATCACCCTTTATCTGTATCTCTTCGATACAAGAGCGAATGAACTGTGGTAGGCTTCTGTCATTGTTCAGTGACTTTTGGCCATGAAACTTCGATGACATTTTTACTCTGTAATAAATGTAAGATTAAGCAATTCGGATTTCGGTTCTGATGAAAACAGTATCTTTCTATAATGGGAGAATAGGTAGCGACAGAGCCGACGTGAAGCGCAAATCTTTTCGTCATTGAAAATGCGATATCAATCCTATTGAAGACGCCCTCTTGTAAAACATCAATATACAGTTCGGATTAATTAATGACATGAAACAAGATAACTGGAATACTTCTACTAAACGAAACACCGTTGTTTAAATTATTTTTGTTTATTGATCAATAATCGGGGTCCATAAACGAACTTAAATCATACATCTTCACAGTACAGGATCACAAAAGAAAGTGAGTTAAGGCTGAAGAGACAAATGAAGTGGAATAGTCTTTTCTTGTTACGGATAAATGAAATATCGTATAAGATACCACAGAGCATGCAAAGGAAACTTTCCTTATCTTATTACATTTGTACGTTGTGAGCATGAGAACTAAAAATCTTTTTCTCGAATTAAAAACGATAATGTTATAGTGTGCTTGTGTTTTAGTTAGTTACCTGTCCCACAGATCATTTTGACGATTCTTTTATCGAAACTACGTGGAACGATTCAGTTTACAAGATTTGTGTATACGATGAGAGGTAACATTAATGAACACATCATTTGTTAGTCCTGCTCGTGCTACTACATTTAAACCTCATGCAACTACACTTAATAACTAGTTTTTTACAGGCTACCAGTTTTTAAATTGAAAATCGTCCATGGAATAGAAAAAGAAATATTTTGAAGAAATGATTTTATTCTAGATTTAAAAAAAAATAATGGTTCAAATGGCTCTGAGCACTATGGGACTGAACATCTACGGTCATCAGTCCCCTAGAACTTAGAACTAGTTAAACCTTACTGACCTAAGGATAGCACACAACACCCAGTCATCACGAGGCAAAGAAAATCGCTGACCCGCGAGGAATCGAGAACGCTACCACACGACCACGAGCTGCGTATGCTAGGTTTATAATTTGCGTTGCTATCTCTCAGACATATTGTTCTTATCGATCAAACGATAAAACGTTTTGGTTGCTGCATATTAACCTCCGTTCAGAGCCATAGTGTTATGGATACGGACACCACTCTTCTTCTTGTACTGTGGAGGATTATTTATAATGAATTCAACTAGTGAATATGTGTAATGTGAGGGTGCAGTTAAAATGACTAACTCTTGGAGAGGTACCTACATGACGATCGTGACTGAACACCAATAATATTGTTACTGCTCACTTGTAAACAAGTGGAGAGTTAGTTCAGAAAATTACACTCCTGGAAATTGAAATAAGGACACCGTGAATTCATTGTCCCAGGAAGGGGAAACTTTATTGACACATTCCTGGGGTCAGATACATCACATGATCACACTGACAGAACCACAGGCACATAGACAAAGGCAACAGAGCATGCACAATGTCGGCACTAGTACAGTGTATATCCATCTTTCGCAGCAATGCAGACTGCTATTCTCCCATGGAGACGATCGTAGAGATGCTGGATGTAGTCCTGTGGAACGGCTTGCCATGCCATTCTCCTGGCGCCTCAGTTGAACCAGCGTTCGTGCTGGACGTGCAGACCGCGTGAGACGACGCTTCATCCAGTCCCAAACATGCTCAATGGGGGCAGATCCGGAGATCTTGCTGGCCAGGGTAGTTGACTTACACCTTCTAGAGCACGTTGGGTGGCACGGGATACATGCGGACGTGCATTGTCCTGTTGGAACAGCAAGTTCCCTTGCCGGTCTAGGAATGTTAGAAAGATGGGTTCGATGACGGTTTGGATGTACCGTGCACTATTCAGTGTCCCCTCGACGATCACCAGAGGTGTACGGCCAGTGTAGGAGATCGCTCCCCACACAATGATGCCGGGTGTGGGCCCTGTGTGCCTCGGTCGTATGCAGTCCTGATTGTGGCGCTCACCTGCACGGCGCCAAACACGCATACGACCATCATTGGCACCAAGGCAGAAGCGACTCTCATCGCTGAAGACGACACGTCTCCATTCGTCCCTCCATTCACGCCGGTCGCGACACCACTGGAGGCGGGCTGCACGATGTTGGGGCGTGAGCGGAAGACGGCCTAGCGGTGTGCGGGACCGTAGCCCAGTTTCATGGAGACGGTTGCGAATGTCCTCGCCGATACCCCAGGAGCAACAGTGTCCCTAATTTGGTGGGAAGTGGCGGTGCGGTCCCCTACGGCACTGCGTAGGATCCTACGGTCTTGGTGTGCATCCGTGCGTCGCTGCGGTCCGGTCCCAGGTCGACGGGCACGTGCACCTTCCGCCGACCACTGGCGACAACATCGATGTACTGTGGAGACCTCATGCCCCACGTGTTGAGCAATTCGGCGGTACGTCCACCAGGCCTCCCGCATGCCCACTATACGCCCTCGCTCAAAGTCCGTCAACTGCACATACGGTTCACGTCCACGCTGTAGCGGCATGCTACCAGTGTTAAAGACTGCGATGGAACTCCGTATGCCACGGCAAACTGGCTGACACTGACGGCGGCGGTGCACAAATGCTGCGCAGCTAGCGCCATTCGACGGCCAACACCGCTGTGCCGTGCGTGTGATCATTGCTTGTACAGCCCTCTCGCAGTGTCCGGAGCAAGTATGGAGGGTCTCACACACCGGTGTCAATGTGTTCTTTTTTCCATTTCCAGGAGTGTATTTCATAACACATTATTGAGAGTAAAAATGTGAAATATGTCAGGGGTATATTCGTTTGTTTCTATTTTCTTCCACCTGCAGTTTTCATCAATATGCATACACAAAAATTTTGAGCATTCAACCTTTTTTACCGATTCCTGTTCATGTGCTAGATCAATTGTTGGTAGGCTTCTGTTTGTTGTACACAATGTCGTATAGCGTATTTTCTGATAATTTATGAAGAGCCAGTTTTCAGAGAACCTCTTGACGATTCTTCGGAAATATCATTAACAACCTCTCGTGTTGCTTTCACTCTAATGAGATTTGTTATAGCACTAGTTCGACCACAAAAAGTGCAAGTTCTGCTTGTTGAATATTTAGTGGAAAGTCATTCACATGTATAAGGAACAGGAACTGACAAAAGTTAACCCTTTGGTTTCTTCCCAGTCACTCAAAATTTCTACCCTTCTAACAATGTCTGACTTGTTCAGCAAAACGTTTTGTATTCTGTTTGTGAAGTATGACTCAAACTTGTTGTGTCCAAAGCTATCAGTTCCATAAAACTGTAGTTTTCTAATTTGATCTAGACAATCAAAGTCCTTGGGAAGGACACAAATATACCAATTGGCAATTTCTTATTATTTAATTTATAATATGTGGTTACTGAATGTATATGTATTCTCTATCGAGAAACTCTTCTAGAATCCCAACTGAAACACCAAGTAAATTGTTTCTACTAAACTGTGAGACTGCTCTTGAGTAGTCTGTGTTGTGTGTGTGTGTGTGTGTGTGTGTGTGTGTGTGTGTGCGTGACCGCGCACGTAACATATGGCGAAGGAATTCGTGTACTTGCCGTGTAATCATGATAAAAGTCGGTGTCGTAGACACCGGTTGGGCTTCCCACAACACTTGTTGGTGCAGGGCGCGCTGTTATTGCGCACAGTCACTGCGGCGTAATTTACTTTTACGCTGCAGGCGTCGCATCTGTGGCTTGCAGTAGCAGTGCATGCACCGTGTCTACTACAGACTACGTTATGGCGGGGTCAGTGACCTGGAACCGCCAGGGGGAGCGAACGGGGCAACCGCAGTAGCGCTTGTGTTTACCAACGGCATGTGAGCGCGTGTACTAGTCCCAGACTGTAATTTAAACAACAGTGGAGACAAAACAGGTTGTTCCTGGAGGATTATTTTCAGCCGGTACAGTACAAGGTGAACTCATTCCACGTGTCTGTGTGTGTGTGTGTGTGTGTGTGTGTGTTTGTGTGACTATGTGCCTGCGTGTGTGTATATGAATGTTTTTATGTGATGCGAGATAGACCTGTGCAGTCTCTCTACTAATAACGTGTATAACACACTATTTTTGCAAGGTCCTACTCATATCTATCCTTTTTCACATCCAGCTGACAAAAGCTGAGGATTTTGCTGTCTACAGTAAATTGGAAGATCGTAGGGAAGAACAGAAAGACTTCCGCCAAATTTCTACTTGATATTATGAGCGGCAGGTTTCTTTAAAAGTGGATTAATGCAAGGTACGGCTTGTAACAAACAAAAAGCACATACAGGGTGTAAGTAGGCTGTTTAGGTTTTCTTATTGGTAACGCCACGTAGCGCTCCGTATGAAAATCACTGGCTGTGCTGTGTGCCGTCTTTGGCTAGTTTGCATTGTTGTCTGCCATTGTAGTGTTGGGCAGCTGGATGTTAACAGCGCGTAGCGTTGCGCAGTTGGAGGTGAGGCGCCAGCACTGGTGGATGTGGGGAGTGAGATAGCGGACTTTTGGACAGAGACAGTAAATTTGTAAGACTGGATCCCATGAACTGATATATATATGCTATGACTTTTGAACACTATTGAGGTAAATACATTGTTGTTCTCTATCAAAATCTTTCATTTGCTAACTATGCCTATCAGTAGTTAGTGCCTTCAGTAGTTTTAATCTTTTATTTAGCTGGTTGTAGTGGCGCTCGCCGTATTGCAGTAGTTCCAGTAACGAAGATTTTTGGTGAGGTAAGTGATTTGTGAAAGGTATAGGTTAATGTTAATCAGAGGCATCCTCTTGTAGGGATTATTAAAAGTCAGATTGCGTTGCGCTAAAAATATTGTGTGTCAGTTTAAGCACAGTCATGTATAATTGTTCAGAGGGGACGTTTCAACGGTTAGTGCTGAATATCTGAAGCACGTCACATTGTTTAGTATTTAGTGCTGGTATTAAAGGGCGGTATGAAATGGGACGAAATCACGCAATCAGTGAAGTAGGAGGCTACTGAAGAGTTAGATTTGCTGGTCTTCAGAGCGCTGCTGGAGGGCTACATTCAGCACTTGTGAGGCAAACGGAGAAGCTACTTAATTGAGAACTTAATTGAGCGCTTCTGTCTCGTGAACTGACATGCGGCCAGGAGGGCGGTGTGCTGACCACATGCCTTTCCATATCCGCATCCAGTGACGCCTGTGGGCTGAGGATGACTCGGCGGCCAGTCAAGTACTGCTGGGCCTTCATGGACTGTTCGGGCGGAGTTCAGTTTTTAGGTTTTTCTTTTTTAGATATCCCGACATGGGTCCCATCGAACTTTTGTGGGACATAATTGAGCGGTCAGTTCCTGCACGAAATCTTGCCCCAGCAACACTTTTGCCGTTAAGGACGGTTATAGAGTTAGCGTGGCTCGTTTTTCCTGTAGGAAGTTTCCAACGATATTTTGAGTCCAAGCCACGTCGAGTTGCTGCACTACGCCGGGCAAAAGGAGGTTCCAACCGTTATTAGAAGGTATCCCCTGACTTTTCCCACCACAGTTTATATAGGATGCAAATGCAATCCTAGGAGTCGTTGATGCATGCATAGCGTACAGGTAATTGCACATCGCTATTAAAGGAGGATCCTTTTAGGGGTAAGGTTAAAAATTGCATATGGCTATTAAAAGAGGATTTATTTAGACCTATAGTTAAAAATACTCTTAATTTTAAGGAAGTGAGGAAGAAAACTTATACTCACAAGAAAAAACAATACTCAGTAAATGTCTGAATATGGCCTTGTAAGCCGAAAACCGGTTAACACAATAAAAGTAATACTGTGGAATGAAAGCGAACTGCCGCTTTTCATTTATTACTTCCATTTAACAATACAAATGTTTATAAGTTTTCTGACTATTTATAGCTGATCAGAATTTAGCAGCTTGATCCCAAAATAAAATATCCTTACAGAAACCATGGTAAAATCGAACGAGTAGGGATGATTTAAAGAACAGTATTTACTATCATCACAATGTATTCGAATTGAGCGTGGTTTCTGTAATGGAATTTTGTTTTGACAACTATTTTCTACATTCTGATCAACTGTATGGGGTCAGAAAAGTAACAGACCTTTACACTGAAGCGGCAAAGAAACTGGTATAGGCATGCGTATTCAAATACACGGACATGTAAACAGGCAGAATGCGACGCTCTAGTCGGCAACGCCTTTATAAGACAACAAGTGTCTGGCGCAGTTGTTAGATCGGCTACTGCTGCTACAATGGCCGTTTCTCAAGATTTAAGAAACACATCCTGCAAGAACAGGTCCAACGACGACTGAAGAGAATCGTTCATCACGATACGGAAGTGAAACCCTTCTGCAAACTGCTGCAGATTTCAGTGATGGGCCATCAACAGATGTAAGCGTGTCAACCATTCAGCGAAACATCATCGATATGAGCTTTCGGGGCCGAAGACCTACTCGTGTTCCCTTGATGGCAGCACGACACAAAGCTTAACGCTTCGTCTGAGACCGTCAAAGGGTTCAAACGGCTCTAAGCACTACGGACCTTAACATCTGTTGCCTTCAGTCCCCTAAACTTAGAGCTACTTAAACCTAATTGACCGAAGGACGTGACACATCGATGCCCGAGGCAGGATTCGAACCTGCGACCGTAGGGCAGCAGCGTGGTTCCAGACTGAAGCGCCTAGAACCGCTCGGCCACAGCGGCCGACTGCCACGCTTGATGAAGTACTTTTGTATGCTCGCGGGTTCCGTACACGATATTAGGTAGGTGTACCAGTTTGTTTGGCTCTTCCGTATACATGGTTAAACATAAAAAAATTTCTGCCTACTTCCACACAACTGACAATATTTTTAACTGTTGTGAATGCATGAACCACCCTAAGATTGCATTTGCATCCTATATATACTGGTCGAAGTATGCATGGAAACTTTGACTCGTGTTTTTTCCATGTGTATGACGTGTTACAGTGCAGCAGAATGAGAGGTTCGTCGTATTTATGTTATCTGTTGTATTTTTTAACCTTTTAATGTAGTAGACAGTAATGATTTCTTCTTTCACTTTTACGTAGATTCTACAAATGGCTACTACAGAACGGAAACCGGTAATCTTTCTCATACAACTTTCCGATCAACAGAATTATATATATAACTTTCTAAATAATATATTGCTCTCCAGGTAGTCACTTCATGTGATCTCCAATGTGGTCCTCCAGGACATCAAACACTACCCTACCTCGATGGGAACGATCTACATCTCTCATGAACCACATCTTGTAGAAATCGAGGTCATTTTGGATAATGGGGATGAAATCATCTTCCAAAATCTTCACGTACCATTCGGTGGTCACCGTGCCATCAAGGAATATCGCACCGATTATTCTGTGACTGGACACTACACACCACACAGTCATCCGTTGTGGGTGAAGAGACTTCTCGACTGCGAAATGCGCCGATTCTGCTTATTGACGAAGCTATCCAAATAAATGTAGGCTTCGTCGCTAAACCAAACCATGCATGCTCATAGTTTTTCCCATCGTAACCCGCGGCCAACAGTGTAGTTTGAACGCCCTTGAGCCAGGTGTCGGGCTTTGTCGGGTCATGCCTATAGCGCGTGTAGCTCTCGCTAGAGGCATTAATTTGGCTTGTGCTTTAGAAGTGAATCGTCAACCTTGGTAATCGGAACACACATGCGCAAGTTATGTTTAAGAGAGTCGAAAAGCGGGTCACATTTTGGCCGGCTCTAGTTCCATTATTACCTGATGAAGTACAGAGATGTTTCTGTTTCAGGAGTCTGTCAAGTCGGCAGTCGCAAACATTGCCTGACGGAATAACATGTATTGGATTACGATCACACCAAGGTTCCGGCACCCCACCAGTCATTTCATCAGCGCGTCTGATGATGGCTGTGTAGTCGTTTGGTAAATATTCTGCCCGTTGAACACTGACATTAGGCGGTTCACCTGTGAACTACTTCGAAAAATTGGAAATTTATGGTAAGGTCTTATGGGACCAAACTGCTGAGTTCATCGGTCCCTAACCTTACGCACTACTTAACCTAACTTACGATACGGACAAAACACACACACACACACACACACACACACACATACCCAAGGGAGGACTCGAGCCTCCGACATGGAGAACCGCGGAAACCATGCCAAGGTGCCTATGACCACGCGGCTATCCTGCGCGGCATGTTCCTTTTAACTACGCTGTGCATCCGATAATCAAAGTGTCTGTTTTTAATCATTTTAAAGTTTTTGTAACTTATAACTTTTGTTACAATTACAAGAAATCTTCAATACGGTCGTTAGAATAACCACTATTGAAATTTGAAGAAAAGAAATCCTTTGGATTCCAAAATAATAACTCAGTCAGTTGAATTCGCTCACCGTGGCTAATCTAGCACTGTATTAAAAAGTGGTTGTAATTGTCTTTCAAAACTGTATAAAAATGCCTCTGACTTTAGCTCTTTGCCCGCTTGCGCTTTAAATGTCTATGTTCTCAAATGTTTCTTGTGTTCAAGTATAATTCAAAAGAAACGGGTAACAGTTTTAGTGCCTCTGTGGCTATTTCATAAATGTTTACAAATCTGAAAAAAAACCTTGAGCTAAAACTGAAAATTAAAAAAGAATAATAAAAGTAACCTTACCATTCCAAGGTCCAGGTTCTCTACCAATTCACTTTCTTCCATGTTACAGTTCTCAGAATAGTACATCTTATTTTATTTCATGGAAAGTGGCAAATATTTACCTTCCTCCTCTACTTCGCTTGTATTCACAGCGTGGACTTCATTCTTTCGCAGGACTGAGTTTGATCAGCCTGTTGTTACTCTGTCAGCAGGTAGCTGCTTCAGCCATTCTGGACCCTGAACTGCAGGTAAAGGTCTCATGATATTATACAGTCTTGTTGAAGTCGGGAGTGCGTACAAAAATGCTAAAGTGAATCAACGCGTTCTAGTAAAATTACAACAGTTTGTGTGTCAATATGGTAAAAAAGTAATTTCCAGTGATGGTAAAATAGTATTCAGTAAACTTTGTGACGTAGGAGTACCCGTGGAGAAGAAATGTAACGCTGAGTAGCATGTGGCGACAGAGAAACACAAACGTAGGGTGCCACTAATGAAAAATGGAAAAACATTACAGCTAATGTTCCTAGGGGAATCCCTCCAATCTTTTCCACCATTCCGTGAAGAAAATTGTGCAGTTTTCCTCTGTGCTGTCATCCCCTTAAGTGCACTAAACCAGCCAAAATTTCGTGAATACTTAGAAAAATACACCCACAAATCTCTTCCTCATTCTGCCACATTAATATAGACCACGTTACCAGTAGTTATGAAAAAAGAATTCTGCAACTCAGAAAACAGTCTACAAATAATAAAAAATATTGTGGGCATCGATTGATGAAACTACAGACTCTACAGGAAGATGTATGACACTGCTATTGTGAGAATTTTGTAAGAAGATGATGTGGGGGAAATGTTTATTAAAGCTGTGAAGATATAGAAAATGTAATTTCCTACACAGTTAGTAAATTGTTCGACGCATCTATGGGCACCACATAGTCCGAAGACGGGCACTATTCTTTGTAACTGATGCTGCCTCTCATACGATGAAAGCCTCTGATTTACTAAGAAAAAGCGTTACACAATAAGATGTTGCATGTGACTTGTGTAGCTCACACCTTGAACAGAGTTGCAGAAGAGATTCGTAGCAAATTCAGTGATATTGAAAAATTTATTTCATGTGTCGAAAAGGTATTTTTGAAAGCCGCTTCACCCGGTATAGTATTTAAGTTATCTTCAGACATTTCCTTATTACAATCTCCTATTTTGACAAGATGAAGGTCCTAGATCAGAGCCTCCTTTGAAAATCATCGTTGACTCATTATCATCGTCGACTCATTAGCTAACAGTGAAGCCGCTTCGAGTGGACTAGCACAGAAATTAAAGTCTAATGCTGAAGTTTCAGACGAACTTTCTACATGAAATCAGATTTTAGATTTACTCCTGCTGCCAAAACTGGTTTGGAGCAATCAGAAGTGCCATTTGTGAAGCAGACGCAACAAGTGGAAAAAAATTGTGAATATATTAGGAACTGTTTGTGGTAAAGTGAGAAAAAAGTGTCAAAGAAAATGGAAAAGATGTTAGATAGAACTGAAGGGCTTCATACACTATGTTCCATTTCAGTTGCCTGGTGAAAATTTCTCACTTAATCACTTAGGTTTCGATTCAAACTATATTGCCAATTTAATATATTCTCCTCCTGTGCCATTGAAATGTTCGAATTACAAGGCTTTGTTGGTTGACAATATAAAATTATTTAATTTGAAATTTGCATAAGATATTCATTGTGTATTACAACTCAGGATGTCCACAAATATCGTCATAGGTTAAGTATATCTGATAATGTTAGTAAAAAAATTCTATAATATAAAATTCCATAGTTTAGCCTGCTTCTCAAGTAGATTTTATCCTAAAAAAATAATTAACGTAAGTTAACTTACTAATTTATTTCACAACAGAAATTTTACTCCATTTCAGTGTGATTTGACTTTTCTTTTTTGCATGTTATTGTAAATTTTTCGTCATAAGAGAATATTCATGTTTGCATATTAGTGCAACTTTTTGGTCACAATAGTCGCACCTCTTGTCGTAGAAAATAGATTAGTGCCCATACAAAGCCAAAGTCGCAGAATTTATTCCTCAACCGGTATTTTAATGGAATAGGACAACAAATAATTTTCGACTTTGTAAAGTGGCTTGTGGAGAATATATGTAGAAATTATATATGTATGTATGAAGTGAACATAGATGGTTGCAAACCAGGCACAGAAATGGGCATCGGTTCTGGGTGGGAAGGGGGCGGAGGAAGGAGTTTGTTACTGTCATCCATCCATAAAATATCTTGAAGGAATTTGCTTTCATTATTTTGTGGGGGTGTAAGCGACAAAAAGTTTAGAAAATGTTTGAAATTTTATTTACTGTTCGTTAGAATTCGCTAACAACTCCACCTATCAAACACTGGATGATTACTGCCTTGGTAATATCCGCTCAGGTTTAAGATAAGCTACATTTTCTGGCATCTCAATGTTTATGACGTTATATCTGTCGAACAGTACAGTGACATAATTTTGTAGGTACGTTCGCTAGAATATGATAATTTTGTTTGTACAGTTCATATCAATTAGAACAGGTAGTAAACAAGTTAAAAATTATAATGTTGTGTCTGATGTTTAAGTTTTATTGCATAAACAGCAAAAATGTTGTAAGCGATAATCTTTCTCCGATTCTTATTTTGTGGGGCTGTGAAACAGAAGAAGTTTCGAATGGATTTTAAATTATGTGTCAAGTTTGTTGGAAGCTACTAAGTCGCTCTCATCCTCAAATACTATATCATTGGTAATCAGCTGTTCTCTACCACCCACTAGTGGGTGTTCCAGCTTTCAAGACGTGCAGCGTACATTTGGGGGATAAAAATATTTTCATTAGCTCTTCATAAATTTTTTGATATAATCTATGTGGAATTAAATTGAGGAAAGGAGAAAATATAAAAATGCAGTAAAGGAAGCAGGCAAAAAGCAACACAAACGTCTCAAAATTGAGATCGACGGGAAGTGCAAAATGGCTAAGCAGGGATGGTTAGAGGACAAATGTAAGGATGCAGAGGCTTATCTCACTAAGGGTTAAATAGATACTGCCTACAGGAAAATTAAAGAGACCTTTGGAGAAAAGAGAACCACTTGTATGAACATCAAGAGCTCAGATGGAAACCCAGTTCTAAGCAAAGAAGGGAAAGCAGAAAGATCGAAGGAGTATATAGAGGGTCTATACCAGGGTGACGTACTTGAGGACAATATACTGGAAATGGAAGAGAATGTAGATGAAGATGAAATGGGAGACACAATACAACGTGAAGAGTTTGACAGATCACTGAAAGACCTGAGTCGAAACAAGGCCCCGGGAGTAGACAACATTCCATTAGAACTACTGACGGTCTTGGGAGAGCCAGTCCTGACAAAACTCTACCATCTCGTGAGCAAATTTATGAGACAAGCGACATACCCTCGAACTTCAAGAAGAATATAATAATTCCAATCCCAAAGAAAGCAGGTGTTGACAGATGCGAAAATTACCGAACAATCAGTTTAATAAGCCACAGCTGCAAAACACTTACTCGAATTATTTACAGATGAATGGAAAAACTAGTAGAAGCCGACCTTGGGGAAGATCAGTTTGGATTCCGTAGAAATATCTGCAAACACGTGAGGCAATCCGGACCTTACGACTTATCTTAGAAGGAAGACTAACGAAACGCAAACCTACGTTTCTAGCATTTGTATACTTAGAGCAAGCTTTTGACAATGTTGACTGGAATACTCTCTTTCAAATTCTAAAGGCGGCAGGGGTGAGGTACAGGGAGCAAAACGCTATTTACAACTTGTACAAAAACCAGATGGCAGTTATAAGAGTCGATGGACATGAAAGGGAAGCAGCGGTTGGGAAGGGAGTGAGACAGGGTTGCAGCCTCTCCCCGATGTTTTTCGATCTGTATATTGAGCAAGCAGTAAAGGAAACAAAAGAAAAATTCGGAGTAGGTAATAAAATCCAAGGAAAATAAATAAAAACTTTGAGGTTCGCCGATGACATTGTAATTCTGTCAGAGACAGCAAAGGACTTGGAAGAGCATTTGAACGGAATGGACAGTGTCTTGAAAGGCGGGTATAAGATGAACATCAACAAAAGCCAAACGAGAATAACGGAATGTAGTCGAATTAAGTCGGGTGATGCTGAGGGAATTAGATTAGGAAATGAGGCACTTAAAGTAGTAAAGGAGTTTTGCTATTTCGGGAGAAAAATAACTGATGATGGTCGAAGTAGAGAGGATATAGAATGTAGACTGGCAATGGCAAGGAGAGCGTTTCTGAAGAAGAGAAATTTGTTAACATCGAGTATATTTGTATGGAGTGTAGCCATGTATGGAAGTGAAACATGGACGATAAATAGTTTGGACAAGAGGAGAATAGAAGCTTTCGAAATGTGGTGCTACAGAAGAATGCTGAGGATTTTATGGGTAGATGACATAACTAATGAGGAGGTATTGAATAGAATCGGGAAAAGAGGAGTTTGTGGCACAACGTGACAAGAAGAATGGACCGGTTAGTAGGACATGTTTTGAGGCATCAAGGGATCACAAACGTAGCAGTGGAGGGCAGCGTGGAGGGTAAAAATTGTAGAGGGAGACCAAGAGATGAATACACTAAGCAGATTCAGAAGGATATAGGTTGCAGTAGGTACTGGGAGATGAAGGAGCTTGCACAGGATGGAGTAGCATGGAGAGCAGCATCAAATCAGTCTCAGGACTGTAGACCATAACAACAACAATGTGGTAAGTAATTATTATTATATTCTTTACCTTTCTGAAGTTCTGCTCTATAAATTTTATAACATAAAGTTACTTTCTTACTTTACGAGTCACCATTATTGTAGAACTGCTTTTATTACTACTAACAGAGATACGAAACTAGGTCGTAGGTAAAAACGTTGACTGCCCCCTTACTGTGTTAATATGGTACAGGTAATTTCGTGCGCTTTGAGTTACACTACCTCAAGACGTATTCAGTCCTAATTTCAATTCATGACTTACTGTTTTACACATTTAAAGTAACATTATATACCTTCATGAGTGAAATATGACAGTATTTTAAATTTTTGAATTTCAGTAACCGCATGAAAAATAGTGAACATTATGTTTTTGTTGCCCCTGGATGCTGCTAGACAGGCAACCTTTAGTTCTGAATTTGTAGCTGTAGGCATTTAGTGGCATACAGGGCTGTTAGAAACAGTGTGGAAAGCTTGCGAATATGTTGTAGGGTTGATTGTGCTAGAAAATGCTAGTTAAGAAAAAATTCGATACATTGCGCCGTTTCCGAGCTATTAAGCATTGAAGTTAGCCAGCGGGCCATTGCTCAGGCAAATTCAAGCGGACGGCCAGAGACGGTGTAGCCAATCGTGTTCTTCGTCTGGTTTCCTAAAACCAAACAAGAGGGCGATAAAAAAATTAGACATGGGACGTTAGCGAGTATCGAACCCGAGGCAAAGGCTAAGCAGTCTCGTGCGCTGTCATATACGCTGTGAGAACAAATGACAGTAATTGTATTTGGCTCGCCGCTTGAATTTGTATATATAACTGCCTGACTGGCTAACTTCAATGCTAAATACATCGGAAACGGCACAATATAGAAAATTTTTTTCTTAACAATTATTTCGCTGCAGAAACTACCTTGTAACGCTCTTACAAACTTTTCAGACTGTTTGCGGGCACCTTGTAAATTATGTAGTGTTGACTCACCACAATCATCATTTTTAACTTTTTCAAACAACACAAAAATTATACTAGCAATTGGAGTCCAATACTTGTATTTTAAAGGAATCTTAAAATATGACGTTCCCCCTTTCTGTGACCTTAGTTTGTAGAGCAAGCAATGTTTACCACATCTCATTATCGTCTTTGACCATATATCTTTAGTTCTCTTCGTGTACTGACTTGAAGTCTTCCTGCATATGACCAGAACATGCAATCTATTAATCTTTATGTTCTTCAGTGCGCTGTGTAAAATGGTGAGGACGGTGTATTCTTTTACCGCCCACACAGAAGTTTGTGGTTACAAATGATCTGCTGTACTTTGCAAACAGAGCTTTCTCTCTTCTCTCTGCAACATTTAATACAAACGTAATACCACGCTATACACCAGGGGTCTCCAAACTACGGCCCGCGGGCCGAAATCGGCCCGCGAGGGCCGCCGAACTGGCCCGCGTTAGCTGGCCGGACATCCCCTGTATCCGCCCCGCCAAATATTTGAGGTGGTACCTATACTGCCAACAATTGAGTTTCGAGGCCTATCGCGACCAATACACCGCGACATTGTCGGAGCTCCACCTTTACAAAGCGGAAGGTCATGGTTAAACTTCTGACTATCCACAATGAAAAGACAGAAAATTCTCCGTTCGATAGTGAAAAAAAAAAACAAGAACGGTTAACAGACTAGTTTGGCGACAACATTTTAAGTCTGGTGCAAGTCTCTCAAAAGGACGCCACTTCGGTGAGTAGCCTTAGTAATCAATCATTATGGAAGATGCTTCTTAAGCGAGGTTTCACTTTCTTTTGATTACGTTGTAAAATACACATTGCAAGTGAATCGTATAAAATCTTTTTATTTAAAGGCAATTTAAAGAAAATACAACACCTGGTGCGCATAATGATATTGGATATTTTCGTTGTAACTGATGTCTAAAAATAACTGTAATTAATTTATATCACGAAAACTCACAATGTTAGAGTATTCACGTAATGAAATTTCACATCTTAGTGATAATTAGTGACTTTTAAGTAGCTGTAACTTTCCTTTCATAATTACCTCCAATTACGGATCAGGTTTACTGGTAGAGATAATCAAAAGCGACTTGAAATGCTCGTCACTTTATTTTGATCTGCAAATACTTTTTGCTTGTTTCATTTTGAAGAAAGTTTTTTCACCCAAATAAGTAGTGCCATAGGCGGAAAAAATCCACGGGAAAATTATTGTAAATTTGGAAACTGTGTGGATGGAAGACACTTATAAAATTCCAGTAATGTCGACTTTGAATGTTTTTCTTTAAAAAAATCGCTACATTGCAAATCAATAATTTCAAACTGAAGTTCTGCGGGTAATGCTTCTAAATCGACGCCAAATGGATTTTGAAATATCTTGATGTCGTTTGAATTTGCATCGCTATCTGAAAAACGTGATTCAAAATTAATTTTTTAAGCGCCCAAAGCTTCAATTGTGAAAGTTATAGGAAACGGAATCTCAGTTTGCTGACTGAATGTTCGGCATGTATTAAAATGCGTGAAGCATTCTTTGTTCAACTGAGATAATACGTGTATAAATCAGACAGAAGCTGGTTTTCACCTTGCAGTTTTAAATTAAGCTCATTCATATGTTTAGTTAAGTCTGTATAAAATGCTAGCTTCCATAACCATTCGTCGTTCCGTAACTCAGGCAGAGGCAATTCGTTTCGTTCAAAAAAATTTCAATTACTGTTCGGAGTTCAAAAAAAGGGTCAGAACTTTACCGCAGCTAAGCCAGATCACTGCAGTATAATATGGCAAGTCGCTTTCCTCAATATCTTCAAAAAAGACGCGGAACTGGTGATGACTGAGTGCATGGAATCTGATACAATTAACAACTGAAATAACTGGCTTTAAAACTTCTGACATATCTGAATTTTTCTACACAAAGACTGTTGGTGAATAATACAATGCACTACTAGTGGTTTTGAGCCACCGCCATTTTCTACGGCCTTAGAAAGGAGAGCATCACGTTTATTTTTCCCACACATGTTTTTGCCAGCATCAGTTGTAATACATTTTAATTTCTTCCACTGAAGATTGTTTTTCTGAACTGCCCTTTCAATTCCTTTAAAAATATCTTCGCCAGTGGTCGTCCCGTGAATACTGTGAACATCAAGGAGCTCTTCAGACACTTCATAATTTTTATGAGTCCATCGAATAAAAAGTAGTACTTGAGCAGTATCTGATACATCTGTTGAATCATCCACGGCCAAAGAGAACCATCCTAAGTCTTGATTTTTGTCACGCAGTTGTGCTGATATATTTTTCATTATGATGTTTTATGTTGTATTCTTTGAAGACTGATATTGCTTCATTGCAAATAACACACATTGGTTTGTTGCTTGACTCCGCCACGAGATATTGACATCCCCACTGCTCTTTAAAAGTTCCACATTCACTGTCAACCTTTCGTTTCTTTTCCATATATGTACAGAACTTCACAAAAGATTGTAACCTGAAAATAAAATTGTGCTATTTAATACTAATAAAACTAGGGAGTAGTCTGCCTAAACAAAATGCAATGAATTTATTTTTAAGGTACTTTAATTACTAAATTAAATACTCACAATTACACTGTCGTTCCACTAAAAAATACAGTGAAAAAATACTGAAGTCGTGCTATATGTAATTCGATTTTCAGATTTTCCTTGTCTCTTCGAATTCAAACTTTGAATTGTCACACACTTCGTCGTCTCACCTGCTAGTACAGCGCATAAAATACTAAAATACTCGTGAGACACTCGCGACATAGACACAATCACGCAACAGAACTATCAAATATATGCTCTGGCTCTGCTACTCGCTACATGACTACATAACTAAACTTTTTGTTGCGCCGGTTGAAATAACAATGCGTTGACATACTGTACCTCTGTTAAGTCTTGCAGTAATAGTGTTGCTAACAATGATTTTGATATTTCGTTAACTTTGCAGGACGCTTTCGTGAATAACGTGGAGTGACATACTTTTTTGTCGGTGAAATTCGCCAGAATAATATACCCCAGAATTTCGGTCAGGTACGTCCACCAATCCAAATTATGTAATTAAATAAAAATCGTAGTTCGTTTCAGTGCTAGCTGTTCACATAACCTTAGATTTTTGCGATTTAATCTTTCCTTTAGCCTTAAATTACGGAGATCATGGAGTGCTAGGGTGCTTTAATCCCACTAGGTAGATCTTGCCCTTACGACTTCGTGGAGGACTCAATGTGGCCGGCGGACTAAAATGTTTGGAGACCCCTGCTATACACCAACACTCAAGTGATACCCTTAACACTCAACTCATGCACTTCGTGAAGAAAAGTTGTCACTGTGCTCGAAGGAAGGAAAAGTACTTCTGAGGAACCTACTCCTCGAAGTCTCCCAGCCGAACATGCCTTACGACTTTACATACTTTTAGGAGAAATGTTGCAATGTGTCTCTTGTTAAACGGTCTTCTAATCTGTTCCACACGGGGAGATGGTGGACTTCGAGTGAGGGTATTATTTGGAAGTCAACGCAGTCGCGGTGCTGGCAGAGAACCGGCTAACGAGTTTTAACAGGCCTCATTACCAGGGGGTCCCTCCCCCAGCGGCGCATCAAAAGCAAGTTCCCCTAAATGCAGAGGCACCGCCGTAAAAATACCACTGCCGCCCAGACATTGATGTATTGCGCACCAGCGGCCGAGAGAACAAAATAACAACGTTACTTTAGTTATTGCACTGTTTTTGTAATCATTGTGTTCGACTAAGCGGTTAATTAACAACTTGAAGGGCGGCTGCAGTAGCAGCAAAGGGCAATTTATTCTTGTTACTAAATGTAACAAACAGGGCTGAGGTTTTTACATGTAATATCAATAATTACTGTACCAACAGCTCTGTCCATGACTTCGGGACAAGATATACAGTGAGCTTACACTTACCGAGAAAGAGTAAACATGAAATTCAATACACCATTTTGTGCTGACAAATAAAATTGTACAATAAATTTCCTAAGGAGGCTCCACAGACTGTTAAAATAAACTCAATCATAAAGGAAGTTAAAAAGTGCATTTTAAACAAGGAATGATTACTTTTAATAACCTTTCTTATTTCTAGATCACACTTTATATTTTTCCAACAGCCTTATCAGTTTCGATTTTCCATCATTTTCAAAGGCATGGTTATGTCAGTCATATGTGATACACTGCATCGCGTCAACATTCTCGATCACGAGGCAAGTTTGCAAACGGTCAAGTCTTGAGAAAAGTGATTAAAAGTGCATCAAAATGGTCGCGTTGTCACACAGCATTTTCATGCAAGTTGCAGATGGAAAGATTTTTTTGTAAACAAGCAGCATTGATATGGTAGAAAATATAACACAAATGAATGTTGAAAAACACTTCTACACTATGTGGTCAAAAGTATCCGGACACCCCCAGAATCATTCATTTTTTATATTAGGTGCATTATGCTGCCGCCTACTGCCAGGTGCTCTATATCAGCGACCTCAGGAGTCATTAGACATTGTGAGAGAGTAGAGTGAGGCGCTCCGCGGAATTCACGGACTTCGAACGTGGTCAGATGATTTTCACTTGGGTCATACGTCTGTACGCGAAATTTTCACACTCCTAAGCATCCCCAGATCCACTGTTACCCATCTGACAGTGAAGTGGAAAAGTGAAGGGACTTATACAGTACAAAAACGTATAGGCCGACCTCGTCTGTTGACTGACAGAGACTGTCGGCAGTTGAAGAGTGTCGTAATGTGTAATAGACAGACGTCTATCCAGACCATCACACAGGAATTCCAGAATGCACCAGGATCCACTGAAAGTACTATGAGTAAGGCGGGAGGTGAGAAAACTTGGATTTGATGGTCGAGCGGCTGCTCATAAGCCACACATCACGCCGGTAAATACCAAACGATGCCTCGCTTGGTGTAGGGAGCGAAAATATTGGACGATTGGACAGTGGAAAAAGGTTGTGTGGAGTGACGAATCACGGTACACAATGTGGCGATTGGATGGCAGAGTGTGGGTATGCCGAATGCTTGGTGCGCGCCATCTGGCAGCGTGTGTAGTGCCAACAGTAAAATTCGGAGGCGATGCTGTTACGGTGTGGTCGTGTTTTTCATGGAGGGGTCTTGCACCCCTTGTTGTTTTGCGTGGCACTATCACTGCACTGGCGTACTGTGATGTTTTGAGCATCTTCTTGCTTCCCACTGTTGAAGAGCAGTTCGGGAATGGCGATTGCATCTTTCTACACGATCGAGCACCTGCTCATAACGCACTGCCAGTGGCGGAGTGGTTAGACGACAAGAAAATCCTTGAAATGGACTGGCCTGCTCAGAGTCCTGACCTAAGTCTTACTGAACACCTTTTGCATGTTTTGGAATGCCGACTTCGTGCCAGGCCTCACCGACCGACATCAATGCCACTCTTCAGTGCAGCACTTCGTGAAGAATGGGCTGCCATTCCCCAAGAAACCTTCCAGCACCTGACGGAACGAATGCCTACGAGAGTGGAAGCTGTCATCAATTCCAGAATTACCGACAGAGGTCGCCACGAACTTGTAAGTCATTTTCAGCAAGGTGTCCGGATACTTTTGATCACGTAGTGAATCATTTCACGACGCACTTGCACGCTACAATTTTCTTTTCCTTTTTGTGCATCGGCAAACCTTCCACCAAACACCTACAATTAATAAAACTAAAATCTTAGTTGATTTCTGAGCTGAACATGTCACTCATTATGAGCGAATGTTAACTGAATTTTTCAGGCACACAAATGAGAAATGTGGTATTCCATGGAAACGAAACATGATCATGTTGTTCTGGTTGCCAGGTGGTAGGGTTTGCAGTGACGGTTTTCAGAAATTACGGGAATGTGTAATATTAGCATTTTGTTATGAAATAACTTATACTGAAGGACGTATGAACAAAACGGAACGGTACACTAGACAAAAACCGACTGAGACGGCTCTGCTTTAAATGGAATTCCTTTCTGTTCAGAAAGATTTAGGCCCTAATCCCAATTGTGAGCTTACAATCTCAGGTGGCTCTTAGTTTAGCCCGGATGTTGAGCCGTTCAGTGAGGTGTATTTTTATAAGCTGACCCGTAGCAGAACACTGACTACAAAGGCGGGGTACCGCAGGTAAAAACTACAATCCCATGAGCGTTATGGTTCTCAACTCAGCTACACATGGAAGGCCGACCACCAAATTTTGCAGCTAGGAAATACACTGGAGCTCCAAAGAAACTGGTACAGGCATGTGTGTTCAAATACAGAGATATGTAAACAGGCGTAAAACTGCGAGGCGGTCGGAAACGCCTCCATATGACAACAAGCGTCTGGCGCAGTTATTAGACCGGTTATTGCTGCCATAATGGTAGTTCATCAAGATTTAAGTGAGTTTGGAGGCATAGTCGGCGCACAAGCCATGGGACACATAACCTACGAGGTAGCGATGAAGAGGGGATTTCACGAGTGTACGGTGAATGTCAGGAATCTGGTAAAACATGAACTCTCCGACATCAGTGCGTCCGAAAAAGATCCTGCAAGAACGGGACCCACGACGACTGAAGAAAATTGTTCAACGTGACAGAATTGTTACCTTTCCGCAAATTACTGCAGATTTCAATGATGGGCCTTCAACAAATGTAAATGTGCGAACCATTCAACGAAACAGCATCGAAAAAGGGTTTCGGAGCCGAAGGCCTACTCGTGTACCCTTGATGACTGCGCGACACAAAGCATTATGCTTCGCCTGGGCCTGTCAACACCGACATTGGACTGCTGATGTATTGAAACATGCAGCTTGGTCGGACGAGTCTCGATTCAAATTGTATCGGACGGATGGATTTGTACGAGTTTGGAGACAACTTCATGAATCCATGGACCCTGCATATCATCTGGGGGCTGTTCAAGCTGGTGGAGGCTCTGTTATGGTGTGGAGTGTGTGCAGTTTGAGTGGTATGGGACCCCTGGTCCGTCTAGATACGACTCTGACAGGTGACAAGTATGTAACCATCCTGTCTAATCACCTGCGTTCATTCCTGTGCATTGTGCATTCCGACGGACTTCGACAATTCCAGCAGAACAATGCGACACCCCGCACGTTCAGAATTGCTACAGAGTGGCTCCAGAAACATTCTTCCTAGTATAAAAACTTCCGCTGCCTAACCGTACTGCACAGGCATGAACATTATTGAGCATATCTGGGCTGCCTTGCAACGTGCAGTTCAGAAGAGATCTTCAACCCCTCGTACTCGTACGGATTTATGGACAGTTCTGCAGGATTCATGATGTCATTTGCCTTCAAGACTACTTCAGACGTTATTCGAGTACATGCCACGTCATGTTGCGGCACTTCTGCGTGCTCACGGAGGCCCTGCGCTATACTATTAAGCAGATGTACCAGTTTCTTTGTCTCTTAAATGTATTACAATTCACTACTACATAAAAATAATATTGACAACAAAGATCGTAAAAATACTTTAAACTGTACTGCTGGTAAACCAATACTGATACAGTGATGATCAATCTGCCAAATTGATGAACACATAATAATAAATCCCATCAACAAAAATGTTTCGGGACTGGAGTAATGCAGAATATGGAAAAGTAAAGGTAGTGGGTTTAATGCTTCTGTGCTCCGCCGAATTGAATAAGATACGCAGAACGTTCGTAGAATGTAGAACTGTCTGAAAAGTCCTTCTTTGCGATGTTGTTTAATTCGCTCGGCACATTGGCTCGAATGTTGGTTAATTCGTCAAAACGTTCATCTTTCACGTGAATTTCTGCAACTTGTTGTTTTGTCTTAGATTTATATTGATAACACCAAGTTACATCAGAGGTGATGACCTTTTACTGAAAGCAATTGCCCACATTTCCCATTTTCGTAGGTCGTATTTTTTGCTTGGGAGTCAAGGTTTTTGGGACAACTTGGTACACACATCTCTCTCCTTTAAAAAATTATGGGGAATGTGTTGAACACTTGATTTACAGACGTTGCCCCATAGGAATTTGTAACACACCACCATTGACACATTACAGTGGCGCATCCACTACTTAATATTACCTGCCCAGAAACGATTGGTCGAATACACATGCTTCTCAGACTCAGAACGTTTTGAACGCATGGTGCCTTTTGGCTGCAACTCAACTAGATATAGATGAACTGAGCGTTTTTCTCACAGACTTCATCATAAGGCTTCAAAAGAACGAGGCTCTGTTCAGTGGCTTGGCCTCCCTTTTGCAAAACAATTGGGTGGATGCCAACAATGTGGTGTATAACAATGCGCGCAAATCTCAAACTGCGCAGTAGCGTAACAAGCATGATTGGATTAGTATCTGCATTCTCGACAAGTTATATGTAGAACGGCTCATCCTTACCAGACCAGGAACGAAGACTGAAAAGGGACTCGCGTGCAGCGACAAGGGACTCAGTGTACTAGGTGAGTTCTGCAGGCACTACATTGCATACGTGACAAATAAAAATCGACACCCTGCAGATAGAATTTTAGCTGCTACAACTAAGGAAATACGTACAGGGAGGGATATAGGTAAAGGTAAGCGTATTGCGCACTTATCGTTCTTAAGTCAATGTGTGCAAACTAAAAATGGGTTTCGGGTTAAATTTCAGTTGAGATATGGACGCTGCTCATTATCCGCTGAAGATGTAGATGAAGAGCGAAAACAGTCTAAGAAAGTCATTCAGTTATCATTGGCAGTAGCTAGCAGAGATTCTAAAGGAAAACTGGTAATAACGATTTTGATTTACCACTACCTAGGACATTAGACAGAATCCTTCCAGAACTGGCAGAACTATCTGCCATAGAGTGGGTGGAATGGCAGTTATTACCGGAACGGTTAATAGTATAGAACACTCTCAACAGCAGCTTGACAAAGCGGAAAGATATAATACGTTCATTGGGAAAGGGCTCTTCATAACAAGAGTGCTAGGTTTCAGTGTTAGGTTTACTGCCCCACAGACAGTAAAAAAGTTCTCCTACTCAAGAAATCATGGAATGTTTATGCGAAATACGCTATGTGAAAATCTAATGGTTGCAGAGTTTCAAATTTAAATGCAATGTGAGGATGAGAAATTCAGTGGCGGCGTATCTAAAACGAAACTAAAATAGGGTCTACTACTTTGAATCATTCTGGCCATATGACAGCTGCAATAATTATTTCACCACTTTGTCAGCAATCATACATTGCAAAATTTTCATGACTTACAAAATTTCAATACATACCTGTTTCGAAATTTGTGTCTTACATTCCTCCTGACAGCTATAAGGTATTAATAAAAACAACCTTAGTGCACAAGAGTTGGTCAATTGAGCTTCAACATACACTCCGGCTTTAAAATACTACTCATCAACACGACGCATGAACTGCTATACAACAACTGAGTTAAGCCAAAGAGCGTGACATTTTAATGAATAGTTATCTCCTGTTACCTGCTTAACTTTTATTGTTCTGTAGTACCATAAGTTTATTTCTGAGCTATTGCCATTTTCTAGCACAATCTTAAGTTGTTCATTACCTATGTGTATACTTGCTGTCATATCATTATACGATATGTGTAGATAGATTAGAAGCATACAACATTATTCCTAATATCACAGCATCAAAATGCAAATTATGTGCAGTAACTGTAAGAGTTGTGCATGTACCCCACAGAGCAAATGAAATTAGTGATTCAAACATATATTTAAAACTTTCTGTACCAATTTTCGAGCTGCGTGGAAACGTGAATATGCTTAGAACAGAAATAAGGAAGACCAATTAAGTAATAGACTTTAGATGAGAAAATTCAATTGGAACACTACTAGGTTTTCAAAGGAGCAAATTTTGCAACTGGAGTAGTATAAATTTTACAAGTATTCTCAGTCAGTAGATATACTCACGATTAGTGCATTTCACGTTTAATGAAACCTTCCAAGAAATTTGGTTCAATTATAGACTGATTCACACAAAATACGAGCTCTTCCCTATAGTCAGGACAGGACATAAAATAATAGAGATGACAACCAATGCAATCTATGACTGTTAAAAAATTTGATCATCTCAAGATGACTTGTAGATCAGACCATCTTGTCAGCCTTCACAGTGAAGAAATCTCAGTATAGTTCCATTTGAAGCAGTTTCGGTTTATTGTGTAAAACCAGAGCACACCACTGCCAGCACACCAATTCAGAGCAGAAGCACGATGTGTTCACAGCAATGAATCATTAATTCCTGAAATCACTTGGCGTGAAACTGCATGTGAACAACTGCGTCGTTCACTGTAACGACCCCATTTGAATATTATGGCTTTGAGCACTATAGGACTTAACTTCTGAGGTTATCAGTCCCCTAGAACTTAGAACTACTTAAAGCTAACTAACCTATGGACATCACAGACATCCATGCCCGGGGCAGGATTCAAACCTGCGACTGTAGCGGTCGCGCGGTTCCTGACTGTAGCGCCTAGAACCGTTCGGCCACTCCGGCCGGCTCGTCTGAATATTACAGAAGAATTATTTGCCAGAAGTACTTTTGCGCAAACATGTTGCTTCAGCAACTTTTGATTTCGACGATGAGACCAGTAATGTGATCCCACTCCATTCGAACTAGCGGTTCTATAGTTGGAGGGAAAATTTGTTACAATTGGGGATAGAAGAACGACAGCAACATCTCATCTTCACATACCGCATTTGCATTCTTGGTTCTGGAATCCGACAAGAGCTGAATGGGTTTGAGTTTGAATGGACACAGAATGTAGGTATCACAGCAACATTTAAAAAAATTTATTTCTGGGTCAAAATTAAAATGAACAGTTTGGAAAATGCAGGATAATTTATGAGAAAACTGTCATTAGCAAACGAATAAAAAACGATTTAGTGTATGCATAGCTCTCAAAACACAATGAGATATTTCGAGTACACGAAATGTGTTCTAGTTCATGTAAAGTAAAAACTCATACTTGTACAAAGCAGGGTGCAAATGTGTATATCAAAGGAGAAGCAGCCACTCCTAAAGAGAATAAGATTGTGTTGACAAATGAACTTGGATATCCCCTCCCCCCCCCCCCCCCCCCCCCCCCACCATATCATTCTTCATCCACACTCATTGCAAAATTGTTTATTAGTCAACGCTAAACACACGTACAGCGAGCAGCTATAACGCAATTATTTGAATGTTGCGGCTGGCAGCAGTTGTAAACATAATGTCGTAGTCACGAAGACTAAGACTATTAACTTGTGTCGATATACATCCACCAGATCTAGGAAGCGAAGTGACATTGCTATGGGGACAGATATGTTGCTCATATTATTTCTTGTTGTTTTATTGTTTTGGCATAAGAAATTGTATTTTAAAAGTTTGATTTCAAAACAATATTTTGCAAATAAATGATTTCTCCTTGTAAGTTTTATCAAAAGTTTTCAAAAATAGTACTTGTGATTTTTATGGCAGGTTGGTAGGGAGGGGGTGGGAGGGGGACTGTTGATTGTAATCTGAGTAAAGCAATCACTGTCCAACGGTACTTTATATGGATATTGTAAGTTTCATTTATTGGATGTAGGATTGTAATCCATATGAAGTAATAAAGTGTCAGCCATTTGTGTTTGACACCTCTGGATATGCAGCTAATAATAATCCTTATGGAACAAAGCTAGTGAACATCAAGGGTATCGACCTGATGAGAAACAGGGCAGATGGGTTACAAATTTAGGCGTCTGAAAGTATCTAAAAAATTGTACACTTACCGCACAGACAGGTGCCACGCTAATCCAGGTTAAGATTACTTCTAGTGGCTGTAGATGATGCTTCTCCCCTTCTAGACATGTTGTGCCAGATCACTTTTCATTCTAGAAGACGTATGGTACATACTGTTTTACAGCTGAAAAATGGACTGTCCCATTATGACGATATGGGAGTCGTTTGAGAGAACGAAATATGAATCTGGGTGGTAGAGAGAAAGACATAAGTAAATAGTGAAAACGTATGTTTTATATATATATATATATATATATATATATATATATATATATATATATATATATATATATGTGTGTGTGTGTGTGTGTGTGTGTGTGTGTGTGTGTGAGAGAGAGAGAGAGAGAGAGAGAGAGAGAGAGAGGAGAGAGAGAGGAGAGAGAGAGAAAGAGAGAGAGAGAGAGAGAGAGAGAGAGAGAGAGAGAGAGAGAGAGAGAGAGAGTGCTAGTTAAAATTGATGACATACTATTCATGTGTGTTAGCATAGTTCTCCATGCTGGTGTCCATACACAGCACAACAGTATGGTTTTATTTTATGTCTCACAGGCAAAATGTAGTCTATAAAACTGTTCTACAATAGCCACTGATGACCAACTATTATACATTGTGAAAATAAATTACAGTGTAAAGTGTAAATTTGTGCTTCATTCTATGTGCACTAGTATTATATATTTTGAAAACATACTACTCTGTAAAACTGTGTTAACTGTCCGAAGCTGTCTTATTATTTGTATACTGTTCAGTTGTAAAATCTATTTTGAAACCATACTACAATTTTGTAACTGTGAAATCATTATTAGCTGAATTCAAAAATCCATTGTTCAACTGATTTGAAAAACTGTAAAATATATTTTGAATACATACTACAATTTTGTACTGGTGAGAACAAATAAATTTCTTTGTTCAACTATAGTCACTGATTTTCTTTTTATATCAAACCAGTCGTATATTTAACATGTAGATTTGAAGTGCAATGAAACACAATTTTCGACAGAGGCTATTTTTTTGTTATTCATTTTTAATTTTGTTAGATATATCTGGGTATACAAATCAGTTCAAATATGCACATAATTCTGTGGCAATCTGGCAGTTATGGTGATGCATTGTACATACTGTGTACTGAAGCACAGCATGTATTGGAATTCTTACCAAAGACTTCTTCTGAAATGGTCTGATGGGTAAGATATGTAAGACTATGCCAAAAATTTCATAAAATCCACAAGAGCCAAGGGCTGCACTCAGTATGCTCGTATGTCACACAGGATAGCTGGGCTATATAAATCAAGTTTCTGAATTTAGATTATTGAAAGTGAGTGTAGTGCGTGATATTCTGCATGCTGTATTTTTGCAGTGTTCTTAGGTAATCCCCAACACATAATATATGTCAATCCAATAATATCACCGGTGTTCGAGTGTTGAACATTACAACCATTAGTGTTGGATTTTTGAATAATTAGTAAAATTCGTAGTAATAACACTACTGTCATGTCACTATATTTAGGATTTTTGAAAATTACCACTACACTGAACTCTCAGTCCAAAGACAAGCCTACAACAAGGCATTTTCTGTTATTCACATTCAGCTTGTATGATGCAGAGAACAGCAACACACTCATCAGTGTACCATACATGCTAGCACCTCAATAAGGGTGGTGACGTTGTGATAGTGGAAACTTAAATTTGCTGACTTGATTTCTACATCAGTCAGCCTATGAAACATTGCATCAGAAAGCCTATCTGTGTGCTTACTTGATTCCTCTCAGATGTATCAGAGAGCAGTTGCTATAAGGAATAGATAGTGTGTCATTTGTTCTGACGGCTGCAGATCTCTGATCGCTCATCACTATGGTAACTTGAGCACATCTGTTGATTCCACCAGATGACTGGATTCTGCAGATGAGCGAGGCGACTGCAGCGATAGAAAAACTGGTACAACTATTATGGGCTGTTAACGTTGCATAAGGAAAGTACACCATCACATGACGTAAGAGAAAAACCAGCCGTGATCTTCGGATAGTGGTGGGGGAGATTGCTGAGCATGAATCACACTCAGTTGCGCTTTCATTGCTGGAGCGTATAGTCCAGTTGTCCGCAGCAGAGGCGACGATGGTGGTGGTGGTGGCAGCGGCTGCGTGGTGCAGAAGTTCCTTGAAGCATTGAAAACAGTTCAGAGTTGAGCTGTCCGTTGGTTGGCACAGGGGCTGGCGTGGCCGATGGCGCATTGTTGGCAAAGAGGCTTCCCCATCCCTCTTACCTTACAACACAAACAGTGGTGATCGTTTAACAGCACAAGTGGCCTGTGAAGTCACACAGTTTTAGACTGAGCACAGATACACATCTCGGATTTTTTAAATTTCTCGCCACTTTAAAACGTTGGCAAAATGTGCTACTGCCATTTTAAACTTAATGAAAGTGACCATCTTGCACTTTCTGAATCTCCCACCATTTTAAACTGAATTTTTTAAAAACTTTCCTGTGGTTTCTTGTAATTCCCACAATTTCATACTTAGGACAAGCGGGATAGTCCCACCATCTCGCACTATGATACTGGAAGGGTCAGGTGAAATCTGCTAATAATGTACCATGTCATCGGCTGATATCATCGAAAATCTGGCAGCAATGCAAACTAACCTAGTACCGACCATTTGCAACTGGTAGCTACTGTTACTATTATACCATATTAGATTTAAAATGTAAACACTAACAAGGTAGTCTGCTACTTGAGCAGCTACTCCAGGCCGGCCGGAGTGGCCGTGCGGTTCTCGGCGCTACAGTCCGGAACGGAGCGACCGCCACGGTCGCAGGTTCGAATCCTGCCTCGGGCATGGATGTGTGTGATGTCCTTAGGTTAGTTAGGTTTAATTAGTTCTAAGTTCTAGGCGACTGATGACCTCAGAAGTAAAGTCGCATAGTGCTCAGAGTCATTTGAACCAGCTACTCCAGAGTGTGTAGAAGATCGCCCTCCTTTCTCAGTAGTTGTCACTGTGCCTCCTGCCCTCCATCAAGGATTCAGGTGGTTGTCTGTTGAATATTTGTCTCCTAGTAGGCATTCGATTACCACATGTCTATCAGATATCAACCACGTACTTTCATATTTGAATTCAGCGCCTCTTCCCAACACAGATTCATAAAGTCAGTTTCATTCCTACTTCCATCAGAATATTGCGCTGATAATATAGTTCGCTCTCTCTAACACAAACTTGCTCCCTATTTTGATGGAAAGACGATGCGACGAAATTGCTGCCTTTTTCTCGTAGGTGGAATCTACCTCTCAACGTTATTGGAGGAGAGAGATTATTTATCTGGTCAAATAGTTAGTAACCTGCATGTTGAATGGGTAGTTGACGTCGGTCTGCAGCTGTCTGCCAGTTCAGGTTTTCTAGGAGTTCAGCAACGCACTCCCGTGAAATACACAAGTCTGTCACCATTAGTGCTGATTTTCTTTCCTTCAATATTACTTATTAACCTTATTTAACAAACAATTTGGGATACGTCGTATGAGTGTTTCCTAAACTATGTTCTTTGTAGACTGTCTTAATTGTTCCAGTATCTTGTCAATGAATCGTTGTCCTCTACCTGTGTTACTACTACTACTGAGCCTATGTAAATTTGATGAAAGCTCACGGAAAAAAGTGCAACATCATAAATGACAAAGAAACTTTATTGAAAAGTTATGTGACTCCTATTTCATCATTGTAGAAGCCTGTGATAAAAATTCCGACTAGATGAAAATCACGTCGCAGTAGACGATGCCGAAACAGTCCCATCAATATACAGAGCACACACCACTTCCGGCCACACAAGCGTGTGTTTTCCCTTGAAAACTATCACAAATATGCCTAATGGAATCCTACGAGGGAGTGCCCGAAGAAATTTGCACTTTTGCTGCAAATCGTCAATGATTCTTGCAGGTCTAGAGATCGAGTAACTTCCCGCTTCACCATGTCCCATACCCGTTCAACACGCGAGAGATGTAGGGATCTCGCTGGCTTGTACAGCACCAAGAGCTCTTTGCGTCACTGTAGCCGCATGTGCTCGTTCACTGAGAACGCACATCACCTTCCTATTAAAGAAATGGCAGCAGAACAGGAGTAACAGTCTGTACAATGTGCACCGGTACTTTACTCAACACATACACCAAATATGACGGGGAGCCCCCACACACCATAAAGCATGGACTGCGACCTGTTTCTTGTAGGCAAATCCACCCAGGATTAGCCCACACATTAGGTCTGCGATGTACACGGGTATGTCCGTCATTCGCATACAGACAGAACTTCCTCTCATTACTGAAGACAGTAGAGCTCCATTCCACTCTCCAGTGGTCTCTTTCACGACACCCGAGCAGCTGTGCTTGACTTGTCGTGGAGACAGCGGTAGCTTGGCCAGAGCCACACATGGTGTCAGTTCTGCGGCAAACTGAGGCTAATGACCCCTTAAAACACAGCAGGTGCAACATGTGGCTGGATTTCGTTCCCGGATGATGTTCGATCGGCGACCGCTGCTCGTACAGTGTGTCGATCCTGGAGTGCGCCTGTACTACTTGGACGTCCAGAACATTGTTTACAGATGTGGGAATGCTTCAAAAAACATTGCCGAATGCAGCGTCCGAGCTAACATCCCAAAGATGTTCGGGCTCACATGTGGTTCTTCATATTGGCTCAAACTCGTCTAGGGGTTGAACCGCAAGTGTCGCGTTACACGCCCTGTATTAGACACTTGTGACCCTTTGATTAAATTGACTAGCTGATGGCAAGTTTACAAAATAAAAAAAGTTTACATAACATAACATAACAGTAATAATAATGAATGGAGGGTTCCAAGCGGTTCCCAAGTCGTGCAGCGACCGTAAACCATAAAATTACTGGTTGCTGCATATTTGGTAATTTTAGTGATAATAGTTGTTGTTGTTGTTGTTGTGGTCTTCAGTCCTGAGACTGGTTTGATGTAGCTCTCCATGCTACTCTATCCAATGCAAGCTTCTTGATCTCCCAGTACTTACTGCAACCAACATCCTTCTGAATCTGTTTAGTGTATTCATCTCTTGGTCTCCCTCTACGATTTTTACCCTCCACGCTGCCCTCCAGTGCTACATTTGTGATCCCTTGATGCCTCAAAACGTGACCTACTAACCGGTCCATTCTTCTTGTCAAGTAGTGCCACAAACTCCTCTTTTCCCGATTCTGTTCAATACCTCCTCATTAGTTATGTGATCTAACCATAAAATCTTCAGCATTCTTCTGTAGCACCACATTTCGAAAGCTTCTATTCTCCTCTAGTCCAAACTATTTATCGACCATGTTTCACTTCCATACATGGCTACACCCCATACAAATACTTTCAGAAACGACTTCCTGACACTTAAATCTATACTCGATGTTAACAAATGTCCCTTCTTCAGAAACGCTTTCCTTGCCATTGTCAGTCTACGTTTTATATCCTCTGGCTTCGACCATCATCAGTTATTTTGCTCCCCAAATAGCAAAATACCTTTACTACTTTAAGTGTCTCATTTCCGTATCTAATTCCCTCAGCATGACCCGACTGAATTCGACTACATTCCATTACCCTCGTTTTGCTGTTGTAGTGTTCATCTCATATCCCCCTTTCAACACATTGTCCATTCCGTTCAACTGTTCTTCCAAGTCCTTTGCTGTCTCTGACAAAATTACAATGTCATCGGCAAACCTCAAAGTTTCTATTTCTTCTCCATGGATTTTAATAACTGCTCCGAATTTTTATTTTGTTTCCTGTATTGCTTACTCAATATACAGATTGAATAACATCGGGGAGAGGCTACAACCCTGTCTCACCCCCGTCCCAACCGCTGCTTCCCTTTCATGCCCTCGACTCTTATAACTGAAATCTGGTTTCTGTAAAAATTGTAAATAGCTTTTCGCTCCCTGTATTTTAGCCCTGTCACCTTTACAATTTGAAAGAGAGTATTCCAGTCAGCATTGTCAAAAGCTATCTCTCAGTCTACAAATGCTAGAAACGTAAGTTTTGTTTTTCCTTAATCTATTTTCTAAGATAAGTCGTAGGGTCAGTTTTGCCTCACGTGTTCCAACATTTCTACAGAATGCAAACTGATCTTCCCCAAGTTTGGTTTCTACCTGTTTTTCCATTCATCTGTAAACAATTCGCGTTAGTAGTTTGCAGCTGTGACTTATTAAACTGATTGTTCGTACTTTTCATATCTGTCAATACCTGCTTTCTTTGGGATTGGAATTACTATATTCTTCTTGACGTCTGAGGGTATTTCCCCTGTCTCATACATCTTGCTCACCAGATGGTAGAGTTTTCTCATGACTGGCTCTCCCAAGACCGTCAGTGGTTCCAATGGAATGTTGTCTACTCCCTGGACATTGTTTCAACTAAGGACTTTCAGTGCTCTGTCAAACCTTTTATGCAGTATCATATCTTCCATTTCATCTTCATCTACATCCTCTTCCATTTCCATAATATTGTCCTCAAGAACATCGCTCTTGTATAGACTCTCTATATACTCCTTCCACCTTTCTGCTTTCCCTTCTTTGCTTAGAACTGGGTTTCCATCGAAGATCTCGATATTCATGCAAGTGATTCTCCCTTCTCCAAAGGTCTCTTTAATTTTTCTGTAGGCAGTGTCTATCTTACCCCTAGCGAGATAGCGAGATAAGCCTCTACATCCTTACATTTGTCCTCTAGCCATGCCTGCTTAGTCATTTTGCACTTCCTGTCGATCTCATTTTTGAGACGTTTGTATTCCTTTTTGCCTGCTTCATTTACTGCGTTTTTATATTTTCTCCTTTCATCAATTAAATTCATAATAATAGTAGCGGGAACTCAATTAACGACCTATAAACGATGTAGGCCACACACTTGCGATTTGGTTACAATAATATCTATCCAGAGAGCAAACTAATATCGAAAGTGGTTATATTTAGAGTTACTGTTACACTCGAGGGCATATCCGTTTGACACAGTCCGATAATTCACAATCTCATAGCGAAATACTTCTTATCTGCGCGAAAAGTTAAGAGTTCACACCAGAAGTGGGGCTGCTCATCGCTCCGAGACTAAGTCCCACGGTGCCACACAACGCGAAATTTTCTAAGTCCTTTCACTTCCTAGCTGCCTAAAGACCAACTGTCCGCTTTCGCTTCTCAATCCGAACTGTATGCTTTGGTGCCCCCAGCCGAACTGTCCGCTTTCCCGTCTCCAACAGCACTGGCGCTCTGCCCGTCCTCGACCACGTTTCCCGCGCGCCGAATATCCTCGTTCAACTGGCTGGGGCAGTTCCATTTCCTGAAGGGCTACAGCTTAGTCTACATTATTTTACATTTTAACATGTTTAAATAATCAAAGCTTGACCACTTTCACTTTCTAAATAAAGTAACAATAATGTCCATTACATACTAAACGTTAAATTCTTTTACATAAACCCAATACAATTTCCTTCTTAACTTTGAATGTCAAGGTCAGTAGCCTCGCACCATTGTGCTTTCTGTTAAGTAAATAAAGAACAAAAGTAAGTTTTATGCACTAAACTTTACAACAAATATTCTATTACCTAGTGATTCAGTAAGCTGTCATGCTGTCATCGTTCAATGTGTCGCTTAACTGAAAACACTGATAATTTAAATTTACTATGAGTTTTAAACAAATAAAGTTACAGAGATGGTATCTACAGCATTTGTCATTTTAATGATGCGCTTCTAAACGAAATGTCGATCTTTAAGATGGGCTAAAGCGTTCAGATTTTAGCATTCAGGTCTTTGTTACAAAACTTGTTAATTTCACTTTAACAGTAAATCCTAAACTATTATAGGTATGATCAATATTCGCGTTTTATTGGGATCACCACCAAAATCTATGGAGGATGTCAGATTAAAATTACTGTGGCTTGATTCCCTCCATTACTACAGAATTAAATAATTTTCATAACTGTTTCCCTCTATGGCCGATCTTAGGCCCGCCATATTTAAAACTGCTACGTCTACTCGGCCACAAACGGATTCTTCTGGGTCTCGTCTGTCTCACTCACACACTGCAGCGCTTAGACCTCAATAAACAATAGACATCTGTGAGGTTCCCCATCTCGTGGTGAATCTACGCCTCATGTGGCACGCGGTCCTGGACGACAGGGTTCGTTTCACAATTTATGTAGGTTGACTCTTTCGCCCACATTTTTAAATGATAGCGCAATGCTCACATTCGTCACGTCACAGATGCATTGTGCCCAAAGTGTGCAGTAATCCATCTACGGGTCCATCCAGCAACCCACAGGCACATAATGAGAGTCCATTCCAAAGTCTAAAGTTGACCATCATGACCCTGGAACGAATGTTGCAAACAGCGTTCACCTCTAAACTCAGTACAACCTACAGGGTCGAAACAGGGCTTACGGACAAATATCCTGAGCGCCATCTGATCGCCTATGAATCATAGACAGAACAACCCCCTCAGTATGCACTTATTATATCTTGATGCAATTGAACATAGTCCTTGAGCGTTCTGCATTTTTTTCTTGCAGCGTACTTACCGCTGAAATTGAAAGCTTCTACCGTTCTATTACGCCAGGAGGATTCGCCCGCCACAAGCACCATTGTAAGCACTGCAGCGTAGATACTCCGGCGAGTTTCTTGGTACGCAGTCCCACTTACACATCCGTGGCAAGCCTTTATATAGCTACAGAGTTGCCTTCATTTAAGGTTCCCTGACAAATTGAGACGTATGTAACACGTAATTAGACGCGACCCGGGGCAACGCTGAACATGTGGACGGTAAGAACACTAGCGTTACGTGATTTACAACAGCTATCTGTCTGCAGGCTCCCCGTTTCTTGCTGACACTCGTATCCTAATGAGGAAGCACACGTGTGCCAGCGGAAACTAAGTTTACTGCACTTCACCTTCCCTGCCCATGCATCACACAGCACAACATATTTTCCTAATCAGATATTATATGACTATCACAGAGAGCTCTAGGGAAAATATGTTCAGAAGATGTTTAAGTGTTGCGTTAATGATACGTTATATCTATAGATCAACGAATTCTTCAGCGTACGGCAGGATCGCTTGATCGATGGAGTCCCTTTCATCTGGATGTTCGCACTGCTGTACTGGGTGAGGAAGTCCTCTGACATCCATCCTGTTGGTATGATCGTTCAGTTTCTTCTTAAATTTTGCCACAGCGCAGTCGTTGCCGTAATGCGGAAACAGAGCGATCTATCTGACGTCCAAAAGGGCATGACCATTCGCTTTTGGGCTAAGGCTAGAAGCATTCCAGAAACGGCAAAATTTGGAAGTCGTGGTTAAAATATATCATGCATGGGAAAATGGCACTATCCAAAACCGGCGCCGAGGAAACTATGGTGAAACACAGACCTTAGATAGCAAGGCTGAAGAACGTCTGAGAAGATGTGTACGGGCGAAGAAACGTACAACTGTTGAAAAACTGACCTCCCACATGAACCAAGGGGTTACCAATAGTGTCTCCTCAACAATCGTTCAGCGAAAGTTGCTGCATAAGGGCCTCCGCAGAAGGACGTAGTTCATGCACCCATGCTGAAATCTTTTCATAGGCAACGGCCGTTTCTGATGAATCACGTTGTATGGTTGCGGTCTTTTTAATTCTTTTTTTTTCTTGAACTGAGAACAACTGTGTGAGGTGAAATGACAAGTTTAATGTCGCAATATTTCTCACCACATTACAGCTTTTCACTCAATTTTCAACTTGACAACATAAAAAGAGCGCAATGGATAATGCATCTTGCCAACATCAAAAATTGAAATAAGTTTATACACAACAGTGTTAAATATTAACTCCCTGAAAGAACATTAATCTTAAGTACAATATTATGAAAGTTTAATTGGAAGTTTCTTCACATTAATCATAAGCACAATAATATGACAGTTTGATTGGACATTTCTTTACAAAATTGGGTCTACACTTACGTTATTATGTTGGTCAGTACTACGAAAATCGTCCGATTCCGGTTCAAAGTTGGGTACTATTTAGGATGACAATCAAGTCTACGGTAGATGGTTAGTCAAGTGACAAATTTGAGCGCAAGATTACCCAAGGCCGCTCGAGTTTACAGTGGATGCAAGCTGGCGAACCAACAAAGTTTACGCCTCTGCAGGGGGTAGTAACCTTAAGCTGCGACGTGCTGCTGTCCGCAAGGCCGCTCTCTCCCCTGAAATTCCTCCAACACTAATCTGGCATTCGCTGAGATTTCCAGCAAAACCTTTCCCTATCTTTCTCGTTATGAGAGAGAACATGTACTCAGACCTAGTCTTATTATGTGGCGATATACACACACATGGTTGGAACAGCGTCTATATTATAGTGCACTCACAGTTCTCGCAAGCAAAAATTAACTAATTTGGCTGGTTCGTTTCTCCACAGTTGGAGCTAAACTTTGCTACAGCTAATTTTAGCTGGATTGCAGCTGCTGTGAATGCAATGTCCATACCAATTTCTTCTCTGCATCGTACGGAGTGTTAAGCACTGCGTTCTGCACTTGACGCCAGTTCAGAGAAGAGTCCGCACTCAAAACTTCTGTCTTGTCCTACTCATGGCAGAACTGCCTCCCTCCACTTGGGTGCCTTTTTCACGTCATAGCTTTTTTCGACAACAGGATCGTTCCTCTTATTTTGTAGAAAGATCCTCTACCAATCGCAACGTCCCTTCTATCAAACTGTGTCGAAACGTCAGTAGTTTTCTCCTTCCTAGTGAGTTTCTTCCAATCGGACATGTTGTTCCCGTTCTAGACGCTTAAAGTACATTGACCTTTCAATGTATCACACTCACTGGACGAAAATTCGTCACTTGTTTTTGTTCGTATCCCGTTGGAATTTTGAAGCGCAGTTTTCTAAAGCTTCTTCTCTAGTCTTGTACCGATGCCCTCGCTACAGGCGGCACTCCAGCTTTAATTACCTGGCCCACAGTCACTGTCCTCCTTCCTGACACCCCTTTAAGTGGCTGCTGGAGTAACTCCCGCAGTGCGGTTTCGCTACGCCATTGTGGAGCTGGCTTTTCAAAACTAAAAACAACACGACTCGCATTCCCTGTTCTACCTTCCGCTCAAAGACCTGCATTGGATAGGAATGGTGTGTCAATTACCGTCGATTGTCTATCATCCCTTTTTGCGTTACATATTGATAGGTAAATGTTTTCATACCTGTAGATTTACGTTAGGTGTCATCTTCACCTCCACATTGCGATTTGTAAAGGTCTCATGTAAGGTGCGAATCTGACCATTTATTCTGCCACTTTACATATTCTCCTCTTCCATCTTCAATTTTGTACTGGATCAATGAATGGTTGAATAATTGATTGAAGACAGCGCAAAATTGTTCGACTGCTGACTGTAGCAATTGAGATCTTTACTGACCGACTTCCATCTTAATATTTAGTATAATTTACGCAGTGGTTCTATTCAGTCTTCTCCATTCATCTCACACTTGAATTTCTGATATTTTGTACTATTCTATTGAACTAATTTCAGCAATTATTTTCTTTCAAATGTACTTGATTACAATAAATTGCTATTGAAATGCAAACAATGTGCGTATCTTTATAAATTTGTATCATTTGACAATTCTCCTTTTTATTTAGAGATCGTTCTATTTTATTCAGTTAATTTATGTTAAATGATGATGGATATGTATTGAAGTTGAAGAAACCTTCATTTAATAACGACTGCATGTGATTAGGGATGCAGCATTATTATTAAAGAGTAATTGTCTTTCTTAAAGTCGTGTACTGAGAACGTAATATTTCGATCACTCATTTGAATTTTTTCACCAACGGCATTACGCAAGCTATTAGCTTTAATTGATTGATTTTCTCATTCGTTGTAGCATCTCTACAACATCACCGATCGCCTCTAGGCGAACCCAGGCAGTCTTTCTGGAACGCTGTTCACGGACGGCAGCACAAAGGGCCAAACAAACAGACTGGAGTACAGTTTTGCACTCAGGGTGCTTGGGATAACTACGACAGTGCTCCTGCTGTCATACGGAAACGCACCTCAGATCATAACTCCAGGTGTCGGTCCAGTTTGTCTGGTACGCAGGCAGTTGGTTGCAGGCCCTCACCTGACCTCCATGTGTTTAACGCATGGCCATCACTGACACGGTGGCGGAACCGGCTTTCATCAGAAAACACAATAGGCCTCCACTAAGCCCCTGAATGAGGTCTTGCTGGACACCGCTAAAGTCGTAAGAGGCGGCGGTTTGATATGAGTGGAATGCACGCTACAGACCGTCTGACTCGGAGCTGCCCTTGAAGTAACCGATTTGTAACAGTTGACTGTGTCACTGTACTGAAAATTACTGCTCGAGTTCTTGCTGCAGACGCTGTACGAAGCGCCTCAGCCGTACCCCGACCACGATGGTCTTCTCTCTCGGTAATGGCACACGGCTGTCCAGAGTCAGGCCTTCTTACGACCTCATCCTCCCGTGGCTACCGCTGCCAGTAGTCAAGTATTGTTTATTCCTACTAAGAATTCCTGGAGTACCGCGGAAGGAACATCCAGCTTCTCGTAGACCTACACTCCTGGAAATGGAAAAAAGAACACATTGACACCGGTGTGTCAGACCCACCATACTTGCTCCGGACACTGCGAGAGGGCTGTACAAGCAATGATCACACGCACGACACAGCGGAGACACCAGGAACCGCGGTGTTGGCCGTCGAATGGCGCTAGCTGCGCAGCATTTGTGCACCGCCGCCGTCAGTGTCAGCCAGTTTGCCGTGGCATACGGAGCTCCATCGCAGTCTTTAACACTGGTAGCATGCCGCGACAGCGTGGACGTGAACCGTATGTGCAGTTGACGGACTTTGAGCGAGGGCGTATAGTGGGCATGCGGGAGGCCGGGTGGACGTACCGCCGAATTGCTCAACACGTGGGGCGTGAGGTCTCCACAGTACATCGATGTTGTCGCCATGGTCGGCGGAAGGTGCACGTACCCGTCGACCTGAGGCCGGACCGCAGCGACGCACGGATGCACGCCAAGACCGTAGGATCCTACGCAGTGCCGTAGGGGACCGCACCGCCACTTCCCAGCAAATTAGGGACACTGTTGCTCCTCGGGTATCGGCGAGGACCATTCGCAACCGTCTCCATGAAGCTGGGCTACGGTCCCGCACACCGTTAGGCCGTCTTCCGCTCACGCCCCAACATCGTGCAGCCCGCCTCCAGTGGTATCGCGACAGGCGTGAATGGAGGGACGAATGGAGACGTGTCGTCTTCAGCGATGAGAGTCGCTTCTGCCTTGGTGCCAATGATGGTCGTATGCGTGTTTGGCGCCGTGCAGGTGAGCGCCACAATCAGGACTGCATACGACCGAGGCACACAGGGCCAACACCCGGCATCATGGTGTGGGGAGCGATCTCCTGCACTGGCCGTACACCTCTGGTGATCGTCGAGGGGACACTGAATAGTGCACGGTACATCCAAACCGTCATCGAACCCATCGTTCCACCATTCCTAGACCGGCAAGGGAACTTGCTGTTCCAACAGGACAATGCACATCCGCATGTATCCCGTGCCACCCAACGTGCTCTAGAAGGTGTAAGTCAACTACCCTGGCCAGCAAGATCTCCGGATCTGTCCCCCATTGAGCATGTTTGGGACTGGATGAAGCGTCGTCTCACGCGGTCTGCACGTACAGCACGAACGCTGGTCCAACTGAGGTGCCAGGTGGAAATGCCATGGCAAGCCGTTCCACAGGACTACATCCAGCATCTCTACGATCGTCTCCATGGGAGAATAGCAGCCTGCATTGCTGCGAAAGGTGGATATACACTGTACTAGTGCCGACATTGTGCATGCTCTGTTGCCTGTGTCTATGTGCCTGTGGTTCTGTCAGTGTGATCATGTGCTGTATCTGACCCCAGGAATGTGTCAATAAAGTTTCCCCTTCCTGGGACAATGAATTCACGGTGTTCTTATTTTAATTTCCAGGAGTGTATTACTCGACCTCGTTGATACTGAGTGAGCTTTTTATAATGGCGTCATCATCGTCTTAAAGGTATTTTTGACTAAGGTCATCTCACTACGTCCAATCTCAAAGGTAACTAACGTTCACGAGCGTTACAACGAGTATTTAAAGCAAATCTGATTTGTATCCTCATAGTGGCGCAACTGGCGTCACTCTTATTCGACTTGAGCGAAACTTGAGAAGACGTCACATTTCAGATGTAGAGACACCCCTAACAACTTTCGTTTTTCTCTCGCACAACTCGTTCTTGGTGTTGGGATTGTCTTTCTTTTCAGCGTATTTTCCAAAGAAAAGAAGCACATTAATACAAATACACTCTCAATTCTCGTAATCATTTACAAAATATCTCCTAGACTTAAAATAAATGTTGACAGATAAACTAGGCATAGACGCGATCACTCGTAGGTGGGAATGGTACATATGAATTTTACCTTGATTCTGTTCACATGCTTATTCTTATGAAAAAGTGAATTACTGTCGAATTGCCGGCCGTTGTGGCCGAGCGGTTCTAGGCGCTTCAGTCTGGAAACGCGAGACCGCTACGCTCGCAGGTTCGAATCCTGTCTCGGGCATTGATGTGTGTGATGTCCTTAGGTTAGTTATGTTTAAGTAGTGGACTATTGATGACTGGAAACATGTTGCCTGGTTGGACGACTCTCGTTTCAAATAATATCGGGTGGATGGACGTGTACCGGTATGAATCCATGGAACTTGAATGTCAGCAGGGGACTACTCAAGCTGGTGACGGTTGTGTAATGGTGTGCGGCGTGTGCAGTTGGAGTGATATGGAACCCCTGATACGTGTAGATACGACGCTGACGGGTGACTCGTACGTAGGTATTCTATCTGATCACCTGCATCCATTCGTGTCCACTGTGCAATTCTGACGGACTGGGGCAATTCCAGCAGGACAATGCGACACCCCACACGTCCAGAATTGCTACAGAGTGGTTTCAGGAACACTCTTCTGAGTTTATACACTTCTGCAGGCCACCAAATTCCCCAGACGTGAACATTATCGATCATATTTGGGATGCCTTGCAACGTGCTCTGCAGAAGAGATCTCCACCTCCTTGTACTCTTACGGTTTTATTGACAGCCCTGGAAGATCATGGTGTCAATTCCCTCCAGGACTATTTCAGACACTAGTCCAGTTCATATGACTTCGTGTTGGGGCACCTCTGCATGCTCGCGGAGGTCCTACACGATATCAGGCGGGTGTACCAGTTTCTTTGGCTCTTCAGTGGGGCTGCGCTGCTTTCGATATCGTCATGCAGCGGTTCCTGGTTCGTTGTACAGGAATTGTCCATCAATACGAGTACATCTATGTTTTATTATTTTACGGCTATTTTTAAGTTCTTTTTGTGTATCTTTTTAATGTATATCCTTTATCATATTAAGGTTTTGAAGGTCTGAAGATAATCACGTGATGATCTAAACCGGTGACATTGTAATAAATGTGCCTTTGCGATGTAGACTGTTTCATAATTAATTTCAAATAACCGAGCGAGGTGGGACAGTGGTTAGCACACTGGACTCGCATTCGGGAGGACGACGGTTCAATCCCGTCTCCGGCCATCCTGATTTAGGTTTTCCCTGATTTCCCTAAATCGTTTCAGGCAAATGCCGGGATGGCTCCTTTGAAAGGGCACGGCCTATTTCCTTCCCAATCCTTCCCTAACCCGAGCTTCTGCTCCGTCTCTAATGACCTCGTTGTCGACGGGACGTTAAACACTAACCACCACCAATTTCAAATATTCTATTTTGATCGCTGCAGCAATGTTTTCTAAAATAACTCATTGCCTAGAGTTCATATACTAGCTATGGAAGGCCATATTTCATTTGCACTGAGTTGTGTGTGTGCGGGTAACTATTTCTGTCGAACACCACAAGTCAGACTGCGCTTCCAAATCGTTTTCTGGGGCATAAAAATTACATATCTTGCAAACACTAAAGGTCTGGCCTTAAAATCACTAATTATGGGAGAAGCTGACTGATTTTTACCATAACACACGGCTTTAAATATGTAGAGGAGGTTTAACACCAAGTTTCATGGTCGGAGCGTGACGTTTTGCCAGATGATATTAACTTATGGCTACCCCAATCAGTAGGGAAGCAGTGTTGTTGATAATTCTTCCGGGTTATATGGCCGTGGTCCACGGAATTCTTCTATTCCTAACGTTTCTTCCAACACTACGTTGGACATCCTCAGAGGCATGGCTGGTCCTGGTGGGTCCTGCCGACAGACGAGTCGGGCGTCGGAGAGAGGCCTAAATACCGAGGAAAGTGGGCGTGGTCTAGCTTGCACACAGTAGCAGAGAGAAAACTAGTCAACGATAAAATGTAACTATCGATAATAGTCCGTCATAGATAAAAATCACTTACGATTCTGTAACGCCACTGTCCATATCTCGCTTCATTTAAAGGCCTCTTCTTTTCTATTAAAATTATCTTCATGTTTAAAAAATTTCAATAGCCTCCCTATACAGTCGTGGATAATAGTTCGTGGTGGCACTTAAAACAGTAGTTTCAGAAAACTTAACTACATGGTCGCCTGACTGAAGTTCATGTTCCGCAACGGCCGATTTATCTATTTTTCCCAATCGTCAGAGACTTTTATGCTCCTTTCCCCACGTATTCACACTTCTTTTCGTAGCACCAATATAGATCTGGCAGCAAGTACACGGAATTTTATACACACCGCTAGATGATAATGGTGGCCTATCTTTAACAGAACGAAGCACTTGTCCTATTTTTTTGGTAGGTTTGAATACCGGTTTCACTTTATGTTTCAGCAAAATTTTGACGATTCTATCTGTAACCTTACTAATGAAAGGTAAAGACACCGTGTGAATTTTATCTATGACGGACTATTATCGATAGTTACATTTTATCTTTGTCTATTTTCTCTCTGCTACTATGTGCAAGCTAGACTACGCCCACTTTCCTCGGTATTTAGGCCGCTCTCCGACGTTCCACTCGTCAGTCGGCAGGACTCAGCAGGACCAGCCATACCTCTGACGATGTCCAACATAGTATTGGACGAAACGTTAGGAATAGAAGAATTCCATGGACCACGGTCATATAACCCGGAAGAATTATCAACAACAGTACCATCCGCTCGTGAAAGCCTTCATTGTATGAGTAGGGAAGCAGCAGTACTAACGCAGCGCCCTAAGTCAAGTAAGTCTGCGGCTCTCACTGTGTCTGGTAAACACTCTAGGATGAACTGTGGAGCTCGCAATAGACTGCCCGGAGCGGCGGCGCTCAGTGGAGCGTCCAGTCGGTGGCTGGCCGCAGGGACCGCCGGCCCTGGACTCGGCGCAAGTTATGGGGCGCCCGCTGGAGGCTCTTCGCTGTGCTTGCTGGACAAAGGACCGAGCCGGCAGCGGCAGCACGATTAAAGGGCGCTCTCCAGCCTCTGCTGCTTCTGCTGCCTGCCGCTGTCGGTGGCGGACTCAAGTTGATACCTCCCCAAGTTCCTAACTACTAATCTTCCGAGAGAGACTGTTATACCTCACGCACTTGACAAACAGTTGCAACACATCTTCATTACTACAAGAGTATGTCTAAGACTAGCACCACTACATCGATCTCAGTAAATTGCTCAAACACTCACCCATTCAAAGATTGCAGGTTAACTATCCTGCAACTTCCAGGGACAACACAACTTTGATTTTCAGTATTTCAAACAATTATTGTACGATTTGAGAATTGAAACTGGTGTCATGGTCTTACTTTAGACGTTTAACTCAATAAATTTTGGAGTTAGAAACTGGGTATACGACTTGAGGCAGCTTAATTCGCAGTGCGGAAACTACCCAAAGTACTCCACTTTCATCCAGTATTTGAAAATGAGACCACTTTACGTCTTCAAACCAATTTTTCACGTAATTTCAGACCTTTTCGAAATTTATTTCTCTGTGACACACATATAAAATAATGAAAGGAAAAAAAAATGTTTCGCTCACTACATTTTCTTTATTCGTACAGTACAACTTCAGTATAAGCTGCGACGTTTCAGTTTATAATTTCTTTGCTACCAACATTTTTCGTAATATACACTGCCGGAAAGAACGCACCACGTTAGCCGAGAGCGCTAAAGCGCTGCCTCGTGGACCCGGGTAGGCGCGGCGGCTCCGGATCGAATCCGCCCGGCGGATTAACGACGACGGTCGGTGTGCCGGCCAGCCTGGATGTGGTTTTAGGTGGTTTTCCTCATTCCCCTAGGTGAATACCGGGCTGGTCCCCACGTCCCGCCTCAGTTACATGGCTCGCAGACATCTAAGCACTTTCGCATTATTCCATGGATTACACTAGTCGCAGACAGCTGGGGTACACTAATTCCGTCCCGGGGGGTACGGGGTGGCGGCAGGACGGGCATCCGGCCACCCCTTAATCTAACATTGCCAAATCCGATTAAGCATGCTGACCTTGCCTACTTGTGGGACCAAGGCACAAGCGAAAGAAAGACACTGCTGGGTAGAAATTACTACACTTGGAAAGACGACATCGGTTTTGATCCGCTGACGACGTATGCCACCTGCGTGATAGCAGACGTGCTGATAATGGTTCCAAAGTCATCCACCAACAGATAGCGTAATGCCATAGCTACAGCCAGGATCCTCAGCTTTGTGCAGAAGTGTTAAGCAAGCAGGCAGCAGTGACATGGATATGCACCCGTAATTCCAAGAGCCAACTGAGGAGTTTGAAACTGGTCAAATTGCGACCTTCCAAGTGGCTTGATGGTCTTTTCGGAGGACTGCCACACAAGTTAGACGTACTGGATCAGCTACGCCACGATGCTGGTTTCAGTGGTCGCGTAAACATTCTCACACCTGTAGACGATATTCTGGACGTCCACGCAATACAGAGGCCTACCAGGATCGTCGTATTGTAGGGCAGCAGTGGAAGATCGTACAGCACCACATCAAAGATAAGAAGGCTTGTGAGCTCAAACACGTCAACACGCATACCTCTAGCCCGCCAACCACTCACGCCGCAGCACCGATGTGCACGGGTCGACTGCTGCCGTCAGAAGATCTATTGGAAGATGTAATGGCGTGCTGCGGTGTTCAGCAACGAAAGCAGATTGTGCCTGCACGTAAGTAATGGTCGTTTGCGCGCACGTCGTAGAACTGAATGAACGCTGTCTCGTAAAGTGCATCCGTCCAAGGAACACTGGCCGCACCCCAGGCGAACGTACTGGGGTGCAATAAACTGTAACTCTCGTTCACATTTGGCTTTTGAGGAGGGGATGCTAATCAGTGCCTAGAAAATGCAAAATGTTGTTGGACGCATTCTTTCGTCATTCTTTCAACAGGAAGAATAATGTTCGTCCATACAATGCCCATGAAAGTCAAGGTGCTCTGCAAGACGTGCAGTATCTTCCCGGGCCTCCAACTGAACACGTGTGGGATGTGATGGGACGAGGTGTAATTCGAGCGACTCGTCAGCAAACAGCGCTTACAGAACTACGTGGACAGGCCGAGCAGGCGTGGCGTAACGTATCCCAGGACACGACAGTTTTCGCCTTCCTACATGGATGCCAGATCAGCGCCTCCATTGCCACCCGTGGAGACTGTGGCGTCAATAGTTCCGATGCCATAGCGTAGGTGCACGCTCTTAGGTTGTTACTACGAGAGCGGACGAACTACGCCGACCACAGCGCCCTCCAGCCGACGCTGTGGGGCTCAACGAGAGCCACTCTGCTTTCTGCCCAGTTGATCAAGAGGAGACGATAATGCAACTTAGCTTCTACTTCAAAGGGGGGCTAGCCATTATAGACTTTGCCTCTGTTACTTCAGTGATAGCTCGTTATCTTTAATATATGGACAACAGCTTCGCACCTACTTGCTCATCCTTACCAATAGTTACGTATATGTCATTGATTAATATTCTCTATTAACTGTGCTTTTACTTTACATGCAGTACCGAAGTGCTTTACCTCTCCTGATCCTACTCGCTTCCTTCATTCGGCCTATTTTGCAGATCACAGGAGCAGACTCATGCCCCGCCTTCCAGGCGGGATACAAAAAGACTACACCACGTAAAAATATGGCAGTTTCAACATGGATCGACACCTTGTACCTCAGAACCGCTTGAGCTGATCTCTAAATGTAACAGTGTCACGTACGCCATACGCACTTTTGCAACAATCAATCTCAGAAAAATTGGAAACCTGTAAAAGGATGTACTACTTTATTTTCCGGCAGTGTATTTGCAGACAGTATACCAAAGAAGGTATCTGCAAAATTAAATCACTCTACGAGATATAGTTCAGCACAAGGCCCACGAAAAAGACAGGTCGCGGTGCGTACGCAACGAAGGTAGGCCCAGCGAACTCGCTCACTCGGCCAACTTAGCAGAAACACTGCGTTTCTACACCTGTTAACTCGTAACTGAGTGTATATGTACAAACCAGAATTACATCTTCTACTGGAATCCATTGTTATGGAATCTTGCTGTTAGTTAGTCCTACAATAATACACTACTGGCCATTAAATTTCTTACACCACGAAGATGACGTGCTACACACGCGAAATTTAACCGACAGGAAGAAGATGCTGTGATGTGCAAATGACTAGCTTTTCCGAGTATTTACACATGGCTGGCGCCGGTGGCGACACCTACGTGCTGACATGAGGAAAGTTTCCAACCGATTTCTCATACACAAACAGAAGTTGACCGGCGTTGCCTGGTGAAACGTTGTTGTGATGCCTCGTGTAAGGAGGAGAAATGCGTACCATCACGTTTCCGACTTTGATGAAGGTCGGATTGTAGCCTATCACGCTTGCGGTTTATCGTAACGTGACATTGCTACTCCTGTTGGTCTAGATCGTCAGCAGAATATGGAATCGGTGGGTTCAGGAGGGTAATACGGAACGCCGTGCTGGATCCCAACGGTCTCGTATCTCTAGCAGTCGAGATGAGAGGCATCTTATCCGTATGGCTGTAACGAATCGGGCAGCCACGTCTCGGTCCCCGAGTCAACAGATGGGGACGTTTGCAAGACAACAACCACCTGCACGAACAGTTAGACGACGTCTGCAGCAGCATGGACTATCAGGTCGGAGATCATGGCTGCGGTTACCCTTGACACTGCATCACAGACACGACGAACCTGGGTGCACGAATGCAAAACGTCATTTTTTCGGATGAATCCAGGTTCTGTTTACAGCATCATGATGGTCGCATCCGTGTTTGGCGACATCGCGGTGAACGCACATCGGAAGCGTGTATTCGTCATCGCCATAGTGGCGTATCACCCGGCGTGATGGTATGGGGTGCCACTGGTTACACGTCTCGGTCACCTCTTGTTCTCATTGTCGGCACATTGAACAGTAGACGTTACATTTCAGACGTGTTACGACCCGTGGCTCTACCCATCATTCGATCCCTGCGAAACCCTACATTTCAGCAGGATAATGCACAACCGCATGTTGAAGGTCCTGTAAGGGCCTTTTTGGATACAGAAAATGTTCGACTGCTGCCCTGGCCAGCACATGCTCCAGATATCTCACCAACTGAAAACGTTTGGTGAAAGGTGGCCGAGCAACTGGCTCGTTACAATACGCCAGTCACTACTCTTGATGAACTGTGCTATCGTTTTTTTTTTTTTGTTATGGTTCAGGTCGCAAAACTGCTACGGTCATTAGCGCTCGGTCTTTGACTTAGGAAAAGCTAAAAAAAAAACGATACTGTAAACCAGCAGTAATGGGAGCAAAACTCAAAAAAGTGGGGAAACCAAACGCAGAAGGAAGGCTTAAAGAACCACTGTAGAAGGGGTATTGTTGATCTCCAAAAACAGCTTCAAATTACTGACGTCATCTCACTGGCACTAATGAACTCGAGAACGCAATCGGCTGATCGCCTGTCATCTACTAAAACGAAAGATATATCAGGCGACAGCTGTAGACGGGCGCGTAACGGGGTAAAATAGGGGCACTCAGGTAAAAGGTGTCTCACAGTCTACAGTTGAGAGCAGTGGGGACAGAGTGGGGGAGGATCACCGCTTAAAAGGTGTCGATGGCTAAAAACACAGTGCCCTATCCGTAATCTAGTTAAAATTACCTCCTCCCGACGACGAGTTCGGGAGGAAGAGGTCCAAGCACAGGGATAAGCTTTTACGTCCCGTAATTTATTACGGGGAAGTGTCGACCAATGTGCGCGCAATAAAAGAGCAACACGACGATATAAAACACTCCGTAGATCGGCGAAGGGAATCATGCGAATAGTTGGCCGAAGAAGAGAGACTGCTGCCTTGGCCCCTATGTCGGCCGCCTCATTTCCACACAGACCAACATGTCCTGGGATCTAGAGGAACGCCACAGAGACGCCCCCAAAGTGGAGCAAGTGGAGGCAGTCCTGAATCCGGTGGACCTGAGGGTGGACAGGTTAGAGAGCTTGGAGACCGAGGAGAGAGCTGAGAGGGTCTGAGTAGATAACATACTGTATCCGCTGATGGCGACGGATATATTGGACAGCCTGGAGAACAGCGTAAAGCTCCGCAGTATACACCGAACACTGGTCGGGAAGCCGAAATCGATTTGGGGTGTCGCCAACAATATAGGCACTCCCAACACCAAACGATGTTTTTCAGCCATTAGTGTAAATAATGTGGCATCCTTCATTTGTGCGCAGATAGCAACAAATGCCCGACGATAAACAAGAGAAGGGGTACCATCCTTGGGAAACTGACAAAGGTCACGTAGCAGGCAGGTCCGGGGCCAGAGCCAAGGCGGTGCTGTACCCCAAGTTGTCAGGAAAGTTTTAGGAAAGTGGAAGGAAAGAGAATGGAGCAATTGACGGAAACGGACTCCGGTGGTAGTAGGGAGGAAGGTCGGCCAGCATACCCTAAATCCAAGGAGGCGTCGAAAAAAATGTCATGTGCTGGAATTTCAGACATGGAAGACAGATGAATAAAATATTCTCGGACTTCTTGCCGCGTCAAATCTTGGTAAAACCTCGAGCTTTCGACGATAGTCACCACCATCGTCATCGTCAGAAAACTGACTGGCTAAACAGCAGCTGTGGTGGACCTTATGTAGCCCCAGGACGGCTTGTGATTAGACGGCTCCTGATTGGACGGCGAATACGTCACGGTGTCGCAGATGTTGTCGACTCCTGCACTGGTGGCGCCATCGCTCCCGGAGTATCGAAGACCCGCGGCGAATCTCTCTGACGCTTCTCCATATCGAGCGCTCGCTTCCATGCACCACTAAGGTTGTAATCATTGTCACGATTAAAATTGTTATCGCGCATTCTAATGTCTATCGCCTCTTTAATTACCGAGTCCCAGTATGTGGAGGCATGAGACAGAACTTTTGTTTCACCAAACAAAATTTTATGTTCTCTAGTGAGGCTATGCTCCGCAATTGCCGATTTTTCCAGCTCCCTATTTTTAATGTGACGTTGATATTCCGTACAGCGATCGGAAATGGTCCGGTCTGACTGGCCAATGTAACTACTTCCACATTCGCAAGGAATTTTGTAAATACCAGGCACGGAAAGATTGGGTTCATCTCATGAACCAGCATCCACTGTCGTCAACTTGTCAAGCAAGAATTTGGACGAAATAACTATTTCGGCCCTGAATAAAGGACTGAATTTTGCTCCTACACCACGCACTGTTCCTATCGTGGATTTTATTACTGGAGTGGAACAGGCTGTTCGACATATTTCACAGGACGACGCCGACGAGGTAAGACTTACCACCAGTCGCATTTTAGCCTCAGACAAGCCTCCCAAATCTAATATTAGTAAAGAAGAAAGAGAGGGTCTCCGTGCGTTACAGAGGGAGAAAGATCTTGTTGTTCTGCCAGCAGATAAGGGTAAGGCCACAGTGGTTCTTGATGCTAAAAATTATCATAGCAAAATAGCATCTTTATTGGAGGATAGCACTTATAAATGTTTGAAACGGGACCCAACTCTATCATATAGCAGAAGAACAACAGAGCTCTTGAAAAATTCTGGTCTTCCAGAAGATGTCATAAAAAATCTTAAAGTTCGAGCCCCTAGGCCTCCAAGGATTTACGGATTACCTAAGATCCATAAAGATAATGTCCCTTTAAGACCCATCATTAGTGCCATTGGATCTTCTACATACAGGCTAGCGAAATTCTTGGCTAATTTAATGACTCCCATAGTTGGCCATTGTGAACACCACATCAAAAACTCTCAAATGTTTATTGAGAAAATCAAACAGATTAGAGTTGGTCCAAATGATATTTTCGTTAACCTAGATGTGGTCTCGCTTTTTACCAAGGTTCCTATTGAGGACACATTGCAATTTCTGACAGAACACTTTCCTCCGGAAACTGTACAGTTGTTTCGACATGTCATGACGTCCACCTACCTTCTGTATGGCGGAAAATTTTATGAAATGAGGGATGGAATGGCCGTGGGTTCTCCGTTATCCCCTGTATTGGCTAACTATTTCATGGAACAATTAGAGGAACGTGCACTAAATTCGGCTCCACTCCGTCAATCTATTTTTTATCGTTATGTGAATGATACGTTTTTGGTTTGGTCCCATGGCGCAGGAGCCCTCGAGAATTTTCTGGAACATATGAATAGTTTGCATTCGAATATTCAGTTCACTGCCGAGATAGAGAAAGAGGGAAAACTGCCGTTTCTAGATGTACTGGTGCAAAGAAAAGCAGATGGGCGGCTTGGCCACTCCGTGCACCGCAAACCAACGCACACAGATCTATATCTCGACGCCAAGAGTTTCCATCATCCAGCTCAGAAGAAAGCCGTTCTAACTACATTAGTATATAGAGCAAGAACTGTGTCTGACAAAGACCATTTAAATTCTGAAATTAATCACCTTAAATACGTGTTTCGTAGGAACGGCTATGGTTCACGGGATGTAAAGTCAGCGTTCTGCAAGAGAAAGAAACGTGAAAATAATGATTATTCGCATGATGAACAACCTAGCGTGTTTCTTAATTTCTTCGATTCTATTTCCAGTAAAAAGGGTAGGATCCTTCGTAGACGAGGTTTAAGACCGATGTTTCGACCTCCAAGGAAAATCAAGGGGACGTAGCGTCCTGTGAAGGACTGCCTCGGTCTCAGGATTCCTGGTATTTACAAAATTCCTTGCGAATGTGGAAGCAGTTACATTGGCCAGTCAGACCGGACCATTTCCGATCGCTGTACGGAACATCAACGTCACATTAAAAATAGGGAGCTGGAAAAATCGGCAATTGCGGAGCATAGCCTCACTAGGAAACATAAAATTTAGTTTGGTGAAACAAAAGTTCTGTCTCAGGCCTCCACATACTGGGACTCGGTAATTAAAGAGGCGATACAAATTAGAATGTGCGATAACAATTTTAATCGTGACAATGGTTACAATCTTAGTGGTGCATGGAAGCGAGCGCTGGATATGGAGAAGCGTCAGAGAGATTCGCCGCGGGTCTTCGATACTCCGGGAGCGATGGCGCCACCAGTGCAGGAGTCGACAACATCTGCGACACCGTGACGTATTCGCCGTCAAATCAGGAGCCGTCCAATCACAAGCCGTCCTATCACAAGCCGTCCTGGGGCTACATAAGGTCCACCACAGCTGCTGTTTAGCCAGTCAGTTTCCTGACGATGACGATGGTGGTGAATATCGTCGAAAGCTCGAGGTTTTATCAAGATTTGACGCGGCAAGAAGTCCGAGAATATTTTATTCAACAGTGCCGTCGCGAAAGACTTCGTTCTCATATGGAAGACAGATGGCTAGCATAGCGACTCAGAAGGACAGCTCGCCGATTGGACAGCGAAGGTTCAGCAGTCTCAGCATAAAGGCTTTCCACAGGGCTGGTGTAAAATGCTCCAGACACTATACGTAATCCACGGTGGTGGATGGAGTCGAGACACCGAAGAATAGATGGCCGAGCAAAGGAGTAAACTATGCTTCCATAGTCCAATTTCGAGCGCACTAAGGCGCGATAGAGGCGGAGAAGGACCACTCGGTCCGCTTCCCAGGAGGTACCATTCACGACACGGAGGGTGTTGAGGAATCGCAGACAGCGAGCCGTAAGATAGGAATCATGGGAGAACCAGCACAGCTTTCTGTCAAACATAAGACCCAAGAATTTAGCGACGTCCGTGAACGGAAGGTTGACAGGGCCTAGATGCAAGGAAGGCGAAAGAAACTCCGTACCAAACCAAAAATTAACACAAACGGCCTTACTGGGAGAAAAGCGGAAGCCGGTTTCGATGTTCCAAGAGTGGAGGCGATCGAGACATCCTTGAAGACGTCGTTCAAGAAGGCTGGTCCGTTGAGAGCTGTAGTAGATCGAAAAATCGTCCACAAAGAGGGAGCCCTAGACATCAGGAAGGAGACAATTCATAATTGGATTTATGGCAATGGCAAACAGTACAACACTTAGTACGGAGCTCTGGAGCACCCCGTTTTCTTGGGAGAAGGTACTGGAGAGAGTAGTGTTCACCCGCACTTTAAATGTGCGCTCTGCCATAAATTCACGAAGAAAAGGGGGCAGCCGACCTCGAAAGCCCCAAGAGAACAGTGAACGGAGGATGCCTGTCCTCCAATCGGTATCGTAAGCTCTCTCCAGATCAAAAAATATCGCTACTGTTTGGCGTTTCTGGAGAAAATTGTTCATGATACAAGTGGAGAGAGCAATAAGATGGTCAACTGCAGAACAATACTTTCGGAAACCGCATTGCGCAGGTGTTAAAAGACTGCGGGACTCTAGCCACCAGGCTACACGGCAATTCACCATACGCTCCAAAACCTTACATACACTACTCGTGAGAGAAATGGGGCGATAGCTAGAGGGGAGATGTTTGTCCTTTCCAGGTTTCGGAACAGGAACGACGATAGCTTCCCACCATCGTCTGGAAAAAGTACTGTCGGTCCAAATTCGATTATAAAGGCGAAGGAGGTAACGCAGACTATGGTATGATAAATGCAGCAACATTTGTATGTGGATACCAACCGGTCCTGCGGCAGAGGAGCGAGAAGAAGAGAGTGCATGTTGGAGTTCATGCATGGAGAAAACAGTGTTGTAGCTTTCGCGATTTTGAGAGGAGAAGGCAAGAGGTTGCACTGCCGCTGCAAGCTACTTCTGGAGAAGCGCTGGCAGGTAATTTGAAGAGCTCAAAATCTCAGCAAAGTGTTGACCCAATGAGTTAGAAATTGCGACGGGGTCCACTAATTTATCATGAGCGACAGTGAGCCCAGAGACCGGGGAGATACTAGGTGCTCCAGATAACCGTCGAATCCGACTCCAAACTTCCGAGGAGGGAGTGAAGGTGTTAAATGAGCTAGTAAAGAAGTCCCAGCTTGCTTTCTTGCTATCGCGGATGAAGCGACGGCATCGCGCACGGAACTGCTTATAGCGGATACAATTGGCCGAAGTAGGATGGTGTCTGGAAACGCGAAGAGCACGTCGCCGCTCACGTATTGCGTCACGGCATGCCTCGTTCTACCAAGGAACTGGGGGCGCCGGGGCAGTTCGGAGGTGCGAGGTATTGAACGTTCCGCAGCTGTAAGAATAACTTCTGTAATATGAGTGACCTCATCGTCGACGCTAGGAAAGTGACGGTCATCGAATGTCGCTAGAGACTAAAAAAGTGTCCAATCGGCTTGGTCAAACTTCCAGCGTCTCGGGCGCATATATGGCAGTTGTGGCTGCAATCGAAGGACACATGGAAAGTGGTCACTCGAGTGTGTATCAGCAAGAGCGAACCATTCGAAGCGTCGAGCTAGCGGAACAGTACCGACCGAAACGTCCAAATGAGAGAAATTTGTCGCGGAGGCAGACAAAAGCGTAGGGTCCCCAGTGTTGAGGCAAACAAGATCCGCTTGGTGGAAGACGTCTGTCAATAGTGAGCAGCGCGGACAAGGATGCGGAGGTCCCATAAGCAGTTGGTGGGCACTGAAGTCTCCAATCAGCAAATAGGGGGGTGGAAGCTGAGCAAGAAGATGAAGGAGATCAGCTCGTGCCATTGGTGTGGACGATGGAATGTAGTACAAAGGGAGAAGGTGTATCCAGAAAGGGAATGACGGACAGCGACGGCTTGGAAGGAAGTGTTTAAGGGGATTGGGTGATAATGGAGAGTATCATGGAGAGGGATCATGAGTCCTCCATGTGCTGGAGTACCTTCAACAGACGGGAGATCAAGTCGGACTGGGTCCGCAGCTCGTGGTCGTGCGGTAGTGTTCTCGCTTCCCACGCCTGGGTTGCCGGGTTCTATTCTCGGCGGGGTCAGGGATTTTCTCTGTCTCGTGATGACTGGGTGTTGTGTGCTGTCCTTAGGTTAGTTAGATTTAAGTAGTTCTAAGTTCTAGGGGACTGATGTCCATAGTGTGAAGCCCCAAATCGGACTGACTGTAAATGGGGAAAAAGAAAGCGGTCGTGGGGACGCAGCTTTGTTTCCATAAAACAGAAGATGACCAGCGAGTAAAATCGTAAGAGGATGGACAATTCATTCCGATTGGCTCGAATGCCGCGGATATTCCAATGGATAATGGACATAGGGTGGCCAGAAAATGGAAGAATGTGACCAAGGTTGCGCTCAACAAAACGACTGCTCAGAGCTTGCGACTGACAGCGTGGAACGGCATTCAGCCGAAGGCAGAAGATCCTGATAGGTTGTTCAGGAGCAGCTCCTGCCATCAGCGATCGGCCGGTTGATAGGTCGCCAGCAGTGCGCCTCGGTGACACAGAAGCCGGCCGAGGGCGTTTACCGCCAGGCAGTGCTGTAGATGAGACACGCCATGGCGGAGAAGGAGAGGAAATGGGTTTCTTATTAGCCTTTTTGGAAGCAGAACGTTGATATGAAGGAGGAACCGATGGTTGTGAAGTTGGGGTACGCAAAAAATCTTCACGAGTAGGCTCTCTTTTGGAAGTCCAGGTGTCTGATTTTTGGTCTCGAGATTTAGCAGAACCCCATGAAGGGTGAGCCATAGAGTGAGAAGATGGGAGTGTGGAGGTTGAACGGGCGATCTTGGCGCTGGCCGATCTGACGAGCGTGGCACTAAAGGTGAGATCACAACTCTGAGTGGCTTCCTCCTTTGTTGGCCGAGGAGAGGCAAGGACATTGCTGCATTAACCTGTGTGAGGCACAGTGGGCTTTCGACTGGAGAATAACTTTCGAGCAGCGATGGTCGACACCTTTTCATTCACTCTGATTACTTGAATGGGCCGTTCGTCTCTAAAATGGGGCAATCTCTAGAGGAAGCAGCGTGATCACCCATACAGTTGATGCAATGAGGGGATGGAGATGGACAAGCACCCTCATGGGCACCCTTGCACACGTAACTCATTTGGCCGGACTGGAACAGGACTGGTTGGTATGATTGAACCACTGACATCGGTAGCAATGCCTATGGTTTGGGATGTAAGGGCGAACGGAAATTATCTCATAGCCTGTGTTTCTGTTAGATGGGAGTTGAATACTGTAAAATGTCAAGAAGACAGTATGGGTTGGAACGATGTTCGTGTCAACCCTTTTCATGACTCTATGAACAGCCTTGATGCCTTGGTCAGACAGGTAGTTTTGAATTTCCTAGTCGGACAATCTGTCGAGGGAGCGTGTATAAACGACCCCACGTGATGAATTTAAAGTGTGGTGCACTTCCACCCGAACAGGGAAGGTGTGTAGCAGTGAAGTATGCAGCAATTTTTGTGCCCCGAGGGAACTGACTGTTTCCAACAACAAGGTGCCATTTTGTAATCTGCACCAAGACTTTACAGGACCTGCCATTGCGTCGACACCTTTCTGAATAATGAAAGGATTGACCGTGGAGAAGTCGAGACCTTCGTTAGACTGAGAAACAACAAGGAACTGTGGCAACAATGGAAGAACTGTGTGTGGCTGAGACTCATTGAACTTACGCTTGTGAGCAGACATAGTAGATGATTAGGATACCATTGCAGAAGTATCCTCCATGATTACCAGCGTCTCCGATGGCGCACTCCTTCCTTGTGGGGGACCTCTCTGCGGGCACTCCCGCCTTAGGTGGTTGTTCACACCTCAGATCACATCTCCCAATAAATGGACAGAGGGACCAATCGGCACTTTAGGAAGGTGTCGGTTTGGGTAATCACCCCTCCCTGGGCCTGGACGTTACCAGGGGTACGTATGTGTCCTACCTGTCTACCCGGGGCGGGGAATTACGCGTTACCCCGTCACCAGCTACGCATGGGAATGCGTGGGTCGGCCTTCAGACACGCACAGGGAGGAAGAAAGAGAAAGGGAAAAACAAAGAAAGGGAAAGGAAGGAAGAGAGGTCTCAAAAGCCGCAGTGGAGCAAAGGGTAAAGAGAAGAGGTAAGGAAAAGAGAAGGACAAAGACTTGCCAGCAGAGAAAGCGAAGAAGAGAGAGTGTTTTACATTTTCGAGCGTCCGTCTCCGGACGTAGGCACAAAACGTACTCCCAGAAGGAGAGAAAGGAAAGAAAACAGGTGGAGGTGAGGGGGGGGGGGTGAAGATGGGGGATGGGGAAGGATGCAGAAAAGGAAGGTATGATGCCCTGAAAGGAAGGAAGGCCACATTAGCTCGGGGTCCAGTGCTCGCTACGCACATATCCACAAAAGAGTTGTGGACCCCCTGAGGGGCTGTGGTATCGTGTTGAAGCTGTATGGGCAGCTGTACCTGTACACGCCATGCAAGCTCTGTTTGACTCAATGCCCAGGCGTATCAAGGCCGTTATTACTGCCAGAGGAGGTTGTTCTGGGTACTGATTTCTCTGGATCTATTCACCCAAATTGCGTGAGAATGTAATCACATGTCAGTTCTAGTATATGTCCAATGAATACCCGTTTATCATCTGCATTTCTTCTTGAGTAACAATTTTAATGGCTAGTAGTGTAGAAAGTGCATAGGCCTACTAATAATTTGTTACGACAGTACTGGGCTGCAATAAAATTAAAATAATGTCAAAATGATTATCAGTTGCATAAGGCACCAGATCTTGTATGAAATGAGCACTGTTACGCAGAAGAGACCAAATGCTGAAAACAACACGTTACACGATTTATGTCGAGTATTGATCATAAATTTTGTTGTACGACTAGTGATCAGTAAGACTAGAATCCAGTAGAAGCTACAATTCTCGTTAGTACATACGTGCCCAGTTGCGAGTTAACAAGTTTAAAAACCCATATTGTCTGCTGAGTTAAGCGAGGGAGCGAGACATACGATCCGCGGCCTGTATTTCTCGTGGCAGTCGGTTCAACAGATATGTCGTCATAAACATTCAAATGCGTGATGATCCAACTGTTTCATCCATGGGAGTTTGCTTCCTTAAAGAACTGGAAATGGGGTAATTACTGATTTCGTTCTAATTTCTTACAGCAGCAGTACAAAACGTACATTCAACAACCTTGACAACAAACTACCCACAATTATGGTGCCAAGGCTATTTCGTCTAGGCACCAGAAGTTTCACTGGGCAGCTCTTACACGTCCTGCGTACAGTGCCGTTTTCTCCCGATGAGATTTATATATTTCCGGAGCCCTAATGAAAGACATTGGAGTACCGCAATTTGTTTCCGACGAAAAGCAGCACGCTTGGGTACAATCATGGTTCCGCACGCACACATTTTCCCATGAAGGCATTCACCCTCTTGTCTCAAACTGGGATAAATGTGTTAACAGTTTCTACTACCGCGTGTTTCCCATAATTAATGCGATTATGAAGAGAAGTAGAAAACAAACCCTAACATGAAAATAAAAAGTTCCTGGAACCATGCCCGTTTAACACATTTCATTCTGCTATGTGTAAGGAGAGTTCCCTGAAAGTTTGGGCCTACCTTGTTGTTACACCTTGTGTAAGTCATACCACGCCTGCCACTGTGGCCCAGCGGTTCTAGGGGCTTCAGTCCGGAACCGCACTGCTGCTACGGCCGCAGCTTCGAATCATGCCTGTGGCATGCATGTGTGTGATGTCCTTAGATTAGTTAGGTTTAAGTAGTTCTAAGTCTATGAGACTGATGGCCGCAGATGTTAAGTCCCAGAGTACTTAGAGCCATTTGAACCATTTTTTGAAGTCATACCACATTGGTAAGGTATTTTGTAGATTCGTGTCTTCCGCCCTTCACTGATCCCAAAAAGTCTGCAATCTTAGACGGTTGGCGGAAAACCGTTTTTACCTCAAACTCCAGGAGAATTGCGGAGTAACGGCAGAAGAGCTAAGAATTTTCTGACATACTTGTTCTAATTGATAATGACCTTTTGATCTGCCTAGAAGGATATTTGCTCTGAACACGGTCTGCAGGTGGGAGAAATTAAATGGTTCCGACAGTGTGAGCTCCGTGTGCAAGTGTTTCTAGTATGTTCATAGTTTTTGCTTGTTGATGACAACTCTGCAAATGTAAATAATAATCCTCGAGCGAAAGTAGAGGTAAAGGTGGGAAGCAAGAACAGTAAAAGAAGGAGAGAGTGAGGGAAAGACGAAAAGAGAGAGAGAGAGAGAGAAACAGGGAGGGAAAGATAAAGCAAAGGGATTCAGTGCTTAATCTGACAATCAATTTCTATTTTTGTGTCAGTTACGTGTACCTCTTCTGTCAACTCCGTCAGGGATTTGCGTATACGAAAAATGCCCAGCTGCAACGTGATTCGGAGACCACGTTCAGCGGCACGATCCTCTTCCTACAGATCGTTAAGTTATGTCAATAGCCGGAGGAGGACAGGGGCATCTCGTTTCTAATACAGCCATGTTCACTAAACCGGTGAGGTATTCCATCAAATCTTTTGGTTGAAGCAACACCACCTAAGTGGAAAAGCCGAAAAACTGCTACAAATAGAATTCCTAACGTCAGCGAGAAGCGTCGAAAGTCAGCTGTCGTCTTTTATTGTAATAACAAAGTGTTTGGCATAAAAAAATCCATTATGCTGTTTGATCGTTACGAGACTTAATTAATATAAAGGAATCGTATCGTGTTTTACTAAATTGTGTGTCTGTGAGTTTATTCAATATCCTCTTCCTTACTGTTACGAAGTGTTGCATTCCAAAAAGTGATCGATATTATACAGCAGGAAACCAGGTTAGACCCAGGACAAGGATCTGAATTAATTTAAGGAAAACACGTGGAAGGGTGGATGCGTCATTTACCATTTCCAGTCAAATATTTTTTTTAAATAACACTTCTAACTCAGCTAAGAGTTACCACGATTCTTTCCAAATTCATACAAGTAGTTAAGGTTTTTATGTTAATATCACAATGCGTTAGCACATTTTCATGACATATAAAGTTACAAACGGTACCAGAAGAATATGTCAACTGTGCATTAGGAAGGTGGCTCAATTACAAACAGTTAACAAGTTAATTAAACATGCGGTGGCACTCGGTCCGCGCGACTAACATCACAGCTGTGGGCTGATCCCACAGCAGGGCTTGAATATAAGTTCAACAAAAGTTAAATAAAGACGTTAATATACATACAGCTCCACTGCAACCATAAGCTCTAGGGCCGGACGGAGTGGCCCAGCGGTTCTAGGCGCTTCAGTCTGGAACAGCGCCACCGCTACGGTCGCAGGTTCGAATACTGCCTCAGGCATGGATGTGTGTGATGTCCTTAGTCTAGTTAGGTTTAAGTAGTTCTAAGTTCTAGGGGACTGATGACCCCAGATGTTAAGTCCCATAGTGCTCAGAGCCATCTGAACCATTTTGAATAAGCTCTAGGGGTACTCCAAGGCAAGAAATCAGACAAAAAGTTGCTATCCAAACTCCGTTATCCCTCTCACCACTAGCAGGTACACAGTCGTGTTAAATCTTCCTTTTACTACAAATACTAGGGTGCGTAAGGCCGGTGGCGACACCCTGGTGCCAGAAGACAATTTTATTTTGTACCCACATAGGCAAGATACGCGAAATTGGCCAAACGCTACTCGCGTTTAAAAAGCGAAGTAAACAGTAATACTTCACTGATTAGCCACAAGGTTGTTACACATAAACCAAGTTAAGTACTTAAATAAACTACTGCATTCCTAAAACACTAATGAAATGGTAATGACAATTCAAGCCTTATTTTTTGAAGAAATCAAGAATCTCAGTGCTCAGACTTTTATCACACTCTCACAAGAACCTAGCAATAATAGAAACAATGAGTAAATTACTTCCCTAAAGTGCGGTTCTAATCCGGCGACACTCCTGTCGCGGCACAGTACAAAAGGAATGAGAAAAACTGCTCAGCTTGAGGCTGGGACGCAGATCCGCAAAAGCACGTGTTATCTGCTAACAATTAGGCCATGTGCGTTGACGGGAAAGCAGTCGAAGGAGAAAGAATACGCGTCCCTGCCCCGGACCAGCAGAACAGCAACTCGTCAACCGCTGCCAATACAAGGTTGTCAACGTATACCAAACAACCAGCCAACAAGTTTGACAATAACATAAACGGGTAATTAAAGATTATTTTCAAGGAAGCCAGCTATTAAAGCTTCAGTATAGGAGCGGCCCGCTCATAAGCATTACAAGTTTAGATTCCTAGCAAACAATGTACCAAGTAATTCAAAAGAATAATCACATAACAGTCAAACACGATTAAATAAATTTAGGTGTACCTTTACTGTGGCCTCTTAGGGACTAATAGACACTGTAATTTTGATACTCACCAAATGGTAGATGGCCGATTACAGTGTACGCCTAAAACCCGAAGGGCTCGTTATCACGAAGAGAGAGTGTACAAATACAAGCACGCACGCACACATGACCAACAAGAACGTACCTTTGGGCTGAACGCACTTTTAGTTACCGACTAAATTCCATAACACGCCCCAGGAAGGCCCATCAGGTGTACAACAAACATAAATCAATCAGTAGTACCAAATACTCGGTAATAACAAAGAACCATTTCAAGTACCAGATTAACAATGCAAAATAGTAGCTTGGCGCTTACGGAAACCTTCAATTTGACACGCGCAGCCCCAAAAGGCGTCACTGAAAGGCGTAAAGGAAACGGATTCCTGTCCAGTTCACTGGGGTAGAATTAACAATATTTAAGTACAGTACTTTCAGAACAGTCTTCATACATAATTTCAAATAAATGACCTGGAGGACAATACCTTCAGGACTCCAGGTAGGTACCGTATTAATATAGGCCTCCTGCTCGTAGCTGCTAACAAGTTGTTCAATACATCTCCGGCGTATTTGGCAAACGGCAAGTGGCTGATGTACTTCGTAACCAGGCTGCACGCATTGAGAGCACCTCCTTGCCCGCTAAGCTACGCGGTATCAACGGCCAACGCTGCAACAAATGGCGGGGCTCCATAGCCGAACGGTCAACGGTTTCAACTCGCGGCAATCGCCAGGATGCCGAGTGCTAAAACACACCCGTCTAACTCCGTGTCCCGTACACCACTCACTGGCACATACGACGAGGGGCAGAATCGATGGAACGCGCGCACAAGAGGAGCCAGCATGATGCCACGCCCGCCATCAGAGAAGCCGCCACGACTCACAAGGTTCATTTTTCAAGTTTCCTAAAGGATATGTAATGAGACAGAAATGGCTCCATTCGATTCGAAGGCAGGAATTTGCGGTTACTGATTATTCAGTGTTAATTTTTGTTTAGACTGTAATTTAGTAATGCATATTCTAGATTATGGTACATTATACACAACTGGCCATTAAAAATGCTACTCCACGAAGATGACGTGCTACACACGCGAAATTAAACCGACAGGAAGAAGATGCTGTGATATGCACATGATTAGCTTTTCAGAGCATTCATACAAGGTTGCCGCCGGTGGCGACGCCTACAACGTGCTGACATGAGGAAAGTTGCCAACCAATTTCTCATACCCAAATAGCAGTTGACCGGCGTTGCCTGGTGAAGCATTGGTGTGATGCCTCGTGTAAGGAGGAGAAATGCATACCATCACGTTTCCGACTTTGATAAAGGTCGGATTATAGTCTATCGCGATTGCGGTTGATCGTATCGCGACATTGCTTCTCGCGTTGGTCGAGTTCCAATGACTGTTAGCAGAATATGGAATCGGTGGGTTCAGGAGAGTAATACGGAACGCCGTGCTGGATCCCAACAGCCACGTATCACTAGCACTCGAGATGACAGACATCTTATCGGCATGGCTGTAACGGATCGTGCAGCAACGTCTCGATCCCTGAGTCAACAGATGGGGACGTTTGCAAGACAACAACTATCTCAACGAACATTTCGACGACGTTTGCAGCAGCATGGACTATCAGCTCGGAGACCATGGCTGTGGTTACCCTTGACGCTGCATCACAGTCTGGAGCGCAGGCGATGGGGTACTCAACAACGAACCTGGGTCCATGAATGGCAAAACGTCATTTTTTCGGATAAATCCAGGTTTTGTTTACAGCATCATGATGGTCGCAACTGTGTTTGGCGACATCGCGATGAACTCACATTGGAAGCGTGTATTCGTCATCGCCATACTGGCGTGTCAACCGGTGTGATGGTATGGGGTGACATTGGTTACAGGTCTCGGTAACCTCTTGTTCGCATTGATGTGTTACGACCCGTGGCTCTACCTTTCATTCGATCCCTGCGAAACCCTACATTTCATCAGGATAATGCACGGCCGCATGTTGCAGGCCCTGTAAGGGCCTTTTTGGATACAGAAAATGTTCGACTGGTGCCCTGGTCAGCATATTCTCTAGCTCTCTCACCAATTGAAAACGTCTGGTCAATGGTGGCCGAGCAACTGGCTCGTCACTGTGCGCCATTCACTACCCTTGATGAACTGTGGTATCGTGTTGAAGCTGCATGGGCAGCTGTACCTGTACACCCCATCCAAGCTTTATTGGAATCAATGCCCAGGCGTATCAAGGCCATTATTATGGTCAGAGGTGGTTGTTCTGGGTACTAATTTCTCAGTATCTATGCACCCAAATTGCGTGAAACTGTAATCACGTAGCCGGCCGGGGTGACCGTGCGGTTCTAGGCGCTACAGTCTGGAGCCGTGTGACCGCTACGGTCGCAAGTTCGTATCATGCCTCTGGCATGGATGTGTGTGATGTCTTTAGGTTAGTTAGGTTTAATTAGTTCTAAGTTCGAAGTTAAGTCCCAGAGCCTTTGAACCATTTGTAATGACATATCAGTTGTAGTATAATATATTAGTCCAATGAATAGCCGTTTATCATCTCCATTTTTTCTTCGTGTAGCAGTTTTAACGGCCAGCAGTGTAGTTTCCCACATCACTTGCTTGCACATATAACGATTAATGTACTTGACTGCTCATTTTTCAGGTGTGTCGCAATCATTTCGAAGCGAGGGACATTATCTGAGAAGTATCTGCCACAAACTGAAAAACCATATCTGCTTAACTTTCAAAACAATGGCTACATTCAGATGCCCTGCCAGGCACTTTTCTTCAACTGAAGAACCATCTAGAGAGAGACCAGCAGTATTGCACGAAAGCATCAAGATTAGTGTAGCCAGCAGGAATGAGTATTTAAAAATAATTTCGTATAACGGCCTTCCTGAACTTAAGGATAAAGAAGGATTCAGTGAAAACAGTGAAAGAAGAGTGTATCGTATTTATGTGTGTCGATCTGCTGCGCGATCCCATTATTTAGTGTATACTGTGACTAATAATCATTTGGAAGTGTACTTCTGTATTCAAAATTAATTTCATTACGCAAAATTCTACTCATTAAATTTGTTCTTGAAGCTATGCTGGTAACAGGAAATTGTCTGAATACTACCTACTGTAAGTGCATGCCTCCGTGTTCTTGTATATTAATACTGTTTAGAAATGTGTGAATATTTTAATAAACAACTACTGGACGTTAAAAATGGTTCAAATGGCTCTGAGAACTGTGGGACTTAACTGCTGAGGTCATCAGTCCCCGAGAACTTAGAAATACTTAAACGTAACTAACCTAAGGACATCACACACACCCATGCCCGAGGCAGGATTCGAACCTGCGACCGTAGCGGTCGCGCGGTTCCAGACTGAATCGCTTAGGACCACTCGGCCAGTCCGGCCAGCACTGGACGTTTTAAAACAGCCCAGATGTATCTAACAGTTGCCGTGCGAAAATAACGCATTTTCTGAGCTTTCAGTAGTTTGGTTCCCAAATGTGCTAGTCATGTTGTATGTGCTTTGCGCGTAATTAGTCTAAGTTATGGGGTACCAATTGTTTTTGCCTAATTTTCGCAAAAACAGCTATATGTGTCTTCTCTCTCACTCAGTCAAGTATCAAGTGGAAAAGCGCATACTTCACGAACCACACGGTTATTTTAGTGTGGCTGCTGTGTATTACGATCGCTGCTTGGCTCTGACGTCACGTTATGGTTGTCTGGTGTTGCATCTAGGTGGTGTTGATTGAAGACAGCTCTGCCTTTACATCTCCATTTCGCATTCTGTTGACAAATTGTTTTCAACCAAACAATTATCAGAGACGTGTTTGCGCCAGACGCGGCCTTACTCTAGGACGCAGTTTAAAGCAGTATGCTTGACCAAACGTGAGAATAACACAGAGTCCGCTGAGCCTGCAATTAGCCGAAACCTTTGTGCGCTGTCGCCCGGTGCAATCAGCTACGGGCCTCTTGCCCCTGTGTCACGATCCTGCACCGGCCGGTCGCGTCGGGCAGCGCCGTTCCTCTGCAACACATCACGACACTTCGTTCTCGGCCGTTAATTGCTCTCTCTCTCTCTCCCCGTGCCCACTCTTTTTCGCTTTTTTGTTAATTAAAAGTGCGCGTGTGAAAATTGCACTCCTGGACGGGGCGTGGCGGGCACGCGGCACGAGTGGGACGATGCATTAAAAATTCAATCGAATTCACTTGCTCCATGAATTTTAAAAGTCGGTAATGGAGTTAGGCGGCGTCGGCCGGACTGATGGACTTCTCTGATGTGCTCGTTTACCGGCCCTCGGCATCACGGGGGCTGTCCTGACTCCTCGGGCGGTGTGAAACATTTTGCACACTGCCCGTTGGTAGGACACTCAGAGAGTCCACTTTGCTCCAAAATTTGTAAATAAATCTTGACTCGCGTCCGCCGCTTCGAGCACTAAAGCACGCTGGCAAGCTCCAGGCAGAAATGGCCGATTATAATCCATCTACATTACTGGCCATTAAAATTACTACACCAGGAAGAAATGCAGATGATAAACGGGTATTCACTGGACAAATATACTAGAACTGACATGTGATTACATTTTCACGCAATCTTGGTGCATAGTTCCTGAGAAATCAGTACCCAGAACAACCACCTCTGGACGTAATAACGGCGTTGATATGCCTCGGCATTGAGTCAAACACAGCTTGAATGGCGTGGACAGTTACAGCTGCCCATGCAGCTGTAACACAATACTACAGTTCATCAAGAGCAGTGACCGGCGTATTGTGACCAGCCAGTTGCTCGGCCACCATTGACCAGACGTTTTCAGTTGGTGAGAGATCTAAAGAATGCCCTAGCCAGGGCAGCAGTCGAACTCTTTTTCTGTATCCAGAAAGGCAGGTACAGGACCTGCAACATGCGGTCGTGCGTTAACCTGCTGAAATGTAGGGTTTCGCAGGGATCGAATGAAGAGTAGAGGCACGGGTCGTAACACATCTGAAATGTAACGTCCCCTGTTCAAAGTGCCTTCAATGCGAACAAGAGGTGGCCGAGACGTGTAACCAATGGCACCCCGTAACACCACGCCGGGTGATACGCCAGTATGGCGATGACGAATACACGCTTCCAATGTGAGTTCATCGCGATGTCGCCAAACACAGTTGCGACCATCATGATGCTGTAAACAAAACCTGGATTCATCCGAAAAAAGGACGTTTTGCCATTCGTGCACCCAGGTTCATCGTTGAGTACACCATCGCAGGCGCTCCTGTCTGTGATTCAGCGTGAAGGGTAACCGCAGCCATGGTCTCCGAGCTTATAGTCCATACTGCTGCGAACGTCGTCGAACTGTTCGTGCAGATGGTTGTTGTCTTGCAAACGTCGCCATCTGTTGACTCAGGGATCGTGACGTGGCTGCACGATCCGTTACAGCCATGCGGATAAGATGCCCGTCATCTCGACTGCTAGAGATACGAGGCCATTGGGATCCAGCACAGCGTTACGTATTACCCTTCTGAACGCACCGATTCCTTATTCTGCTAACAATCTCGACTAACGCGAATAGCAATGTCGCGATACGATAAACCGCAATCGCGATAGGCTACAATCCGACCTTTATCAAAGTCGGAAACGTGATGGTACGCATTTCTCCTCCTTACACGAGGCATCACAACAATGTTTCACCAGGCAACGCCGGTCAACTGCTGTTTGTGTATGAGAAATCGGTTGGAAACTTTCCTCATGTCAGCACGTAGTAGGTGTCGCCACCGGCGGCAACCTTGTGTGAATGCTCTGAAAAGCTAATCATTTGCATATCACAGCATCTTACTTCTTGTCGGTTAAATTTCGCGTGTGTAGCACGTCATCTTCGTGGTGTAGAAATTTTAATGGCCAGTAGCGTACATCTACATACATACACCGCAAGCAACAATGTGGCCCTGGCGGAGAGTACCTTGTACAAATGTTAGCCATTTTCTTCCTTGTTGCACTCGCAAATAGAGCGAATGGAAACAATTGTCTGTAAGCTGTTTCAGAGAAAGTGCTTGCATCCATAACTTATGAAGTAACAGGTGACAGAAATATTTATATGTCCACATAAGGTATGTTAGACTTCCTTCGAGTTTATTAACACAGTTTACTGAGTTATTTTCGAGAGAGTTACAGAAACGACGTAATTTTTAAATAAAACATTAGTTTTCTATCACGCAGGTGGTATATTTAATCCACCTGTTTAAAAATCAGTATACCTAAATCACATTTAGTTTCGGAGCTACTAACATTCAAAAGGCGACTGATAGATGCAACATGCTGTACATATCACTTCGTTGTGTACAAATGGATTTTCTGGTGGCGTAATGTCGATTTAAGCCAGGTGATCAAATGTGTGCCCGTGCTCCTGAATGCACTTTCTAAACGACCTGCAGACGTGATGTGCCGTCGCAGATGTCACGGAATGACAAGCTTCCCTGATGCGCCGTTTGAAGTCATCTTGGGTTGTGCGTTCAGTGACATAAACGAGACTATTTACGTAACCCCCAACAAAGAAATCTATTGGTGTTCAATAAGGCAATTGTATGGGCAACTGCTGAGGACCACCGTGTCCCGACCATCTTCAATTCTTGCACAGCATCACGAGCAGAATGGTGGCGTGAGGCACGTCCTGAGGGGGGAGGGGGGGTGGAGGGGGGGGGGGGAGGGGGCGGGGACCATCGTGCTGCATCCACACACGATCTCTAATGTCTGGTCCGGCATTTTCAAGGAGTGCACCTGAACTGAAGGCAATAAAAGCTCGATACAACTCAACTGTCAGTGTACCTGCGAAGTAGTGTGGACCGATGATTTCATCCTTAATAATTCCATACCACAGATTAATTCACCAACTCCGTTGACAATAGACACTACATACCTACCTATGATTTTCTCTGATCCAATCATGCATATTATGAGGGTTCACTGCACCATAATTTGTGTAAGTGGATTTATAGGAGAATATAACACTTGTAAGCCGTTCACAGTGTAATTATATTCGTCCTATTTACGGCAGAAAGTATCTCTCCGATTGAAATCGCTCCAATGCAGCTCCTGTGTCAGTGACGGTTGATACGGGCAAAGCCTACGACCCTCTACTACACATTGCACAGATGTAAGGCTGACACCAGTGATTTCAACAACGTCTCGTTAGCTGACATGAGGGTCGTGGTGTATTGCACGTAAGACAAATACCTCCATCTTCCTACTTCTTGCTGGTCCTCGGCCTTCTCACATTAATTGTTTCCCGAAGTCACTGTTCAGCACATAAGAATGTAATGGCTGATGGAGCTATTCGGCCGGCTGTTGTGGCCGAGCAGTTCTAGCGCTTCAGTCCGGAATTGCGCTCTTACTTTGGTCGAATCCTGCCTCGGGCATCGATGCGCGTTATGTCCTTAGGTTGGTTAGGTTTAAGTAGTTTCTAAGTCTAGGGGACTGATGACCTCAGATGTTAAGTCCCATAGTGCTTACAGACATTTGAAACATTTTTTTTTTTGAGCTCTTCGTCTATCTGACGGGAAAAGCTATCGAGTCAGCGTTCACCAAGCATCAGCAAAATGCAAGCGTACTCTTTGGATGTTTATGCTGCGCTTATTCGACGTCAGTATCCGCAGCACACTGAACTCCGTTTGTTTGTGCGGTCCTGCCTGCCATGTAAATGGCAGTGTAAGGCGACGTTCTACAGTCTAGCCGAACATGACACATAACAGCGCATTGAGGAAGCTTGTCGCTCGGTGACACTTGGGACGTTACATCCCGTGCGCAGGTCGTTTAGAAGGTCCATTGCATTGTGCATTCAGGAGCTCGGGAACACGTTTGAAAAACTCACCTCCATTAACATTCTGCCACCAGAACATCAACCCACACAGAAAATTGCTATATACAGCATGTTGCACTCACCCCTAACATTCTGAACGTTTCTACCTTCCAAACTCAAAGTGATTGGAATGTGATTTAAATTTATTTGTACACAGCTGCCTTACAGACATCGACTACACGATAGGAAAAAATAAGGTTCTATTAAGATACGTCTCGTTGCTGTATCTCTCTGCAAAATAACTCAGTAAACTATGTCCACAACGGCCGGCCGGAGTGGCCTTGCGGTTATAGGCGCTACAGTCTGGAACCGCGTGACCGCTACGGTTGCAGGTTCGAATACTGCCTCCGGCATGGATGTGTGTGATGTCCTTAGATTAGTTAGGTTTAAGTAGTTCTAAGTTCTAGGGGACTGATGACCACAGATGTTAAGTCCCATAGTGCTCAGAGCCATTTGAACCATTTTTTTCCTCGTTCCATTTCATGCGCAACGTTACGCCCAGATATTTAATCGATGTGACAGTGCCAAGCAGCGCACTGCTAATTCTGTATTCGCATATTAGGGATTTTTTCCTCTTCACCTGCATTAACTTACATTTTTCTACATTTAAAGCAAGCTGCCATTCATCATACCACCTATAAATTTTGTCTACGTCACCTTGTGTCCCCATACAGCCACGGAACGACGACTCCTTCCCTTACACCACAGAATCATCAGCAAGCAGCCACAGACTGCTGCTCATGCTGTACATTTGAGCATTTTGAGAACAAGGGCGCTCCTCTCACGCTTCCCAGTGGTACTCCTGACCATACTCATGTCTCTGTCCAGTCTTACAGCGCGTGCGGAGAGTACCTTGTGGACAGCCATCACTTGCCCTCTGACCCCTTTCAGTCTTAACTGGTAGGCGAGAAAAATAATAATTGTTGATAAGGCAGAATCTTTCTAATGCTGCCTTCTTGATCATTTAGCGAGAAATTCGTCAAAGGGAATAGTAGACAGGGATTGCCCGTAAGAGCGGGAGAAAGTGGATGCTCCACTGAACAATTTGAGGTAGGGAACCTCGGGTCTGAGAAGCCAGGTAAAGGAGATAGTAGAAATAGAACCACAGTACCCTGTACTTTTTAATTTGCATTAGTTACAGTTAACTGCGAATACCATCATTGACACAGTGAACCTAATGTGGTGAAACTGACAGCCATCAACCTCAATGCAAGCATGAAATCGGCGAACGAGAGTCTGTCGCATTCTGACAAAAATCCCTGGTGTGTTTCGAATCTCATCACCGGCAGCTACAATTCTGGCAACTAATTCCATCTCCGTATCCACTGGAGAAGCATACACAAGTGACTTTAAATACCGCATAGGAAATAACCAAGACTATTCAGGTCAGGTGACCTTGCAAGCCGTGGAATTCTTTCCAATCCAGCGACAAGGAAATACTTCATAGTAATCAGCCTCGTCCTCCCGTTTCCTTGCAGGAAATAAAGAATGTATGTGTAAATAAAAAGCAGAGTAAGTGTAAACTTACACGCATGTCAGTTGTAAATGAGCTGGAAAACGGTATTGCTACACACAGCAGTAGACAAGTTTACTTCTACATCTACATCTACATACATGCTCCGCAATCCGCCATATGGTGCGTGGCGGAGGGTACCTCGTACCACAACAAGCATTTTCTCTCCGTGTTCCACTCCCAAACAGAACGCGGTAAAAATGACTGCCTATATGCCTCTGTTCGAGTCATAATCTCTCTTATCTTATATTTGTGGTCTTTCCTCGAAATATAAGTTGGCGGTAGTAAAATTGTACTGCAGTCAGCCTTAAATGCTGGTTCTCTAAATTTCCTCAGAAGCGATTCACGAAAAGAACGCCTCCTTTCCTCTAGAGACCCACCCGAGTTCCTGAAGCATTTCCGTAACACTCACGTGATGATCAAACCTGCCAGTAAAAGATCTAGCACCCCGCCTCCGAATTGCTTCTATGTCCTCCCTCAATCCGACTTGATAGGGATCTCAAACGCTCGAGTAGTACTCAAGAATAGGTCGTATTAGTGTTTTATAAGCGGTCTCCTTTACAGATGAACCACACCTTCCCAAAATTCTAACCAATGAACCGAAGACGACTATCCGCCTTTCCCACAACTGTCATTACATGCTTGTCCCACTTCATATCGCTCTGCAATGTTACGCCCAAATATTTAATCGACGTGACTGTGTCAAGCACTACACTACTAATGGAGTATTCAAACATTAAGGAATTCTTTTTCCTATTCTTCTGCATCAATTTACATTTATCTATATTTAGAGTTAGCTGCCATTCTTTACACCAATCACAAATCCCGTCCAAGTCATCTTGTATCCTCCTACAGTCACTCAACGACGACACCTTCCCGTACACCAGAGCATCATCCATATCTCCTTAAGCTGGCGTCTCCGACCCCGGCTTCCCTACCTCAAATTGTTCAGTGGAGCATTCTCTACGTCCTGTTACGCTTGTGCGTGGTCTTACGGAAACACCCTATGGTACTTCACTCCCGCTCCCAGAATTGTGACAGTAAACCACACCGTATCGCACAGCGTCTCCCTTGTACAGTCTGCTGCTGGAGCTGGATGAACATCTCCTTGACGCTTTCGCGCTTGCCAAACAAACCTCTGACAAAACGCGCTGGCATTCTTAGGGTCTTCTCTATTTCCTCTATGTATACTATCTGGAAGGGAACCCAGACTGATGGATAATATTCAAGCATAGTTCGAACAAGGGTTTTGAAAACTACTTTCCTCGTTGGTGCACTGCACTTGCTGAGGATTAGGTCTATTGCTATAAATCTAAATCACTTACTTAGTAAAAGCCTTCCAGTTCGTGTTGTATACCAGCTGTAAGGTGACCACAGCTACGGAAAACTCCGTTGTCACCTTGCATTTCATTCAGTGACAAAATATTAAACTTCGTGTAGGTAAACTAATATGTTAATAGACCCTGAACTCGAAGCCCAAAGTCTGTAGAAGTTGGAGCCGCGCGGGATTAGACGAGCGGTCTAAGGGCGCTGCATTCATGGACTGTGCGGGTGCTCCCGGCGGAGGCTCGAGTCCTCCCTCGGGCATGGGTGTGTGTGTTTGTCCTTAGGATAGTTTAGGTTAAGTAGTGTGTAAGCTTAGGGACTAATGACCTTAGCAGTCAACCCCCATAAGATTTCACACACATCTCAACATCATCTGTAGAAGTTGGATAGGAAAAAAATGTTATGGGAATATCACATTCATCGTTAAATCTTGTGAATACATATGTTGTAACAAGTGGAAATCATCTCACATGACGTATGGACGCTGGCCCATGACATCAGCCGAAAAGATATACGCCTGCAAGGTGGTAGACGGGCGGCAGTTGTGGCTGGAGATAAGTGGTGCGCGAGAGATTGGGGCGAACATCAAGCTGTGTGTCCACTAGCAAATAAGCTTCCTAATGTCGCTTGCAGAAGTTGAATTTATGCAAGTACTTTCACGTGGGAACACCCCCAGTAAGTAGACGTCTGCAAGTTTCGCCAGCTTGCGTAAGTAGATTTCGCAAGTTGGTGGGAACAGTTTCTTGGATGTTGTTGAAAATACTTGCAGAACTTGCCATTTACTGGGAGTTTTCCTCAAACATGTAGAGTTTTTGTGTGTTCAGCACCAGTACGATCGAGTCAATGTCGAACTGGAGAATGGCGTAAAGACAGATGGAGAGAAACAAATGTTGCTTTGGAAACCTTAAATGTATACAGGGTGGACAGAAACAGTCTGAAAAGCTTGTAAGAGTGTTGTAGGGTAGGCTGTGCTGAGAAATAACTGTTAATGAAAAAATAGGATGCGATCCGCCGTTTTCTAATACATTATTATTGAAGTCAACCTAGCAGGCCGTTGACGAGCGCAAATTCAAGCGGTCAAGCCAGATGCAATTAGTGGCAATTGTTCTGACAGAGTAGATGATGGTGCACGAGACTGCTCAGGCTTTAGCTACCGTCCCGTGTTCAATTTTTGTGTAGCTCTCTTATTCGGGCTCAAGGAAGCAAGCTAACCACACGTTTGGCGAAACCGTCCCTGGTCGTGGAGAAGGGGGGGCGGGGTGGGGGGGGGGGGGGGGAGGGACGCTTGAATTTGTGCAAGAAACGGCCTGGGCCTGATTGGGCAACTTTAACGTCAATTAACTCGGAAACGGGTCAAACGTAATGGATTTTTTTTCTTGACAGTTATTTTCCAGCACAACATAACCTGCAACACCCGTAACAAGCTTTTTAGACTGTTTCTGATCACCCTGTATAATTGGCCTCTGCAGCCAGGGGAGTGCAAAATGAATTTACGGATTACTTTATTTCACCGGAAGGGGAAGCAGAATGATAGTACAGACGTCTTCAAATTTTAGCTGATTTTTAATGTTGGCGTAAATGTGAAAGCATTACGGTACATTCGTAAGATAAGTAAGATAAAATGTTTGCAAAAGTGGAAGAGTAATTGAAAGGCCACATATTGATGATACAGTTTGTCGTAGTTTTGTATCCTTTTTTCGATTATTTGATGTTACAATAGGTCAGAGATGTTCGAAACTGGCATACAACATTTTCAGAGAGTTTGTAATTTGAGCGAATTTCTCAGATTTTATACCATGCACTAGTGTTTCCTGATACTTAAAGATGTATGCCTCTATATCCATTTATTCACCCAAACAATTCTTCATTTTGTTTTTAGTAACGATTTTCTCGAATAATAATAATGTAACAAAATTTTAGCTGATTTTTAATGTTGGCGTAAATGTGAAAGCATTACGGTACATTCGTAAGATAAGTAAGATAAAATGTTTGCAAAAGTGGAAGAGTAATTGAAAGGCCACATATTGATGATACAGTTTGTCGTAGTTTTGTATCCTGTTTTCGATTATTTGATGTTACAATAGGTCAGAGATGTTCGAAACTGGGGTACAACATTTTCAGAGAGTTTGTAATTTGAGCGAATTTCTCAGATTTTATACCATGCAGTAGTGTTTCCTGATACTTAAACATGTATGCCTCTATATCCATTTATTCACCCAAACAATTCTTCATTTTGTTTTTAGTAACGATTTTCTCGAATAATAGTAATGTAACAAAATTGGAAACTGCTTAGCAAATATAGTGGAAAACATTTCTAGAAGTGGTCGCAGAAAGTTCCTAATATTACCTGGCCGAAGTTACTTACACAAGTAAACTTGCACAACTTTTCGTTCTGACACAGACAGCTCATCAAGCGCTAGCGGTAGTTACTTATGGAAGTTACTACTGGACCACACATGTCTTCAGTAGTTGCGAGACCAGCGCTGCAGCTCGTGAATCACCAATGGCGAGTGAGATACAGAAATTAATAGTCTGGTTACCGAATATCCAGAGCAGAAAACAGTGCTGAATACTGAATATAAAAGCACTTGAACAAGTTGATATTAAACAAAGTGCTACATTGCGAGAACACGTAGTGCAATATGTGATAACGGTATACTCACAACTGTTGTTGTAATACCACAAAAGGAATGAATGTAGGTCTCTCATATATCTGTAAATTGTTTGCTATAAATGTATATCAAGAAAGGATCGACGCTTTCAATCGAACCTCAGTTCATCTCATGGTAACGGAGAACTGATTTGTATTGCATGAGTTACAGCATAGCTGTTATGGACAAACGAGACGACTTGGAAATGTCAGTGTTGTTTGCATGCAACAGAATTTATAAATAACTTTCTTTATAGCAAGATTCGGTTCATAAACGCACTGAAATCCAAAATAGAAAGAGAGTCAGTGAGGTTCTGGAAGGTACTGACAGTGATGTGGAGCCAGCAGACTCCAGTGCCGTAGCCAGCTGCGCCAGGTTTCTCAGCTGAGAATCGATGTCGCGTACAGCTCGATCGAGGTGGTTCCATAGATTGTCGATTGTGTTTAAATAGGGGGAGTTTGGTGGCCAGGAGAGTTTGGTAAACTTATGCTGATGCTCATCCAAACAGGTACGTACACTGTCTACTGTGTGCCATGTTTCATTGCCCTGCTGGTAGATGCCACGATGCTGAGGAAAAAACAAATTACATGTAGGGGTGGACATGGTCTCCAAGGATAGATACATACTTGTGTTGATCCACTGGACCTTCAAGAATGACGACATCGCTCAGGGAACGCCACGGAAACACTCCCCCCACCATAACGCTCTCTCTTTTGGCTTGGGCGCTTCCGATGATTATTGCAAAGTGTAAAAGATGTTTTCACGCCTTACACGTCACACTTCAACGACTATGGGTCCAGTAGAGCATAAAACATGATTTATGTGAAAACGCCACCTGCCGCCACTCTGTGGACCTCCAGTTGTGGTATTGGCGCGGAAATTGCAGCCTTCGTCGGCGATGAAAGCAGTCAGCATGGGTGCATGAGCCAGACGCTTTCAGCGGATACCCATTAGCAGCAACGTTCGCTGACCGGTCGTTGAGGAAACATTGTTCATAGCCTCATGGTTCATGTTGGCAGTTAGCCGTTCAAGAGTTGCACGTCTATTGGCACGTATACATCTCCCGAGCCGTCGTTCAAGCCTGTTGTTTACTGTTCGTAGCGCACCACAGCTGCTTCGGCGACAGTTTTGGATTGCGCCAGTTTGCCATGCACAGTATGGTGTAGCCATGGAGGCACTCGAATACTTTAGAGACTTAGTAGTTTGGAAAATGTTTCCACCCCTGTCCCCAAAGCCAATGATCATGCCATTTTTAACTTCAGATAAATCGTTCCGTTTCCCCAATAAACGACGACTGCACTGTTTATCGATCGCCCCCACCCCCGACACGCTTTATATACACTCCATTGCTTGTGCTACGACCTGCTGTCTGTGAATTTTTATTGCATGTCGTCGTCGATGTGATTGAACCATGCATAAATTTCGTTGCGTAGAATCGGTACCATTTAACAGACACATAACGGTCAGCACAATATGCTTCATTTACCACCCCGGAATAAACTGTGGTATCGAAAGGAGAATTATCGCACAGTTTGTGTGTCATTTGTACCACTTAAGACGTGCAGATCTATGTGCCGCCTTGAGCAATGGCCTTTCGCGAGTTACCCGACTTGTAATGCCCATTCCAAACAGTTACCTTAGCAACGATAATCAGAAACTGTTCGAGACGGACTTGGATTGACTGACAGTAGCATTTCATCTTAGGTTTAGAACCTATTGTCAATGACAATCCCTGTCGCTTAGGGTAGTTTTACATCCTCTGTTTTTTATCCATTGTTACTTGGCAGCGAATTGCGCACATTTTCTTGTAGACACGTTGGAGAACCTGGGCTGATACGCCGATAAATTGACAAATTCATTCACGTTGTCGTGAGTACGTCCAAGAACGATAGCTCCTCTTAGCCATTCTGTCGCGTCACGTTACTGTGCTGATTCAATTCAGCCGACTAGAACAGGCACAACATTTCAGTACCAAGACTTTCGTCAGCTGCCCGACTTGAGACCCGTTGCAAACCGTCTATACATTCCAAATCTTCACCCCATTGACTCATTAATTTTGGAGGCCAGATGCCCCTTATTTGAAGACACTGAAGACACAAATATCTTAAAATGATTCTGAATCGCCTATTTGCTTTTTAATTTGCCTCTTTTGATGTTTCACTACAGAAACATAAAACTTACCCATAAAGCTTTGACGAATTTCAACCCCCCAAATTCCTACCTCCATATAGCAGACAAAGTGAATAACACCTTACTGTACCGGACCTGTAACAAAATGGGATTTGAACCTTTCATATTGCCGGTTCTAGGCGCTACAGTCTGGAACCGCGCTACCGCTACGCTCGCAGGTTCGAATTCTGCCTCGGACATGGGTGTGTGTGATGTCCTTAGGTTAGTTAGGTTTAAGTAGTTCTTAGTTCTAGGGGACTGATGTCCTCAGAAGTTAAGTCCCATAGTGCTCAGAGCCATTTTGAACCTTTCATGTTGTCCATTATTTCCACCATACTGACCAACAGAAGCGTCTCATCTTAACGTGACGGCTAGGTGGACCATTGAAATATTGTGTCAACTTACCATGAAGATTTTATTTTTATTTTTTGTAAATTTACCCATATTATGCAACTTCAAACGTGACCGTAGTCACTGTATTGGAAGTATGAATTAACAAACGCCTTCAGTCACAACTTTTCGTGTTTTATTAAGTACACGATGTATTTCGGACCCTATCGTCAGGTGTAATTTGTCTTAATACATGCTTTATATGTTTCCATTAAATGAGGTGAAATTCATACTCCTGTCATGAAAAGGTTTGGTGCTATGTTATGAATTTCGTCGTTTGACTTACAAAATTCATAACCTAACACCAAACACTGCGGAACAAACACTGGTAGCAGTTACTTCATTAAAATACTTGGGAGTATGCGTTCGGAACGATTTGAAGTGGAATGATCATATAAAATTCATTGTTGGTAAGACTGGTACCAGGTTGAGATTCATTGGGAGAGTCCTTAGAAAATGTAGTCCATCAACAAAGAAGGTGGCTTACGAAACACTCGTTCGACCTATACTTGAGTATTACTCATCAGTGTGGGATCCGTACCAGATCCGGTTGGCTTTTCGTCACAGGGTTATATGGTAAGCGTGATAGCGTTACGGAGATGTTTAGCAAACTCAAGTGGCAGACTGTGCAAGAGAGGCGCTCTGCATCGCCGTGTAGCTAGCTGTCCAGGTTTTGAGAGGGTGCGTTTCTGGATGAGGTATCGAATATATTGCTTCCCCCCTACTTACACCTCCAGAGGAGATCACGAATCTAAAATTAGAGAGATTCGAGCGCGCACGGAGGCTTTCCGGCAGTCGTTTTTCCCGTAAACCATACGCGACAGTAACAGAAAAGGGAGGTAATGACAGTGGCACGTAAAGTGCCCTCAGCCACACACCGTTGGGTGGCTTGCGGAGTATAAATGTAGATGTAGTTGTAGAAACCTTTTCGTGTCTGCAATAGGCATTTCACCTCATTCACGGGAAAAAATAAAGCATGTATTAAGACAAATTACACCTGATGATGAACCCAAAGGGTTCGAAATGCATCGTGTGCTTAATAAGACACGAAAACTTTTGAATGAAGGCGTTTGTTAATTCACACTACCAATGCACGAAGATCTGGTTTCAAACCTGAGAGAAGCATCACAAAATATTCCACCGGGAAAGCTTACGGAGTCACAGCTTTACAGAAGGGTGACAGACAGCTTTTCCTCCACTTATGTGCGTCGTACCCGACATCGCATCGAGTCTGCTGCGTCGTTGTGACTGCGGCGGCTGGCTGGCTGACTGATTACTGGACAGGCCCCTGCAGCCCAGGGCCGGCGCCGCCTGCTGTTCACACCCCCTCATCACACATGTCGGAGCGCTCGGCCGCGTCACGCCCACCACACAGCGCCGGTAGCCAGTCCGTGCAGCGGCGGCCGCTGCCTGCCCGTCTATTCCTTTTTGTCGGGCGGCCGTCTTTGAGCTCAGCGTCTGGTAAATGTAACGGGGGCGTTGGGCGGACGCCTTACAAATCCCACACGAAACGTGTGCGTGCCGCGGCGCGCCGCCCGGAGGGAAAAAGCAACGCAGCGGCAGCGGCAGCGGCATGCTGGGGCCGCAGCAGCACCGGCGCCGGTGCAGCACGCTGGCACTGCACGCTAATAATAGGAAGGCACCAGTCCCCTCCGTAAGCAGTGGGCTCTCCTCGTCCAAACGGCTACAGGTGTTCCGAGCGCGCAGGTTGTGTCAAGCACACGCGTGGTTGGGTCTTCAAGGCTACAGCAGTTCTGGTCATGTGCCAGGGGGTGGGGGGGGGGGGGGGAGGGGGGAGGCACCAAACTTACGAGAGGTAGTTATGAAGTTTTAGTTAGCACCTCGAATAATTATACAGTTCCGTAATTAATTTTTTGTGTATTTTCAGGTACATGTCTGCAGGCGTCGTAATGTTGGCGTTGTTTATTCTGTCCAATGGCTGTTCTGATGAGCTCTTCTCGCCGGCCTATCCTCTGCATGCCACTTCGTCACTGAATAATAATTGCAATCTACATTCATTTGGAACAGTTTACGATTCACTCTTCTCTCCATTATCACACTGACGATTCCTCGATGTCTCACGATCCGTCCCGTCAACGAATCACTTTTTTTTAGCCAATTAATGCCGTAAATTTTTTATACAATTTAGCAAATCTTCATTAGTTAATCTTCATCAATCTTCTATACCACCACATTTCAAAAGTTTCTATTCTCTTCTTGTTTGAAATGCTTACTGTCCACGATTTACTTCTCTACGAGGCTACACTTCAGACAAATGTCATCCGAAAGTACTACCTAACACCTAAATTGATTTTATACGATTGACATCACTCAAGTTTGGTGGCGATCTAGAATAGTATGAAATAGGAAAGTAAAAGCTTCAATAGACAAGATCGCTAGCTACAATTTTAGTTTCGATAAGAGTTTTAATCAAATCTAACCTTCCTCAAATCTGTAAAGCATTTACACTGAGGTGCCAGAGTCATGCAATAGGGATACTGACATATATAGATGGCGGTAGCTGTGCATTCGCGGAGAGGTCATTTGCTCTCAGGTAATCCATATGAACAAATGTCTGACGTGATTATGGCTGCATGACAGAAATTAATAGACTTTGAACGAGGAATGGCGGTTAGAGCTGGAAGCAAGGACATCTCATTTCGGATATCGTTAGGCAACTCGGTATTACCGAGACGTACAGTGCCAAGACTCTGCCGAGAATAACAGATATCAGGCATTATCTCTCACCACGGACAACGCTGTGGCCGACGACTTTCACTTAACGACCGAGAGCAGCGGCTTTTCCCAAAGTTGTCAGTGCCAACAGACCAGCAACACTACGTGAAATAAGAGCAGAAACCAATGTAGGACGTACGACGAGCGTATTCGTTAGCACAATGCCGCGCTATTTGGTGTTAACAGGCTGTGGCGGAAGACGACCAACGTGAGTACCTTTACTAACAGCAAATGGCCCGCAGCGCCTCTCCTGGGCTCTTGACCATTTCAGTTGGGCGCTAGACGACTGGGAAACCTTGACCTTCACAGATGAGTCCCGATTTCAATCGGAAGAGCTGATGGTAGGGTTCGAGTGTGGCGCTGACCCAACGAAGCCATGGACCCAGGTTGGACGCACTGTAGAAGCTAGTCGTGGCTCCATAATGGGGCTGTGTTAACATCGATTGGGCCTGGTCCTCTGATCCAACTGAACTTATCATTGACTCGAACTGGTTATGCTCTTCTACTTGGAGTTCCGCGGGATTAGCCGAGTGGTCTAGGGCGCTGCAGTCATGGACTGTGTAACTGGTCCCCGCAGAGGTTCGAGTCCTCCCTCGGGCATGGGTGTGTGTGTCCGTCCTTAGGATAATTTAGGTTAGGTAGTGTGTAAGCTTAGGGACCGATGTCCATAGCAGTTAAGTCCCATAAGATTTCACACACATTTGAGCATTTTTGCTACTTGGAGACCATCCGGTGCCGTTCATGGACTGCATGTCCAAAAGCAACGATGGAATTTTTTTGCATGACAATGCGTCATGTTTTTGGGCCTTAATTGTTTTCGATTGGTTTTTAAGAACATTATGGACAATTCGAGCGAATGATTTGGCTACCCAGATTGCCGACGTGAATCTCACCGAACATTTACGTGACATAATCGAGACGTCAGCTTGTGCATAAAATCCTGCATCAGCAACACTTCCGCAATTATGGACGGCTGTAGAGGCAGCATGGCTCAGTATTTCTGCAGGGGGCTTCCAAAACGACTAGTTGAGTCATGACACGCTATCCTATTACATTTGTCACCTTAGTGTAGATCGCAAATTACATTTTTCACCTAGGCTTCAAGCAACATTTTACGTTACTACATAACCTTGCGCTGTACTGATGTTAGCCTACAATACTGTTATTTTGATATGGCGGTTTAAGAACACAATATTTCAGTTGTCCCCCTTCATTATCCACATACATTATGTAGGTATTATCCCTTTTGTATAGGCAAAAGAAAGGTCATAGACTCGAAGTACTCGAAGAGCCGGAAATTTTCAAGCATATTTCTAATAACGACGGCCTCATCAACAATAAACAATTACAATTACGAAACAAAATTTTTATTGATGGTTTTAGTCCACTGCTTGCGAATTTTTGGTCCCTTTATTTTCCTCCTCTAGTTCCGGGACATCTTTCTCTTCGAATCTCATAGATATATACTACTAAAGTTACCTTAATGCAGATATTTTTTTGATTGTGCAGCTGTTTATATACATATTCTTTAATATTCTATGTTTTACCTAATGGTAATTTCTGCATAGCCTAATAGATGGCTCTGGTATACTTAATTTATTAGCCTTTTCTGTATTTTCAAAAGTACATTAAGGTCTCTTCTTTTGCATTTTGTTTTTGTAATTAACCGCTGTTTAATTCATTTATTTCTGTTATGATGTCTCAAGTGGACACATGTCACTGGATCATGGCTGTAAATGAGGAAAGAATTCTTGGTATTGGGGTAAGAAAAGCTCTGCGTAAAATATAGGACCCAATATACGATCAAGAAGGTTGGCGCATCCGTAAGAATGCAGAATTAGGACAACTTTTTGAACAACCTGACATTGTCAGTACGACTAAAAATGAGAAGACTGCGATGGGCAGGACACGTGGTGAGACTGGAGGAAGGCAGAACATGTAAGAAGACTGTTGGTGGTAAGGCTGGAGGCAGACGACGGAATGGACGTCCCAGAAAGAAATGGGTGGATGGGATTGAAGAAGATGGAGACGGAAAACCCTGGACTGGAAAGAATGGCAGGATATTGTGATGCAGGCCAAGGCCCTTAAAGCACTGTAGAGTGTAGGAGTAAGTAAGTAAGTTCAGAGCATCCTCATTCCCATAAAAAAGTATTTTTCAATTCAGCCATTCATCGTGCAGTTTCTATATCTTTGTCATCTGACAAGCTTAATAAAGAGATGAATTTAATAAAAACTATTGCAGTTAATAACGGTGAAGATGGAAAAATCTTCAAAGTTAAAAGTGACTACTTTAAGCATCAGTGCTGCGGATGAAAAAAGGTTATTCACAACCTCAAGTCCACAGTTGCTCCTATAGACAGTTCAGGAGACTATAAAATCACTTGTGATACGTGCCCCGTTTATTATATAGTACACACTGGAAGATCTTTCAGTGTCAGGTGCAAGGAACTTTTATTAGGGGAAAGAGGCACTTATGTACATAATTAGTCTTTTGCTGATCATCTGTTAATGTCCGGTCACAAACCGAAAAGTATTGGAGAAATTTCTATTTTGTGTAGGGAAAAGAAGGGTCATAGGCTCAATGTACTGGAAGAGCTGAAGATTTTCAAGCATATTTCTAAAAACGATGGCCTCATTCTCAAAGAACAGTTACAATTACTTTAAATTTTGTATTTTTTGGCATCCACAGCCTCCAAATGCTGAATAAACGTAAATATGGTCCATATTAGGATGTAACGTGACTTTTTTTAATCGTGCGATTAGCTGATTTCGGTTACTTGTGAAGCATTGGTAAAACTAACATGGGAAAGCACTTCATTGTGTGCATGTATCGCATATATAACTAACACTTAACACACCTCACATTAAAATAAAACATCAATGTTTTATCTTAATATGAGGTGTGTAAAGTGCTCATTGTGAGGAAGGCATCCTTAGAGGTGTCGGGATCTAGGTCAATGTACCAAACAGTTATTTGCACCGGCTGGATCTGTAATTCCTGTGCTGAAACTTACATACGCTTGTTGAGAGACAGCCTCGTTTAAAACTGCAATTAAGGAAATTTATTTTAAAGATTTCATAAAGAGATTTCTTATTACAACATACTTTTTTTGGATTCCTTGAGCTATATAGTAATTTCATATTAAAATGTATATATTGCAATGTTTGTCGACTCCTCGGATGTAACTTCTTCTTTACGTTTTATGCATTACGATCTTATTTCTGAATGTTTACTACTACGGTGCCGCTTACTGGTATGTCGTAGCATCTTGTGATCATCAGTCTCCTTTCATCTGTTTTACTGACACGAGCTTGTGCAGTCGAAATACTCATGATATTTTATGTAAATGCTGTTTTTTTATTACAATGCCAATTAATCACTTCTTTCGTATTCCAGGAATTGCGTGTCACGACTTGACACTATTTATTGTACATATGACGAAGATGTATTGAGATATATTTGCATAAGTTATGTTGTATATGTATCACACTTTATTATATCTGACATTGTTATCCTTGTAATTAACGATCTACATGCTTCACAGACCAGATGATTTGTCGAAACTGATAATGAAAAGTGAAATTATAATTAGCAGTCTTACCTGTTGAAGATTTTTCTTCTATATTACACTTAAATTTATATCATATATGAACAAATTAATCTTTCTGGACACCGATTTTCTTGATGTGGCTAGTATTTATTTTGTATCCGCTCTACTTCGGTCATAACAGGTGTTTTTCTGCCCAAGTAACAAAACCCATTTACTTCTTTCAGTGTCTGACTTTACAGTCTAATTTCCTCATGATTGTCTCATTTAATGCGTCTGCACATCATTTCTCTTGTTTTGCTTTCGTCGACGTTCATCTTACAACCTCTTTTCCAAACAATATCAATCCATTCAGCTAATTTTCCTGTGAAACACATCGATGGTAATTGAATTATACTATATACCATACACACAAATGAAAGTCCACTATTGCACTGTTTGAAAATTATGTGTTGGATGTGGGCTCATTATTTTAAATGAACACTGTCTCTTCTTATGTATTTACGAAAAGTAACACACAAAAGACACAAATGTTTAGGAACTTACATATTATCAAACTAAAATTCTCTAAAATGCCACAGAAGTTGACAGCCGACAAATGTAGAATTCGTAACAGAGTTTACTGATGACTGTGGCTTCTGTCTGAGAGAGGTCTATTTTAAAAAAGAAAAAGAACTAGTTACGCCATTAGTTACGTGTCAAATAACATTTAAATAATGTTATTGTTGGCTGATAGTTAGATGAAAAAAAATTAGAAATATTTATTATGTAAAAATAGATGGATGAAAATGTGGGGAAGAAATGGCTTTAAATATTTATGTTATTTACTCTTTCAGTAGGAACTTTGTTGTAGAACCCCTTATTTACGTGTGGTAATAAAAATTCATTTAGACAGAATTAAGCACATTTAAATTTACGTGCACCTTAGCAACCCTCTCATGCTGATAAATTCAAACTAACTGATTAATAACATTTATTAGAAACTTATTTAAATTAAATTTTGTTTTACGTATTTCGGCCTTGGCACACATTTTCTAGATGCAGTCGGTTTTTAAATATTTACTGAATTCTTTCCCGGCGTTAGCTATGGAACACAAGACTGTCTCTGTTAGCATAAAATGGTTAAATATTGCCAAGCCGACCTGAACGTTTAATTATTATTGACAAAACATACTTCACTATACGTTTAAGTTATTTGCTTTAGTAATGGAAAGAACCAACAGATCAACAACTTCAACGTTAATTATCCGCCTGTGAATGCACAAATGTAAAACCAGTAATAAATTCAGTCAGCCTCAGGATCGCTGTAAAAGAAAAATATTTCGTAATTCACTACTAATTTTACCTGCTCCCGATTTACGGGTTTGGTTAATTTTATAGCGGAACAATTTTTTAAATGTGCTGCCGCTGCAAATCTTTCGGTTGCGGCACAGCCCAGCAACACCAACGATAATCACTAAAAGTGCTAAAAATTCTTTAAAGAAATATTATAGATGACATGGGCAACCTAATTTACATTAGTAATATACAACTTTGATAAATTATAATGTATTTAGACCATGACAATAATTAAAATTACGCACCTTTATAATTTCTCCTCTAATGGCGGCTAAAGATACATATAGACAAACGAAGTCTACTCATTCATATAACGCTACGTCACAAGTTCCTCTCTCTCTCAGCTCTCGAGGAAGACGACAAAGAATACACATCATGTAGCGCTATTTATATTATTGCTCATTGTGAATGTCTCTTACAACACTATTTTCCTCTGTGGCTATATTTTACATTTTTTCATCGCAGATATTAACATATTTCGTAATCACATTATGAGTATAGAAATATTACAATCATAAATACATCGAGAATATCATTAGAGAAAACATTACAATAATAACCAACGCCCTTTACACAAAATTAAATAACATTTTTTGTTAAACAATTACAGTATATACGAATCGCTTCATAGCGGCGTACATAGTACAATTAAATGTCATTTCATTTTATTAATAGTTACAGTAGCCAGGTTCAAACATAAATAAACATATTACAATTTTAAACGGCGTCCTTTAGAAAATTCCGGTCCCTATTATATAGAATCTGTATTTATAGTTAATTGATTGAACTGACTGTACTAGAAGGTCACAATATGGATGACAAAGTAACTATTTTTCTCCTACAATTTAAAATTACTGAAAAATGTTTTCATCTACTTCAGTCATTTACATTTGGTTAGTAAAAGCTGTTTGCAGCATTGAACTCTTCTGATGATGATGTAATTTATGGAATAACAGTTTTAATATGACTGCGTAATTAATTTAGTATTAAATGCAGTATAGACTTTTACTTTATTTAGATGGTCGATGCGGAAGTAGTCTGACTGCCATCCACAACAAGACATTCACTCTGATTAGTGATGTAATCTCAATGATACAGTGCGGCCTATGCAGATTACCACGTATCAAGTGTGATGGATCGGTATAATTCAACAGTTTCCTGTGCAGGCAATTGGGTTGCTATGAACTGTATTCCTCCTGTCTTCCAATAAATGTTATTATAATTTGGCGTCTACGAAAACCAGAAAAATGGAAGTGTATACTAGATTGGCTCATTTATGTCCACAGGAGCAGATTTATTTAGCGTGTCTACTATCAAACAGGTCGAAAAGTTACAAACATACTCGTTGTGTAGGTGATCGAAATTTAATTGTAGTTTTACGTAAAAAAAAAATAGGTTCTTTACCATAGACAGTCGAATTTGCAGATATCATTTACTCATCACGATTTACATGCAATCGATGTATTATACATGGAAGGCAGCATATAACTGGAAATATGTCATAGTTTTCAGTTAGAGTTTTAGTTAGTTACTTAATTCTACCAAACACGATGCTAACGATAAACTATGTGAGAGCTATTCGAGAATTCCTCTATAGTAAAGAAGAAGTTTGATACGAAAGACATTTTTATCCATATCTGAAAACTCGTGTCCTATCTGTTGGACTTTTTATTTCCATAGGCGTATTGTCAAACAGTTTTCCACATGCGTGTTTCACCTCGTTCTCTGCCACAGTAAGATTCATTAAAAAGTAACGCAGATCATTTTCCCTTCTAGCGCTGTTCTTGTGAGTAACTTTGTTAGTCTCTAACTAGACTACAAGTGTCATAAGTGAATAACAGGACTTGGAGCCTGGGGTAAATATTCTCAACGATTTAAAGAAAAACCTGTCAGTTGTACATGTGTGAACTTCACACGTAACTCTAATTACTCCTTTGTGCACTGTATGCTGCCTGCCTAAATATAGACGTAGTCCAGAATATAACAATCAGTGAATGAAAATAACCTCTGTCCAATCACTTAAATATGGTTGTTGTTGTGGTCTTCAGTCCTGAGGCTGGTTTGATGCGGCTCACCATGCTACTCTATCCTGCGCAAGCTTCTTTATCTCCCAGTACTTAAGGCAACCTACAACCTTTTGACTCTGCCTAGTGTACTCATCTCTTGGTCTTCGTCTACGATTTTTACCCTTCAAACCGCCCTTCATTGCTAAATTTGTGCTCCCCGGATGCTTCAGAACATGTCCTGCCAACCGGTCCCTTCTTCTTGTCAAGTTGTGCCACAAACTCCTCTTCACCCTTATTCTATTCAGTACCTCCTCATTGGTTAGATGATCTCCCCATCTAATCTTCAGCACTCTTCTGTAGCACCACATTTCGAAATGTTCTATTCTCTCCTTGTCGAAACTATTTACCATCCATGTTTCACTTCCATACATGGCTGCACTCCATACAAATACTTACAGAAACGACTTCCTGACACTTAAATAAATCCTCGATGTTAAAAGAAAATTCTCTTCTTCAGAAATTCTCTTCTTCAGAAACTCTATCCTTGCCATCGCCAATCTACATTTCATATCCTCCCTACTTCGTCGATCATCAGTTATTTTGCTCCCCAAATAGAAAAACTCCTTTACTACTTTAAGTGTCTCACTTCCTAATCTAATTCCCTCAGCATCACCCGACTTAATTCGACTACATTCTATTAACCTCGTTTTGCTTTTGTTGATGTTCATCTTATATCCTCCTTTCAAGACACTGTCCATTCCGTTCAACTGCACTTCCAAGTTCTTTGCTGATTCTGACAGAATCACAAAGTCATCGGCGAACCTCAAAGTTTTTAATTCTTCTCCATGGATTTTAATACCTACTCCGAATTTTTCTTTTGTTTCCTTTACTGCTTGCTCAATAGACAGATTGAATAACATCGGGGAGAGGCTAGAACCCTGACTCACGCCCTTCCCAACTACTGCCACCCTTTCATGACACTCGACTCTTATAACTGGCACCTTGTTTCTGTACAAATTGTAAATAGCCTTCGCTCCCTGTATTTTACCCCTGCCACATTCAGAATTTGAAAGTGAGCATTCCAATCAACATTGTCAAAAGCTTTCTCTAAGTCTACAAATGCTAGATACGTAGGTTTGCCTTTCCTTATTATTTCTTCCAAGGTAAGTCGTAGGGTCAGTATTGCCTCACGTGTTCCAATATTTCTACGGATTCCAAACTGATATTCTCCAAGGTCGGCTTCCACCAGTTTTTCGATTCGTCTGTAAAGAATTCGCGTTAGTATTTTGCAGCTGTGACTTATTAAACTGATAGTTCAGTAATTTCCACATCTGTCAACACCTGCTTTCTTTGGGATTGGAATTATTATATTCTTCTTGAAGTCTGAGGGTATTTTGCCTGTCTCATAAATCTTGCTCACCAGATGGTAGAGTTTTGTCAGGACTGGCTCTCCCAAGAACGTAACTTGTTCTAATGGAATGTTGTCTACTCCCGGGGCTTTTTTTCGACTCAGGTCTTTTAGTGCTCTGTCAGACTCTTCACTCAGTATCTTATCTCCCATTTCATCATCATCTACATCCTCTTCCATTTCCATAATATTGTCCTGAAGTACATTGCCCTTGTATAGACCCTCTATATACTCCTTCCACTTCTCTGCTTTCCCTTCTTTGCTTAGAATTGGGTTTCCATCTGAGCTCTTTATATTCATACAAATTGTTCTCTTTTCTCCAAAGGTATCTTTAGTTTTCCTGGAGGCCGCATCTATCGTACACCTAGTGAGATAAGCCTCTGCATCCTTGCATTTGTCCTCTAGCCATCCCTGCGTAGCCATTTTGCACTTCCTGTCGATCACATTTTTGAGAGGTTTGTAATCCTTTTTGCCTGCTTCATTTACTACATTTTTATATTTTGTCTTTTCATCCAATAAATTCAGTATTTCTTCTGTTACCCAAAGATTTCTACTATCTCTCGTCTTTTTACCTAGTTGATCCTCTGCTGCCTTAAATACTTCATCCTTAAGAGCTACCCCTTCTTCTTCTACTGTACTTCTTTCCACCATTCCTGTCAATTGTTCCCTTATGGTCTCCCTGAAACTCTGTACAACCTCTGGTTTAGTCTGCTTATCCAGGTACGATCTCCTTAATCTCCCACTTTTTTGCATTTCTTCAGTTTTAATCTACAGTTCATAACCAATAGGTTACGGTCAGAGTCCACCTCTGCCCCTGGAAATGTCTTACAGTTTAAAACCTGGTTCCTAAATCTCTGTCTTGCCAATATATAATCTATCTGATACCTTCTAGTATCTCCAGGATTCTTCCATGTATACAACCATCTTTTATTATTCTTGAGCCAAGTGTTACTTATGTTTAAGTTATGCTCTGCGCAAAATTCTACCAAACGGCTTCCTCTTCATTTCTTACCCCAAATCCATATTCACCAACTATGTTTCCTTCTCTCCCTTTATCTTCTGTCAATTCCAGTCACTCATAAATATTAAATTATCGTCTCCCTTTTACCTGAATAATTTCTTTATTTCATCATACATTTCATCCCTCCCACCCCCCTCCATGTACCATGCACCTTGCCGTTGGTGGGGAGGCTTGCGTGCCTTAGCGATACAGACGGCCGTACCGCAGGTGAAACCACAACGGTGGGATATCTGTTGAGAGGCCACACAAACGTGTGGTTCCTGAAGAGGGGCAGCAGCCTTTTCAGCACTTGCAGTGGCAACAGTCTGGATGATTGACTGATCTGGCCTTGTAACACTAACCATAAAGACCTTGCTGTGCTGGTACTGCGAACGTCTGAAAGCAAGGGGAAACTACAGCCGTAAGTTTCCGAGAGGGCATGCAGCTTTACTGTACGGTTAAATAATGATGGCGTCCTCTTGGGTAAAATATTCCGGAAGTAAAATAGTCCCCCATTCGGATCTCCGAGCGGGGACTACTCAAGAGGACGTCGCTATCAGGAGAAAGAAAACTGGCGTTCCACGGATTGGAGTGTGGAATGTCAGATCCTTTAATCGGGCAGGTAGGTTAGGTAATTTAAAAAGGGAAATGGATAGGTTAAAGTTAGATATAGTGGGAATTAGTGAAGTTCGGTGGCAAGAGGAACAAAACTTTTGGTCAGGTGAATACAGCATTATAAATAAAAATCAAATAGTGGTAATGCAGGAGTAGGTTTAATAATGAATAAAAAATAGTAGTGCGGGTAAGCTACTACAAACAGCATAGTGAACGCATTATTGTGGCCAAGATAGACACGAAGCCCATGCCTATGACAGTAGTACAAGTCTATATGCCAACTAGCTCTGCAGATGATGAAGAAGTTGATGAAATGTATGAAGAGATCAAATAAATTATTCAGGTAGTGAAGGGAGACGAAAATTTAATAGTCATGGGTGACTGGAATTCGAGAGTAGGAAAAGGGAGAGAAGGAAACATAGTAGGTGAATATGGATTGGGGCTAAGAAACGAAAGAGGAAGCCACCTGGTAGAATTTTGCACAGAGCATAACTTAATCATACCTAACACTTGGTTGAAGAATCATGTAAGAATGTTGTATACATGGAAGAATCCTGGAGATACTAGAAGGTATCAGATAGATTATATAATGGTAAGACTGAGATTTAGAAACCAGGTTTTAAATTGTAAGACGTTTCCAGGGAAGATGTGGTCTCTGATCACAATCTATTGATTATGAACTGTAGATTAAAACTGAAGAAACTGCAAAAAAGGTGGGAAATTAAGGAGATTGGACCTTGTTATACTGACTAAACCAGAAATTGTAGAGAGTTTGAAGGAGAGCATAAGGGAACAATTGACAGGAATGGGGGAAAGAAACACAGTAGAAGAAGAATGGGTAGCTGAGGGATGAAGTAATGAAGGCAGCAGAGGATCAAGTAGGTAAAAAGAAGAGGGCTAGTAGAAATCCTTGGGTAACAGAAGAAATATTGAATATAATTGATGAAAGGAGAAAACATAAAAATGCAGTAAATGAAGCAGGCAAAAAGGAATACAAACGTCTCACAAATGTGATCGACAGGAAGTGCAAAATGGCTACGCAGGGATGGCTAGAAGACAAATGTAAGGATGTAGAGGCTTATCTCACTAGGGGTAAGATAGATACGGCCTACATGAAAATTAAAGATACCTTTGGAGAAAAGAGAACAACTTGTATGAATATAAAGAGCTCAGATGGAAACCCAGTTCTAGGCAAAGAAGGGAAAGCAGAAAGATGGAAGGAGTATATAGAGGGTCTATACAAGGGCGATGTACTTGAGGTCAATATTATAGAAATGGAAGAGAATGTAGATGATGATGAAATGGGAGTTTGACAGTGCATTGAAAGACCTGAGCCGAAACAATGCCCCGGGAGTTGAGAATATTCCATTAGACTACTGACGGCCTTGGGAGAGCAAGTCCTGACAAAATTCTACCATCTGGTGAGGACAGGCGAAGTACCCTCAGATTTCAAGAAGAATATAATTATTCCAATCCCAAAGAAAGCAGGTGTTGACAGATGTGAAAATTACCAAACTATCAGTTTAATAAGTCAAAGCTGAAAAATACTAACGCGAATTCTTTACAGACGAATGAAAGACTGCTAGAAGCCGACATTGGGGAAGATCAGAAATGTTGGAACACGTGAGGCAATAATGACCCTACGACTTATCTTAGAAAACAGATTAACGAAAGGAAAACCTTCGTTTCTAGCATTTGTAGACTTAGAGAAAGCTTTTGACAATATTGTCTGGAATACTCTCTTTCAAGTTCTTAAGGTGGCAGAGGTAAAATATAGGGAGCCAAAGGCTATTTACAATTTGTACAGAAATCAGATGGCAGTTATAAGAGTCGAGGGATATGAAAGGAAAGCAGTGGTTGGGAAGGGCGTGAGACAGGTTTGTAGCCTCTCCCCGATGGTATTCAATCTATATATTGAGCAAGCAGTGAAGGAAACAAAAGAAAAATTCGGAGTAGGTATTAAAATCCATTGAGAAGAAATAAAAATTTTGAGGTTCGCCGGTGACATTGTAATTCTATCAGAGATAGCAAAGGACTTTGAAGAGAAGTTGAACGGAATGGACAGTGTCTTGAAAGAAGGATATAAGATGAACATCAACAAAAGCAAAACTATTATAATGGAATGCAGTCGAATTAAGTCGGGTGATGCTGGGGGAATTAGATTAGAACTGAGACACTTAATGTAGCAACGGAGTTTTGCTATTTCGGGAGCAAAATAACTGATGATGTTAGAAGTAGAGAAGATGTAAAAGGTAGAATGGCAATGGCAAGGAAAGCGTTTCTGAAGAAGAGAAATTTGTTAACATCGAGGATTTATTTAAGTGTCAGGATGTCGTTTCTGTAAGTATTTGTACGGAGTGTAGCCATGTATGGAAGTGAAGCGTGGACGATAAATAGTTTGGACAAGAAGAGAATAGAAGCTTTAGAAATGTGGTGCTACAGAAGAATGCTGAAGATCAGATGGGTAGATTACATAACCAATGATGAAGTATTGAATAGAATTGGGGAGAAGAGGTGTTTGTGGCACAACTTAACATTTAGAAGGGACCGGTTAGAA